>NC_090787.1:4682500-5339166 GCF_040054535.1 Antennarius striatus
GACTCTGATTCTGTTGACTGTTTCCTTCAGGATCCAGATCCGATCTGGGATCTGCTGGATGCTTTTCTAGGTTCACCATGAGGCCAACCATCCAATCATTCGTCGTCTGCTGTCTCTTCCCACCCCACCTGTCCGCCCTGCCTCTTCTCATTACCCCGTCCTCACATCCAATCGTCCGCCACCCTGCTAGCGATTAGCGCTGCATCCCGGGCTCATCGTGTGCGGGGGGGGCGCCGCGAGACACCTCATCATCAGTCAATCATACGGATCATCGCCGATGATCCGGCTCAAGCGCAAAGGAAAGAAAGCCGGCTATTGTTTTTTGGACCCGCTTCGCCGTTTCCCATCTCCGCCACAATGGACCCAACCTGCCGTCGACACGTCCCCCTCCCTGAGCCGAAGCGGCTAATTCCTCCATTTATATTTATGTATGCAAAACCGCTTCCCCTCTGCCATTAAAACAATGCAAATGAAATTGATTTGCTTTGTTAATTTGTCTTTTTCTATATCCCCCCCCCCCCCCCCCAAAAAAAACTTTAGATAGATGTCAATCTGAACCTTTGTTCCAGAGTCACGCGCCGGCGAACGGCAGGAAATGACAAAACCATCGCGAACCGATAAGACCGACAAAAGAGTCTCAGCATCGGGAGCGACGGAATCACCGCTGGGCTGCGACAAAACGCAGATAAGGTGGATCCAACGGCGAGACTATCAGGGATGAAAATGATGAAACGCGGATGTGACAGACCGACACGGAAATCAGGAACGGAGGACTCTTTTTTTAAAACGAGTAAAACCTGATTTGAAACGTAGAATTTAATCCTCATCATGCCAAAATCAGATGATGCTCAACTCGTCGTCAAAGCAACGACGAAGAAAACATCACAGGTTCTTGTCGCTTAGCTCGTATGAGCTAACCGCTTACGATTTGAGACTAAAGTGAAGAAGTCCTTTAAATCTTTTCAAACCAGTTCCAGATCTGTCAGAAGGTCGACCTGCACTGTTTTGGCTTTAAAATTTACATTTTATTTACTTATTATATTACTATTAACAAGGAGGCCTTTTGGTCATGTTAGCCAAGCTAGCGCTTAGCTCTCACGCAGGTTTTTAAAGACTTAACAGGATCATTTGTGCAAAAAAAAAGACGATTCTACCAGGATGATGCAAGTTCGATATTTTTGTTTGTGTTTTGGAGAAGGTGAATGGATCCGCTGATTGTTTTTTTATTGCACATTAACAGCCATTTGCAAACTGTTTCCTGTTGGGAATTGATCGCTTGTAATTGATCGTTGGGTCAGTTTTGCTCCAGATAAAACCGGCTGGTCCTGTAGTTTCAACACTGATCCAATGAGGTTTAAGAATTGGGAATAAACGGGAATATAAGAAGGAATTATCTTCGTCGGATTAGAAGAAGAAGAGTCTAATGGTGAAGGAGGTGATCTGACGGACGAGGAGGTATTCCAGTCGCTTTATGCTGCAATCCAATCCCCCCCCTCCAGAACCGCAATGCAGCGGCGGCGGATTTAGCTTAGCGAGTCTTTAAATAGTGCTATCACACACATGGGCCGCTATAACATTTCAGATGTTCCTCGGCTCGCTCCTGTGTCTCGACGGTTCCATGAAGGCATCACGACGTTCACGACGGTTTGGTTTCCAGCTCGTAGACTAAACAACGTGGAAAACACACTTTCAGCTCCCTGGATTCATTAAACGTGAACAGACTGGATGTCACCTGATCCCGCTGGCCCAAAAGCTGCTGACATGTTATTGGACGGGGTGCACCGCGTGTCAAAAACATATTAAAAATGTGTTTTCTTAGTAAGTCAGTCCTGAATAACAGCTTAAGAGTTTTACTGAAAGAACATGGAGATGTCAATTTTTCGGGTTTTGAGATGCTGAAATATGCAGGAGTCCAGCCTCCCTCCCATCGCCGCGGCAACAGCAGAGCTAGGTAAACTTCAAACGGAGCTCTGGCTCCTCAGGGGTCCATCAAGGTGGGGCCGATGCGGTCTTAATGATGCTGATGTGATTGGCAGCAACTAGATATTGGTTCAAGGCGGTTCCTATGACGACGGGATGACTGACGGCTCCCGGGGTCGTCCTGGACAGAAGGATAAAGCGATTTCTTCACCAGAGCGGCGCTTGATTTGTTGTCAGGGAGCATGATTGACGGGGGGGGGTGGTTGGTCTCAGCGTCACAACCCATCAGATCCACAGTTCAATCCTCACTGGGGGGTTGGAGGACATTGGTTAAATAATAGTTTTGGTATTAAACACATTAAGGCTTAAAATGTGTGAAGCATTCTTAAGGGGGGCGTGGTCGTCACACGCCACCCAATCAGATTGATTCACGACCAGCTGATTATCAGAGACAAACATTACAATCAAATCCAGGAATTCTGGGAGTGTCGAGTTTCGCTCTGACGTCTTAATAGTGATTAAATCCCGGGTTAGGCAACCGATGGCGATTTGGCGTTCCGACATGGAAACCTGGGATCATTCCGGGGGGGGGGTGATGAATGGGAATGGGATGGGAAGAGGTGCAGCCGACTGAGGAGGAATGCCGGTTGGATTAACGCGTCTCCTTTTGTTCCCCGCTAACACTGTTACCACAGACGCTAACACCTTCCATTCATCCACACAATGGATGGGGGGGTGGAGCCTGCTGTCAGTGCACCACCCCGAGCCCGGCGCCCGGCCTGGGAGGCCCTCCATTCACGGGAACATATTTTAGCGGTGTGTGTGTGTTCATGAGAGGCGGTGCCGCGCTGCATTAGCTAAAGGTGGAGGCTATATTTGCGTACCTGAGTAGAAAGTCAACAAGGTTGCCGCCCAGAAGTGATGAGTCAGCATTTTATATACAGTCCCACGCCTCCGACCGAAACTCCTGGTGAGGCGGCGGCGCTAAAAATAGAATCGATCGTCTCCAGACGGGATTAATCCCGATTCTTCAGGATTAAATCAACTTTATGAGTCCTGTCTGGAACGGCGTGCTGCCTAAATACTGATGAGTCATGCTAAGAGAAGCAGTAAACAAAAAGACATGGGGGGTCATGCTTCCTCCCCCCAACTCTCACTGTTTACAGTCCGAGTGTTTTCCAACGTGGTGGGTGGGCTTCAAGCTCTAGTCGCTATTTATGGTAATTAGGACTGTAATGAGGGGTGAGGACAGGCGCCACCCCCCCCCCCAGAAACCACACCCCTACCCTACCCCAACCCCCCCCATCCCACCCACACCCCTCAACCTCAAAGTCAGCTATATTGTCAAGTGTACCATATATCCACGACATACAGCACAGATGAAATTGTAGTCCTCTCTGACCCACGATAAACAGGCAGTACAACAGGCAGTACAACACAGGTAGTACAACAGGCAGTACAACAGGCAGTACAACAGGCAGTACAACAGGCAGTACAACACAGGTAGTACAGCAGGCAGTACAACAGGCAGTACAACAGGCAGTACAACAGGCAGTACAACAGGCAGTACAAAATGCAGTACAACAGGTAGTACCTGGTTGGTTTTTAAGCAAACAGTCTTTGACGTGAACTAAAACCAATGAGGATGGAGCTCCATTGCCCAGTCCATGAACGCAACACCACCACCCCTCCCGCTACCCCCCATCCTGCTTATCGAATTGGACATCAATCACCATGGCAACAACTTGAGCCGGCTCTTAAAGTCCGTGCGGAGACATGAAAGACTATTCCTCGCCGGAATGAGGACTATCTCACCTGTAAGAGGAATCCAGACTCCGAGACGAGTCACAGCGGGAGTCTTTGCGTGGATTAGCATGTTTCATGCACACACGTGTTTACCACCTTCAAACATACAAAACCAGGATGGACTCGGCTGCACGCATGAACGAGTCATTAGCTAAATTCATCTGAACACTGATCCGGCGCTTCTCTTTCTGCGGATCAAACGGCGAGCTTCCCAGATAACGCTGGAATTTTTCCTTCATTTGTCAACAAGGAGCGCGTCGAACTATTTTTAAGTTGTTATTGAAGTATGCAAATGGAACTCCGCATCCATAATTGTTGTTTCCTTTTTTAAAACCTCCAAAATAAAATGCGTACACTAAGTCAACACGTGCAGGACGGCGGTCAAACCGCGTGGAAGCAGCCGCTGCCGTGCAACCGGTGTCGACGCAAGAACCTCCCAATGGAGGCGGCGGCGTTCTGCGGCTCCTGAACCACGCTAAACGGTAGAAACGTGGTGAGAGGTTAAGGGCCTAAAACCCGACGATAAACTCTTCATTCTCCTCCAAACGAAAAAACCCATTAAAGTCCCGCGACGCCTCGTCGCCTCTCAACGGCATGCCGCCGTCCGAGGCGCGAGAGCGTGGGCGCTCAAAAGAAACGTTAAATTGAAGAAACATCACAAAGTTTTCTCGCCGTGCGTGAGCGAGATGCCACCGCGGACGGCGGAGAGAGCGTGCGACGGGAGGCTTTCGGTTTGTTTTCTGTCTTTCTTGTTGTTTCCCGCTTCTCTTTTTTCATCTCAGCTTCATTTTTTCCCTGATAAACAGTCGAGAGCCGAGCTGCAGCGCCGGAAAGATATTTTCATTCCCAGCCTCGGCGTCATAAACGCAGGGCTGCAAAGACAATGTGGTTAGAAATGATAAATATATAGCCAGTGTTTTTTAATATCTTTAATGCTCAGCGAGGACGAGGCAGAGAATGATGAGATAATAATGAAAAGATGAAAAAACTGAGCTACATTAGAAAATGTTCAAGAGGTTTTAACCACGGCTCCTCTCCTGGAATGACTAACAAGGCTTCGCCATTATGAGTCACGAGGGTCACACGAGGCGTTCAGGACCGCAACCCCCACAGCGGAATGAAGGTGTTGAGGAACTCGTGTGAGGCTGATGGGAGTCTTAAAAATTTTGGATAATGTACTTTTTGGCCGTCTCCCTGGGAGTTAAATGAAAACGTTTGTAATCATCCCAGCTGTGCAGCAGCTATGAAGCATTAGCAAGCGGGTGGTCATGTTAGTTTAGCATGCAAAGAACTGAAATATAAACCATACCTCTGATGTAGTTGTCCAAAATTTGAAGAAATGGAAAAACTGATTCAAGATTTGATTGTCAGAACTCCTCAGGTCAGGATTCTGGGTTCTGCGATAGACAAAAGACATCAATTTGACAAGTCAGACATCATGGCACCTTATAACACAAATGTCCTTTTCTTTCTTTTGTATCTGCAGTGCTTTCTGTATTTGCGTTCATTCTTACCTTTACTTACAGTTCCGGGTTCTGGAGGATCTTGAGACCAGGATGTGTCTACAAAACTTCCAAAGAGACAAAATTCCCAGGTAGGAGTTCGGGATCAGGGAAGGCACTTCACCTCTTTGCAGACGATTTTATTGTGTTTCAACACGTCCACGACCGTCAACACGGACTGGAACGGTTCCAATCACGAAACCGACGAGTGTTCCCTCGGGACTGAGGTGAGTCTTTTTCCAAAATCTCTTGAGTTTGAGTTTTCATGTGTGACGGGAATACAAAGTTGGATGGGTGTTAAGTGCATTGTGGGCACCGCAGACGAGACCAGACGGAGGCAAAGCTCCGAATTTACTGGGGGATCTACGTTCCGACTCTCATCTGTGATCCTGAGCTCTGGATAATTACCTAGGAATGGCACCAGAGATGGACACAGAAAGCACAACTTCCTCTGTGCTCTAGCTAAACTAACTGTAGCTGCATATTTATTCTGTAGGCAGACTTTGGTGTCAATCTTCTCGTCCGATGGTTGTATTTCTTCTAGGATCTTCAGCCCAGGGTCTTCTTGAACAAATTAGTTAGTATGACGTTCAGAGATGTCAAACAGATGTGGAGGTTTCGGATTCTGTTTGTCTAGCTGATCACGCTGACTGCTTTACACAACTTGTACATATCAGAGGAGGTATTGTGTGCGATTTCATTGCGCTATCAGATGTTTCTGTTATTTTCTTGGCTGCTCCTGGCTGTGCTTTGATGGCGCAATTTATTCAGCCATGAAATGACGAGGATTACTTCATCCTAATTGATCCAATACTTACAGTTGCATTAGCAGGAAGGAGGAGAGTGACATTGCCTGAGAGCCAAGTTAAAAACCCATGAAAATCATGAAACCCCCCCAGAGTGATTCTTTGTACTAATTTTTATTATCGAATTTAGTGACTTCATCTTCTTCAGAAAGCAAATACAGACTCGTCGACCTATTGTTGATGCTAAAATGAAGCCAAGACTACCCTAATCTACACTTGGCCATGAATGCTGGCTGTAGCTGGATGCCTGGCCATCACAACTATAGTTTTGCCCATTGCTCGATATCCTCATTGGCTGAACAGGCAGCTACGATGGTGATCAATTTGCTAGAAGAGCTGACTTGATGTCTGGTTCACTGGCGCTAGCTGGCGATGTCTGGCCTGGTACGCCTCTGCCTGGCTAGAACTCCTACAGACTTGCTGGACTAATGGCCAGTTTCCCGTGTATGTGTTGGCCGGAAATATCACAAGACGGACTCGCCGGCTCGGTGACAAGTTGGCCCGGCATCGGTTCAGACAGTGACCGTCATCCCACTCGTAGGAAACCAGATCCTGGAAATCACTGGCTTCGTGTTACACCAACAAAGATCGGTCCATGGTAGACACGACGGACAAGCCTTCACCTCGCTTCGTCATCAAGACACCGTGAATCCCCCGTGTTTTACAAATTAACAACAGTGAAAGCTGACCCTGATTTCAGTTCGGACTTTCCATGTTTTCCAGGTCAATTCAATTAATTCATCGCAGGGAGGACCGCCAAGCCTGTGAAAACATCACGTTGTCATGGTGATGTCATCACTGTTATCTTTACAGACAAGCTAACGACCTACAGGGGTCTGAGACTGAAAGGCGACCCCTTCGTTTGTCAATGTTAGCGTTCTTTCTTCTGCAATAACAGACAAATCGTCAACATTTTGAATTCCTACGAGACCCTACCCTTAACCAAACCCGGCCGCCTTCAGAGAGGAGGACACACCTTTATTATCAAATAATAACTATCAAACCCAGACCACGTCTAAAACAAGGGTAAAGGTCAGATCCATGGTGTATGCTGGGTTTTGTGTGCTAACAGAGAACGTTTCCTTTCGGCCAACGTTGACTTTCCATCCCTTTGTGTTTTGTCTCATACTTTGTGCTGTACTGTCTGTTCTACTGCCTGTGTTCTACTGCCTGTGTTCTACTGCCTATGTTCTACTGCCTATGTTGTACTGCCTGTGTTGTACTGCCTGTGTTGTACTACCTGTTGTACTTCATGTTGTTCTGCCTGTGATGTACTGCCTGTTCTGTACTGCCTGTTGTACTGCCTGTTTACCGTCGGTCAGAGAGGACTGCAATTCCATCTGTGAATTCCATCTGTGAATATATGATACACTAGACAATAAAGCTGACTTGGCCTTGACTTTTCTTTTATAGATGCCCCACGTGTTCCAGTGCGTAATGGAGCTGCTCAACAAAAGTGCAGATTCCTCGACGCTTCGGTTTGCACAAACGCGTGCAGTTCTTTGAAAGACGGTAAGCTAACAGGAAACACCTGAACCAGATCACCTGGATCACCTATGAACAACGGCGTTGAGCGTAACATGTGACAGGGGTCAAGCGTGTTGTAAAACGTGTTTTTTTTTTGTCTCGGAAAAGAAAAAATCTGCATAGTTAGTCTCTTATTTTAGTATTTAATGTCAATAAAGGTCCAGATAGCGAAGATATGAACACACATGAGCGATGAGAGAGACACCAAATTGGGCCTGAAGGGTGATTTGTCTGGGCTCTGTCTGCAGGAACGATCCAATAGCGAGAGAAATAACATCTAACGCCAGTAAATGAAAGTCATATCAGCTCCTCAGCTGTCAAGCTGTGGGAAACAGTAAAACATTATTTATTCATGCGATGCGAAGCGGCAGAACAAAGCCACGCGGGAAGACGGCGCATCCATAGGAAAAACATTTTATTGAAAACCATTTTCAGTTTGTAACAGACTGGTGGAATGTGTGTCATTTATCCTCACTTTGAACTTGTTTTAAATTTCTCAAACCGTTCTTTCACAGCCTGGCCATCTCATACTGCGAGGGAGGGGGCAGAGGGTGACAGACACCCGCTAACATGACATGACTAAAGAAAACCAGGGGTGTACAAACAAACGAGGCAAAGATAATACTGTGTTACTTACAAACTGGACTGAAATTAATTCATGAACAGAACCAAAAAAGGAAAAAAAAGAACTAATTCAATAAATATTTATGGTACACACTTATGGCACAAATATGCAGCAGTCGGTTTGGCAACTTTTCTCTCATTTTTTTTTTAAACCAAATTACCATGGAAACAGTGCAAAAGGGAAGGGAGTGGGGAGGACACGGGCTTTCCATCGAGCGCTAGCTAAAATACATAGCAAAAAATTCAAATTTTATACAAAACATCTTACTTTAAGAGTTTATAAAAAAGTTTTTATTGGGATCTGGTCAATATTTACATAAGCTATTTACCAAAAAAGTAGTATGCTCTGTTTTACTGAAGTGTATTCCTTTTTTTCTGTACTTTTCTTCCCGTTTACTTTCCTAAAAAGGTGAATAAGGCTACTGTAACAACCCAGGATCCATATACAATACAAACATTAATGTATTTACAGTTTCTTACCTACAGAAGTACGGTGCAAAATTACTGAGTCAAGTGACCAAGGGCTGACCATACGAGCAAGGCATTTTACAGAAGCCTGAGGTGCTTCTCCTAGCTCCAGCGCTAACAGCTAACCGGCTAAGAGAAGGACGCCAGATTCAAAGAAACTAATAAGATTGTCATATTCTGCCGCAGACAACAAAACAGCCATTTCTTTGCTTAGTGTGTGTGTAATTTTTTTCTCTTTTCTCAAATACCTGTTCAGGTGTGACACATACGCGTTTGTTTTTCACAGTTTACCTTTTTTGTACTACGGCACACAGTCGAACGAAAAGAGGTCAAAGTAAAACTACAAATAATGCAGGAACTCAAACGAACAGCAGGCTTGTGTGATGTTCTTTGCTAGTTGTGTGTTGTTACATCTTTCAGTGGTTAAGAACACTTTCAATGTGTGTGTGTGTGTGTGTGTGTGTGTGTGTGTGTGTGTGTGTGTGTGTGTGTGTGTGTGTGTGTGTGTGTGTGTGTGTTGTGTGTGTGTGTTTTCTCTCACGATTGGTTTAAAAAAATAAATAAGAATTGCATATTTGCAGATTTTGTGGCCTCTTAGAGGCACAAACCTCAGATCATACAAGGCTTGGCTTTTTCGTGAAAATTTCATGTTGCTATGACGACGGTGACGATGGGGTTTGATATATCGATGGATGTGACGTCGCTCGTACACACGCGCACGCACACACACACACACACATACACACATGCATGGAGGACATGGAGGGTGTGTTTGAGGACAGTCAGGTCGGGTGTTCGTGGGGACCTTCCTTTGGGAGATGCTACACTGAGTGTGGGAGACGCAGCTACGCCAATGGGAGCTATTTGGAGTCAGATAACGCCCCTCCCCTCGAGATCGGGAGCCCAGGCCCCTCCCCCCCGGGCCTCAGCGGGTTGAGAGATATCAAATAATCACAAACCTAGATTGCATAATGTGCACGTATACCATAATATATTAACATTACGTCTTCATCTCCACGCCGCCGGACAACGCCTGTGCTCTACTCGTCTATCATAAATAAATTCTGCTTTTCATTTTATTTTATTTTATTTTTTTAATCTTTGTCATGTCCTGATTTTTAAATGTACATCTAAAAAAAGGTAAATGTAAAATATGGAAATGCTAATGGAGGTTGGGAAACAGTGACGATGTAAGAAGATGTCCCTGTGCTTTTTTTTTTTTTTCCTCTTTTTTTTAAAAACAAAGAATAGGAGAGCGCCGCCCACGCTGATGTTTGGGCTTTTAGGGCACCCTTCATCATCATCATCATCATCATCATCATCAGACCCCTGCGGGTAAACGTTACAGTACCTAGAGCTGTTTCAGCCAGCTACGCTAACCTCAACTAGGTCTCGGGCCTCTCAACCTGATGCGAAAGAAACGGCAGTAAGGCGGTTTTCTTATTGCCCGGAACGCCGGTCCAGGTTCTGGATGGCGTTGAGGGCGGGCCCTCGTTACGAGATCTGATGGGACGCCGCTGCTCTCCCATCTTCATCCACAACCCTGCGAAGAGTGGAGGCGCCAAAAAGGGGTTAAAAGTGCTGCTCTATGTATATGAAAGTCCTCCACTCTTCCCAGGAGTCACCTGGGCACACCTGACAGCCCAAAAAGAGGGTGCAAAATCCCAACAACAAAAACTCCTCCTCTCTCCCCCTCTTTTCTGCTCCTCCCTCGCCACTGTTGGGTCTGAAATACCACCTGTCGCCGAAGGAAAACGTTTGAACCACATCGGGACGGTGAAAAACGAGATGAACCCTTCAAGTAACGTCTGAAAGAACACATCCGGGGGTGAGGAGGTGTGTGGGGTGAGGGTGAGGGTGAGGATGGCGGGGTGAATGGGGTGAGTCAATCGGGGGAAAGTTTCGACGGAGATTCGGATCTCCGTCAAGTCTCACCGGAACCACTCGGCCTCGGGAACGTCGAGCGGGTTCACGGTCGGGCCCGCCTTCTCCTGCCCCGTGTTCTCCTGCCCCGTGTTCTCCTGCCCCGTGTTCTCCTGCCCCCTCTCCTCTTCGCATTTGTTTTTTTAGTCTCTTTCTTTTTCCAAGCAGGAGTGTCTCTTATGGCAAAAAATCCTTCTCGGGAAACTTTTACATCCGTCTGTCCGTCCATCGAGTCGGAGGAAAAGTACAACCTTCAGATCCCACAACGGTGGCGCTCGAAACACAACGGCGCCGGCACGACTGCGGCGGGCACCTCCTCGCCCAACCAAACCAGAGCGACAAGGTATCAAGACAAAACAGTGACAAAAAATCTCAAAGGAGAGGAGGCGGAGTCAAAGTGAGGGGGACAGAGAGAGAGAGAGTGTTTGCGGGCGTGCCAGCGGCGCCGGGCGAAACCCAAACCCGCTCCTACGACGGTGGGGGAGTGTTCCAGTTCGCTCGCCGCTCCTCCTCAGACCTTGTAATAAATGTTGGCCGGGCTCTGCGGCGGCATCTCCTGAACGATGTAGACTGGGTGGCCGTAGTCGCCGCTGACCTTCTCGTAGTGCGGGCAGAAGACGCTGTCAGCAGTCCTGAGCGGGATGATGATGTCGCTGGGCTCCGAGCCGTTATTGTTCCCACCCCCGCCGCTCCGTTTGGGCGTGGCCAAGGTGCTGAGGGACAGCGTGGCGGCGTGCTGCGGTGAGTGCTTGCGGTGCCGCCGCCGGTACTTGAGCAGCAGCAGGATGAGCATGATGATGATGATGATGAAGATGACGCTGCCCGAGGCGATGCCGACGAAGATGGCCACCTCGGAGCCGATGACGTTGGACGACTTGCCGCCGTTGTCGTTTTCGTTGCTCTCCCGCGGTGACACACCTGGAGGAGGGAGGGAAGAAGAGCTGAATACTCAGGTTGAAGACTTCCAATCAGGACTTGTTATCATAACCTAAGGGGGCGGAGCCAGCATCTGGCGAGGCGTCAGATTACGATCTGGTTCCAGGAGTCGCAATCCTGGACGTTTGTTTAAATTTAAGTTTCAAAAAACACGTAGGAGGACAGGAACACGGAGAGACGCTGACGCCAGCAGAAGACGACGCTAACACGGATGCGAGCAGAAACCATAACGGCGAGGTCACGCCCCTCGCAGATCCAGGAAGTAACGCGACGGCTTGTTTTTCCTACTCCGGCACTTCCTGTTTCGCCCCCCCCCCCAAACTCAGAGGAAATTGCCCGTCCAAGATTTTAAACTGCAATATAATAGTAGAGATAAGCGTCTGCACGCCGCCGCGTCTGGCTGGGCTGTGATTGGCTCCAGAAACAAGTGCGCGTCTGTAGTGAACAAAGATGGCAGACAGCGATCGGATCATTTTCTTGAAAATGTCACTTAAGCGGCGGTGGAGGTTTGGAACGCGGCCAGCGCCGAGATACCTTATAAGTCCTTGAGAGGCCGGAGATGCCTATCAGTTTTATGGGCAACATTCAATTACCGGCTGATGAATCGCTGACCTTTCTTTCCTTCACTTTCACACACACACACACACACACACACACACATTGTGATGATTCTCGCAGATGCACACTTAATTAGCGCTATCTCGCTCTTAGTTGGGACGAACAATCCTCCGCCCCGGTGCCGAGTCGTGCCAATAAATCCTGCGCTCCTCGAACGCCTCGTCTCGGCTTCACTCACCTGGTTTCTCCAGGACGTCGTTGGGGTTGTAGGAGTCCTTCCCGTCTGAGTGTTTGGGGGAGAAGGGAACTCTGGTGGGGTTGTCTTTGGGTGAAATAGGGTCGGAGGGATCTGGAAAAAAAAAGAACACAGACAGGAAAAGATATTAAAAGTTTAATAAACTGACAAATGGCGACGACGTTAAAGCAGAAATGTGGCTGAAGTCGACCGAGAAGAGCGCCTCAAACGTCTTCCTGGCTGCGTTTTCTGATCCGACTCCAAACGGCGACGCTTTTTGCTCACAGTTTGAACAGAAACCGCAACTAATAGTGCATTTTATTTAATAAATCAGCCACTCGTAAGCAGCTCTTCTGGACTGTGCAGCTGATTTTCGGTGCTGTTAGACGGCAGAACGGCTTCGATCCCCTCCCTGACCTTCAGCGGCGCTCAAAAGCGTCGAATCGGCGCCGCTTTACGTCTGGATGGGCGCGTTTTTAAACGTCACCACCGGTTGGTGAACGCCTCCCGCTCCACACAACAGATGCTTCCGTGTGCATGCGAGCGTGCACCACCACCGGGGGGGTGGGGGCTGTTTCGGCACATTAGGACTTCCACTACATTACTCCTCCTGCCCCCCCCTGGAGCCCCAGGTGTCATGGAGATGATGGAGATGACCATATTAGGGCATTTTCAGAACGTTGCACATTTTTAGCGGCCGTACGAGCGCAGCTCACGCCTGCAGGCCATCCCATAATACAATACTCACTTTGTCCCACTTTCATGATTATCTTCATGGACTTGGTCTTGCACACCCCCCCTTCCTGGTTGTCGATGCCGTCCATGGTGCCGTTGGATGTAGCTGCAGAAACAGAGGAAGGAAGGGATGGGGGGGGTTAGAATTAGCCGTCACCGCTAGCAACCACGTTGGAGAAATTGCATTTAAGACTATCTGAGAAAAACATCCCATTCCCAAAGACAACAGAGGCAAGAAAAGCCCCCCCCCCAGGACAGATATGAGTCATAGCCCGTTAATGAAATCACAATTCGCCTGTTCGTCACCGCGCTCGCCGCGCGCCGCCACAATATTCCACATCCCCAAAGTCAATTATCTTGAGTAATTGTGACGGTAATATCTCTAACAGCGCTGATGGGTCTAATGAAGGAGGCCGTTAAGGGAGGGGGGCAGGGAGGAGACGGGGGGGGGGGGCAAACAACAATGACAGCGGCTATCTTTGGCGAGCGGCGGGAAACTGGTGACAGCTTATCGAGCGTTAGCGCTAACGACGCTCCTGAGAGCGCTAGCCGGTTATTAAAGAGTGCAGTTTTGGGGTTTTAAAAGCTAGGCTATATGCTAGCGGATCAACGGGGGTGGGGGGCGGGTCGGATGGGGGTGGGGGGGTGTTGGCGTCCGAGACGGATGCTGGATGAAGTCACAGTCGGATGCTTTCGTCTGCGCTGCCCCCAGTGGCAGTTGGGCGGAGCTGCAGCAGGACGATGGAGGTGGGGGGGAGCGGAGCGGGGTGGGGGGGTTGTGGTCTATCAGGTCAGTAACACACAGACTAACGAGCTGCTGGGGCTTAGCGGCTTGGCTTCCCGCCAGAGCGCAGTGGGCCGCATTCACCACCGCTCGCCGCCCCTCCCCTCTGCTTCCTCCTCCTCCTCCTCCTCTTCCTCCATCACCCCCCCCCCCTCCATGCTACCTTCTTGGCTAAACCCCTTTAACCCCTTCCTCCTTGTCGCCTCCGAATGCCCCGCCCACTCCCGCCGCCACTGAAGATGAAGAGGAGGAGCTCGGACGATCACGTTCCTTTTCCTCCTCCTCCTCTTCCTCTTCTTCTTCCTCTTCTTCCTCTTCCTCCTCCTCTTCCTCCTCCTCTTCCTCCTCCCTCCCGCCCACCAAACATTTTGATCCTTCTCTCTTTGCTTCTAGACGGTGATGGGAGTGGACACAAAGAGCATGTTAACAAGGACTCGCCTCCCCCCTCCCACCCGCCTTTGCCCCCCCCCCCCCCCCGACCACCCCCCCACTCCCCTCACCCCACCCCCCACCCCCCCAGCTGACCTATGGCTTCCAAGTGGAGACGGAAAAGCACATTACAGACAAAGCTCCTTAAAGGCTTGTGCTCCTGTGAGTTTGTGATCAAATCTGTTTTTGTAGATTTCGGTTTTTGAAATTTTAAATTTAAAAAAAAATTTTTTTTTTAATTTCTTTTTTTCAAACAAATATTTGGTCGTTTTGTTTTGTTTTGTTGTTGTTTTTTTGCCGATGTGGTGTTTCCTGGGAATCCGAGGACTTCAAACGCGAGGTCAGGCCTGACACCTCCTCTTCATCAAACCTCCACAAACAGATCCGTTACTAAACTTTATTCCACATTTAAAGGGAATAAAACTGATTTAAATTAATTTAATTTAATTTAATTTCCACCCCCCGCCCCCCCTTCCCCTTTAAAGCCGACCGCTCTCGCTGCCAGGCGATAGTCCTGACCGGGATTTCAACAGAGTGCTGTTGTTGAATGGCTGGAGGCCGGCTGAATGACTCGGCCCCCGCCAGACGGGGCCGGGCTGGACGGCTAGCTGGCTACAGCTAACGGCTAATCCATAATGCTCATTGAGGGGGGGGGGTAGCTGGACAGAACCTGGTTCACACAGATGGATTTAGTCGCCGGCGCCGGAACAATGAGTGAAAAACAAGACAGAAAAAGAAGAGCTACTCCTCTAATTCTTCCCTCGCCGCCTCCCCCCCCTTCTCCCTCCCTGCCCCCCCCCCGTCCAGAGTCTATTTTCTGGCAGCTTTGTGTGGTTTCAGGCTGCAAACGACCGGTTCTGTGCACACACAGATGCAAAAACAGCTTCAGCGACGGGGGGGGGGGGACAGGCCATCAGGAGGAATCCGTCACTGGCTGTGACAGATCGCCACTAGAGACCAGTCTCACACACACACACACACACACACACACACACACACACACACACACACACACACACACACACACACACACACACACACACACACACAGGTAGAAGTGTGTCAAACTCGCTTCCAGCCTCTCCACCTGTGAAATTAGCGCTAGCATACGGCGAGCACGCCGCCGCGTTTGCAGGAAGTAGCCCCCACCCCCCACCCCCCACCCCGTTTAACTGGATTCCCCCTCCTTAACTTAATTTAACGTCCTTAACTTAATTTTCTCCTGTTTATCAAATCAAGAGAGTGGAAAATCGTCGTGTGCTTTAATGAGACAGTCGATTGTGAGCCGCAATCCAGATAAAGACTTGCGCTCTTATCTGCGTTTCCTGCTTCCTCAGCGGGAACGAAGCGGCGGCGGCGGCGGCCATACCTGCTCCCGAGTACGAGCTAACGGCTATCGGGGGAATGACGTTCGACGCGTTTGTGTTCGTTTTGATCTCACTCTCACATTTTAAACTCGCACCTGTCTGTGAGTCACCCTTGAGATGCTTACCTCGGTCACATGACTACCTTCTTAAAGGAGCCGCCCCAGACGCTAACACAGCAGACGTTACCGCGAAACTGAAACTCCCCAAGCTAGCCGAGCCAAAAAGAAACAACCGTTTGCGCGATGCTACGAGGACTTTGCTAATAAAGTTAATACAAACTGAATTAGATTATTTAGATTTAGATTATATTATTATGATATTATTATATTTAAGTATATATATATTTTTTTTAAATATATGTATATATATTATATATATATATATATATATATATATATATATACAGTATATATATATATATATATATTTTATTTTATTTTTTTTAAAGGATGTGAAAATAAAAATGATCTGACAGTAAAACCAGTCCGTGGAGCAAAACAGGTTGCGGAACACTGCGATAAAATGCTAGCGCATATTTCCTAAATTTCAATCTATGTATTCAGATTTAATTGCTGTATTAAAAAAAAAAAAATCAACCTTTATTTTAGAATGAAAGCCAAAGATAGATTCCACCAATTAGAACAGCACGAGGGCCACTCATGAATGCTGGAACGCATCAGAAGCGCGGCGGCGACGGAACGACAGGATGAAGAGTCCCAGGAAGAGGAGGAGAAACAAAGGGGCCGTCTAAACTCTGAACATAACGACCGTCCAACGGGCGCCGAGCGTGACGCCATCATTACAGCACCGGGGTCGCAGCTCGGTTAATGCCCGTCACCGCCGCCCACCTTAATCACCCGTGACGTGGGGCGCCTTGGCGTTTAGGGTGACCTTCGGAAGCGGGTCGGGTCAACGTGGGGTCAAAGACGCCACCGCCTAAAATATGAAAATCCACTCATTAAATCCAGAGGAATTCAAATGAGCAGTCGGTGACTTGATCTATGCTCACTTAATTGACGTCGGTTCATGGTTTGATGGCGACAGCGCCGATCTAAAGTGATCTACTTCCTGTTTCCTCCCGCCCTCTTTAGCTCATCTTTCTCCTCTTCAGCTCGCTTTCCTCTCCTCCCCCCCTCCCTCCCTCTTTAGCTCATGCGATCATCCAATCCAGTGGCTTCTCGGCTGCAGGCATCCTGCCGCAAACGATCACATCACACTCATCTGCTCTCAACCGGAGCAGGGTTGCATGCCGCGCACGTCTGCGCACGAGCACTCCGGCGTGGGCGCAACACGCTAAGAAACAGAAGAAACACGCTAACACGCATCGTCACGGCGGCAGAGGAAACCGATCTGACCGCCTGTCAGTCCGAACGCACGCACGAACCTGATGTCATGCTCGTTTGAATCTAAAGGGCCGGGGTTTGGCATCAAGGAGGAGGGGGGCGGAGTCAGGCGTCTAATCTAAGTCTAGCCGTGGTGGGATACACGACGCGGCGCGGCACTAATCCGATCGGATGAGATCCGTAGCGTTGATGCGGGGGCCCCGGCGCCACTGTGAGGAGAAAACGGAGGATTAGCCGCAAGTTAATTAATTACGAATCGAGCGCTCCCTCCCCAACCGCTGATGCAATCCCGGCGCTGGACTTTTAGCGCCGGCGGATGTTGGTGGAGACGCACAGATAGAAAAACAATATGGAGACGTGTTTATGCAGCGGCAATTAGCTTCCAAACGCAACCAGGAAGGTAGCATTAGCCACCGTGAGCTTGACTTCGCCCACCTCATCACATCCACCTCTTTTTTGGGGGTGGGCGGAGCTTGTTAGTGTTTCGCTCCTGGCGTTCACACTGGAGCTGAAAATGAAAAGCAACAGCACTTTGTTTGCGTCGTGGCGCCAAAACGCCGCCTCCGCCGCGGCGTAGACATGAACGCTGCACGACCGGGGGGCAACGCTAGCTAAAAAGAGGCAATTAACAGCAGAACCAGATACCCTCCAATGGAGGAACAGCTTCCTCTCTCCCCTCTTAAGGCTACGCATTAGCAATTTTTTGTAGCGGCGGCAGCGGCGAGGGGAGACGTTGGGAAAGGATTTTGCAAGAAGTGCAAAATTGGATTTTTTCAAACCCTTCTTTTCAGTTACAAATTGAACTTTCCCTCCGCGCGCTCTGTTCCAACTTGTCGACTGATGAAGAGGAGGGCTTCAAGGACGAGGAGGCAGGAAGAGGAAGGCTATTCTCAGCTAGCGAGAAACTCGCTGAGGGACGCCGCGATTGCGTCTCCGGGGTGACCCGTTTGCGCTTCCACGCCGCCGTTAATCGTGTTCTTCATTAACCTGAGCCTGACCCGTTGATCATTTGATCAACATCCGACAGCAGGAGCGCAGCGGCGAGCTACAGCTAACGCCGGCGCGTCAGCGGTGAACCGACGAGAGTAGGGAGAACCTGTCTTTGTAGTCCTTCAGCAAACATCCACTCAAACCGCATCTGATGGTACGGTCAGGTGTAGTGGGCGTGGTCGCTAACGCTAACTGTTTGGATTCATCTTCAAACCATCTTGCGTTCTTTGCAAAAACAGACGCCCTGACTGCAAACAAATAAAAATACCAGTTGGATGTAACCGACCAATCAAACACCCTGCAGCTGCGACACGTTAGCGACGCCGCGACTACCAGATCCGTTCAAGCTAACTTAAGCAGGAGCGGTTGAACATATTGTGAGCGGACTTGTTTCTGCGAAAAGATCGGAGCTCGGAGGAATATTTAAGTTGACGAGAGTCGACTGTGCGGAGCCGCCGTCACCCTGCAAATTCAGCAAAATTCCACTTCCTGTCCCACGGTGGACTGTTTGGACAAGAAGCGCCACTTCCTGCTCGTCCTTCCTCTGAGCCCCAGCCTCTCTTTCCCGCCGTCCACCGCCGTGACAGCTCACAGATGGTTGTGGCGGAGCTTCACAGATGGTCCCATCACCTCCCCGTCAGCGCCACACAGATGGTTCGGTCCACCTCCCGTGTTTCAAACCGGGGGGGCGTCATTAAATCCGAACAAAACTTCCTTCCAGGACGGCGTCGATTCATTGCCGGTGAGTTACAAAGGATGAAGATGAAGGAGGAGTGGTTTGATTACGATCGATAAGGCGGAGTAAGCATTTTGCGATGGATCTAAGACTCCTGGATCCAGCTGGGACGCGCTAGAATCCAGATTAGCACGACTCCGAAACAGACCAACCAGAAAATTTGATCCAAAACCCGAGAATTTGAAGCGAAACCGCAAAAGAGTCGTGCCCGAACGTGCATAAATGACATAAATAAATTCAAGAATCCGATTATCGGGTGCACATCTTTACGACCCCTGAACTTACAGACCACTAAGTACGAGCGAAGGCAACACCCCCAGCCTACGCCGGCTCGTCAAGGTATGTCCCCAACAGCTGGTTCTGAATTTTGAACAGCTGCTTTTCCCCCTCATAAATTATTCGACGCCTCATTTACCCTCCCCTCAGGTAAGGGAGGGGCGTGTACTTACAGATGATGTAGTAGTCCCGCCCCCTGAAGAACTCCAGCCCCCACAGGTTGGGGCTGAACTCCTGGAACTTCAGGGTGAACTTGACGTCCTGGTCGGGTTTGACGCAGTTGAGCAGCGGTGTGTCGGCCTTGGTGATGGTGCAGGTCTCCAGCTGCTCCCGGGGAACCATGTACACCTTGTAAAACTCCACGCCGTCCATCACGCCGCCGTCCACACGGGGGCAAACAATGTCCAACTTATCCCCGATCTGGGGGTACAAAACCACGCCTTGGCCAGGGATGAATCTGGAAAGACAGGGAAGAAGAACAAATGATGAGTCGTTCGTTACGCGTTCCAGTTTCGAGTGTTTGCCGCCAAGTCGCCACATCTCACAAAAAAAGAGGCGTCGGCTTAATAATTGATGCCGTAATAACCGATTGTGTCCATTAATTTTTGATGGCGGTGGATAATGGCGGCATGCGCGATGCAAAATGACCCCCGAATCCGCAGATGGAACCACCGAGTTTGTTCTCCAGCGATGAAAAGGAAGAGTAATTAGCCGGATAAACGAGGGGAAACAGAGGAACGTCGTCGGCATACAAAATAGAAAATTAAAAAACGATGAAAGCTCGGCGAGACGGCGTCATCAAAAATAAAGCCGGAATTTTAGCGCCACGACCCCCCAGCATTCCCGCGATCGCACATGTTCACAGCTGGAGGTCGAGTCGGAGGTGAAACCTCCCATTTATCTGCGAAACAATTTGGCCCCGCCCCCCCAGAAGCCATCTGAAACGTTAACTGCGGAGGCCCCAGAGGCGGTTTACGCCACGCTACGAACACTAGCGCACTAATGAACATCTAGCGGGACCATTTAGCTTTAACGTGCTGATCATTACGGCGCTAAGGGGGGGTGGGAAAGGGGGGGGGGTCCTCCAGGACTAGAATGAAAATGTCGACATAAATTGATTGAAGTAATCAATCTGAAGATATTCCAATGAAGGTTTTTTTTTTTATTTTCTACTATTTATTAATCGGCTGGTTATAAATGTTTTACCTTTAAATAATTGATTTGTTTATCCTGAAAAAATGACAAGAAACTATTAATCCAGCATCACTAATTTCCTTTTAATCGACAAATCAATTAAAGGTGTTATTTTGTACAGATTAGTGTGTGTGTGTGTGGGTTTTAAACCCACACACATATAGAGCGAGACGTGTGATGACATCACCGCCGTCTTTATTTCTTTATTCTTAAATACGTTTGTCTTTAAATGACGAACAACTGGAGTCTTCACCTCTCCCAGCCGCACCTGAACGCACCACGCACACACAATAAATCAAAGGTCGTTCCGTGTGGGCGTGTCCAGCAGCTCCAGGTGACCTCTGACCTCTGACTGGAACCCATGACTCTTTAGATTTTCTCGTTACCAAGGTGATGATACTGAAAGTCTACAAAGAAAGTCCTCACAGGGCGACGGGAGGATACCTTCGACCGGGTGGTGACGACGGCGATGGAGAGGCAGAGCTGATTCATAATTAACAAAAAGGACGCAGGAGAAAATTTGAGGCATAATCAGTTTTATATATAAATATATATATACATATACATATATATACAGTATATACGTATATATATGTGTATATATGTGTATGTATATATATATGTGTATATATATATATATATATATATATATATATATATATAAACAAACTAGCTTCCAGCTCTCAAGAAGAAGAAACCCTCCCTCCTCTTCCTCCTCTTCGTCCTCTCCCTCCTCTTCCTCGCTCTATCTCTCTCACACACACTCTCTTTGTCTCTCAAACCTACGGCTGCAGACACACACATTATTCCTCCTTCCCACTCCAGCAGCACGCATCATTTCCTGCTGGCCTGAGCGCGTGCATGCAGGGCGAGCAAGCACACACACACACACACACACACACACACACACACACACACACACACACACACACACACACACCCAATCACATGAGCTCACGCACTTGCACAACATCAAACTAGGCCGAGCGAAAGTTGTTTCTGCCCCCCAGGGGACGCACTCAGTGGTGGTACAGTGTGTCCGGTGATGGACACAGGCAGGGGGGGGCGGGGGGGGAGACAGGGGGGTGGGGGGTAGCGAAGGGGATGGGGGGGGGGGGAGACAGGGAATGTATGTCTATGCATTGCAGCACCATCTGGCATCATCTTAACTTGTGCATGTTTGCGTGTGTGTGTGTGTGTGTGTGTGTGTGTGTGTGTGTGTGTGTGTGTGTGTGTGTGTGTGTGTGTGTGTGTATTGAGGATGGGAGGATGAGAGGGGAGATGTAGAGCGCCGAAAGAGAGAGAGAGAGAGAGGTCCTCAGAAACGCCTTGAGGGGCTTCACTTATACACAAACACCATGGAAGTGTGTGTGTGTGTTTGTGTGTGTGTGTGTGTGTGTGTGTGTGTGTGTGTGTGTGTGCGTGTGTGTGTGTGTGCGCGCGTTCTAACATCCTTTCATGTGTGCAAGTGGGCGTGTGTGTTTATACAGAGGTTAAAGCATGCATGCATGTGCTTATATTAAATACATGTATGTACAGCATGTGAGCACGCTAGTGTGTGTGTGTGTGTGTGTGTGTGTGTGTGTGTGTGTGTGTGTGTGTGTGTGCGTGTGTGTGTGTGTGTGTGTTAGCCATCATCTATCCCCATGAGGTGAATCTTGAAGCATCCAGAAAACAAGTGAAGTCGGCTAGAATTCCTCCGTCGCTTGAAATCTAACGCTAACGCTAGTCGCGTGTCTGCGCATTCAATTAGACGGTAATGACTTAGCCTGCGTTAGCATAAAGGCTGAAGGCATTGGGAAACAGTTAAAGGGTTAAATATTCAGGTAAATGGGTTAGCATGAGAGCTAACGCCACAGGGACACCGAGTGTTCAAAGTTCAGAGACGTCGTTCTGATTAGCATGAAGGTTAAACACATGAGGAAACGGTTAGCGTGCTAAAGGTAATGGGCTAGGTTAGACCAAAAGACACGAGGAAACGGTTTGCTGTGTTAGCAGAGAGCATGAGTTAGCTGATAGCGTGGGGAAACAGTTAGCATGTTAGCTGAAGCGACAAGGGAGCAGCTAGCGGCCGCTAACAGGTTTTTACATGAATAGTAAGGAGTGTTAGCGCAGCATGATTGACAAAGCTAGCATGAGCTGTTTGGTCTTTGTGACGGGGAAAAAAAAAAGGAATTATGATGTCATAAGGTGACGACACACACACACACACACACACACTCACACACACACACACACACACACTAAACAGTAGATTGTATTTCGTTCCTTCGGTTCTTCTGTACTTTTAAAATCTTTAAGGATCATTTCTTCCGTCAGGCTTTTTTTCTTTTATTCTTTTATTCTGTTTTTTTTTTTTTTTTAAAGTAATAAAATATCAATAAATTCTGACAAAAAAAAGAATAAAAAACGTTGAAAAATGTTTTACACTTTCTGGATTATCTCTTTAGAAATAAGAGCCGAGAGGAAAAAGGAGACATGAAGACAGATTGACGCTCCGTCATCCCTCCCGCTCCAGGAACACCAGGTTTATTACACAGGTACCCCCCTGTTGCCCCCACCCCCACCACCCAGATACCCCAGCAGGAGGAGGACCGTGAAAGAAAGGAGGAATAAAAGGAGGACACGGCAGGAAGCTCATAAACTCATGATTGTAAATACATTTGACCCCCCCCCACTCACCCCCTTTGCCACACTTACCCCCCACTCCAAAATGCCCCCCCCCCCCAACAGAAGCGGCACCATAAACGGACGCAGCGCTGATCGATTAATTAAACTGATTGATCGCTTTGTCATCAGACATTAATGGACTCCTCACAGACGTTACAGAATATTCAAAGGTTTGCTTGGAAAAAATATAAATATGTAAAATATATAAAAATATATGTAAATAAAAATTAATCAAGTAAAATAACCATTGTAGTGAGGACGGATCAATACTTCCTGAGTTCATAAAGATAAATGTGACAAAAGACGAAAACTCAGCTGATTATTTCACATTTAAAATAAATCATGTTGATTTTTATTTATTTAAGGTTCACTTTTGTTTGTTTTTAATATTCTGTAGCAGAAACCTGTAAAAATATAAGTTTTTAATTAATTTGACGTAACTTTGTTGATCAGTGACGATTGATCTGCTGCTTTTTTTCTGATTTATAAATGAACACGTTGAAACTTTTTGCAGCCGATCGTTGAATAAATGATTTTTTTTTTTTAATCTTAATTAAAAAATTTTATTTTGAAATAACGAGAATCGTTGGGAGCAGATTTTTTACAGCGTGCTGTCGTGTCACGTTTGCCCTTCCTCGCAGCGAGGGCGACCGCAGAACGACCAATCAGAGGAGGTGACAGAAGGAGCGAGGGAGGCGTACAAAAACACTTCTCTTCTCCTTCATCCCTCTATCTGCCCCTCCTGTCCCCTCCTTCATCCCTCTATCTGCCCCTCCTGTCCCCTCCTTCATCCCTCTATCTGCCCCTCTTCCTCTCCTCAGCTCCTTCTTTTTTTTTACAACTGACACTATTTTCAAATCGAAACAGGAAACTGAACTGATTGGAATTCAGCCTGTGTCTCCATCCCGGTGGGGGACATCTGTTTTCTCCCGTCTCCCCCCTCACCTTTGGGTTTGCCGTCTTATTTAGGGGGTGAGTTTATGGGGAGTCGAGGGCCAAAAGGAGCCAAAGGAATAAAGGAGGCCTCGTCGTCCTGACAGGTTACGACCGCTGCATCTGTCGCCAGTAAAACCCTAGAAGAAGAAACCTAGATCCTCCTCTCCACATCTTCATCCACCTCCCCCCTCCCTCACCCATTGCCTCCCCCCCCCCACTCCACCACCAGACTTTCTATTTAAACACTGCCGTCTAATCCCTTCGTCCTGCTCCTGCGGCCCCGACGTGCCGAGGCGGCCGAGCGGATGCCGGTTGGACGAACGCAAGGATTTGTGGGACAAAAGAGGCCGAGACGGAATGGAGGTTAATCCGCCGTCGTCTCCCTCCGCCGTCCGAGCGGACGGAGGTGGTTTCCACCGGCGTCACCCTATCCCCGCCGTCCGGCCCAGTGTACCAGTCCTACAGGAGCCGAGCCAGCCGGGACGTAATTACCCTCTTTTGCCCCCGCAGAGGCATGGACCTCCCCCCCCCCTCCCGTTCTCCCACTTCTCCTCCACTTCCTGTTCCGTCGTTCCACCGCGATCAAAACACAGCGCCACGTCAGCCTCCGGGCCCTCGCCGCGTCCAAGATGGTGGCGTTGTAGCTTGTAGCTCCACTTGTAGCTCACCCCCCCCCCCCTCTCTCTCTCCCTCTCTACCCCCCCACCTCTCTCTCTCCCCCTGCAAGGGGTTTGGATGGAGGGATGTTTGGAGGGCATCTTTGCAGCACAAGGCCTCGTCAGTCATTCATGACGGACCTGCATCTCTATGCACACCCCCCTCCTCCTCCTCCTCCTCCTCCTCCTCTCTAACCCCCCTGCATTCACAAAAGGACCCACAGAGGTGCCCCCGCCGCTGCCCGGTCACAAAGGCCTGCATGTAATCTCTTAATGAACGGCGTTGGAGGAGCGGGAGCGTCCGCCGTGTAGAGCAGGCCTCGCTTTTGTTTCTCCCTCCCAACTACAAAATGGATTACCACAAGGAGGAGGTGTGTGTGTCGGTGGGGGGGCAGGGGCAGGGGCAGGGGGGGTCATTCTCTAGTTGTTGTTTTTTTTCTTCTGAGGTTCACATAGGAGGGCAGTAAAGTAGTTAAAGCGCAAACAATGAGGTTTAATCGACATCCGTGGGCCTGGGGAGGGTTTTTTTTTTTTGATAGATGCACACTTAGTATAGGGGGGGGTCTTTATTCTCTCCTCCAGCTTACACACACAAAGGCATCAGACTGGCCCACAGCCCTCACATTTCTAACATTCATCCTCATCTGAATTGTCCAAGAGCGAGGAGACGACCTCCCGGTGGAGGTACGGGGGGCCTGGGGGTGCCGGGGGGCTCTAGGGGGCTCGGGGTTGCCGGAGAGGAGGCACACGGGGCGAGGAAGGCCGCATTCAAACAACTTCAGGACGTCGTGTCGTCAGAAAGGAGATGTTCCACGACGGAGACCCCAGCAGGAGTCACCTGAGATGTTTCTGCTCCACCTGGAGGCCCCCACACCTCCTCCAGCCGCTGACCTCCTCACCCCCCAGACGGATCAGGCCGCACAAAAACAGGCTCTCCTTCCTCTGCTTGTTTTTTAATAACTCCTTCTAAAAAATAAAAAAAAAATCCACAGTGACGCACAGCTGCGTGGAAAAACACGCGTTTAGATCCAAAATAGAGGAGGTTCGATTTTCAGGAGCGCGCAAAACAACCGGGCGTTACTGGTTTCTAAAAGTAGAATTAAGAGTTTTATAATCTATCAATCTAATCAATAATTATCCACAGCGGTGATAATAATATTTGCTGCCGCGTAGATTTTCTCTGCGCGCTACTTTTGCGCATTTTTTGGATGTTGTTTTTGTCTCTTCGTTAAAAGCAAATGTTCACACACACACACACACACACACACACACACACACACACACACACACACACACCGGTGCCACAGTGGGTGAAATGTCCTACAAACCTCACACTTCTAAACGCGTCTCCGTCTCTAAATGTGGCGCATTTAGCGCGTCATTTGGCGCACAGCGTGGATCCTGCGGCAGCGGGACGCAGATGTCCGTGAGGCCGAGAGGCTGCGGCGCGCAAAGCCCAAGTCGCTCCAACGGAGGCCCGAATGCGCACAGTTTTCACACGCAGTTCCAGCCACGCAGCCACGGACACCTGTTTGCCCACCAGAGCGCCGCCATTGCGGGTTTTTCCACCGGGGAGAAGCAGAAAGAGGAGTTCTGCAGCCAAAAGCTGAATTATTGAGCGCGTTGGCCGTGACGAAGCGGCCACAAAGAGGGGCCCCCCCGCCGGGATGGGACTGGGGGTGTAGAGGGAGGGAAAAGACAACTTTTTATTCCCAGATAAAGGAGTTCACCCGCCGGGAGGGTGGAGGTGGCCTGGAGGCCCCCCGACTAGAAAAACACACCCGAGTGGGACATCCTGGGATCCACGTCTGGTGGGGCGCGCTGACGATCACACGCAGATACAGTATGAAAGGGGGGGCGGGGGGCGAGGTTAGATCATCGATCATGTTCCCTATAATCATATTTCAACTGACTGTTTGATGATCTACACACACACACACACACACACACACGCACACACGCACACACACACGGCGGAGGCCCACGGGAGCGTCCCGGCGGCTCCACTGAGCCCCGGGGATTCTCTCCTGCCTTTAAAATCATTCTTTATCACGGAAAACAAAAAATATAAAACAAGTTAATCCCTTGAAAAAAACACCGCGGGATTAAAGTGTCCGGATCAGTTCGGATTGAGCTCCCTGCAGCTCAATCCGAACTGATCCGGACCTGTTAGAGGAGGAACGACGCCTAGTCCGGGTTCCGACCAGGCCGGTAAATTCAGAATAAATTCCACCCACGTCCCAGAACCCACGGAGACGACATGCGTGACTGGACCCCCCACCACCACCCCCACGACAGCCTGGAAACGGGCGGACGGGGTGAGTGTCTGGAGCCGCCGGCCGGAGCTCAGCGGCCCTCAACCTCCGCTCCCTGCGCGTAAATACCCCCGCAACGAAGGAGAGACGCAAACACTAAACCTATCAGTCCAGTAATGAAGCTAAACGCGGGTTGTGATCCTGACAGGTGTTTAAAGGATTGTTTTTTTATCCCTGCGCGCTTTTCTGATGAGAAATAACTCAAATATCGGAGTGAGTTCCACGGAGACGAGCGGATATTTATTCAGGGAAAGTAATTACAGCTGGTCGTAAAAATAAAATATAAACCGCACCTTCATGGAGCTATTTAATCCGACTTCCACTCAAATGTTAAACTGCTTTAATTTCACGCAAATCAGTGCGGACCCGCCGATGAAATCCTCCTTTTTTTTTATTTCGGTGGAATCTCCGCGCAGAGGAGCGAGCGGCGCTCCGGGGATCGGTGCGTCTCCCGGGCTGCACTTACTTGGTATTTGTTGTGTTCCAGTAGATGGACTCCAGGATGAGCGCCCGGCACAAGTCCACCTTAAAGGCGATGAACAGAACTCCAAAATAATATCTCCACATCGAGTCCCCCATGGTGAGCCTGCGCGCCTCCGCCTGGATGCACAATCCTTCTAAATAAATGACCAAATATGTCCACAAAAGCGAATCAAGCGCTCCAGAAGAGAAGGGGGGGGGCTCTTCACCTTATATCCCGATCCAGAGTGGGGTGGGTGGGGGTCCGCGAACCCAGATCAGACGGGCCGGAGCATCTCCAGATGAGAGAATCGCTCCAAAAGGCGCACAGCAGTAGTTTAGCAGCAGCGCGTTAATATTCTCCCCCCGCTCAGAGCGCACGCCTCAGCCCGCTGGAATACATCCCTCAGAAAACACGCAAATGTAAATCCCCCTGCGTTATAGTCCAAGCAGCGCACACCAACAATCCAAGGACGGCGGTGACCGGTGGTGGAATGGGTCCCCCGTTCAGCTGGGGGGGGTGGAGGTGGAGGTGACAGCAGCAGCAGGATGAGAAGGGCGAAACAATGAAGTCGGATGATCAAAAATAAGAAGATGAGCAAAGATGAGGATGAGACAAATCAAACGAGCTGGGATGGAAGTTCTCATACTAGAGGTTTCCCCCCCCTAGAAGAAAAAAAAAAAAAACACCCGCGCCGCCTCCAGCAGATCCGTCCGTCCCGAACGCCCGCGTTACAGCGAGGGAAGCGGGGTGGTGATGCCACGGCTCTGCTCCGAAACCTGCGTGGAAAGTAACTGAAGGGACGGCGACTGGGAATATTTGCCCGAGCTCCTTTTGGTCAGGCCCCGCCCCTCGCCGCCGCTGATTGGTCCCTCAGCTCTGACTGTCTGTCAAGGAGGGCAACTGGTTCAGTCGGGTGAGCAAACTGGGAGGAATTACAGTTCTGTCAGGTGGATAAATAAGAGTGTAACCGGTCTAATTATGACATAATGAGGACGTCACGCAGGACGTGACGTCACAATTAGCCCAATAGCTAAAAAGTCCGTTAAAGGTGGATTCCCCAATTTCTGCCACTCTAATCCAGAATAAATGTAAATTACGCGTCTTTTTTTTTAAACTCCTCTCCAAGCGTTGCGCATCCTAAACAGCGCGTAACGCGCGTCTTTCGCACACTCACCCCACCCCCGTAATGAAAAGCTCCCATCGGGCTCGTACGCAGGACGATGGAGCCCCCATTGACTCACTATGATGTGCACACTGGAGGGTTTTTAGGAAAGACGAGAGCGCCCACTAGCGGAAAACACGCAGCAGGGAGACCCGAGGTGCGTCTGGAACAATAGAGGTCCGTTCGATTTGTGCACCCAGAGTCACCGCAAAGACACAGAGGCGGGTTTGAAGTGGTTACAAATGAAACGAGACTTTATTTTATTTATGGTTCCAGTTTGTTGAAGTGTTTTATTAACTTTATAAAGTCAGAAAAAGCTTCACTCTTTTCTGTTTCAGGAGTAAATTGATTATTTCTTCGCTGTCTTATCGATCATTGAATTGTGACGTTTAAAAAAAATCCTCTTAACTCCTGTTCAAACATTATTTTAACGCGCTTTAAAGTTCCCCAAACGCCTGATTGAATCGGTAAACATTCACACTTTCTGCTTACTTTTAGTTTGTGGTCGCTAATTTGATGAGCGCGCACACACTCACACACACACACACACACACACACACACACACACACACACACACACACACACACACACACACACACACACACACTCACAGAGAGACACACACACACACAAACAGAGAGAGAGAGAGAATCGAAGGTGTGGAGTTTTGACACCTTTTAACGACTTAATTCGATCAGGTGTGTTTTTTCATTTAGGGGGGGTGGGGGGGCTCTCTGGTTGTTCCACCGGGCTGATGGTGACGGAGGAGTCCGACGCGCGGCTCTCCTGTCCGGGAGCGGAATCCACACCGAGCCGGGCTCCGGCTCCCCACCACAGACTGGATGTTTATTCCAGCGGCTTCAGATTAATTTAATTCACACACGTGGATTAGATTAACGGGACCGACACGCGTACGAGGAACTTTCTCCAAATATTTAAGAGTTTGGGTTTTGGAATAAAGACCTCGGAAAAATATTTCTCCAATATTTCACATGAGTCTAAAAGTTTTCTCAGAGACTTTAATGCTGGTTTATGTTTTGCGGTGGGGGGGGGGGGGCGGGTTCTAGTTTTTACGTCTGTCTAAAAGTGGCAGAAAAAGACCGCAATTTATTTTTAATCGTTTGATTGTTTTATTCCTGACTGGGATTTATTCTTGTCCGGTTTTTGTTTAAAGTGCCCGAAACGGGAATGATTTCATTTAAATGATGCGTCAAGTTGTCTTTTTTTTTTTTTTTTTGCGTCCTTGAGAAAAAAAAAAAGTTAATTTGACGTTTCTGAGGAAGTTTTTAGTTTTTTCTCTTATAATTTTTAAATGTCTTCCTTCCTCGCGGCTAAAATGAGACCCTGGAGCCGTCGGACCGTGACGGCCGGAGGGGAAACACACACACACACACACACACACACACACACACACACACACACACACACACACACACACACACACACACACTTCAAAAAAGAAAATCACTTCAGTTCCTCCTTAAAAATAGTTAAATTATAATCCCCTCGATTTTATTAATTCCATTCAAATAAACTTTTATTATTTGTATTAAATAATATTTAAAACTTTTTTTTAACTTTTCCTAAATGAAACTTGCGTTTTTATTCTCAATTAAAATACTTTCCGGTGTGTAGGAACCCGTTTTAGAGTTTTTAGGCTGTTTTTTTTTTTGTTTTGTTTTTTTGTCGAACCGGATTAAGCGTCTCCTGTCAGCTCCGTGGAGCCGAAGCGGAGGCGCCTCCACCCCGGCGTGGATTCAGGAGCGCACCGGGGGTCCGTCCCCACCAACAGTCCCGTGAACGCGACACGCGGAGCCGCAGCGCGGTGGGATTAAATACCGGTGCGCGTCTTCACGCGTTTTGGATATCCCGCGGAATAAAAACTTTTTTCACCACCGAACTGGTTCCAGACTGTCGATCCCAATGATCCCAGTCTAACCAACAGCACGGATAATCCCGTGGATTACCGGGACGGTTTCTGACCGCTGGGATGAAATCAAATCCCAGAAAAATTAAAATTCCAGAAAAGAAAAACCAGAAATTTCAGAATAAATTTTCTTTGACTTTATTGTTCCATCAGAAATAAACTCGTGTGACAGGTTTGGATCATGTTCTTTTCCCACTGGTGGAAACATGTCAATCCGTTTTTTTGGGGGGGTGGGGGGTTGGAATAATGACAGCAGACGGGTGTGTGTGTGATGATCTCTTTATTAATGGACAGCAGTTGAAGGAATTATACTGTTTATTCGGTTAACAGCAGGACAAACACGTCATGAGGCATTTAACCATTTATTGTTCAGTCCCTTGACAACTGGGAGGGAGGGGTGGAGTGGGGGGATCACATGACAAATTCAGAAAAGCCCATGACAACAAAAAGTCAGCATACCCACCTGAGGTCAGCGTGTCACACACGCACACACATACACACACACACACATACACACACACACCTGACCTCACCTGATCTTACCTGAACTCGTCCGTCGTCTAGAAGCGTCTTAATTTACTACGACCACCATTTGGGGCGGGGGTCCGGGCGGTCCCACAAAGCTAACAGTATCGTGACTTTTTGTTTCCTATTGGTGGATCGATTTCATAACACAATCCTAACTGAGGGGGGGGGGGATTATGGGGGGGAGGAGTCACAGCAAGGCTAATAACATTACATCACACAGGAAACGTCCTTTCTGTCCATTTCCCACAGAGCCCCTTATCGCAGACACACATCCTGCTGGGGGGGTCAGGGTGGGGGGTCATGGGCAGCTTGGGAATCTCCTGCGTCGGACCTGGGGGGGTCCTTCACGAAAAAAAACCCATCCAGACAGAAAATCAAACTAGCGAGGAAGACACAAACCTGTCAGCTGGACGGGAAGCTAGCTGTGCTTTAAACGCCGCGCTGTGATTGGTTACCACCGCGTCAGCTGGGGGGGGTCAGGGTCGGATAGGAATCAACCAATGGGAACCACAGGTCTGGACTCCCAAGCTGCTCATGAAGGTGACACCCCCCCTCCAGACGCCGGTGGTCGCTCAGGTGGGGCGATTCAGGCCCACGGTTAAGACTTGAAGGGGGCGGCGGCCCCAGGGGGGGCGGGGCTTGTTACAGCGTTCTACATCAAAAGTTCAAGTTCCCTAAAAATGTAAATAAAAGTCAAAAAAAAGCACAAAGAGTCGTCTGTGCGGCGGGGGGGAAGCGGAGCCAGGTCTTTCTGGGGGTGACAGGCTGCCTCCTCTTCACGCCGTGGGAGGGTGATGGTCTTGGGGGTGGGGGAGAAGTCGTCACACCCCCATTTTTTCCTCTGCTTGGCTTCAGCACTTCCAAAAACGAAGCGAGTGTTCTGCAGAAGAGGAAGAGTGGAGTCGAGCGAAGAGGAGGCAGATTGGGGAGGGCGGGTGAAGGCAGGTGGATGAACTGGGGGGGGGGCATCACTCGGTGGCCTTGAGGGAGAAGGAGAGCTTGGGCCGGGACTTGCCCTTCCCCAGGATCATCTTCTGCTCCTCCTTCTGCTGCCGCTGGCGGTCCTGCTCTAGCTTCATGCGCTCCTCGTGGATCTTCCTCTGCTCCTCCACAATCCGGAGCTGCTCCTCGGCCTGGGGGGGGCGGGGCGGGGCACAGAACACAACACGCAGAGACACAGTCAGGTCACAGGAGGATGCAACCCCCCACACACACTTTATCCCATGTCTGTTTCCCTGCCGTCTGCGGCGCCGTCTGAATCAAATAAAGACGCTTCGAGCGCTCAAAGTTCCCGAGGGCCCTGAACCCCTCCAGGACGGATGTGTGCAATAACATTGGAAGTAGACGGAGGCGTGTCAGATTTACACAGTGCAAGCGAACGCCTCAGCGGACGACTCCGGGATTTAAATCTCTGGGAAAAACTTTTCCGAGATGCAAACAGAACTACAAACGTATCACGGCGTGGACGAGTGTGTGTGCGTATGTGTGTGTGTGTGACTAGACGACCGAATCGAAGGTCGCGAACTTTGTGGGTCCTAAATTGGGCTGGCGAAGCGAGGGAGGTGGGCGGGGCTTACCAGCTTGGCCTGAGCCTCGGCGATCTTGCGGTTATTCTCCTCCAGAATTTTTTCCAGCTCCTCCCGCTTGGATTTTTCTTCCTCCTAGACGGGCGACACGGCTGCATGTTAGCGCACGAACACACCACCACCACAACACAATGCTACACACACACACACACACACACACACACACACACACACACACACACACACACACACACTACACCACAGCTTGTTTAGCCTCTCACACATCACCACACTGGCATTCTTTGGCCTGAATCATTTTAGAAATACAAAAAAAAACACAAATGGGGGCAAAAAGACCTAAAGAAACTGTGTGGCGGGGGGGAGGGGGGTTAACCTGCTAGTCCCCCTCCCCCCTCCCTCTGCCTCCTTCAACAACAGCTGATAAAACCATCCTAGACAAGCTAAAGGCTAAAGCCACACCTAGCGCACGTTACAATTAAGGGAAGGCTTTAAAAAGAAGACTTTAAAATGGGGGGGGGGTTGCATTCATCACATTCATAAATAGAAGACAGACAAAAGTGAGACATTCTAGAAGAAAATAGAAAACTTTACATCATTATAAGCAAGAGAATAAAGAATACGATAATAGTTTTGGCTCACCACTGCATGAATACCTACGCATTTCCTTTCCTGTGAACCTACAACTGAATATTTACTGTCCCGTTCCGACTGTGTGGCCCCCAGCAGAGAGAGAAGCGCTCCTGGGGTGGGTGGGTAGGTAGGTATGGGGGGGTTCTGCCGTACTGCGCCTCTGATCTGTGTATTAACCTGCGCCTGCAGCCGGAGCTCACGTTTGTTTTAATGGTTCTCCTTCACTTTAGCGGCTTGGACGTGTGTTTGTGTGTGTGTGTGTGTGTGTGTGTGTGTGTGTGTGTGTGTGTGTGTGTGTGTGTGTGTGTGTGTGTGTGTGTTTGCGTGTGCGTGATCGAGGCGAGGTGGGCCGGGCCGGGCCGAACCACGGTACACTTACAGCGACGGGACACGAGTCACAGGTGAGCTGAAAGGCTGCAGGCCAGCTCAGGTCAAAGCTAGTTAGGATGGTGAGTTGTGTTTCCACGGTAACAAAAAACAACAACAACAACAACACAGATGTTTTCACAAAAAAAATGACAAGATATCAAACATGGCAGCAAACCTACAGGAGAAGAGTCATGAGAACAGAACAGTGTGGAGGGAGGGGGGGTAGAGGTGAGGTTAGAGCACACAGGAAACCGCGTCGCCGTGGAGACGGAGCATCCGCCGCGTCCGGGGGAGGAGTCTAAAAGGCTTGTTAAAGAGACGGGAGTGGAGGAGTGGAGAGAACCTGTCCTGGACAACCTGGAAACATTTCTGCAGTTACCTTGATGACAATCTGACCCCCCCCTGTCCATTTTAGCTGATGCTAACTCAGCTAGTTTGAGGCGGTTAGCGCTACGGGTCCCGCCCACATTTCACTCCCAATTTGTGCCAGTCCGTTGGGTGCACAATTCAGGGTCACTAGGCTTTAGCTGCCCCCCTCCCTCACCAGAGGGTACTGTAAACAAACCTGGGGAGGCGGGGCTTAGCCTCCCTCTCTCTAAAACGCTTAAGACAGAAGCTAACGCTAGCTTTAAAGGAACACATCCAAAAACTACAATCCAGTCTCTACGCCCCCCCATCTGCATCGATAACAGAGACGACTGGATTTTTATTTTTTGGGTGAACTGCTCCTTTAAGAGCCGCATCATAAAAACCCATCGTAGGAGTGGGTTTCCCTGAGGGAGGGGGGCGAATACTGGAATCACGATAGACGTAAGGCAACTGTGAACGTAGAACAAAAGCGTCATCGTATTATTTATTAAAAATCAAACAAAAACACAAAAAGGGGAGAAAAAAATGAGAAAAAGTTTATTTTTTTAAAGTCAAAGTTTGGAGCTCAGCCACGGCAAAAGTTTACCGGCAAGTTGAGGGAAACCATTTGACCCCGGAGAGAACGACAGAAGAACAGCTGTTTCATAAAATTCTGCAGTTCCAGGCCAGCATTAGTACAAACAGGTATTATTGGTGGAGGTAAATACTAATGGGGGGGTACTCTTCCATCCCTGCAGTAAGACTTGTGCCATGGCCAGATTCCACTCTAAAATGTGAATCAGGAGGGGTGGGGGTGTCCCTCAGCCTCCACCGCGTCCCGTAGGCAGGTGATTGGTGCAGGACGGAGAGGTAAGTGGGTGTGGGGGGTATGTAGGGGAGGGGGTGCGTTCCAAACGACCGAGCGTTACCTCTCTGGCCTTCTGCGCCGCCAACTCAGCCTGCCGCTGGCGCTCCAGCTCCTCCAGCAGCTGCCGCTCCATGATGCGCTTGGCCTCCTCCACGCGCCGCAGCACCTCCCGCTCGATCTCGTCTTTTCGCTTCTCCAGCTCCTCCTCCACCCGCTTGGCCACCAGCTCCTCCACCCGCCGCGCCGTCTCCTCCTCGATCAGCTTTTCCTCGATCTCCTGCTGCCGGCTGGAGGACGGAGGAAAGAAACGGAGTCACAGATTGATGAAAATTGTTTCTCGGCCTTAAAAATTTAGCGTAACGCGCTCGGCGAGGAAGACGGCGACGCCTTCGCCTCTGTGTGGTCGTAAACTGAAACAGCAGCTCTGTAGCTCATTAGCAACCATTTGCTCCTGCTTTCAGCTCGTAACTGTGATGAGGGATGGCTGAAACGAAATTTTTGGCAAAACGGTTCCAAACTTCTTTAATGAGTCACATGACATCATCGCTCTAAGTGAAGGAGTGTGTTTTGGTGTGTGTTGCATGAGGAGAGGAGGCGGTGTAAATCACGCTCAGGAAATCGGCGCATTCGTCTCCAGCGTGAGCGAAAAAAACCTCAGCCCAAAACAAAACGAGCTGAATACAGACGAGCTGAGCCAAACGTTACTCACCACCGCTGATGCTAACGACGCTAAAGGGGGTTTTCAGGCTGCGCCGCGCTGGAAATGTGACTAAACCTGCTCGTGTGTGTGCTGCTGATGCAGACTCGTCTCACAATGCAATGCTAATGTTACACAAGAGGGTTGGACACACAGTTGGAAGCGTAATAATAATAATTTGTGAACAGATTATGGCCCATCTTTCAATAATCCAGAACAGACTTCAGCGATGACTCATAGTGATCAAGTTTTGTTTGAAATAACTCACAATCACCAAATTACACCAAATATTTTCTTATTTTTTTAGCTTCATTTTGTCAAATTAAGTGTTTAAAAATCAACTCTACAATATTTAACCTCCTACGTGTTGTTAAAAACACACAGAACCCTTCGGCAGGTCAAACCACTGACGTTCTAACTGATTCGCTGACAGGACAGCTGAACGCAGCTCCACCAATGACTGCTGGGCGTGTGTGGAGATACAGATCACCTGTCGTCCTGTTTACCCTTTTGGAAATGCTTTCAAATTGTTTCTTTTCTACTCTATTGCTCTTAAACAGGAAGGCAACAGCGCTGGGAGGTGCGCCGCCACATCGCCTTCAGCACAACTGTAAACACACAAGACAGTCGACCTGGATTTGGTTTCAACCCGTAAGCCACTGGGAAACCAGACACCTTCCCCACCCGGACCCGAGTCGTTCCTGATCTACAGCAGCGCTTTGTTGTCATATTAACGTGTATGTGAACGGTGAAGTGGCCCTTCGGCTATCAAGCAGAAAGGGAATACAAAAACGCTCAGGAGGCCAGGTGTTTGACTGAGACTCAGGTCTCAGGTGTCTCTGCATCTCTGGCTCACACACACACACTTTCACTACAACAGCTTCCCCATCCGACAGACACAACCTGCCGGGAGTCTGTTTACTACAGGATCCAACACGCAGAGTAACACGTGTGTGTGTGTGATCAGCGTCTCCTGCAGCAGCAGCAGCTGATCCAAGACTCCTGAACGCCACAGCAGAAGAAAGACTAACGGTGTCACTTCAACGCAATGCAGTTATATCATTCTTCTAGATTATTTTCATTCATATTCCTACATTTATCAAGTTTTAACGTCTAACAACAGGCTGCAGAACGGTATGATTCACTAGAATCGGACCTCCTGAATACCTACAATGTTCAATTTATGACATTAAAACCATTTGAATGACTTTATCTAAAGCTGTGAAAGTTTTCTACTGTGATTACACCTGCATTACAAATAATTACTACTGGCAGATGGTTGGAATGACAGGAGGTTATATGTTTACATGTTTATAATCGTGAATATATATTTTTTTTGTTTTCTGATGAGGTTCTAAAAAGAAATGCTAATCAGATTATGTTCCATGTCTAGATGTGTTCCTCAAATTGACCAACCAGACTAGAAATGTGCATTCTGAGTCATTCAGACTGCTTCTCATCACCTAATAACATGACTCTTTTGTAAAATATTTGGAAAATCGATTTAAAAAACACTGTTTTGGGTGTTAAAGGGGTTTAAATGTGACAGGCTGAGGTGCTCCAGGCCCTCAGGACCACAGCTGACGTTAGCCCCGACGGCTAGTCTGTTAGCATTAGCCTGCTAACGTTACCGCACTGACCCAACGCTGCTAGCTTAGCATTAGCTCATCCCGTCTTGCAGCTAGCTAAGGGCGACCTTATGTAACGTCCCTGGAGCCACTCACATCTTCCTCTGCCTCTCCATCTCCGCCCTCCGCTCCTCTTCCTCCTTCCTCTGCTTCTCGTCCAGCGCGTTTCTTTTGCTCAGCGTCCGGCCGAAGATGTCGATGCGCTCCGGCGGGGAGGCGACCCTCTCTCTGCGGGATGAGGCTGTGGTGGACCGCGACCGGGAACGGGATTCTCTGCGGCGGCTCCGTTTCGATTCCCGGGACTTGGACCTCTTCTTGGACCGCTCCCGGTCTCTGGACCGCGACCGGCTCCGTTTCTTACTGTGCTTGCTGCTTTTAGAGTGTTTGGACCGGGACGAGCTGCGGCTACGTGAGCGGCCCATGTTGACCACCTCCACAAGTCGAGCGCTTACACCAAACCAACCGGGTCTTGCGGCTTCTATGTGAACAGAATCTGGAATCGAGTCCCGCCAGCTCCGATTTAAACGTGTTATCTACGATAACCGCACAGGCGGGATGGCTTCAACGGTTCTGTTTAGGAGAAATAAGCATTCGAAAGTGGTTGTTATTTTGTCCTAGTAACTCGCTGTAAAGATGGCGGCTTCGCGAGTTTGTAGTTTCCCAGAAGGCAACGCGGCTTTCGGAATCTTTCGGAACTCTTCGGGATTGCAGCCAAAAGATTGAACACAGACGTGTCTGACGCTAACCAAGCCCCTAGTTACTTTTATTAATAATAATAATAATAATAATAATAATATTTCCCCGTAGGAGACAAGAAAGTGGACTTTCTTCTTAATAATAATAATAGTAAGTAGTACTAGAACTTTATTGATCCCTTGAGGAGGTTCCGTCAGGGAAATTGACATCTCCGTCGCACTACACACAGAACACAGAAAAAGCACACATAATAATAATAATAATAATACTTCTTTCATGTTCCTATACTTCCTTTTAATGTTAGGTTCCCTCTGTTTTTCTGTTGTAACTATGTCATTATGTTAATTATGTAATTTATGCAACGTCTTTTGTCTGTGACAGTCACTGTTATGTGTATTTAGTTCTATCTTTGTGAGCAGATGTCACCCTGAATTTCCCTTGGGACTATTAAAGTATCTATCTATCTATCTATCTATCTATCTATCTATCTATCTATCTATCTATCTATCTATCTATCTATCTATCTATCTATCTATCTATCTATCTATCTATCTATCTATCTATCTATCTATCTATCTATCTATCTATCTATCTATCGATCTATCTATACAATAATAATAATAATAGCAATTTAAAATTATGTACAAATTCTCCATGGTCTTTGAACTATTTGTAAATTTATTTGCTCAGTTAACTGAACTTGGTTCTCAATTTCCTTGAGGTATGAAGCTTAATCAACATCTGTTTAAACCCACTGATGCAGGTACAAAGCAAATTGGAGTTTTCATTTTCCCAAGTTAAAATGCTATGCGGGGCATTTTTCACTTAATTTTATCCAAGTGTTTTGTACCACAATTTAAAGCATAATCCCCACCTTCCCCTATAACAATGTTTAACAAGATTATTATACTTATATTATAAATTCAGGTTTTAAAATATCTTGTTAAAATACAGCGTTACTCGTGTGAATGAATTGGCTTGGTGCTTGAAATGTGTTTACCAAAGAAGCTGCTGAATATTTGAAAAATAATGAAAACACAAGTGCAAGGCCTTCGTCAGTGTTCTATTTTCAGGTTAGAGAGGTTTTATCCAATCAGAATTCAGCTAGCTTGTGTTGCCAGGTAGAATGAAATCTGCCCAGGGCATTCAAAATCTGCGCCGTGAGTTAACTTGAATGTATAGTTGATTGACAGGTGCGATAGCCAATCAGATCACAAGTTAGCGCTGCAAGGCCCTCTAGCTGGCCTCTGTTGACCTGGCATGGACGTGTCCTATGATTGGATACTCCCTTCTTAGAAGGCGGGGTTACGCAGACGCACATTTGAATACAAGCTAGCTTAGACCAAGTAGTTAACATGTTCTAGCTAACCTGAACTAGCTAAAGAAGCGTTCTTGAAATAAGGAAAAGAAATGGATTTTGTGTTTCAATGAGCTGATTGAACAGCTGTTTTGGTGAGTACAAGCATTTTATGGATTTCATTTTTCATATTTAATGTTAGTGTTTAATGTTGCACTTGCACAGCTGTGTGATTGTTGTGGAAATACAAAGAGACATTTTTCATTATTTAGCTGCAGGAAAATAGCCTGTGTTTTACACGATTGAGGTGCCGCAAAATCTAGTAGTGTGTTAGTGTATTTTAATATTTTGTTTCTGGTGCTGTGGTGTCATAAATGATGGTCATCTCAGTCGGTTTTATTCTGCGACGTAGTTGTGTGTCATCTATAAAGGTGTGTTCATGGGGTTCTTCTGTGTGACTGATGATATAAAGGAGTCGGGCTGATGCTGGCTTTTGTTCCATTTGAGACACGTTACAAACGCCTTAGTCCTGAACGCTACATTGGTGGCAGTGGTAGGAGATGCTTACTGTATTATGGGATGTATTAATGCAAGTTTGACTAAGTAGAACTTGACTGAAGGCTTCGGTGTGAAATGCACAGCCCCCCACTGACTGAACTCACTGCTGGATTTCCTTGAGGAATAAAACTAAATCAACATCTGTTCAAACCCACTGATGCCGGTTCAAACCAAATTGAATTTGTTTTCATAATTCCCAATTTAAAATGCTACCGGGGCATTTTTCATTTCATTTTATACAAGTGCTTTGTACCACAATTTACAGCATGATCTCCACCTTCCCCTAAAATTCAGGTTTCAAATATCTTGTTTAAACACTGCTTTACTCTGATGGATGAATTGGTTGGTGCTTAAAATGTGTTTACCAAAGACGCTGCTGAATGTTTGAAAAATAATGAAAATGCATGTTTGAAAAATAATAACATATTCATGTATATACGTATAACAAAATATGGATAATTTCAGGGGAGCTTTATTGTCAGAGGGGCTCTGATATAACTGGGAATGAATTCAACAGACTTCATTCTTGACATTTGTACAAAAGAAAGATAACAACACACACACACAGACACATAGGGGGAATCTTCCACTTTATAATATATGCTCAAGCAATACATCCTGGGAAATCTGCTAACAAGCTAACCACATTTCTCTGAAGCTGTAACTGAATGCTTGAACTCTGAACAGTACTCATGATTCCAGTTGAGTCTGACGTAAACTGAAAAATCTACATTTCAAATGAAAATGAGCATTTCTCTTAGATTCTAAGAGAATTTTTTGTTCCTATCACTCTATTCCTTTTACTTTAGAACGGTTCATGAATTCCTTTGACATTAAAATGAAAAGATAAACGTTCAGAGGACTGACTTGAAGAGAAAAACACCCCAGAGACAAAGACAGCTTCACCTTCTAATAATTCACAACCTGAGTCGTTCACAGAAATGAACCTTAATCGGTCTCTTGTGACAGTTAACAAGGGAGTCTTGGCACTGATCTCAGTTCTCGTCTCTGTTTGACTCCTGTTTAGCTTTGTGTCCATTTATAAATATTGTTTTCATTCAATTTACGGAGCTAAAATGATGCTTTTATCAGAGTTTGTAATATAGGCGGGAGAACATCAGATAATCGACGGACAGCCAGAAAAAAAAACAGAATTTGACAATGACACAGTCCTGCACTAAAAGATTTCCATCCTTGCTAAATGAGGCCATTGTGATAACTCTCCCCGGAGCGCTGCGCTCGAAATAAACTGGCATTACTATATTTAAAAACACATAACTCAAAAGCCCAGTAAATCAACTTAAAAGGTCGCAGCACTCAAGCTAGAAATTAAAGTGCTGCTACTTCAGAAGGAGTTTTTTTGTCATTTAGATTTTTCTAATTACCTGCAGCTTCCAGAGCCTCTGAAACTAATTTTAGTTGAAAGAAATGATTTGTTCACATGAAGTCACACAGCGTGCCGCTTCAAGCCCAGATAAGGATTGCTTTTAGCATTGGTGAACTGATAATGCCTGACAGATGAGCTACTTTCATTGCCACGCAGATGAAAAGCTTCTCTCGTCCGTGTGCCCGCGCTGTCAGGCCGAGCGAGTGTCGCCACGGCGATAGAGTCCCTCAAAATGAAAATAAAGATAAATTATGCCAGAAATTCTTGTCTAGTCTTAGTTCATCAATCCCCCTCTTCTCTATTCCTCATTTTTCTGCTCAAAGCCAAAGAATCAATTTTCAGTAACTCGTGGTTGTGTTTGACTTTAATGATTCACAAATTCTGTTCCTGGAGACGAGAGGAGAGCCACAGATGTCGTGTTTTTTTACGCATGCGATGAGAAGACAGAGGTACTAAAAGCTGTTTTTGATGAATAATAGAACAGATTCATGTAGGGTGGGGGTGGGGGGGAGAATTCCAGTAAGACTCCAGTCCAACCGGAGAGGCAACGGATGAGTAAAAATAAAAGTTTGTCTGTTTTGCTCCTGGGTGGTTTGGAGTGAATGTCAAAGGAGAGGTAATAACACGAGGTGGGGGGGGGGGGTTGTTAGAGATGGATTCTAGGAGCCAAAGGGCAGGTTTCATATTCTTCTAATCCCTTTTTGAAAAAGATGCCACGCGGAGGTAATCTCAGAAGAAACGGTTGGGATGTATCGGCAATAATCACATGTCACTCCAGACGTAAGGGTGGACGAGTCAAACCCCACCGATGCTTAAGCAAAAATTATATTTTTAACAACTATAGACCTATTTAATAATATAACATCAAATAGCATAAATAGACTACACAATTGTTGTATCTGTGTTAGTATAACATTGTGTTTTGCATAATCCTCAGCAACAACAGTTTGAACAGTTTGAAAGACGACACCTACTTCACTTCCTCTGAAGTTTATTGACCTCCTCGCCCTGAGGGACACCTCCGTAATCTCACCAGTCAACATTTCAAACTGAAGCTGTTAATGAGTCTGCAAACTATTTTTGTTCAGTGTTCTGCTCCAGCCCATCTCGAATCCCACGGAGTCACTCTCAGTTTCTGCGACTAAAACCATTTAATTTCTGCACGTAAATTATTTTTATAATTGTATTTCTGAACTATCTGTCGGATGAATCAGATTATCTTTCGAACTCGTTGTGGAGACAGAACCTAGATCACCCGGCTTTAGTTAATCAAAAAAGTTCATCCCTTTCACATCGTGTGATCAAAGACGGTCCTCGTCTTTCAGGGGCACTTTTGGGGTCTCCTGACCCTGCCCCGTGGTTGCTCTTCAGGGGGAAAAACACTTAACAAACACAGGATCTCTTTTAAAAAGCCCCACCACATTGTCACATTGTCATGTTGATGGCCCAGGGGTCTGGGCATAAAGAGCCATTGAAGAGGGGGACCTGAAAGCAAGTCCCCCCCCCCCCCAATGCCCTGAATGAGGGCTGTTCTTTCACCTCGGGCTGAATATGGGAGAGGTGAGGAGGAGGAGGAGGAGGAGGAAGGGGAGGCCGGTGGAGGAGGAGATTTTAGGATAGGGGGGTACTTAGTCTTCCTGGTCTGCAGGAACCCGTCCTCTCTGCTTCAATCACCATCGACTTATTAAAGCTCTTCTTTGCTTTAATTGAGTCGTTCTCGCTTTACACAACAGATTAATGATAAAACTCTCTATATATTACTTGAAGTACTTTTTATTACGACTTTAAAGCATCACAAGTCTCGAGGATACCAATTATTTATTAACTGACTGGGGTTAAACCATCCAGACCATCCGCAGTTGAGCACATCCAAGAGTCATCTAATAATCCGTTTTCTGGAGGCAAACGGCTGCAATCATGTCGTCACTTATCTCTCCAGTAATCACATTGTAATTACAGGATGCACTTCATCAAAAGATGCAAATCTGAAGAAGCCTGTATTTAAAATTTATCCAGCAAGTCAGCCAATGAATGAGAATGCTTCAGGTTCCATCTCCAAAGGTGACAGGAGACGTAGCAGCAGCTGGTCCATCTTCACATGACATACCGGGTCGGGAAAGGTTCTGACGGGTCTTTGCTGGTCCGGTTCAGTCAGATTTAAAGTTGATTGAATACAGGGTGATTGTAAGGAGGATGTTGTTGGATGAAAACACCATTCATCCAACAACGCCCTCCTGTACCGTTTGGAACGCCGGGATTCAGCTTGGCTTCAAACCCATTGTGACACTGTACCAGTGGGCGAACATTAAGTTGCACTAGTCAATCAACTTTATCAATCAACTTTTATTTATATAGCGCTAAATCATATCTGAAGACATTTCAGAGAGCTTTACAGATGGAAAGCTAACAATGCCCTCCAGAGCAAGCACTAGTTATTTATACGGTTTAGTTTCAATTCAATTTAAAGATAAAACAACCCTCAAAGCTAAATAAAGACAGGTTGCAAGATTCTATCCCAGATCCTCATGGACGAAAATGTCCTTTCCTGGTGGGAAGACCAAAAATCGCCCAATCATGTTGGGGAACGTCGCCGGTGAGAAAGTACGAGTCAATCTCTGACTCCTGTTTCTGATTTTTTCTGCCACTTTCTCCCTGTCATCCGTCAAACCCCGTGACCCCCGACAACCTTCGCTGAACTACTGACCAGATGTCCGACCACTGACTGGCCATTACTCAAGAACAGCCGTCCTGATGAGTCGCTCAATTCAAAACCAGTAACCCTTAAAAGAGCTGCCCATTCACTCCGACCGACATATGCCTAATGTCTTCATCCTGTCGATTTGTTTGCGTCAAGGCCAAAAAGGCCGGGATCCGTCTCACATGTGTCAACCACGGTCCCCCCCCCCTTTCCTCTTAAGAGATGTAATTAAGTGTTAGAGGAGCTTCAGAGATGACCACCCCGACAAAGACTTGGGGGGAACTCGCCTGTCACTACCATGTATAAGTGACAAGCGCTGGTCAGTGCCCAGGATCGTTTTCTCGAGAGGGCGGGACAAGAAGAGAGAGAGGAGGACAGGTGATTCTGACAGGCCAAACAGAGAGGTCAAAGGTCGGGTTTGAAGTATGGGGAAGCTGATCTGGTTAAGCTCTTGTCTTCGACTTGATCCCAGACGAGGGGTCGGCTTCTGTTTTTGTCTTTCGGCTGCGACCCGGAGGTCCCACCGGTCAAAGGCAACGATTCGGTATCAGGGCAATTATCAGCTGGAATTAAAAACTGCGATGGAAGCCAGAACCCAGACAGGGCCGGTCCGTGTTTGCTCGACTGCAGAGACGCATGAAAGGGCAAAGGATTGACGGGAACATGAGCCGCAAGCCGGCGCGCTGCCTTCACCCAGGCTGCAGATTTATGTCAAAACAGGGCGAATAAAGAATCCGACTTAAAAGGCGCCATTCCTCCTGAGTGTGTCGTCGGCATATCGTCGGGTCTGAATAGGGGGGGGTGAGATTTACCCCATCATCTCCCTCCTCTCTTTCTTCTCGTGTCGCCTTGAGAAAGCACGGCGGCCTGTTTTTGCGACTCACAGCATGGGAAAAAAGAGCGCTCCTGAGAAACTACAAACAGGAAGTAAGACACATCCATCACAAAAACATACACGCACCCACCCCCCTCACCCATCCACCCACCACCACCACCACCCAGCACACACCGTTCACAATTCACTCTCCTTGTTTGCCACTGTTCCCCACGCTAACAATGGATGTTTCCTGAGGTCCGGGGTCACGGCGAAACGGCCAATAGGAAGGAGACGGGGGTCTGAACAGTTTACTCAGAAGGTCCTGCTTTCGTATTGGCTCAGCTTCATCGTTCTTCAGCTCAGAGCTACGCTAATATTTAGCGAGGGAAGGCGCAGCGCGTTGCTTTTCTTCTCCTGAATGCAGCAGGTATTAATCAGCATCACTGATTCCCATCTGTCTCCCCTCTTATAGACTCTGTTCAGGAATCGCTTCATCTTGACTGGTATGCATCCCTCTCAGGTTAGAGGGGAGGTAATTATTCACACTGAGATGAACCGCTAAAGGCTTCAGACTCCTTCTATTAGTCTGATATCTGTCGAGCAACAAGCAGAACATCAGGAGGCATTCTGCCCCTCAGGCTCTGTCAGGATCGCGCTTCTCCTCGTCGGGAATATCTCTCATCTCGATCAAGCTTTGAATGGAAAGAGCTCCGTCTTCCCCGCAGAGCTCTGACAGCCGTCGTGCTTAACAGGAATAGTTTGCCACCTCGCGTCGATCCGCCCACGCTCCGCTGCCGACAGTCTTCCCAAGACAAAATTCTGGCAAGGTTGTACGAGTTCAGGTCGCGTCTGGCGACGGTGAGAAAGGAGCTCAAACGTTGGAGTCGCTCCGTTCACCGGGGAACGGAGGCCAAAAGTGCCTCCTACTCCTGTAGTTTCTGCATAAACTGGTGCAAAAAGGGATATGAGCTTTGCGTTTTGCCTCTCATGCGAAGTCTTTACTTTGGCGCTACCTAGACGGATGCAGAAACAAATGCAAAAATCAAAAAGTCCAGCTTCCCTGTGCAGAACAATGCACATCTCATTTAAAAATAAGGCATTATGGGTGGATTTATAGACTTAACAAATTCATAGGCTCTTTTGTTTTAATTGATTGTGAATAGAGACGCCAGCGTGTGAGCTTTACTTACTCCAAACATGTTTGTCTGATGACGGAAATAAAAAATAAATGAATACATTTCATCCAACAATGATGGGAGCCCATCAGAGACGGCTTTAATATCCCAGAAGGGCAGTTCTGGCTGCTAGACAGTCGTCAGTAACAGTAAATGCTGAATGGAGCAGTAAATAAAAATGGGAAACAATACTCAATATACATAAAAACAAATTACATGGAGACGAGTGTTGTCTCAGCTGTCAGACGAAGCAGCTGGAAATGTTAGAAACTCATGATTCAGACGCCTGATGGGTTCCGATCCGCTCGGCGGAACCGACAGGATGTTAGGAATATGGAAATCACAACGCTAAGTGCATATAGAATAACCTAACACAAGAAACAGATATTATATTTACATTTTCTGTCGATGTAATTATCTCCCGAAGGAGAAAACGCTGCTTTAAATTCATACTTATAATAAAACCACACGTTATTTATTCACCCCGAAACACGTTTCTGGTGCCGAAACCAAACTGAACCGCAACAGGTTTCGTCCTGTAATCCATTGTAATCATGGCGACTGAATTTACGTCATGAATAAAGTTATTTTGAATCAGAATGACTTCATTTTCTGCACCGATTCCACATTTTTTTGGACCCCTCCTCCTCCTCCAGCAGTTGTCTGTTGGTCATTTAAATATACGGCATCAATAAAGATCCCCATCAGGGGGTAAATGTGGTCATAAAGAGCCTCCAGGTGCCCCCCCCATCCTTCCCTCTGAGGCCCAATTGCCCTCCCATCTCGCCCATCACCCCTCCGTTCAGTTTTTGGTGACTGATGTCCTGATTAAATGGCAAGGGTGATTGATCCATCATATCCATCACTCCGCCTGTCGCTGGCACTGCGGGGTGCCATCCCGCCGCTCTTTTGTGGTGCACACGTGTGTGTGTGTGTCTGTGTGTGTGTGTGTGTGTGTGTGTGTGTGTGTGTGTGTGTGTGTGTGTGTGTGTGTATGTGTGCTTACGTGTGTGTGCAAAGCACTCTATTCCCACGTGAGAGCGTGACAAACCTAATTCGGTCTTCATCGTCAGTAGTGATCTAATTTCTTTTGCATGTGCGTTTAGGTGTTTGGGGACACCATATGTTCATTGTGCGCTGGTGGGAGGAGTCAGGGGGGATTGTGAGGTTTTGTTCTTCAGGTGTCAAACACGGTCTAAGATGTCACCGGGCCTAAATAGAGCCTCCCTCTGTATGCGTTTCCCCCCTCATCCATCTCGCTGACAGTGGCAGAAACAGTAGCCTCCCTTAGCGCTGCTAGCGGGCCCTCAGTTAACGGCAGGAGGCCCCGCCTCTCATGTATGGAGGCCTTGTGTCCCAGCGGGGGCCCATTCACAGCTGGCGGAGGACACCCCACCGTCGCCAGGTCGACCTCCATTCGTATCCGAATCCAGCCAAATCCATGTGTCTGACAGCGATCTGTGACCTTTGACCTTTTTCAGAAAGACACCAAAACAAATAATACTGACTGAATCTTCCCGTGAGCAGCTCGCCCACTCACGACAATCCAGTTCCGATCGTGTTAACCTCGTAGTAACGTCTAGATTTGATTTAAAACGTGCAACATCAATGGTATGTGGTTTCCAGGTAACAAGCATTAGGCCCGCCCTCTCTGAGGAAGGTGCGTGAGGTCAGAGGTGAGCTTTAGACGACCGATGGAGTTACAGGACGTGCAATCCAAACACTTTTCAGCTTGAAATAAAAACTTTATTTGTGATTTCTGGGCTCCTGGCGGTGGAAATAATTTCACTAATTTAAAAACTATTTTGCTCCAGAGACATTTGTGGACTAACTTCTTTTTTTTAAATCTCAGCTGTACATTACGATTTCAAAGCTCATTTTTGTCTCCTCCGTTATACCAGATGATTCGCATTAAGGGCCTGTTGGTCATCGATCGCTCCCTTTAATCAGTTTTATAATCAGCGGTTTGAAAAAAAGCCCATTGTGTTCTATCAGGAATCCATTCATGCATTTTGACTCGCCTGTTGTGTTCATAGCTCCGTGAGGCTAAATGCTAACAATAGAGACATTCTTGGTAGCATTTGAAGGCAAGTCAGAGATCACAGAAGTTATTATAGTTTATTCTGAGGAAACAAAATCGTTTCTGTTCTTGTTTACACAAAATCTCGCCATCCTAAAGAATTTAATTAAAACTGATTCGTCAGCTTTTTGTCCTCTTTCAACACAACAAGGTTGTCATTGCCGGTTTCAAACTGGTTTTTCCAAAACTGTAAAATCTGTCCCGTCACCGTCGTTGGATTCCTCTGGAGGAAACTATGTGAACCGTGTCAGGTTTGATGTTATTTTTTCCTCACAGCTTCCTTTACATCTAAGTCGAGTCTAAAGGGCAACAAAGATGTGTTTGTGTGCGACAGACGCCGATTTACAGAGGAATAAAGAGAGAACGTAGGAAAAGAAGTGGGTCAAATAACGTTTGCATCGCTCTGGCTGTTTGTTTTAACCTGCCTGGCGTGCCAGACGGGTGGAGTGTCTGACAAAAAAAAAAAAAGAAAGAAAAAGACAATGCCAGTGCCAAGTCTGGAGACAATCACAGGAAGGTGGCTGAAAATCATTCTGACAGCGTGGCGGTGACCACACACAACCCCCATCCCGTCCCACCTGGTTAAAAAACAACCGGACGGATAATTCGATGTGACCCCGATGTGTTTGGGGAACACGGATGGGGGGGGTAATGAGTTCCATAAGAGCACAGAAGGAGAGAGAGGGATGCAGGAGGACAGGGACAAATGGAAAATAGGAGCTCGGCGCTAACAGGCGCTAGTGAAGACGTTGCTGCTATCAGCGACTATTTCATTTTAAAGCCCCCCCCAAACCTGCAGCGGGAGGCAGATCCGGCGGGTTGATACCAGCAAACCCAGAGGGCTTCAAACTCCAGCACATGAAAGCAAAGCCATTCTTTTATCCACACAATAGGGATGGATGGCCCCCGCCCTAATTCACATTCAATGTGCAGCTAGCCGCTCCTGCAGGAGTTAGCTCGCTTTTATCAGTCTCTCTGGCCAATCGCTCGCCTGCCCCTCCAGGGGGCAGCTAAACTTAGCCGACCCTTGACTCGGAGTGTAAAACCTTCTGAACGCCCGGTCAGACATGTGACCCCAACCCGGACCCATAAAGCCTGTCAATCGGAAGAGGAAAGGAAAACTGGAGGTCTGTAAAAATATTACCCAAGAGGCCCGGGAGCTGAAGATGTTGACGTCCAGGACGGAAGATTGATTCGGGTGTTTGCAAGTGTGCTTTGGTCTGTAAACGTCTTCAGGGGATGGTTGAGCTGGAAAAGTCACTTTTAGGGTAAAGGAAATAAATCCTACACACACACATACACAGTCTTTTATTTACTGATCCAGGAAGGATCGTCCTGCGAGCAAAAAAGGAGATGTTTGAGCGGAAACAGGAAGTCACTCAACGACGGTTATCGCAGTATATTTAGGTGAAAATTCCTCCTCTGTTTTTATAATTTAACCAAAATAAAATAGTAAAGGAACCACTGAATAATCCAGAGGAAGCTACCGCTAGGGTTAGCGGTGCTCTGTTTGTTTGTGGGTTACCATCCCTTGGGTTCGTCTGTCGGGTCGATCTTACTGACAGCTGAATCATCCTCTTCCTCTGCAAAAACAAAACAGATCCTGTAATTAAAACCAGTAAAAAAATGCAGAACGAAGCAGCTTTGCATTAAAAATCAGCTGCTAGCTGCACTGCCACTAACGCTAGCACGGTAAGAATGGAGTGATGACACGTAAACCGCAGCTGTCAGGTTTGCAGTCCCTTCTAGAACGGCTGTATCTTTGATCAGACGTCTGCACAAATCAATTCCAGGCTGGAGAGATTTGATTGGGAACCTTTGACTAATCAATTCTTGTGCCTCAGACTCTCGTGACACATCTGTTTCGCACACTTCCACTCCATTCCATTCCCTTGAATCTCAATTGGAACCCCCTCCAACAAGACCGGGACCAGGTCCCTCGATCCCACAGCTTGGCACTGGAATTTGATTAGTACGTGTTTCCCGCATCCCACCCACCCGTACCCCAGCTGCCCCACCCTTCAAGTCTTATTTTAGGCGGCGCTGCGTTGACTGACAGCTGTTTTGGGGGCAGATGATCGGCTTGACAATGGCTCTTTAGCGGCGCATGCCCTGATCTGGGCACGCCCAGTGACCTTGTGACACCCAATGAACTCTTACATGAGCTGATTAGCATTGTCAGCTTGCCACATGCTAGCGCTCAAACACACAGCCGGTAAAGGCGGAGTCATGATGGTGAGGTTATATGTCCAAGCTAAAGGCCAGAAGTTAGTTAGCATTTAGCGGCTAGCTCCAATCAGAAGAAAACGGAATGAAAATATCTGCTAATAATGGGGGGATAGGCTACATCCAAAAACCAGTTAGCATCCTAGCAAACGATAAAGTAGTAAATAGTTGTCATTCTAGATGTGCGCTAAATTCCCATGCTATGCCGGCAACACTTTGTTAATTTATTATCTAGAAAGCGCTGCGGATGTCATTGTTTTAAATAAATTCAGACATGGAGAAGGGCCTTTGCTGTCACCGTATCGCCTTTCACCCCCCCGACCTCCAGCTGTACCCCCCCGACATGCCGACTGGTTTACAAACTCAATCTTCTAATGCATGGAACACGGCAACAGCCGTGCAATTATCCTTCCTCCGCAAAGACATAATGCTGAAAAATACCGATTGTCTCCACTGCAAATACGACCATTTATCACCGGGATTTAATCAAATATAACATCATGCCCTTGATCAAAACTGCCTCTTTTCTCGTTTCATAGTCTTGGCAAACGTTGGCTTATCTAATTAGTGAGGCGAGTCTCTCGGCGCCCCTGATGGCAGGCGATGCTACTGTAACTACACTTCCACCATCTGGCCCGTGTGCGGACGTTTGCCTCTCGCCGTTCCCGTCTGACCCCAGATAGCCTCTTGCTAGTTGGCGACGCCATGCGAGTCACGGAAAAGCTGCCCCTGCCTTTCATTGCCTTCACGCAAGTCATCAAGAAGTTATTTCATTTCCAACAGTGATGGAAACTACTTTTCTGTCATCTTTTCTTCTCCACAAACAATTCCTCATCATGTTTTTTCTCTCTGCATGTTGTCGCCGTTTTTTGATCCACAAATATTCGCGTTGCGTTCCCTCATGTGGTCTTCTGTTGACCTTTGTATCACCGTTGCATCCCAGGTTAGCTGCTCAGCCTGTGGGGAATGTCCACCATTCAGCCCTCCCACATCCCGGGGGCTGATAAGGACATAACTGCCCCGACTGGCACATTCCAGAGGCGTTAAATTAGGAGTTAACAAGCCCTCCTTCATTAACACTCCAACAGGACTGATAATAACAACGCCTGCAATAAAAGAAAGCGGGGCGAACTTCATCTGGCGTCCTTCGCCCTGTGGATGAGATGAGTCAGGAGGCAAAGGGACAGTCTCTGCTCGGCAAATGGAAAAGGCAATAACTTCAAATTGTAGTGGAAAATAAGATTTTTGATAATGCAGTCAGCATGAGGTCAATATCAATTTGGAGGCGCCTCCTGTGCCAACGCATTCTTGTGAGGGGGAAAAAAAAGACAAATAATTTCACGGATCACAGCAGTTTTCTCATTTTCACACACTGCACATTCGCTGGCTTCGGGGTCGTGCCTTCAGACGGGGGGGTGGGGGGTGTTTGAAGAAGCTTCAACGTTAGCTGCTAAATGCTGGTGTTTGTACTTTTGACCGGGGTCATTCTGCTGGCCTCTTTCTTTAAGTTGTGGCCATCATCATTAATATCAAGTTCTCTGTGAGACCAAAATCACACAAAAGCATTTCCATACAATAAAACACATCCTCAGTTATCTTAATAATGTAAATGGGTTTAAAATAAAAGCTTAAATAAGATCAGACTGAGTAATGACATGAATATAAATTCATTGATTATCATTTGTGTTACTGATAAGATCAGGAAGCTGTCCCATTGTTACCTTCGACACTTGAAGCATTTAAATTAGCCAAAAGCTAATTGTCACCTAAAATCTAATTTAAGCATAATTTGATTAATTAGCAAAAATTTTGGTAAAATAATTTTGAAAAAGGTACCTAAGATAAAAAAACACGAAATTAAAATTTTTATTTTGCCACTCTGGAAATGTTGAATTACTCAAGCAGTCAAGGAAAACTGGTAGGAACGTCATTAGCATAGCATGCAGACGCTATCACGTAATCATTATTACATGATTACCAACACACACCCCCCATCACCCCCAGTCACCTCTAAATGAACCGTTTAAATTTTGCCATCACCTTCTGCTAATGACGGAGTAGATAGAAAGTGGGTTTCCATCATCTCTAATTGTGAGACTGGTGACCACCCAGTGGGAGGGGTCATTGGAGACCCCAGCAGGGGATCCCTTCAGGTCTCGCCACCATCTGCTGCAGTCAATCACACACACTTGTGGGGAATGCGTGTGAACTGTATCTCATCTGACTTTCACTGGTTTTCACCTCTAGTCCCAGTCCTGACTGGGGGAGGCAATCTAAATATACCAGCTGACATGTTCTTCCACCACGGGAGGGCCGGTGATTTAAACTGGGAGGTGTTATGGCAGATCCAGCCCCCCAGTGAAAAACCCATAATCCCTCAACCAGCTGGCACCGCCCCCCCTCCAGGTTTGGTTTCTACCTCTGCAACCAGACGGAGAGCCAAAGTAACACTGGACAGTCCTGCTAACGCTAGCCTCTGTTAGTGGGAATGGGTTCCAAAAGGTGTCGAACACACTTCTGTCATCCGACATGAATTATTTATACCGGAGCCCCACCTCTTTTCTTCCAGGATTCACCCCTTTAACCTATTCAGAACCAAAATCGAAAGTTTTTTTTTACCTTTTTCGGCCACATTCTGCACAGACATTGAGACATCTGCTGTTAGCATGTTTCCAGCTGGTAGCATTAGCTTGTTGCACACTGTAGTTTACCATATAATTCCTGAAAATGGTCACGTCCACCAAGCTTTGTTGTTTAAACTGAGAGTTTTCTTCCATACATGCAAAAATAAGTCACGGAGTTCCACAAGGTTTCATGTTCGGACCGGTAATATTCAGATTTTATATGCTTCCTTTTGGTAAAATAATTAGTAAACCCACATTCCCTTTGTTTTTCTACCAACATGAGGAAAGTCTTTAGAAGTAAACCTGAATCCAGCAGATCTAGTATTTTCCTGGTGGGTAGTCTTCCTGTAATCGTGGTTAAAGGGTTTGATTTAGGATAAGGTCTGATTGAATTACAGAGGCCTGTTGGGCCTCGGGCCCCGCTGGGTCATACTTATGAGAAAACTGTTCACAGAACTGCCTCATGATTAAGATTAAGATCAAAAGAGAACAAGATGCAAATACACAACAAGGATTTTATGAACTCCGTCACGGGGTTTATCCGGGGGGAATGTCTTACATGGGAACCCTTCTAATCCCGGTTCTTCGTCAAGGGCGTCCCAGCTTTGTGGACTAATGCCAGGACTATAGTAACGACGCTTTTGGCAGACTGGAGGTGATTGATGAAAGAGCCCCAAAGTCTGAAGATCACATGTTGCAGGAACAAAGTAAAATTTGACAAATAGAACTCCGAACAGCTTCCTTTAACTCATTAGGAAGATTGCTTGAACTAACGATCACTCACGCTCGACAACCGTGATGGATCGACGTCTTTAGGACACAACGCTCGCCAAGGTTGGAAAACGTTCAATCGTCATGGAGTAAAACCTGCAGCTGTTGGGATTGACGTTACGACCCGGCAGGAAGCTGGGGAGATAGAGGAAGAATTCCAGGTGAAACTGGAATCTTGAGAACATTAGCTCCTCAAGATTCCGGTATTGGCACTTTCATGGAACATTTTGGTTGGATAAAGAGTCTTGACCCGGGTTATCTTCAGGAAACGAGGTAAAGGCTGGGGAAGAGAGAGAGCGGATGATGGGAGAAGGAGGGATGAGAGGGGAGGAGGGCGAACAGAGGAGAACGAGCTTCGATCAATAGGGAGGGGGATCAATCTGCTGTCCGTAGAGGAAGACCGATCACGACAATGGGAGCATTCATCATGATGCAACGCCTACACACACACCTAAAGTGTAACAATGAGATAAGGTGTGTGTCTACCCCCCCCAGACCCCTCCCCCCCAAGGATGCCATCATTTCGCCTCATCAGCAACTGCATCCTCCTGTTTTCACGCCCCGACGGCGACCTCCTCCTCAGAATCAATTAAACAGCCGAATTTACCAGATAAACACAAACAAGCGCTCCCCAATCACAACAGCCTGACCTCTGGGAGGATGCCCCCCCCATCTTCAGTACAGGGGGGGATCTGTGACACTGTCACAACACAGGACCATCCTGAGATAACAGTGGTCCTCATCAGGGTGGGTGGTCGTGGGTTCGAAGCCCACCAGCAGAGGTTCCAGGCTTTTAACCCACGTTTGTAACCCGGGAGAGGGGGGGGGGTCGCGGGTAGAGGTAAGATTTTAATGCTGATCCAGATCAATACTTTATTTGCTATTGATCCCTTGAATCAGGGGTGTCAAACTCATTTTAACCAAGGGCCACATCAGAATAATGGCTGTCCTCAAAGGGTCAGATGTAACTTACAAATGTAACTAAATGTAACTCAATATAATGTAATACAAATGTAACTACTCCTACATGTTATAACTCTTAATTTATTACTTATTCAAGTTACATTACAGTAGCACAGAAAAAATGTGTTTCTCTGTTATAAAATAAATCCTTTTAATATGTCGGGACATGAAAATCAATGACAGATCAAACTATCCAGGTGAATAAAAAAAATAACATCAAATACAAGTTAGGATATGAACTTTGTTCAAAAAGTTTTTGTCAATGTTAAAATGGGCTTATTTGTTGCATTAAGGGAAATGTAGTTTTGGTCAAATCCCACTTTTGACCTATTTATTTTACACACTCTGACCCTTTATGCTCTCACGGGCCACATAAAATGATGTGGAGGGCCACATTTGGCCCTCGGGCTTTGAGTTTGACACATGTGAATTAAATGAAACAGTAATCAGAAAGAGGACGATGCCTTTAACCTTCTTCCTCCACGCCCGTGTTTGTTGTGACATTTCCTCCTCGTCAGCCACCGTAGTCGCAGCCAATAGCTAATAATAGCAGCTAGTACGGAGCCTCTCCTCCTCCTCTTCTTCCTCCTCTCACTTCCTGGTTGTGAGAACACAACAAACCAACACAACTCTCACTTCCCTCACTTTAAGTGATGATGAAGCAGAGAGACGCGTCGTTAATCTTCGCCGTGGGGTTTAGCGAGGAATCGGAAAAAACGCTGAAGTGCATCCCAACTTCAGAAGGCGTTGCGGTTTCTATAAATTTCGTCATTTTTAGACTTTCTGCAAACTCAAAAACAACTTAACAGCATTAAGGTTTGTTTTTTTTTGTTTGAAACAAACTCTTTGAAATATGCACCAACCGTCCCAAACTATTTTCCACAGCTGATTCCTGCTCACAGATGATGCAAGTGTTTTCCTGCTGCGGAAGGAGGAGATGTTTATCCCATTGATTCTATTTAAAGATGCTGTTTGTGTTCCATATGTACTAAAATCTGCACTAAAGTCGTCCTGAATCTGCTGTTCAAACTGCTGCAGCAGCACAAAGACGAGCACGGAGGTTTCACACGGGAAGGGGGGGGGGGGTCGCAGCGACGCCTTTATTTCTAAGAACAGGAAATAGTTCAGAGCCAGGAAGGCCCGACGTCATCGTTGTTCGGAGCAGCGGAGGAGATATGAGTCAGGTTTGCTTCTCAGAGAAAAAAGGAAATTAATTTGAAATTACTCCCAAGAAGTCCAATGGGATACGGCTGAACAATATGATTGAGAAAAACTACCAAAAAAACAACATCAGACGCCGTGAAAACCTGTGAAAAAGCTGCTGTCCCTGTAGGTTCACCTGGATTAATAAAAGCAGCGCTCAGGTTGTTCATATGAAGCTAATGAAATTAGAATAATCCACCTTAAACCAACTGAAACTGAACTATTCAGCGTTAATAAAGCGTCACAGACCGGGGGGCGGAGCCTACGTCACTCCAGACTCGACCTTGTCTCGGCGCCACGTGCCAGAAAAGATGAATTCCTCCATTAGGCTTGAATAGCATTCCTTTAGTTGCCACGGCAACGTCAAGTTCTGGAAGTAATAATAAAATTTAAATAATCTTAGAAACAATATAAACCAACTCAAGTGTTATTTTATACCATATTAAATAATCACCGTATGTCATCTAGAATTGGGGGTTTGAGGGCCAATTGCGGCCCTCGGAGTGATATTTTGCGCCCCCTCCCAGGTGTTGTTTACAGCTTGTTTACTGACCGGCGGTGGGAATCGGCGTCACCACAAAAGACAGCGAAGGAAAGTGTTGTCATCATCAGCCGCCTCGGTCATCCTCTGGTCATTATGTTATTGTCATTACTGGAGTTGAGCCAACAGTCAGAGACGATGGACACACACACACACACACACACACACATACACACACACACACACACACACACACTCCTCCAAGACGCGGGGGAGCTCCCTGTCCAAAACAATAGACATAAATATAGCCGCCTCTGGGAAAAAGAATACAAACGATGTGTTCATCCCTGAGCAGAGGAGCAACGCCCGATTCTGTGTTTCCTGTTCTCTGAACCCCAATCAGAGAAGTGCATGATGGGAGACCCCCCCCCCTCCCAACAACCCCCTCCATCTTTACTCCTGAAGATGTCTCTCACCTTAAGGCCACGTCAGTTTAAGAACACAAACAAAATCATCAGAAGTTAATTTTTTTTTTAAATAAAATTGCAAATAGTATTGAAATAAACTTTAAATAAGAAGAAGCATTAAAATGCGTGAATGCATGATTTTTTTTTTCTTTACATTTGAATGCATCAAGGAGGACGGTGGAACGTTATGAATGTCACCCAACCTGAAGCGGGTGGAATGCTCCTTTAAAGTGCTGTGCAGACACACACACACACACACACACCCAGGGTTACTGCAGGTGTCCTGATAATGCATTCAAACGCTCCCACAGCACTCCCTCATTATTCTGCAGCAAACATGTCCAGATAAAATTTATCTTCTCTGTTTTGCCGTTTTCTTCCAGGAGCCTCGGCGACACGGCAACACGTGATCGTCCGTTTCCCAAGAAACAAACGCAAAGTTCTCACAGCCAGAGGAACAGCTGAGCACGTTCTGCCAGGACGCCCCGTGATTGGTCGAAAACGGCTCCAGGAAACCAGACAAATAAGACGCAGCTGATCACAGGTTCAAAGCCCACCACAGTCAACGTTCATGGTCTTGCTTACCTGTTTGTTGTGTGATTGTTGTGTGTTTTCGTGACCATGTGTGTCGCTGGCTGTCATGAGACACCTGACGTGACCCAGCGGGTCATGTGACTCTATGTGTGTCTGTCAGAGGAAGATCATTGTGTCCGTAAAAATAGTCCCTTTGTTGCCCAACAGGAAGTCATATTGTGACGGAGGCGCTGAGAAAAGAGTGAAGTCATGAGGAGGAGAAGTGACCTTGGAGACAATCACACACTCAGGTTCCCACCAGTCACACACACACACGTGCACACACACACGCACAGAGTTAATATCTTTGCCATAAAAAGAGGTTTGAATCCATGTCCACATGCATTTATGCATTTATTTTACACGTAACAACTCTTTATTTGAATATTCCAATGCTGAGGTGAATCTAAAACGAATTGTAGTTACCATGACGACCATGAAGTATGACCTCCTCCCTCCTGCTCACCTTCTTTGGTGTGTTTGCTTTCAAAGTTGTGGGTTACTGATTTTATTAATCCCATGAATCCCAAGTGTGGGATTGAGACCACAGAAATGTGTGTGTGTGTGTGTGTGTGTGTGTGTGTGTGTGTGCGTGTGCGTGCGCGCGTGCGTGTGCGTGTGTGTGTGTGTGTGTGTGGGGTGATTAGGGAGACGGCGCTAATGATCACAGGTGTTTTGGGTTGGGCTCCTCCTGTAGCGGCGTGCAGCGTTGCGTGGACATTATCCGTCCTCAGACGCAGACAGACGGATGATGGTTTGTTTGTTTTTTACTTTTGTTTTGTTGGCAAAAAAGTTGTTTATGTTTGTTGTGAGTGTTAAAAATAAACGCTGTTACCTAGTAAACATCCTCGCCAAGCATCGCTGAAGACACACAAAGATGCTGAGCATTCCACTGGGGGAAGAAGACTCTCAAACCGAGGAGGAAGACTCAAAAACCGTTGAATGGACTTCCTTAGAGCGATGAAGGGACAAGAACTCATCAATTTGATGAGGAACAGGTCCGTGAATTTGTTCTCCTCTGAGATCACGAGATACAAACCTTTAATCACCTGTCGCCTGTTAGCAGATGACTTAAGCTAAGTCCCTTCAAGAACACCATCAAACCTAAAGGTTGATAACGCATAATCTGAAAAGTTACGACTGCACCTGAAGAAGCACGCCAGAGGAACGGATATCAGGTGTGTGTGTGTGTGTGTGTGTGTGTGTGTGTGTGTGTGTGTGTGTGTGTGTGTGTGTGTGTGTGTGTGTGTGTGTGTGTGTGTGTGTGTGTGACTGAGGTGGGAAGGACGTTGTCAGGGTGGATCCGTCTCCCGTGGCGAAGGACCTGTCACCGTTTCTTCACCGACTCCGCCTCCCCCGCCATGTTAGCAGCTTTGGAGAGCAGCCCCCCCTGCTGTGATGTCACCATCTGTGATGCGTTCGCTAGTCAGTGCATGCACTCACTGACAAACACACACACACACACACACACACAGATGAAGGGATTTCAGTGCTTAGAGGAACTATCAGACAATCTTTGATGCCTTGAATCTGAAGTTTCCCTGAAAGTTTCTCGACTTCTTTCGTCTGCATTCATCTCTGAGTGTTCCCAAAACCAGAAACATTTTCTTTTACTTTATGAAAACATTCTGCATCTGTTGGAAAACTTTCTGAAAATGATCCTCATGCATAGAGCTGCAAACGCCTGCAGTGTGCATGCCTGTCCACTAGTTGGCGGTGTGATGAACCATGAAGACTCTACTTTCTACTTCTCTACACTAAAATCATGTTCATCATCCTCTATATCAGTTTTTCCTCTCCGTTGACGTCTCTGCAGATGACCCAGAGGAGTTACATAATAAACACACACACGCACGCACGCACACACACACACACATAATTAGTGACATAGAGGTGATGATGAGGAGGAGGGATTCACACGGCGATGGTCTGACAGCTTTATCAGTTCCACCATGGCGAGGACAGATGGCTCAGCCGTCTCCACAGACTCTCAGTAAACACACACACACACACACACACACACACACACACACACACACACACACCTCTCAGTAACAGTTAAATCAAGGCCTCAGCAGCAGCCATATTGCTAGTGATGCTACAGAAACACATGTTCTTCCTGGACAGCTTTTTGACACACACACATGTCGAACATAACACACACACGTGCAACACAACACACACGTGGAACACAACACATACACGTGGAACACAACACGCAATAAAACACGTCTGCAGCATGAAATCATTTAACGTGTAACTTTTTTTTTCTGATTGACATGACATCATCACTCTTTGCATATCTGTTAAATCCAGCTAACTTTAGTGGGTGTGGCCAACATGGTGGGGAGGAGCTCTTCGACAACGATTGGACAGTCATCGTTTTCACCCGACGCGCGTTCACGTCACTAAACATCACACGTGCTGGGAATCCGTCATCACTGGTGTTTTTCTCCCCCCTGGAAACCCAGCGGTGATCCCAGGATAGCGGGTTAGCCTCTCCTTGACTCGGTCCCTGGATGCCAGGAACAGAGTCGTCATCAAAGGACGGCGGCTCAAGCGCTCGCAGATGTCCTCGAGCCTCTCAGCTGTCTGAGAAATGTTGAAGTCATTAGCAATTAGCAGTTCAAAGAGGCGGCGAGGGGCAGCGCAGACCCACCTGAAGCTGTGTGCTCGTAGCGTGTAGCGGTGTGTGTTTTGGCACCCTTTAAGAGCTATCACACACATTAGCATAACACACACCTGAACACGCTTTAGCAATGTGTGTTAGATTACCTTCGCTTTGAATGCGTCAAAAGAAAAGTTTAGCGTGCAAAATAAAATCAAAAGTTAGGTGAATACTAGCTTTCATGTAAAAAAAAAAAAAACACATCACAATGTGCTCCAGATAATAACATTTTGAAGTGTAAATAAGAAGTTAAGGCTTTAGTTTTGAATCACAAAGCGAGGAAACATTCTCATGAATGAAATACATCAACTAACAGTTTAATTTTAAAAGGCGGATTGAAATAAATCAAATTCGGTCCACAAGAATGTGAATTATAGGCTGCAGAGACGTGAAAATGAAGGAGTGTGGACTCCAGACGTTCGCCAGCGCTTCCAGTTTATCATCCGCAGATTGAGACGCCGCATCGATGGAGGAGCCGCTGGTTTCAGACGTTTGGACGTCTCATTGTTCTGCTCAGAATCCCATTTCCCGTTTTAAATTATTACCACCAATTTCCCTTTCCTCCTCTACGCTGATGACTTAATTGTTTTCTGACTGGTTTCAAACTGGCCACCTCCATCTTCCCCTGGGAACCCATCGCGTCCTGAGGGCATGGAATCCGGTGTGTGTGTGTGTGTGTGTGTATGTGTGTGTCCATACGTGAGTGGCAGGCATGTTTGAGCCCACTGATGTGTGGGAAGCCAGCTGAGGGGGCTTCCTCGCTGTTTTCTTAACGCCAGCGATTACCAGCTGCGGAAATGCTAATGGCTGTTTTGTTAGCCGCCGACCGGGGGCTAAAGCATTTGTTTTGCCCTGTAATCCATGTCTGGCCTGCAGCGCCCCGAGCCTGTTGCTTTTAAATCATGAAGGGATATTGCTGCCTCTGCAAAAGGTGCTCACGAATCACAAAAAAAAAACCTCCTCAAAGCGCTGAGCGATTTCAATTAGGAAACTTAAGCAGCGGCTCCGGCTGATTTATGTATGAGGTGATTCTCTTACACTTCAGGGACCTGGTCTGTTTTCACCATTGTTGATAAATGTGCCGTATCAGATTCAGAGCTCTTTAATGGAAAACATGTTGCGGTTCATGGCCGGCGTCGAGGCGACCCCGCTATGCTAACGCCAAACTCCTCCGGAGGCTAAAGGTGCTAAGTTGAATTTAGCGTCACGTCAGCAGTGAATAAAATGTGAGAGGCTTCCTGACCCGACATTACTCGCGCCGTAACTCCTGCTGTCCTCTTGTGATTGGCTGGCTGGGGGTTGATGGTAACGCTAACGGCTATCTGATTTAAATGAAGAGAGGAGAAGCTTCCGGATGGGTCGCGGCGGTCCACAGGCCGTCGTTATAAAAAGATGTTTGTCTTGGCAGCATTGATGTTTACATGTCTAACAGGCCCAAGGCAAGATTTAAACGTGTCATAATGAGAATGCAGACTGCGGTCGTGGTCGTTGCCAGCGGCAACATAACGTGCAATGGCTAACGTTTGTTCACAAGCACGTGTGAGTTTTGTTTCCAAAATGGAAATAGTGGCTGTGTTGCTGTGTGTGTGTGTGTGTGTGTGTGTGTGTGTGTGTGTGTGTGTGTGCGTGCGTGCGTGCGTGCGTGTGTGTGTGTGTGTGTGTGTGTGTGTGTATCCACTCTGTGGGTTTGTGTCGTCTGAGCAGCGCTGAGCATCTCACGGATCGTCTTCCGGGCCCTCAAGGGCCACAATCTCATCCAGTGGGTCCAGATGTTAGTGTGGATGAAATAAGACTCATTCCTGAGTTCTAGACTCAACGAATTAGTTAGTTTTTGAACTAACAAACTAGGTTTTTAAACTAACTATTTGAACTAACTAATTACCCAACTGACTAATTAGTTTTTTAAACTAACTAGGTTTTGAAATAACTAACTAACAAGGTTTTTAAACTAACTAGGTTTTGAAATAACTAACTAACAAGGTTTTTAAACTAACTAGGTTTTGAAATAACTCACTAACTAGGTGTTAAACTCACTAGTTTTTGAATTATTATTTAACAGTGTATTTATGATATTATTTGATCATTATTTATGTTTACACTGTTTATCTTTACACTGTATGTTTGCACTTTTACACCCTTCATACTAACACACGTAATGCTGCCACAATATGAAGGGTCTTGATATCTTATTTATTACACCATTGCACAAACCTGTTTATATTGTACACATCTGTTTATTATGTATTTTAGTGTTAGTGTTGGTTTTCTGTTTAGTAAATCTAGTTTTTGCTCTTTGCTTTTCTTTTTTGTGCACCAATCCGGCTTTACGTGCCTTTAATTGCCCCTTGGGGACCAATAACATTTTTCGAATTGCAATTAATCTTTTTCTATGCTAACAATCAGAACTTTCTCAGTTACTCTTTCTTTCATTTGTTAGCTTACAGCTAGCTCAGGAATTAGCTCATGTGACTAAAGATATAAATCCTTTCTTCATCTCACGACAGCCCAAACAGAAAATGTATCCAACAAAAAAATAGCGACTGGTTTTACCGGATGGGAGTTGGAGCTGATGGAGGCCCCGGATGCTCCGGTTCAGGGTCTGAGGGCCCAGCAGGGGTCCAATCGGCGTCACAGCTCTGACTGTATGGAAACTTCTGTTTTATGTTCCGCCGTTACGTCTGTGATTGGAACAGAGTGATTTAAGACAAGGACGTAAAGTGGAATAAGGGCCCTGAGGGGCCGCCTTAGTCCCAGGCCCGGGCCCCTGATCAGCTGCCCTGCATCCTCGGTCGCACGCCAGCTGATGTGGAGGTTGATGAAGCGGCGACTTGTGGTTATGTTGCGTGAGAACAGGTTCCTCCGTCAGGGAGCGATTCCCTCTAACGGACCAGAGCCGGACTCCCGGGCCCTCGATACGTCAGGCTGCTGCTGAGAGGTCACGGAGTTAACGCCACTGAGCGACGAGTGACAACACGGAGTTAATGTGGCGTTCAGGGTGCACGACTACGCCAAGTAAACATACGCGCCAAACCAGACAGGCTGGGCGGGGGGAGCGACGGAACGCCAGGAAGTGTGATTAAAAGGGAAATAACAGGCGCCAGCTAGAACACATTGGGCTATTCTGGGTTTGAATCCCAAACTTTATTCAAACAGCTTGAAGGTGTGATGATCGACGGTCTCTGCTTCTCATTCTCAGACGTTTCATGTCAAACGGCTCAGATAAACAGGACCGCGGCGGCGTGGCGGCTGGTTGTAACCGGATCCTCAATGTGGGCGGAGACAACAAGTAGACCCCACCCCCTGAGCTGATGAATCAACCAACCTGACTCCGCCACTAACACACAGGAAGGACAAGGTCAGATTGCGGATCCAGAATTACAACACAGGTAAGAACCGAGGCAGGTAACATAGAGAACGTCGCAATCTTGCAATAAAAGGTTCTGAATATCAAAGCAACTTTGACTTTTATGACATCAATGTGATCCGACAGACACGATGAAGTCAGACACGATCAGTTTCTCCAGTAATAAGTCAGCGTTAGCTACAGCTAACTCTGAGTCAAATCCTAGACAAATACGACACAAAAATTATACAATTTTCATTTTAAGCACCAAAATAGTTCCTTCATTCATGAGTGGAGATAGTTTGAAAAAAGTAAGACTTTGATGTCTGATCCCATGTCAGTGTCCTGGTTCTGTGATGTTTGTGTCATGGTACTCTGTAGCGTTGGGGCGTGGCAGGAGGCGGGGCTGAACTCGTAGACAAGAGGCTCATCACCTAACCTGTGCCTCATCAGGCTGATTAGCCTGAAGCCCTTTGAGTTGTCTTCTTCTTTAGTTCTGAGTTTTACCTGTGATTCTTTTTGGGTCTGCCCCGGATAAATGGAGAGGGTTTCGGCAGGAAGGGCATCCAGCATAAAAAACTTTGTCAAATCAAATACGAGCGTTCATCTAAAATGGAAAAAGGATGAGACGCTGGTTGCAACTCCTAACAGGACAAGAATGAAGGAAGTTTTTTGAGATTGTGGAGTCAGTTTTCAGATGAAACTCTTGTTATTTCGGGAACCTAAAAAAGTGAAGTTGAGGTCTAAAGTCTCCAGAGATTATCCAGTCATATCGGTTCATAAGGAAACGTCTTTTTGGGTGAAAACATGCAAAGAGTTTAAACCCTACACCCTTTTGGAAAACAGTGTGTGTCCAGTGTGTGTGAATGTGTGTGTGTGGTGGGCCCCGGATCACCCCCCCATCCACCACTTGAGCCGAACCACCCGGCCCCATTCAGGTGCAAATGGCGTCCGTGGCATAAAGCGAATTTACAGCCTGGCTTTACGGCGTTCGGCGGTCCCGGCTTCATTCTCTCTCCGACTCGGCTCTTTGGGTGGCGGGGAAACATCTGGACGGGACAATGGGCCCCGGGGCCGCCTCTCCAGCGCACTCTTTTCAGCGACACATGCCGGTGACTCACGCAAATCAAGTGCACCCACCCGAGCTGTCTATCAATTCACCATCGGACATTTTTATGGCTCATTCAGCGGCAGGGGCAGGTGATATGGAGCCCGACTGTCACCCGGCGGGGACAAAGACGGGAAGAAAAACGTACGAGCGCCGCCAGGAATAGCCAAACACATTTAAACTGGGTGCATTCACAGCCAAAACACAGGGCGGGTCGATGACATCATCACTGCCTGATGCCTTATTTGCGTTTTGTGCAGCGCTCATATTCTCACCATTGTAGACGGTACGTCAACAGGAAGACGGAGGAGGATTTAAAGTGTTTTAACATGTGTGTGGTGTCAAAGCAGGCACAGCGAGGGACACCTTCCTGCTAATGAAGGTGTTAAAGGAGCAGTCTGCACAAAAAAAAAATCATCCGCAGACACAGTCACACCGTTTGTTTTTTTTTTACTTGACTTGCTCGGTTCTAGAGATTTGCAAAGGGAATGTGAAGCTTTTGTGAGTGTTTTAGGAGATGTGGGTTTTTGTATCCCCTCTCTTTGTCTTCCCAGGCACCTGGTGTGCACTTAAGGCTTGAATGGGCCAGCTGGGTCATTCTCCACAGTAGGAACTCGTTCAGACGCAGTCGGAGTTAAGACGCTCTGGAATGTAAAGAACACTTAGCTAAAGGCCTCACTTAAGTATTATTATAAAGCCCCTCTGATTTACTCAAGTGTGCACTAAAGACGACTGGTTTTAATTTAATTAGTAATTACTTTTATGTAAATATATATAAAAACTACTAAACGTTTGTTTTAAGTCGTAAACTTTTAATGGTTAAACCTGCATCACATGTGGGCGCCTGTTGCTATGACTACAGATGAGCCACCACTAAAAATACAAACGTATTTGAAAGCATCACCTCTTCTGTGAATGTTTCTGGTGTTACAAATCTCCCATGATGCAACTGATATATTTAGTTTTCACTGGTTTAATTAAGATGTTTCCAGAAATTAGACTTAGTTTCCAACATTTATGTTTCCTGTATTCTTATAATTTGACCAGTTTTGGACAAAATACGCAAAAACAGGTGTTAGCATAGCCACATTAACTTCAATGTTAGGTTTTAACAAAGTTATAGATCACTTTTAATTACGTATGAGTCTTTAGAAGTAGATTAGTAACAGTTTTATTAGCCACATTAGCTGCTAATCCTCTGCTATTCTTCAGTTAGCGAAGTCAAAATTTAAAGTCAAAATTCTCGTCAGATCCTTTGTTGCTCTGTTGCAGGATAACATTTGGATGATATTTCATCCATAAAGATGTTAATTAATGCTGTTTTAAACGTAGAACGCAGTGTTATACAAATAATCTGGATATTTGGTGGGGATTTGATGGAAATTAGTTCAGCAGTTCCAGCAAAAATAAATATAATCATAGGAAAGTTGTTTTTTTTTAAATTGGGAACCAAATCTGCATCAAATGTAGATTCTTTGCGTGGGTGGGAGTGGGTTCAGTTTATACGTCTTTTTATCTTTGTGGAAAAATTCCCTGGATTTGCGCCGTTATCCGGACCTGCACCAAGATTTAATGGCTTCTCTTCCTCGGAGTATTTGTGTAATCCTGATCGCCAGCCAGCACAAAAATCCCTCTGGATCCTCTCGTATCTAGAATCCACACCGCTCCTCGGTGAGCGCGTGTAAATGGAAGTGAAAATAAAACCAAATTCATTTCATATCGTCTTTCAGCACCATTAAGGGAACACACTGGGGAGGGATCCAGACCAAAACCGGAGGGGAACACTCCCAGCACTTCACCTCTAATCTGCTCTTAATTCACTTCTGACCCGGGGAGACTTTAACTCAATTACACGCTGCCCTCTCCCACACACACACACACACACACACACACACATTAATTGAGCTTTTCCTCCCTCACATACTTGAGCGACATCAATCAGTGTGAAGTACATTCTGGAGCTTTTCTCTCACGAGACGACCCAGTTTGTTCACAGCCGGCCCAGATTGGGCCCCCAGACGTTAAACTGAGCCCGACTAAAAAAATCGTTCTATCGCTTTAACACCGATCTATCGTATCAAACACCTTCCACGTCTCCGCGCTGCAGCTTCAGATCCTTCTGAACGTGATTAAAGCTATTAGCCGATCCAGGAACTGGACATCCAGGATTATAATCTAATTACAGGCTGGAAGATACCATCCGCGGACATGGGGGGGTGGCACTTAGACCTTTTAGCAATCAGATCCGCCGGTTTGCTAATGAGAGACATCCGTAAATGATGGCGTAGCGTCCGCTGGCGTATGCATGGGGGGGTCCGGGTGTCGCTGTGGGGGGGGGGGGGGGGGTCATCATATTAACGCCAGGCGGTCCAGCAGAGCAGTAATGAGAGTTAATGTTTCGAAGAAGCGCCCCCATCAGTTCACTGTGCAGCACCTGATGGGGGTGGGGGCAGCAGAACCACTTCCTTATAGCTGCTAGATGCGCTAGCAGTCAGTTAGCATACGCGGACGACACCGTAGCTGTTTTATTAAGTGATAACGGAGAGAAGGATGTGTGTTTGAGTCTCGTTCTTTGTCTTGGGGAGGCTTTTGTTCTCGCACTCCATCGCTCTCCATCGACGGACACGCCCGGTCGATTTCTAATCTGGCCGGACGTCGCGAGCGTCGTCCGACGCCGCCGCTCGCTTTGTGATCCAGGCGGTGTTAAGGCGGAGTTATCGCTCCGCAGGCGTGAACGATGGATCGGTTCGCGGTGATCGACGCCCGCCGCCGTGGCAGGTAGAGAATTAGATCCGTACGGATCGCGTTAGTCAACGGGGTTTTCACCCAGGGACCTCAAATACACCGTCTACCTGAACGGTTGGATGACAAACACCTGAGCTGTGTCTCCTCGCCGCCTAGGGGATTTATCTCCCCCCACCCCAGTTTATTTATTTATCTCGCTGTGATTTGCTCCAAGGCCCTTGCTAATACGCTTTAGCAGTGGCGCTAAAGAAGACGGATGGGAGTAATTAGCATCACCTGGAGCTCTGCCACCGTCGCCACGGTCACCGATGAATTGTCCCCGCCGAGCGTTCGACCCGCCTCGCGGTCTGTCCGCCACCGCCCCACCCTCGTTTCCTTTATCTCGGTTCTGTCTCATTCATCCTGTTTCCTCAGCCCCCACCGTTTTTTTTTATAACCTTCTTTAATACCTAATTCCTGGTTTATTCTTTATTTAAAGTAGCTGATGAATGAACGAAGAGAAATAAATCCAAATCCAGAAGAAAATGAAACGGCTGGAACAGCGTGAACCAATCACGGAACGAGGATGAATCAGATGAAACCAATCAAGAGAAGAAGGCAAAGAAATTACAAAATAAAACAGGAAATAACTCAAATAATTGAAGGTTTTAGTTTAAGTTTGTTAAGACGCAGAAAAAACAATGTCAGCTATTTAGCATGTTAGCATTATCTGTGTGAAAATGCTAGCAGTAGCTACAATTAGCATTAGCAATCATTACCTTAGCTCTCCTTCGTACTTTCTTCACCGTCTCGTCTTCACCCCTGAGCTCGTCCCAGCCAGTCGGGCTGACAGCCAATCATAATGGTTTATGCTCGCGCTACCTGAGTCCGAAGCAAAGCCAGGGGAAGGTTACCGTGACGACAGCGCGATGATGGAGTGATGGAAGGTCATTGGGCAGGAGGGAAAGGGAGGATTTATTTTCTGGCCTTGAGCGTATCCAGTTGAGTCCGGAGGAAGAGGAGGAGGAAGAGGAGGAGGAAGAGGACCCCAGGAGGCGGCTGATTCACTGCCCGTCACTTTTTCCTTCCTCGCCGACCGTTCTCCGTCTACACCCTCACTTGTTTTCTCTTCGCACTCTTTCCTTGCGATGGTCTCTGCGGTTCTGGCGCCGGCCTGAGGTGAGTCAGGAGGCGGGTGCTAACAGCTAAAGGTCTGCCCCCACCACCACCACCACCGGCGGCAGTGCCAGGAGGGCCCCCAGCTCCAGGCCTCCCCGTCCAAAACCACCGTTTCACCCGCGAGGAAAGCACTTTTCATAAACGCAGGAGATGAGCTGAGCGAGATCCAGCCAGCCCCAAATCGCTTCCTTGCTCCCATTAAAACCTTCATATTAGATTAGAGGAGAGAAAGAAGGAATGGGGGGACTTAGGGAGGGAGGGGGACGCCGATCGGAGTGCCGGCGTTTTCTTGATTCTGGGCGGAAAATCCTATTTCATGGTGGTGTGGAATTCCTCTCCAAAAGGAACTTTTTATCGACTGCCTCATCGGAGATTTTTCTAATCTATCCCTCTCTTTCCCCCCCTCCCTCACCCGCTCTCCCTCCCGCAAAGAGCTGAGATCGCACAAACGCGACGATCGGTGGGCATTTGTTTCTGATTTGTAGTCGCTGAAGGTTTGCCATCGCGCCTGCGAGGCCCGATCGTATTACCAGGGGTAATTGGAGAGATTAAAACCTCCCGTTGCCCCCATTTGATACCCCTGCAGAACCCGAGGGGGGGCCATTAGGTCCCCGAATGTTGATTAGAGACAAATCTGATGTCCAGATAGACGATGAGGGGAGAGGTGGATTCTCTGGTGGTTAAGTGTTTCACCATGTCGCACAACCTGGTTTAAAAAAGAGAGGAAGATGAGGCGTTCCGTGTCGATGACATGACGATAACGTCATGAGGGTCCGTCACAGGAAGGACGGTCACGCCCGTGACCACGGAGGGGAAGTTGGAGAACCGTCCGGCTCGAGGCTGAAGCGTGTGATCGTCTGCTTCAGACACGACGACGCCGTCTGAAGGTCAGGATGTCCCCACGTCTTGTCAGAGTCTCTGATTGGACGGATTCAAGGACAGTTTTGGACAAACCTGTTAGAGAGATCAGAGTCACGTCTGAAGCTCCGCCCACGAATGGGTGTGAATGTTGTTTTATGTTGTTACGTTATCTATCAACTACCTATCTGTCTATCGTCTATCTATTGTCTATCGATCATCTATCTATCATCTATCTCTATATGAGCTAACGAGGATAGTCCAAATACGTCCCAAAGTGTAGGAAAAACCGAATATCAGATGCACAACTTCATGCAACTTTAATAAAACTTGTAAACAGTTTGTATAAACGTCTATTTAAACACACCCTTCATACTTTGGCGTGGTGAGCGTCCCGTAAAGGCCGCTATCGCTGCGAGAAACGAGTCGGGATGGCCCGACGGAAAGTATGTGTGGTGCAGCTTTAACGATCCGCAGTTTCCTTCAGACGATGGACGAGAATTCACGACTCACATGAACCGACTCAGGAACGTTCGTTTAAAGGAGTCGCCGATGGAGAAACGGCGTGAAGACTCAACTTGAAGGGTTATGAGAACGTCTGAAGATCCCAGCTTCACCAAACGCCACACGTCAACATCAAGCATCGTCTTAACTTCGTGGTTTTATATTGTGTGTGTGTTGTTTTAGGAAAATTTCCATGTGGGTCAGTGAACGCATCATTCACCGTTTTACTTCTTATTTTTGTTTTTTGTGTAAAAATATTTGAAGGTGACTGAAATTCGCAGTAAAAGTTAAACCCTGATGCATTTGTTGTTCAGCAGTTTGTAGGGTTTTTCAGCTTCCGAGGACACATCCGATGCGACAAAACATCCGTTTTGCCCCGAGTCTCGTCTTACAGCCGCCTCCTCGTCTCGTATTCACCGCCCACGTCCTCCTCCGTCCTCTGCCTGTCCCCACCGCTGCTTGTGTTGACCTTTGACCCTGACTTTGGAGGTTCACCTCAGCCAATAATCCTCTCAGTCTCTCTCTGAGCTCGTTTTCTCATGCCTGGTCATGCACGGCGACGCCGGCCAACAGGCGCTCCTGCCAGGTTTTTTGCCGTCCTAATTGTGTCAGCACTCAGGGCGGAGCGCGGCGGTCGACTCGCAGACGACATCAAGGCTCTCAGGAATACTTTGAGCGTGGAATTCTCCTGCTCCCTCCCCAGGGAAACAAACCCAGACAGGTAACGAGTAGAAAGATTTGAGATCAGACGGGAAGAGAACGCCAAGCGCGTCGGACGACGGATGTGAAGTCGTTATGAAGCAGCGAAGAGATATTCCTCCCGATCGATCAGCGTTTCCACGAGTCCCACTCAGGGAGGCGGATCGATGGAGGAAGATTCTTCCGCCTGCATCTGTGTGTACGAGCAGGATAATGAGACCACACACACACACACACACACACTGAACACACACACGTTTCACATGGCGTCCCATCACGCATCCATGATGCATTTGTGGCGTGTCTGACAGACGAGCGTCAGGCAAGAGGACGTGGAGGCGTCACATGATCATTGTCAAGTTGTTGTTAGCTGGATTATGCTAATGCTCACTTTTTTTTTTTAATGTAATGTCACAGTGATGACATAAGATGTTTAACGGCTAGCGCTGTTTCCTCATAACTCCTTCCTGCTGGAACCTCGGCTGAATTATTCCCCAGAGGCGTCCATCAGGCGACGGGCGCCGCTATCGACGCGGCGTCCCGCGGCGGTGAGGGATGGCCCGTGTGCATGTCGTAGCATTCATGTGGATTAGCTTTAGCTCCCCTCAATAACAGCTAACGACGCCGCCGTCAGCCGATGTCACCGCCGTTCGTCTTGCATCAGATAGCGATTAATGAAAGGGCATTGGGTCAGGTTTCTGATTGGCTGGAGGCGGCGACACGCTTCAGTTTTGGAGGATCAAACCGAATAGTTCAAATAAATCCAGCTGTGGAAAAACGAGAATCTGATGTTGGTGAAACTTATTAGACTCATAAATACATTAAGACTTAAAAACAAACAGATAAAAAACAAATAAAAACAAAATTATGATAAGAGGGGTTCATTATAGGCTCACTGTTAAAAAGTTACTTAATCAAACTTTATTGATGAATCACTCAGACAGAAATGAACGTGAATGACTGGTGACAAACGACAGACATTAAACTGGATTTAATGACGAGACAAAAGAAAGATAAACAAAATTTGAATAACAATTTAATAGATAGAAACACATTAATATAATTGTTTTTTTATTGTCAAATTAAACCAAATGTTGACGACCGACTGAAGTCAGATAAGTAAGTTCTGCATTAAATCATGTTTAAATAAATTAGTATTTAATTGATTGATTGATTGATTTGATTATTTTGATCTCAAGTCCTTCAAAAATATCCTGATATTTCAGTCTTTTACACAATAAAAACAATAATAGTTAAATGAAAAATATGGGAGGCGGAGCCTTCAAACTGGCGGTGTAGTTTTGGGCGTGGCCTCCTCCAAGCATCTCTATCCATCATGTATTTTTGCCCACTTTAGCGCTGCTTTAGCCGTTGCTATGGTAACAGAGCCGACCCGACTGAGGCATCCTGTTAGCATGCTGAGCTAACACTTGTCAGTAGTGCATGCGTGATGATGTTACTTCCTGCCAGTAAACTGAAAGATGCTCCTGTTCAAACTGGCGGGATTCAGCATACCGACTCCCGGCCAATGAGATAAGAGGATTAAACCTCTCACATTTTGTTTCTCCTCTCATCCATCGGACACCTCCTTGTTTGTGTCTACTGCTAATCCAGCCTCTCCTCTTCCTCCGATCTCACAATAAACCAAACAGAATCTCAGTTTAAAGGAGAAATCCTGAATGTTTTGAACACGAACCAGCAAACAGATTTCATTAGCTAGTAGCAGCTAGCAGCTAACTCAAATAAGAAACAAGTCAAACAGAAATTCTTCAAATAGGATCATCAAATTAGAGAATAAGATTGCTGTCACATGACAGGAAGTTAAATCTGTTCCTCATTTCAATTTTTTATGTAAATCTCTTCTTTGTATTTTTTGTGTTAATCTGCTCTTTTTTTCTATTTTTTGAGTTAATCTGTTCTTTCCAAATCATTGTTAGAACCCAATGCTGCTGCATTAGACATGTTTTGCTGATTTTTGCAGGTTTCGAAAACTTTCATTTCAAAGCATGATCCTAAAATATGTCTAATAAAAGCACTTTAAATTCTAAACATTGTATATTTAACCTTTAAAGCTGAATTTTATCCCGTTTTAGAGTTTGCTTCAGATAGAGTCTACACGCTGACCCTGATTGGACGCGACCCTGCGGTACGCAGTACAAGTGTTGTGCTAATTCGTATTTAATGAGCTCATGCTGTCCTGGAGTGATTCTCATTTTTCTTCCCAACATACGGCCTGAGCTCCTCATCAGGGACTCTTTATTCCAGCTCCGTGAATCACGTTTGAAGTGCGCCTTCATCGAAGATTGACCCATTTTATCACTCCAATCAGCACGGCGGGCCTGGAACCAATCAGCCGCGCATCTGTCCGCTCTCCCGCCTCAACAAATGGCCTCGCTGTAACAACATGCTAGCCCAAATTATGACAAAGTAAAAACAGAGCTACCCCCCCAGTGTAAATTTACTGCGGCGAAATCTAAACACGCTCTGCTGCGCGTTGCGTTCAGGAGCGGCTCGGGGGATGAAATCGTTGAGCGAGCAGATTATTACGCGATAGCATGCTAACAGAAACGACGCTGGCGTTTACATCCACGTCTGTAACCTGCAGCTGGCTGGAATCTGCCTGCAGGAGTGTGTGTCAGGTTAACGGTGTGTTTGTGTGCACAGAGGAGCTTTTGTATACCGCGTGTGCGTCCTGGGATGATGTGGTTTACGCATCGGATGTGGACGGCCTTCGAGGGGTCCGCTGGCAGAGCAGCGTTTCCATCCATCCGTCATCTGTGAGATGCTGAACAGCCGCCGCTGCAACCGAATGGTTGTGATTAGCGCTGTAAATAATTACCAACAGTCTGGATGGAAAGAAAGAAATTGAGCTAAAAAAAAGTCGAGATCTTGAAATATCTGATGTCAGATTTTTTAAAAATTAAGAACAACTGAGAAAAAGTCAGTTTAGCGCATCCTTAAAGAACGATGTGATGATCAGCTTATCAGAGGAGGTCATATGACTTTTTGTTTGTTTCTCAGCAGGATCGAAAAGCAAAAGCTGCCAAATGGATTTCCGAGAGAATCTGGGATCAGGTGACACGGATCCGGATCAAAGGCAAGAGCCGGGAATTCTTCTCCGACTTCTTCGACAACGTGAGAAACAAAAGGTATTTTCCTTCTAAAAACAGCTCTTTTTGTGCTCTTTGTGTCTTTGTGTGTGTGTGTGTGTGTGTGTGTGTGTGTGTGTGTGTGTGTGTGTGTGTGTGTGTGTGTGTGTGTGTGTGTGTGTGTGTGTGTGTGTGTGTGTGTGTGTGTGTGTTTCACAACGCTGTGTGTTTTCCTGCAGACTCCTCCTGACGTTTGCTCGGGGATGAAGACAACAAAGCGACTCTCCGGGCCATGAAGAGGAGGATTAAATGCTCCACACCTTGACCACACACACAACATGAGTGCTAAAAGGAAGGTACACATCCCAACACATACACACACACACACACGGCGGCTCAGATCAGCGTTACACCCATGAAACCGACCTTTAATGCGGCCTTTCAGGATGGGCGGCGCCAGGGGGCGGAGCCTGTTCTCTGAGTTATCTGACATCTCGATTAAGTTGGAGTTATCTGTGATTTTGGAGCTTCATGAGGAACATCTTCCTCCCGTCTGACGTTAGCATCCTACTGATGATGTCACTAGTGGTTGATGAACTTCCGCCCCCATCGTCCTGACCCGTAATAACCCCGGGTGTCTTCGTGGGTCGAACCTCCATCAGAACCATCTGTGATCTGTGAAACACAAACCAAACAACCAGACGCTGGATGTTGTTTGTTCTCGTCCACAAACACACGGTTAGCGAGTGTTTTCTGATCTGGATCCCGTCAGCTGGAACACATCACCTAAAAAAAAACACCATTCACACGAGAGAAAGGTTTCAGCGCCAGGAGAACACAACCGGAAGGGACGGATGAAGAAGACTGTTTATTCCTGTTTGTTTGGGAAGTAAAAAAAATTACAGAAACCATCATAAATTCTTTCCTTCCAGTGATTAAAAACAACGATCACCTCTATAAATACATCCAGACGATCAATTATCAATCAGTGATAACATCATGATCACAGAATTTATAGAATATCAAATTCTACATCGAATGTAAAAGATGATAAACACCTCAACATTCTAAACATAATGAGGCATTTTTCCCATCTTAATTTTAATTATTTTAATTATTATTATCCATAATAATTAAAATGATTTTTAATAATTTTAATGAAAATATTTTTAATACAATTTTATAATCTATTAAAATGTTCAATTTTAACAATACATTTTTTTTAACAATTTTAATTATTGTTTGTAACAATAAAAATAATATTATGGATTATAATAATTTTCATCTATGGGAATTTTACAGGACTCATATTTTTCTCTAATATTAATGAACGAATTTCACAAAACGTTCAATTTAAATAAATAAAAAAATCCCTCATTTGGTTAATAACACGTATAAAATCGTCTTGAATCTAAATCCTAAACTAAAATTACTTTCAGATGCCCCATTTGTCCAAGTTTTTACTGAAATCTGTGCGGAGGTTTTTGTAACTCCTCTGCTTCGTAGCCTAGTTTTAAAATATCTGCAGATAAATAAAGAACAAAAATCAGTTTCTGAAAACAAAAAGGGTCGAATATCACTTGAGAATCATCAGAGAGAATGACACTGAGGTGCATTCGTTAACGCAACTATGGTTTGTATCTGACAAGTGTGTCACAGACACACACACACACAGACACACACACACACACACCCATAGTGGAGGCGCAAATCTGCAGTTTGAACAACAGCCTGCAGCCTCCAAAAGTCTTCCAGATGACGCATTCCGACAACCGACCGGCGGGGGAACTTAAAGTAGTCGGACATCGCTCATTTGCATACGCTGCCCACACGGTAACGACACACAGCTGCTTTGAAATGAGGGCCCAGAGCCTCGCAGGCCTCGTTTCTGCAGACGCGGAGGTCATCTCCGCCGGGATCTTCGTGTTTCACCAGCGAGCCATCAACTCCTCGCTGCAGGAGCCGCTCCTCCTCCTCCTCCTCTTCCTCCTGCAATTCGCCCACGTCGTTTAACCACATCCTGACGCGCGTTTCGCTCGCATCACGGATCCGCCATCGCCAGGTGATGAACTCACACATCTGCTTCATAATGTCTCCCGGGAGACGCGTCTCCGGGGATTAATGGTCCAGTGATGCTGCTGATGGTCTGATAGCAAACCACAAAGCAGGGCTGACCTTTAAGAGGGGAAAAGCTCCCCGCCATTAGCTGCCATTGATTTGCTATTGATCCAGCATTGATGGTTATCTGGGTTCCTAACATGCTGGGCACTAAGCAGACAGTTTCAGATGAATCCGGAGTGTTAACACCGCTGCTTGTCGACGCCGCAGGAGACTTAAGAAGCAGAGGGCCCACAATCAAAGCAGGGGTCAGATGTGTGTGATAACGCCGGTGTTGTCGGATCGCTCGCCGCTGACCTCAGCTTCCTGACGGGAACATGATCCCAGATGGAGTGATGGAGGCCGTCAGCTGGGATGGACAGGAAGCAGAGGGAGATGTAATGATTCCCTCAGGAGGGCAGATAACGGAGAACATATCTGGTGTCACACCTGGAGTGTTCCCTGGACCTGCGCTGGAAAAGGAAACGATGACACATCAGCCGTTAAATCGATTATTTATCCATTTATTTACTCATGTATTTATTTATGTATTTATTTGTTTATCTATTTTTTTATTTTTAAAGATAAGTAATCAGACTAACAACTTCTTTATATGGTATGTAATTAAAAAAGAAATCAACACACCTCCAAAAATATTTCTCTGATATTTAATCCAGACTTATGTCCCGCCTCTCACTGGACAGATAGCCAATCATATTTATGAATTAGGAGGCGTTCCTTATTATGGACACACCCATTGTAACATAATTTATTATAGATATAAAACAAATAAAATACAAGAGGAGAGTCCCGAACTTTTATTTACCATGTGAGTTTTGAGTTTTTTGGTCGACATCATCAACACACGAAGTCAAACAGGAAGTCAACCCCTACATTCTTTCTGTATCATCGCGCAACAGGAAATGCGTATTTACTCGGATAGCGATTGTTGACTGTTGACTTTTTGTAAGACATCTAGGTAGACAAACCCAATACTGAACTTCTTATCGCTTCCGATGAAGTTCTTAAATAACAATGATCATATGCGCGGACAAACATGCCATTTGGAAACAGCTAAGTTAATTTAGCTGAGGTCATCTTTACCAGAACCTGGTAGCTTTAGCGCCTTTTGAGGACTTCACCTTATGACCTTTTCACCTGTGGAATCCACCCAACAGGTATTGTTTCCTGATCTTCTGAGGACCTCCATCAGCGTCTTTTGATTGTTCTCCTGGCGTTTCGTTGATGTCTAACCTGCATGCCGATCCGGTAGGAGCTGGAGTTTCGGTGTTGAGATTAAACAAGCATTTCTAGGGGGAACAACGCACCTCGAATTCTGTTTGAAAGCTCGTTTGAGACCTGTGTTTAGTTTCAAAGCGGTGTTTGTTTCAAGCCAAAACATCACAAGGCACTCTGCCTGCTAGCCATTGAAAAAAAGAGAGCGGCCAACGCAAACATAAAATGTCAAATAGTGGGAAAATGAAAAATGAAATCACTTCTGGAAAGCAGAAAGTAAATATTTGGCCTCTTGGAAAGAAACAACATGAAAGGGTCAGAGTGCAATGAAGCTGCGAGAATGTAAATACCACCGTTTCCTGCCACAACGCCGAACATTTGACATCTTTTTATTTCATGGAGGAGGAGATAAGGGTTGTGTTAGCTGGCGCTCCTGGGCGCCGTTCCCCTTGTGCGTACTGTCAGCGAACACATCAGCTGGATTTGCACCTTGTCATCCGTGTATGACGAAATACGTGCGAGCGCGCCATCGGCGTATTCGTGCGAAACCATCTCGTCTATCACGGTGAATAATTAAAAACAAGAACACGACGTGTTTCTGGACGACAACGGAAGAAGAAGGAGAAGCCAGGTTGCCGGGGCAACGCCTCGGCGTCGCAACGGAAACAATTCTCATCCTTCTCTCAAAAGCGAGAGCTCTTGATGTTTATTAAACTTCGACACCTTGTCGTCGCTCTCCTTCTTCCCTTTCTTCGTCGTCATCTCTCCATCTCCAAAGTCGGCAACCCAGAACTGAGCAAACATCTCAACAGGATGAAGAGAAGGAGGAGGAGGGAGGAGGAAAGGAGGCATCAAATGTTGGAATGGAAGAGGATAAAAAAAACAACCTACCCCTCCTTGCAAAGACTTGATGTTCAATTAAAAGTGTGAAGAAAGGTGGAGGAGGGGTGAAAGAGAAAGGATAACATTATTGATTGACAGTTGGGGAGTTAATCCCCGAGCAATGGCTCAGGGAAAAGGGGAAAGAGCCTCTCAAAGGACAGGGATCAGTGCCAGGGAAGAGGTGGAGACAGGAGGAGTGAGGGTGGAAAAGAGACAGAGACAGGGTGGTGGGGGGGTTCTTTCTTTCTTTCTTTGAAAGAACAGCTGTTGTGTTAGAGACACAGTGAAAACTCAATCTGGGAGGATTTACAGAATATATTTCAGGTTTGGAGGACAGGTGTCGCCGGAGGTCTCAAAGCCCGGGTGGACGTCCAGGTCTGAAGAAGTGTTTATGTGATGAGGAATAGAAGGCCGTAAAGTAGTGTGGTTTTCAGCGGATTAACACCTCTTCATGGGCAGTTGATGGAACTTCCTGTTTCTGTATCGGAATGACGGATGTGACTTTTATACAATGGCTTTTATCAGACGTCCAGGGTCTGGATTACGTTCTTTATCAAGCAACAGACGTCAACATATAGATGAACTTCAGTCATGGGTTGGGTTCATCTTCTAATCGAGTATCAGCTATGAAGTACAAATGTTTGGACGCCTTTTGGTTGCCTCCCGTTGGAGGTTTTCCAGGTGTGTCCAACAGGAAGGAGACCCTGGGGTAGAACCAGAACTGGAGGGATTATGGTACATACCCCGTCAATCACGGCACGCCCCAGGAATCCCCGGGGATGAGCTGAAAAGTATTTCAGGCAAGGAGATAGATGGATGGTTGTATTGACCCACGTCTCAACTCGAAATTCCCTATTTCTCAGGATATGGAAGACTATGTTTGTCAATCTGATCCTCTCACATTGACCCTCTTTAATAAAAGTCTGAAAAGTCACCAGAAAGACCTTCAGAATTTCCTTGAATTCGAGGCAGGGTTCTAGACCGTTGGCGTTGGTCAACGCAAAATCAATTGGCTCTTTGACCGATTGAGAATGTTGAATTGACAAAATTGAATTTGCTTTTGTTACTCCTGAATGTCTCATTTTAGACCAGCGCTCATACAATTCTCCACCCTACCCCAACTGTGGTCCATTTTTGAAAACACCAAACCAAACATCAGGAAAGGGTCCAGAGCGATGTGGTGATTTGCACTCTGGATAGCACCGCGTCTGCTGGGAGCTCCAGACCTCGCCTAATTAGAAGTCCCAAAGTTAAATTTACTGCTATAATCACTGTTTTAGTGTGAAGTGTATAAAAGTTGTGGCCTTGGCTTCCAGCAGCGGTGACAGTCAGATGCAGATTGGGATACTTGTCAAACCCAAGTTCACACAAACGTCCTCTAAAGCATCCTCATTAATGCGTGGGACAGGACAGCTTCCAAACTTTTGGGCTATTTGGGCTGTGTTCAAATCGTAATTGGACCACAGCTGATAAGCTCAATAAGTTTTGCAAAAACCTTCTGCTTTTTGACAGTCAAACGGAACGTTCACACCTCATCATTACTCCACTGGCGTTGGAGATCGTTCCTGCCCTCTCATTAAACTCTGCTGTATCTCCTAACCCTGGTCTTTTATCTGTTGCCTCCTGCTTTTCCGGTTTTAACTACCCCTACCCTGGTGGGTTGTCTCGGTTCCTCCTTTAGTTGCATCCCTTTACTTTAATGACTCCTGTTTGTCGAGTTAAATAAAGATTTCACTGAATGATCAGGCTGGGAATCCAGATCACATCCGAGTTTCAATGAGAAGACCGGAGAAAGGTGGAGCTGGTGGAGGAGGCGGAGGAGTGTGGGCGGGTCGGCGTGGAGGAAAGACTATTGATTGACATTTGGGTCATGGAGAGGCTGAGGAGCGTCAAAGAGAGAGAGATCCGTGACGAGGAAGAGGAGGCGAAGCAAGGAGGACAACTGAGAAGAGGTGGATAGATGATCCTTTCCTTATTTTCCACCTCAGTCCTTAATTTATTAAGGATTTTAGTCATCAGAGAAACAACCCGATGTCCAAAGACCCCAGGGTCAGAACCCCAACCCCCACTGGTGTATTGATGAAGCCGATGGTGTCTCTTCTATGTTTCGAGAAGAGGCCTCCGATACCGGATCAGTAGCGTTGATCGCTCCTGGGGAGTCCGGCCAGGGGGGGACGTCCTCCGATGGTCCTTGATCACAGACTATAGTATCTCCTTCTTTTTAGATCCACTTCCTGGATCCATCTCCTCTTACTTGTTAGAAACTGTTACCCTAAAACGCCTTCATCCCAATAGAAGTATCCAACATCAACCAACATCCGACGTCCACTGACATCCGACGTCCACCGACTCAGATTCCATCCCGAGTCAGGAAGTTGGAACCGGATGTTATGTGACATGCGTTAACGTTCGATCTGCTCCTCACGTTTCCATCATGTTCAAGATGATATGTGGATGTGCAAATCATCAGAGTCCCCTTCCCCCACAAACACACACACACACACACAACAGCCCCCTGTTGACTCTCTAGACGCCATTCCATAGAGCATCTCCTGCTAAGCTGCAGGTCGATTTTAAGCCAACATGCACCATTAACGAACCACACTGGCCTTTGTGCATCCTCCGGGGGGGTATTGGGGGGGTTGCATCCTGCTGGCCCTCCAGCCTGACGAGCATCAGGGCTGGGAGGGCCGGGGGTTGGACCCAGGTTTATGGCGCCACCTCACAGAAGGGCTTTATGACATAGAGCGCCTTAATGAGGTAGAGCGAGTTAATATTTTAACACGTTTATCTATTGTTGAACCATATGGCAGAGTGCCCCCCCCCGCCCCCCATTCTGAAGGATGGATGGAAAGAAAAGGATGTTTTGATTCGAATTTTGAAAATTTCAGATTTTAAATCACGTTCTAGATTGTTCCTGATTTTCATCCAAAGGGATAAAAAGGAGGAACCTTCTTCGGAATTCTTCTTGTCACAGTCACTAAAACACTAAAGGATGGGGAGGCGGGGGCGTGGAGGGGGGAGGAAAAGACGGGGAAAACCGGGAGTATGAGCTCTGATGACTCGGGACAGACACACAAAACACTTCAGGGGAGGGAAAGAGAAGAAAGGCGGTGAGAGAAAGGAGAGAAAAAAACTCTTTACATCTGGAAAAGACTCTGACAGGAAGCCCCCCCCATCTGTGGTCAAACAGCTGGGGGCCAGACAGAGTGGACCCATCAACAGGAGCCCGTCCATGTGTGGTTTGGGCCCCCGACTGGCAGGTGGGGGTGGGACTGAAAGGAGAGTCACCGGTCTGGAACGCCGGGCGTCACAGGATGCCTTCAGGGGGGGGGGGGACTGTCCGGGCAGGGACAGCCCCACGGTGTCACACCTGATTGTTCCATCTGATCGATTGATCGATATTAGATCTACAACAACACAGCTGTCGTTGTGTCATTGAACGCATCTTGAAGTTGTTTGTTTACTGGAGACGAACAAAAAAACAAAAAGTACTTTTGTGAGAAAACATTGGTCGCTAAATTTTCACAGGATTGGAGGCTGGTTTGATTGTTGAGAGGAGTTTTTTTGCGATTTAAAAAGGTTTATGTTTGTGTTTCCAGGACAACAACAGAAAGGTTTTTGAGGCATATTTTGTAAATTCCATTTCTTCCCAGATTGAATCTGAAAATTATTTTTTCTTTTATTGTTTTGGGACAAAGATAAATCATAAATTATCATCCATCCTGCATGTTTCCAACACAACTTTTCTGCCGAGTTCTTGTATTTACATGATGCCTTGAACGCACCTTGAAGTCTGTTGTCACAACAAGTTTATTTTATGTTGAGACAAAATAAATTTCATGTGAATGCACCGTTATTCACTTTCAACACCAGAACGTCGATCCCGTCAACTGTCACCGTGATGCATTCACTGTCCTTTCTGTGGCGAGGACTCATTCACACCAAATATGCAAACAAAGCTCCGGTATGTGATTCAGGGGCGGGGGCGTTTAACACAGGTAATCTACACCCATTCTGCTGCTGCCGCGCCGACGAGGCCTTTTGTCCCGTCGTGTCAAAACATCTCCGCCAGCAGGGCGGCATGAAGCGACCGCCTTGCTCTCCTCCTCTCTAAAAGCTTTTTGTCCTCAGGTGTGTGTCTGCCTGGCTTCAAAAGACCAGCAATACACCCCCCCCCAGGCAGATTTTTTAAGTTCTGACACTTCTGCTCCCCTTGAAGTGACTGGATGAATGTGTTCTGGATGGTGGTGTGAAGGTGAGACGGAGAGAAAGTGTGTGTGTATTCAAAGTGAGCGCTGATGAAAGTCGATCCACTCGCTTCAAGACACGACACTTTGTGGCCCGGTTAATGCATTTAGCAGGTGGTGCACACACACACACACACACACACACACACACACACACACACACACACACACACACACACACACACACCAGGTACACACAGGTAATGTCCAGAGATCAGGAGCATGGTGATGTTTAGGGTCGTGCAAACTGATGCAGATCCAGGAATTAGACAACACCGAACGGATTCATGGGACACCTGGTGGTGGTTGGACATGCTAACGAGAGCTACGCTAGTTTAGCTTTAGAAGAAGAAAAAAAGTAATAATATAAATTGTAGAATATTATTATATAAATATTGATATTATGTAAACAATATTATCATATTAAATATAATTACATGAATAATAATAATATTATGTAAATATTATTCTATTATTATTATTATTATTAAATTATATGAATAATTATATAAATAATATTATATAAATAACAATATTATTATATAAATAATAACATTCTGATCATTACACCGTCTCCTTCATTTGAAGACATGTTCTGGTTGCTTTTCTTCTTTAATTTAGCTGCTAACTGACGCTAACTGCTAATGGCTGCTAGCTACATTTTAAATATAAATTAGTTTGTGGATCTTACTTGTCAAAATGTCACTCTCCCATCACTGAGTGGACACACACACACACACACACACACACACACGCATACTAAAGACTTACACACACACTCTGTTGTATCGCAGGAAAGGACTGCTAAGCTTTCCCAAGGGAAACATCAACCCAGCGGTTCAATGGTCATTGTTATTAGGCTGTTTTTCTTCAAGCGATCCTCCCCATTCCTCCCCAAGTCTCACCCCCCCCACTAACACACACACATACACACACACACACACACACACACAGCTGATGGCTGCAGCAGGTGATTAATGCATAGCCGCGACCGTTAGCACTTTGCTAATCAGCCCAAAAGCACTTTGCTTAAGTGAGGAAAGTCGTTCCAAATGGTGTTGCGCTGTAAAAATGCACCGCGTTGTTGTTAGGGGTCAAAGCTCAGAGCACCCCCCCCCTTAAACTCCACCACCACCACCAACACACACACACACACAAATACACACACCCATCTGAGCTGCAGAACCCACTTCATACAGACACTGTGTTCATGATATCAGATGCTAAAGCGGGACTGAGTTCATGCTCAGATAATGATGTCATTAGGGGGCGTGGTCTAAATAATTTTCTGACTTTAGCGTCTTCTGTCTTCTGATTGGTCCTGCAGCTAAAGCTACGCTAATCAACAAATTCATGCTAACAAGGCAACAAAAGTGTGTGTTAGCATTTCCTATAGTGAGAAAATAACACCTTACATTCATTGCTATTACTTTTAAATCATTATTGTTTTCACAAAATATGACATTTCATCACTATTTTTGGAGCTAGCTCGCACGCTACGCTGTTAGCGCTTTAGCACTAATTACGTTTTAAACATTTAAGTACAAAAAGCTTCTTTTTTTATGACGTTTTTCACCTTTTCTACAGCTTTAAAAAGAATTTAAGACACTAGAATGAAACTATTTAACGGGTTGATGCTAATACCAACGTACATTCACAGCTGATTGGCTGTGTTCTAATTGGCTGTGTTCTGATTGGCTAATGTGGTGACACAGGTCACATGTGGACAATGATGTTGACTAAACTCACATGAGTAACTGTACTGATCCAGAATCAGCAGCTTTCACAAATAATGAGTGTGAATGGTGCTGGAGTGGAAGCGTCCTTTAGTTCCAGGCTCTTGTGGGGGGGCTTTAAGATCAGATGGTCGGGGGGGTGGGGGGTGGGGGGCTAATGAGGGACTTTCTCAGCCTGCGTTTGCTGGATTAGCAATAGAATGGATCTGATTGAAGGAGGAAACCAGCAGAGGGGCAGAAAGGGAGCGAACACAGAGCAAATAGCGCCGACCCATGGGGAGGGGGTCGCCCCCTTTCACCAGCTCTCACCCTGGGAATCCACCCCCCACCACCCCACCATGCCTCACCTCAACGCACCGCTATCTCCCGCCCTCTTTGGGATTCAAATGCTATCTCATTAGCTCCCTTTGGATCGCGATCCCCCCCCATTCATTCATTCAACCCCCCCCCCCCAATAGACATTATATCTCTCTATTTCCGACCCGTTTCAATACAGTTGCGATTCATCCTCTCTGGCCTCCTTATCCACGGGGGGGGGTCTTTGTCCGGCTCTACTGTGCCGTTAATCTCAGGGCCCGCCAACGACCCCCCCCCACACACACCCCCACGGGGCCCAATGGCCCCCGAGTTAACAAAGAGACCGCGCCAGGGGCCAAGGAGGCAAACGGGATGGATCCGAAACACCAACAGGAAGCTGAAGTCGTCTTTCTTGATCCATACGCTGAGTATATTTCCCATAATGCAACCTGGGAGCATCTGTGAGGCTCCTATTGGTCTGTTTCAGGCCCTTACTGACTGATGACATTGTCGTCTTTCAGATTAGAGAAGCATAAAGTTTTGATTCTTCAGATTTTGCTGCGTGTATTGCTGTTCTTCTGTCAATTGCCCGTATTGATGATCGCAGCTTGTGCCTGTGTAAAATTGACAACCCCCCCATGCCCCTCCACCTAACCCCCCCTCACCACTGGTGATATATCAGCAACTTGGTGATCGATCAATATTTTAAATCGGTAAATGAGGGTAAAGCCGAGTGAGGGGTGGGGGGGCATCGATGTGATGGAGCAGGAACGGCGCTCATTCATGTCTGTGATTGGTCACACCCTGCAGAAGCCCCGCCCCTTTACATGGCTACGTTGGGGTAACTTTTAGATGCTGGGATAGCTTAAGTGATGCATTACCCTGACCTCCCTGATCTCTGATTGGTCCTCTGGTGAATCTAAACCAAAGGGGCGGAGCATTGACTTTTATTCAGGCATATTTTTGACCTCCTTTTCTTCACATTCCCACCTTTTGTGTTGTTTGTGCTCTGGGGGCTGTTGGGGGGCTTTAGCAGACGGATTAACCCTCTACTCCTCGTTTGTCTCTGGAGGCTGATCCTGGATCTGCTTTGTTTCTGTTTGTGGATGACATCAGATCATCCAGGATCAACGCCGCTGTAACACCTTCAGCTAAACCCGCCAGGTCCCTCCTCACAGCTCCTCCATTGACCTCTTTCTAAACGTGAGGGGGTGTCCCTTCTGCACCGCCGCCTCTTGTCAGGGGCCCCTAATCTGAGGCCCTCACTAACACGCACAGATCAGCTCATTGTCAGAGAAGTTAAAAAGCTTCTGTTGTCAAAACGCCATCAGGTGTCAATCCTCTGAGGAGATGATGATGATGATGATGATGATGATGATAATGATGATGATGATGATAATGATGATAATGTCATCCTGAGGGCTTTGATCGCATCATGGCGAGCAATTCAAATGGGACGACAACGTCACGTTGTGATATGTAATTGATGTTTAAAGCCACATAGATGCCTTGACTCCGCCCTCTGGTAGGCGGGGCATTAAGGGGGCGTGTCCTCGCTGTTCACACCTGAAGTCACATTTGATTTAAATCTGTTTGTGTCGAATTAATCAGAATCTCCACCAAAATTCAATGGATATAGTTTTGTATGTCTGTGTGTGTGTGTGTGTGTGTGTGTGTGTGTGTGTGTGTGTGTGTGTGTGTGTGTGTGTGTTCTTTCCTCGGGGCCTGCCTGGCATTGTGCTTCTTCCTGAACCGGCAGACGTTATCAGTGTGGGATCAACAAAGGGACAAAAGGGCTCACACACACACACACACACACACACACACACACACACACACACACACACACACACACACACACACAGACACACACACACACACACACACACACACACACACACACAGCTTCACGTTTTCCCAGGCCTTGTGGAGCCTCACACCGTTTCCTGTCTCTCTTTCTCTTTATTAATAAAGTTTGGATGAGAAAAATGTTTTCAGGTATTAAATATTTTGAACCCCCCCCCCTCTCTCTTTTTGACCCCCCCATCACTCCCTCGTCTCTCTATCCTCCCCCTAAAACTAATCCTCCCTTCTTCCTCGTCTGTCTGCTGCTCTCTCCTCCTCTTCCTCATAATGAGAAAATACACTTTACATTTTTAGAACTTTGTGTCACCAAAATCAGCTTAATTCTCACATTTTGTTGCTAGAATTTCTGCTAAAAACTTGATGTAAACAATCAGACACAAGCATCTGTTTTTTCCCTGCAAAAACACTTTATAAACCTTTAAATTTAGCAAAAATGATTCAAATTAAAGCTCATATATAAACACATTCTTGTAATTTCTTTGACAAATTTGCCATTATTTTTCCAAAAATTTGACTTTTCTGGCAATTCTTTCATATTAAAATGAATCAAATCTCACCCGTTTGGCTAACTTTGCTAACCGTTGGGTGGTGTCTCAGCCGCCTCCCCCTCTCTGATCCCCTCCTCCTTCCTCCTCCTCCTCCTCCTCTTCCTCGTCCGATGCAGGAGTCATAAACACGTTTTCTCTCCTTTGACTCATAAATCTTTTCTTCCTCGCCTTCCTGACATTAATCTCATTCGAGCTGAACCTCCCACCTGAAGTCACCTTCACCCCCCCCGCCTCCATCTCCTCCTCCGTCCTTCCATCGGCCGCCGTCTCCACCTATCTCCTCCCGTCATCTCTCCTCCGCTTCTTCCCCTCCTTCCCTTCGTTACCTTCGTCGATCCACGTCGCACGTGAGCGGCTTTAGGCCTTGGGGGGGTGAGGTGAGAGGTCGGCGACACCCCCACCCCCCAACCCCCACCCCCCTGTCTTCTTCTGTGGGAGAAAGCGAGGGGAGTCGCTCAGTTCAAACTTTGTTTAGCGGCGGCCAAAGAAAATAAAGTCTCCTTGTTATCGCACTCTAATTTTGTTATTGTACCTTATTTTGTTGTGGGGGGGTGGAAGGATGGGGGGTGGGGGTCGCTGTGAGAAACTTCACTGCTGACTCTTTAAAGTGGAACAAACATGTGATAGAGAAGCTTTAATTAACACTTCGCCTGAGAAGCAGGACGCTGCGTTCAGGGCCAGAATGATGTTTTCATTCCCAAACATGGCGAAATAAAAAAGTCCGTTCCCACGCCGACGGGTCGCCGCAATTAAATTTAAAAAAAAAAAACAGCTATTAGCAGTTAGCGGCTAACTGAAAGAGAAAGCAAGGCGGGGTGGAGAAGGTTTACCCTGCCATCAGGCAGATGCAGGGGCAGCTGGGTGGATTCTGAACTCCTCACCCTGGGGGGCTGTGGTCGTGACCTTTGCCCTCTCACACATGTACACACACACACACATCCACAGATAAGTTTGTCACACACTCGCACACGTTTGCTTCCTTTCTGCTTTGTCAACACTTTCACACACCCGACACAAATACACACACAGATAACACCGACGTGTGTGACAAAGTGGGAGGAGCTCCTGGACGTCTCAGGGGTGGGGTTAGGTGGTGCTGATGGGAATCGGCTAAACATGTATCTTCATTGGCGTCTTCGGCGACACTGGGAAGCACTTCCAGGAAGTAGAGAGGAAGTAGACGGGAAGTAGACGGGAAGTAGAGGTCAGCTCGATTAGCTCTCCGCTAACGGCTCGGTGGCTGCTTCATTTCTTCTCGCCTGTTTTTTAATTCATTCTAAGAACATTTCCAGTATTGATTTCTTAGCATCAATGTTGCCATGGTAACGTGATGCCTGTCATGTGAAGTTCAGGGCCTGTGTGTGTGTGTGTGTGTGTGTGTGTGTGTGTGCGTCTGCATGTGTATGTGTGTGTGTGTGTGTGTGTGTGTGTGTGTGTGTGTGTGTGTGTGTGACTAATGGACCTCCAAGCGGAGTCCATCGCCCCATTCCTGTCATTCCTGTATTTAGTGACAGAAGAAGCGACGCGTTCTCCTCCCCTCCCACTGGGGCCACGCCCCCCTCCCTCCATGAGGAGACCCCCCCCATCATATTCATTTCTCTCCACCTCCTCGCTGGAGGAGGAGGAGACATTCTGATACCTTCATTAGGCTCAGGATGAAGGGGGGAGGAGCCATCATGGTGGGCGGAGCTCCGTTTGATGTATGACCCTTCATCTTTTTGGTGCTTTCTGGACGCTGATGACGGTTTCTACCTGCGTGTGTGTGTGTGTGTGTGTGTTTCCTTCATCCAGTCTCCATTGTTCCAATCGCCGCCATGATTGGTGGTCGCCGTGCATTAACATTCCTCTGATACACACTCCCCACACACACACACACACACACACACACATTGACACAAACACCACACGTCTGACGAGCGGCGCCCGGTCACACACACACACACACACACACACAATGGTTCCACGCTACCACCATCGGATGTGTTGTTCAGTCGTGATAAAGACGTGCAGTCTGGTTCTCAGGTGTAAACAGTCTATAAACTGTACACACACACACACACACACACACACACACACACACACACACACACACACACACACACACACACACACACACACTGTAAAAGCTTCACGTGCAGACTGTTTTGTGTCTACAGACACAAAGCGGGCCCATTCCATTCCAGTGGTTTGGCTCCTTCAGCGTTCGTCATAATTAACCCTCTCAGGTCTGGATTGGCGAGTCGACGGTGGTTAATGATGTCATCACCGGGTTCACCCCGGGCCGCGTCTCGCCGGTTCCAGGCGTTTATGGGATGCTCATTCTGCGGTGGTATCGGTTTACATTCGCAGCTCAGGAGGAGCTGAGAAACGACTCCAATCCGTTAAAACAGCCCATAATAACCGAGCAGCGGCGCAAACGCTCCCTCTGGAAGCACTCAGAGAACTCAAACCTCTGCTCACACAATAGTTACTAGAACTCTGACCAATCAGGACGGAGCGATTCGCAACCATATGATAAGGTAGTTTAGAAACACTTTAATCCAGTTAAACAAGTGTTAAATAATCAGGCGTCTGATTGGTCAGAAACACAGGCCGACCCCTGACCTTTGACCTCTCTGGGGAAGAGGTGCAGTGTATGTATTTACTCCGCCTCTCACCTTCATCTTCATCAACACATCCACAGATCCTTTCTGGATGTTTTCAAACCTGGATATTAACCCCTCCCTCGCTGGCCGAGGAGCTAAATAAATATTTGACCCGATCAATAATCAATGTTGCGCACAATGGCGCCGCTGTCTCGTGTGTGTCTGCAGCCAACAAAGCCCTGTGTGCACAGCGGCGCAGCACTAACCACCATTGTGCCTCTGTTGCCCCAGCGTCTGATCGATGAGGGTAAACTTACCTCAGAGAGGAAGAGGAGGATTGTTCCTGGAGATCGTATCGCTCCTCTTCCTCCTCCTGCGCCTGTGCCTCCCTGATTTACGTTTGGCGCAGCGTGAAACCGACTAGATAATCCAAAGATACGAGGGCGAGCGGGAGGAAGAGGACAAAGGAGAGGATTCCTCACACACACACACACACACACACACACACACACACACACACACACACACACATACACACACACACACATACACACACACACACACACACACACACACACACACACACACACACACACACACACATACACACACACACTCTGGTATTTACTGCTTCCTGGGTCTCCAGAGAAGCTTTTATTGATCTCCTTTGTGTTCCTGGTTTTTATGGACGTCCTCCAGATGGTAAAGAAGTTCCTCTGGAGATCAAGGTCAGTCATCGGCCTGTTGGGGTGGGGGCATTCAAGAGCCTGAATGTCGCTTTCTTGACCCACCTGACCCCCCCTACACACACACACACACACACACACACACACACACACAGACAATCACGCACGCTACAGCTTGTTTAGGGGGAAGACGTGTCGGAACGAAAGGCGTCCACTAAAGTTTTAATGAGCCGAACAGGCCCAGTAAAAGTCCACTACTGTTACAGGTTTATGGCTACACACACACACACACACACACGCACGCACGCACACACACACACACATACACACACTCCTGAGAAGTTTAACAGCACATAAACACCACAAAAGTAAACGCAGCCAAACAAATGACTTTAGATACACAGTCTGTGTGTGTGTGTGTGTGTGTGTGTGTGTGTGTGCATGCGTGCGTGTTTGTGTGTGTCACACCTGCACAGGTAAGATCCACCTGGTTGCTCTCCTCCCCTTCACCTGTCGTTCACCCCACAGGAACAAAATGAACGAGAGAACACACACACACACACACACACACACACACACACACACACAGTAAACAAGTGTTTTGTTGTTCCTGGATTTGTTGGGACAGATGTGATCCCAGTTCTTCCATTAGAGACTTAGACCCCCTCCCAACACACACACACACACACACACCAGCCTTGACCCTTTGACCGTTGTGACACCGTTGTCGCCCCATCAGAACAACCAAACCAAAGCTCCGTCCCAGTGGGGGGCGTCCCATTCGTCTGTAATCTAATGAAAACATGTTATTTATTAAAAAACACAGGAAGTGAATTTTTTAACTTCTTTTTATTTGTAAGAAATTTAGCGTCAATTAAAAGTCCCGTTCTTCTATTCTGGGACTGAAACTTCTTTGCGTTGACACTCGAATCCGCAGCTTTAATTAACAAGTGATGCTATCTATCCAACTGCTACTAAAACAGCAGTTGCTAGGCAACCAGTCACGACTCCAGGACGTCGCTGCTCCCAACCGAGCGCTAACGTGACACATAACCCCACAACTTGTTGCTGCTACGCTCAGATTTGGTGCAGATTAAAGCAACACGTGTTAATTAGTGACTCCTAATTTACATCTTTATTTTTTTACTTGTAGAACGAGTTTGGCCAGAAATCAAATCAATAAAACCGCATAGGTTTGATTATTTTACGCATCCCTGATGTCAAAAATATTAGATTTTATCATCTATTTAGAAGGATTTAAATTTTCCGATCTGCGAATTTAATTCTGGTGTTAAACGTTTTATTAATCCCTTCATTCCAGATTAAATCATCTGTTTTCTCGTCGGCAATCAGAAGGCTTTGGAATTGACTTCCTGTCGACTAAGGGCTTTTTAAGTAATCCATTATTGGTCCCACAGCAGGGAAATTTCTCCGTCTCAGCGGGCAGAAACACCCGACTGAAGCATCGATGGATAATAAATACTGGAGGGACGTTTGAGGAAATCCGTCAAACCAACAAACGTCAGTGGAGGTGATAGAAGCTGATCCACGATCAATCCGATCGATCGGCGGATAGTTTAGGAGTCGTTCTGCTGACGCGATGAAGGTTGTGGTATCTTATCGCTGATTTCACATCCAGGCGGGGGACACTCTGGGCGGGACGCCGGTGCACTGAGAAGCCACATGACAAACAAAGAACCACTCACACCTACAGAACGACCAATCCACATGAAGTTTGACCATCGCTTTGGAATTTTTTCCTCTTGAAAAGTTTCCCGTCCTCGAACCCGGAGAGATTCTGGACCTTGTCGCCATGGAGACCAGTCTGCATCAGCTCCTATAAAACCGTCGTGTTTACAGGTCAGTTAACACACTCCCCCCCCTGGTCTCCCCCAGGACCCTCGAGTGTCCGCCGTCCTCCAGCCGTTTGTCTCGAGACAAGACGACAAACACCGATGTGGGGGGGGTTTCTCTCCCTCCTTCGTCCCGTCGGGCTCGGGGTCAAAGGTCACCTGTGGGAGAAAGAGGGGTCAGATGCATCGATTTGGCCTTGTGACATGGGACTGGCAATGGGGGGGTGTCTCTTTGGAGGAGAATGACCTCTTAGACACTGTTGCATTCTGGGCGATGGGGCCGGTGTTTACCCGGCAGTGGGGGGGGGGAGTGGGGGTATCGCCTTACCAGATAGCCCAACTGGGAGCTAACCAGGCTTCCTATTCAGACAGCACTGTCAGTCAATATCTTCCCCTATTCATGAAAAGGTCAGCGGTCAGGTCCCGGGGCAGGGGGGGGCGGCAGTACCTTTGGGGGGGGGGGTTGTTTATACGCCGGCCCCATTGTCCCGGGACAGAGCCCTGGGAGTCCATTTTCATCCCAGAGTAGTTAAAGGGTCGTTTCATGGCAACGCTGGTCTCATCCGCGTAGCTTCAGCTAGCGTAGCTCCATCATGTAGGGGGGGTTGGGATATTTGTGAGGGGGGGGGTAATCCTCTCTCACCTGTTGTTTCCATCTCTGGTGTCCTAAACGATGGGAGCAGGAACGCCGCCGCCGTGCAGCGCTCAATAATCTAAATGTCAGGATGCTTTGGCCGTTGTGTGTGTGTGTGTGTGTGTGTCTAGTGTGTGTCCACACACACGGTGACACGCAGCTGGATACACTCCGCTGTGGAACACATGAGTTTTGCATTTAATCTGATTGCGGTGTGTGTCAGTGAGAGCGGGAATCAAAGGGAGAGGCTCACGCCGGGACATAAAGGCCCGTCCTGACACTGTGAAACACAAGCTGACAGGAGTGTGTGTGTGTGTGTGTGTGTGTGTGTGTGTGTGTGTGTGTGTGTGTGTGTGTGTGTGTGTGTGTGTGTGTGTGTGTGTGTGTGTGTGTGTAGCTGGACCCCTACCATTAGGCTTCTCGTCCTGAACCCGGCGGCCCCATTGGAGTCTCACACCAACAACGTTCACATAACAACACGTCTGATGGAGTGGGAATACACACACACACACACACACACACACACACACACATCCACACACACACATCCACACACTCAAACACACACTCAGGACATCTCATCATCAGGAGTCACTCAGGAAACGACACTCATCAGCAGGGTCATGGATTATATGGTGACGGTTGCCCCCTAGTGGTGAGAAATTTTACGGTATGAGGCACGCACATGCACACACACGCACGCACACACACACACACACCGTGTTTACTTTGTTTATCCAAGGTAACAAACATCAATCATATTTATAGAGCAAAACATTTGTTCAACAATTATTTTAATTGTCTGAAAGAGAATGTTTTAAATTTCTTAAACATTAAAAAAAAAGGAGAATTGGATCAAAAACTTGACCTGAATTTGAAAGAAATGACCAGCATTGATGTGATTTAATTTGAAACAGTGAATAACAGTTTTTGTAAAATTAAAGAGGCATTAAAAATTAAAGAGGCATTAAAAAATAACTTTTTTGTGTGTTTTGATGGGTTTTTTTGTTTTGTTTTTACATAACAGTCTTTTATTGACAGATAAACTGTAAATTTTCAGGATTGATTTGTTGCTGGTTTTTATTGTTTCAAGAGAAGCTCAGAGAACAGTTATTATTATTACTCACAATTTTTAAATCAAAATAAGTCCTGAAATAACTTTTAAAAATCATTGACAATTAAAAGAAATCTTTAGATAATAAAAAACAGGTATTACAAATGCTTTACTTTGTTTGGGTTTTCTCGTCTTTTTTGTAATTTTTTTTTTTTTTGTAGAATTTTACTTACATTTTTAAACTCCACAAGAAAAAAGAAAGCAAAGAAAACTGAATCACACAAAACAAACTGACAACAAAAACAAAACGCAGATAAACATGTTTAAGATGTAAGGAAAAGCTAAATATTTCTGTTAAACAAAAGATGGCCAGTTTTCGGTCTTTCAATGTTTATTTTTGCCATCATGTTTTTTATGTAGTTTTTGATGCTCTCAATATTTACACTGTTGTTGTTTTTTGTCATCATTATGAGATGAGATGATGAAACTTTTGTTTTGTGCTGAAACCAATATTTGGCAAGGAAAAATAGCTCAAACCTCAAATTTAAATTGTTAAATATTGTTTAGATTTTTTTATGACAATGGTGACATTTGAGAGATGTAAGAAAATTGCATTTTTTTTATTGACTGTTAACCATTCCTACTTCTAAACCACAATCACGTTGATTCTTGAACCCAGACTGGGTTCCTGATATTAACCTGGTCTTCAAGAGGCCCATGGAGTAAATGATGCTAACTATGTTAGCCTTGTTAGCTCAGACTGTGAGGAAGACAAAGCAGAGAAACACCTTCCTGGTTTGGATCAACAATCCGAGGAAGAATTCTTGTTTTAAAAAGGTTAAATTATTCACTAACATTTATAAAGTGAGCTTCTTCTTCTTCTTCTTCTTCTTCTTCTTGTACGCTCGTTCTGGACGCTGTGGTGAGGATGATGATGATGTGGAGGAAATATTTCTGGGTGATGAAAAGTAAATATGAAGAGAAGCAGAAGAAGGCTGACATCGGAGAATTGAAGATGTACTTATTCCTCCCCAAGAATGGATGTTAGAGGAACTGAGTCTGAGTATTTCTCTTTCATTCATTCTAAAGGAAGTCGTGTTCTTCTATTGGTTGGCGTGTAGAAACACTCAGAGGTCAAAGGTCACCGAGCATCACGCTGTCCAGTCAGAGGTAGCGGTGGGTTCACGTCGTCTCCACCTCGCAGCATCCTCACCCCCCCCCCCCCCCCCAAAAACAAGAGGCCTTTGTTTGGCCCCTGACTCCTGGGGGGTGGGCCCCGGGCCGGTTTGTGGACCAACAGGGTGCAGCTGTCGGGCCCCTGATCAAAGTGGACGGGGGCCCGGCGCTGTCAGCCCGGTGTTCAGCGGCGCCATTCGGTTTGGGATTATCACACCTGTGGTTCAGGGATTAACCCCAGCAGAGACATGGGAACCGGGGCAAGAGGGCTCCAGAGGCGGGGGGAGGTTGGGAGGTGGGTAACAGGACAGGGGTATGTGTGTGTTGGGCTGGAGACGACAACAAAACCTTTTTGTTTCAGAGCGGTTCCAATTAAAAAGCAGTTTTTTTCACGATATTCCAGAAACTGCTTCGACCAGTCTGTGTGAGGGGGCGGGGCTACGGTCAGGTGAGGCCACCTCGATGACATCACATCTGTGGAAGACGGCGTCAGCGGATTGATAAGAGTGTTTCACATCATTGAACAAATTTAAATATCAGTCAAAGACTAAACACATTAATATTAAAGATGATATTTAAAACAAAGCTTTTATTATGAAAGTACAAAATCCAAACCTCCATGTTCCTGTGTGAGAGTGTTTGCCCCCTCCCCCCTTAAAAACAGGGCTGTTTCATCGCACCTGATTTCAGTTCCTGTAACCGAGCCTGTTGGCTGACACACCTGTGCTCAATGAGAACACACTCAAGGTCCAACAGGCGTCAGGAGTCAGTGACACACAATCAATACAGGATCAATGCAGGATCAATACAGGATTTATGACTCAGAAACTGAAATAACGGGAAGATTTTGGGGAAACAATCAGAACGATCTGAGGAAGACTAGGAGCAGAGCTGAGCCTGATGTGATGAAGAGCTGATGAGATGATGAGGAGCAGGTGGAGGTAGGGCAGTGGGGGGAGGGGGGCACCACGCCCAGACACACACCCCACAGAGGAACACGACCTACTGCTCCCTGTCAGCTTTCTTTATTTTGCTGCCCATGCAGAAAATCTCCTTGTTGTGCAGAGTAACACCGCCCCCCCGTGGCTGCAGCCGGGACTACATAAAAACTACAGCGAACGCTTGTGAACAGACGGGAGCCAAACTGTTTCCACTGGGGGCCACATCCAGAGGGGATATCTGTTATTAACACATCAACTAACATTTGTGAGTTTATTCTAATATTTTTCCCCAAATAAAAGCCAAACCTGGAAGATATTACATTTAACTTCAGGACTACCAATGGAAAAAACATTTAATTAATATTTCAATGGAACTGCGTGGAACAGATTTATTTTTCATAGCCTCCAGGGGCCTTTGATGAGTCAAACGTTTTCATAATTTCATATTTTCACAAATAATATTGAAATTTTATAAGTGATGTGTTTTTCTGTGTCACAGCTGTAGCTGCAGGAGGAGACTTGTGCACTTATTCTGACTACAAGAGTTATCCATCTGCAATACAGATGCATGTCTGTATAATAAGATGGTTTTATAGCTATGAAATAGTCCTGGAGAGAACGATTGTTGGAAAGAAAAACTGGCTGTGCAGCTGAAAAATCAGACCACTAGGAAAAACAACACATGCATATATAGAATATCTATTTAGCATAAATTCAAACATATGCAGCTTGACTGTGTTACACATGGAGACACTTTGATTTGCATCAATTTAATTCTGACTGCAGTCATCACATGTTCACAATGACAACAGTCGCAAGTTTTGGGGATGATGAATAATTATTATCAAGAATCATTAATAATACTTTAATAACCAGTTTCCTCCAGTACAGCCAACAATCCACTGAGTTTTCAGGGTTCCAGTGGAATCCAATTAGCTGTGTTCTCCTGCTGGTAGCTTTAGTTTTGTCGCCCCCTTCTGGTGGGAAGGAGGTAAAGTTAATCTCTTTAATCTCTTCCAGTCTGAACTGGATCTGAAGTTTTAAAACTGACAGAAAAACCCTTTTCTTTGTTAGATGTATTTAATAGTGTTATACACGGTTCTGCCGCTTGGAGGCGCTACAGGACAAAAATAAAACAGCTGCAGCAACAGCGTGACATCACGTGGTCAACATGTTTCAAAAAACAGATGAAGGTAAGGCTTGAACAACAAAAAATAGAACACACAAAAATTATAGGACATACACACACACACACACACACACACATTCCAGCTGTTGATTGGATGACCTTTCACCTTGTCCAACATTTTGGAAGCCCAGCTTAAAAATTACAAACATTTTCTCCTCTTTCTGCTTTGTTTGTTTTTGTTTGTTTGTTTGTTTGTTGTGCTTCAGGCCCTGACGGCGTCCTGGACGTGCTTCTGGAGCGGTGCACCACAGGATGGCAGCACACACTTCCGTTCTGTGTGGTGGGAAAAAATAAAAATAAAAAAAGCTTAGGAAAACGAGAGGCGGGTCCAGAAATAGGAGGAGAGAGCCAAGGAGTGAGGGAATGGGGAAAAAGATGAGAAGAGCCCAGAGCGTTTGCCATGCGGCCACAGCCGAACAGACATGCATCCCGTCAGGCTCCAGACAGTAAGACCTCTCTCCTCTTCCTCCTCCTCCACCCCCCCCCCTCTCTCTCATCCCTCCATCCTCTCTCTCTCTCTCTCCTGCTGTCAGACATGAGGTTTTCCAGCCGACCGGCAGACACATGTGGAAGCCGAAGCCGCCGCCGCACGAGGAAGCTGCACCGACTGTCCTGGAACCAGCAGCATGTCACCTCAGGAGGCCCTGATCCGTCCACGTATGTAGAGAAAAGACACGCGTGTGCTGAGACACGGCTGCATGATGGGAACACATGTGGAAAAGTGTGTGTTTGGAAAGAGAGAAGTGGAAATTTGACGAGGAGGAAACGTGTGACTTAAGTCTGAAACGTTCAGCTTGAGTGGCCACATGGAAAAAGTGGATGTGTTTCTGAGTTTACGGGCTGCACTTGAATGCACCATGAAGTCCCTGTTTGGGCAGAACTCAGAGTGAAAGAGAAGGGAGACTAAAATTAGATAATAAGATTTATGTCATCGGTTAAATATCTGCTGTTTTGTTCTGAACGTCTACCCACCAGAGAAGCACATCTGAGATCAAGAAGCATCTCAGCTGAGCTAAAGCTAAAGCTACGTGATGTAAAACACAGGAACAGAATGGAAACTGACTTCATCAGTCTTTATAATCTTTGATCAGAGAGTAAAATATCAGTTTTAAATCAGCACCAACTGAAGGTGGGTTTAGGGTGGGTGGCGACGGTGGTGGATGATGTCACAGAAACGTGCTACTCTCTCCTTCCATCACTCCGTACACAAAAGATCAGAAGGAGACGGAGCTCAAATGAGAGAATTAGATTCACGCTAACAGAACACTGAGTTCCAGTTCTGTGGAATGTGTTTCCATCCTTCACCCACCCTCCCAGCATCCGGCGCTGCAGCTGGAGCAACTCGTACCCGGATTAGAGAGATGGAGATGAAGATGAAGGCAAGAGAGGAAGAGGAGAGGCCAGGAGAGAGGGAGGGAGGAGGAGGAGGAGCGACGACCAACGGGAAGGGAGAAGTCAGCGATGTAATGAGTGGGTGAGCCAGACGCCGGGACAGCTGGAGAGAGCATGAGTAATATTAGGTGGAGACGACGGCCTGTAAACAGCCCCAGCCAGCCGGACCGCGTTATTTATAGATGATGTTTAAAACGTCCACGGATCAAAATAAGAGGGGGTTAAAGAGGGAGAACTTTTGGTGACATGTGGATTTATTTAATCTCTTTGGGAGATTCCATAATCCAGACTTTGTGAAGTCTGACTTTATGTCGCACCGAAGCGCAAATATTCCGAAACCGCATCGACCGAAAAAGTGGGTCAGTAGATTTTGTTAGGATTTGACAGGATTCAGACCTCTACTGAAGTTTGCATCTTTTAAAATGAAAACAGTCGTATTCATCAACTAGAAGTGGGCGGAGCCTCTTCCAGCTTCCCTTCTGCGGTGGGAAAGCAAACACCTGGAGGATTCCAGAGCTCCATTTGTTGGATTCATCAAATCGGAGGAGGAGGAAATGACTTCAAATTTTAAAAATGGGTCGCCGTCGGCAGCGAAAAGCATCACGTGTGTTTTTCTTTCCAGACCCACTTGAGATGGAAAAATAAAAAAAAAACTCTGGGCTCGCTCAGTCGGGTCTGGAAGGACGACATAAAGGAGCCAGTGTTTCATTAATCCACAACCTGCCTCTGTAACCGCAGCAGGAGCCCCCGGTAGCCCTGGGGCCTGGAGGGACCCCTCCCCCTGTAAAAGTAGATGGAGTGGGGGAGGGGGGGGTAAGTGGCTCAATTATGAGGGGGAGAGAGAGGACTGGAAATAAAACGCTGGATTCAACCGTCTGTTCAGCTCAATCTGGGCTCCACATATAGAAACACCAGCGCAGAGGAGGACTCTGGTGGTGTGTGATGGTGCGAGTCAGAGTGAGTCATGGGGGGGTGAGCTCACGTCCAGGGATGTGACTCTTTCTCTCTGTTCTGTCCACAGCTGCCCGACCCCGACCCTCCCCCCGGTGAAGATGTAGCCCGTCGGATCTCCATGGAGATGCATCACAACACCGTCTCCTCCGCTCCGTTGCCATGGTCACTGTGGTTGCTGTTCCTCCTGACCCCCGTCGCCCCGGTGGCCGCCGACGTGGCGCTGCTGTTCGACAGCGGCGCCCCCACCCACCACCTGCGGAACTGCAGCTGCCCGGCGCCGGTGCGGGGGTGCGACGAGGCCCTGGCCAACGCGCTGTGCCGATGCCACACCGTCCCACGCTCCGCCCTGCCCCCTGCTGGCCTCGGGGGGCATGAGCGGCTGACCGTGTGGGTGAAGGAGCGCTGGGTGCTGCAGGAGCTGCTGAACGGGAGTAGGGTGGGGCACCTGCACCTGTCCTTCTGTGGGTTACCCCCCATGGACGGCGAGAACGTGGCCCTCCTGGGGCTGAGGACCCTCAGGATCCACAGCACAGCGCCGGGGGCCACCTACCCCCACCAGGAAATGACAATCACCCCCTCTGTAGGGGTGGCAGCACAGCTAGAAGCCCTCACCTGCGGCGCCCCCCCTTCCCTCCACGTCACGCTTCTGGATCTGGCGGTTCTCAGTGGTGTCTCCCCCCTGAAGGCCTACACCCTGGTGGGACCCACCGCCCACACCCTCCACCAGAACCTCCCCCACCTGGGTTTGCCCCTCCTGGATTTGACACCTCCTGCTTCTCCCGATGACCCCCCAGGAGCAGCAGAGCCCGTCCTCTTCACCTTCATCTACTGACATGAGGATGAGGATGGGGTTGCGTGTGTGTTGTGTGTGTTGACGTGTGTATTTTACATGCGTGTGTTTATTCTGACGATCCAAAGTCCAGTTTTACCCGACAACCGAAAATCTGGCATATCCTTTATTTTTTCTTCTTTTTTTTATATAATTGATAAAAATGCGGGAAGTTTTTTCTGGATCCGCCCCAAACATTTCCTCCCTCTCGGTAACTGCCCCACCCTTCCACCCAGATTCAGGGTAACACCCTTGCCTGCAGGCTTCAGAAATAGCTCCAGTGTGACCCTGTGGCCGACGGCAGACCGATACTTGAATTTTTATTTAATCTCCAAAACTAAACCCTGTATTGACCATAATTACTGATTAGCTCAGATTACTGATTACAAAACTAAGAGGAGTATCTGCAAAATGTTTTACCCCGATTTCAAGTTCCATTTTCTTCTCTTGTGTGTTTTTTTAATTGATGCTAAAGTTTTTTTTTTAAATTTCATTGTGGTCTTTTTGCAGATACTGCACTTTGGCTTTGTACAGCAGAATAAACAACCTGTTTTATTTATTTGCACTTAAACTGAGTTTGAACAGATCCCTGCAGTTCAAATGTTCTTTTTTTTTTTTCGATAGTCCAACTAAGTATTCTAATTTCCTACGACCCTGAACTGATCAGACAGAAACTGTCAATAAAAATGAGGATTGATTTGGGGGGAAGAAGGATTTCTGAGCAATAATGGACTCAGAAACGAAGCACTTTAATCAGGAGGTGGTTCCAGGAGTCTGCAGATGTGAGTGTGAGGAACTTTAACACGTTAACATGGATTTGTATTTATTTTTAACCGGATGCAGGACTTCTGTATGAAGGCCTCTCAATCAAAGACTCCTGAGTCTCCTGACGGATGGGATTTAATTCTGTTTTCTGTTTCTGATGAAAAAATACGTCCCAATTTTTCATGAAAATCTCATGGAAATGAAAGTGTTGGAACTTCGTTCAAGGATTCTGGGAGAAGCACGTCGTGTTCCTACGGCGGCCTGGAAAGGACAAAACCAAACCAAACTGCTCTCATAAATATCTTTTTATTTCTAATCTTTGATGACATCAGTCTCCTCTTCATCGTGTCATGAATCCGTTCCCTCGCCGGCGGCGGTTTCGTTCCTCTCAGACAACAGACGGGTTGAATCCGGGCCGTGTTGCGTAACGCGTGTCAAAAGAGCAACATGTGGCCCAACATGTTGAAATCGCCGTGGAGACGGAGGTCCTGTGGGGGGGGGGACGAAGAACAAAGAGCGTAATAGTCGGCGGTGGGTGGAGTTAACGGAGGGGCGCCGCCGGCCCCAGCTGGGCCCGTCCAGAGCAGATGGTCTAAGAAAACAAGGGAGCGGGTTACGCTGGTCCACGGGTTCGGATCCCGGAGGCCGCTGTGGGCTAGGGGGGGTCGGGAGGGAGAGGAGGGGTTCCCAGAATGAAGCAGGAGGCCGATGCTTCGTTCTGTTTGTCTCCTTGAGCTTTTGAGCGTTCCTGGTGGGGAGAAACGGAGCTGAAGCTGAAGCTGAAGCTGTTCCGACTCTCCGGTTCCAGCTCATATCCTGTGAGAGGCTTCGGTAAATCTGCTCCCACAAACTCGACCCGCGGCCAGCACTTCTGTTCCAGCGTGTCTGTGTGTGTGTGTGTGTGGGTGTGTGGGTGTGTGCGTGTCTATGTGTGTGTCTGTGTGCATTTGGAGGCTGTGTAGGCCTATGGGTGTGTCTCTGTGTGTGTGTGAGAACATATGCTTGTATTTATCTCCCTCTTGCACATTGTGCTTATCGCCCTAAAGAATCTGATTGAGGTCAGATGATGGGATCCATCGACACACACACACACACACAGCGTGTGTTTAGGTTGTGTGTGACATGTGTTGTTGTGTAAACTGTCAGCAGAGCCAATCTGCTGCAGGAACCTTCGACAGGCTGTGAAGTCATCCTGCAGGACTCGGGTTGCGTGACTTTGCTGAAAGTCCACCAAACCAGGCCTCAGAGCCAATCCCTCTTTCCCCCATGATGTCATCGCTTCCAGAGGTCGCACGGGATAGGCTGGCCCTGATCACGTGACTCCTGGACCAGGAGAACCTCATGCATTTAACTCCAAATATGTTTCAATTAGCTCTGAACGAATCCCCTGGAGATGAAACGATGTCTGTTGTTGTCAGAGTTAAACCTGAAGATGATCACCAGCTGTCTATCCATACTTTAATCCACCTGGAGGAAGCTTTTGTATTATTATTATTATCATTATTAAAGGGAGTTTGCTGCAGTCAGAGTAAGATCTACTCGTCTGAATCCTCCTCAGGCCAACATCACACCCAGGAACCGACCGGATCTTCATCCTCCCATCTGCTCCAGGGATGATTTCACGTCTCCACAATCCACCTTCTAATGGTCGTCAGGTGGGATCGTTTAAAACGCCTCTACGTGAAATCCATACGGAATTCTAGAGTCCGAGCCTGGACCTCCTTTCCTTTCCTTCTCCTCTCTCCTCAACAAACCATCTTCCGTCCTTCCATCAGCAGACGTTCCCGTCCTAAACACTCATTTGTTCTGATTCTGTGGCTGTGAGTCCAAAGATGATGTCACTGCAGATCTAGATTTAAAAACCCTATCACATGTTGGTGACTGATCTACTGTTGATTGAACAGATGTTTGAAAATAACTTTGGACGTTCAGAAGTTCTCTTGAGTTTATTGTTTAACATGAAAAGACGACGTGGATTATCCACAAACTGTGTTCCTCTAAAAATCTGAGGTAATAAAATGTGTTTTTGAGGAAAGGTTTTGTGGATTATTTCCATTAACATGATCTTTTCTGTTCACAATTCTCAAGTTACAGTTTGCAAATTCCAAATGTCCAATCTCTTGGATGTGTGAATGTCTTTATACATTCTGCACTGTGAACAGCTTTAATAACATAGTTTAAATGACGGTAAATAATATTTTAAATGATAATTCTTTAATGACAGGTCACTCTGGAGTCTTCGTGGGAATATTGCAGGGACTATAAGTAGTTTATGTGAAGGAACACATTTTCTTTTCTTTCATTGCCCTCTGGTGAACAGATAGAATCACAACTCAGTCTGGAAAACACCCGGTGACGTTGGGAAAGCGCTCCCAGACCGGAAATACATGGTTGTTTTAAAAAAAATAAAAGGGATTTCAATATCGGTTAAAAAAAAAAGATTTACAATGTACTGTATTACTTACAATCAAGTATTACACACGAAAAATTAAAAATTTTTTAAATTGGTTAATTTTTCTAACCGTGCATGTAAATTCCTATATAAAGTTCAATTTAAGAAGTTAACTTTAAGTAGCGTGTTTTTGTGGTTAATTGATTTAATAACTTGGGATTACTTTTAATACAAAAGATGATATTTCCTTTAAATGTTTTTATATGAACTAATTGAATATTCGACATTTAATGTTCATTAATTTCATATGTATTATTTGAATAGCCACTCGCACATACAGCGTACGTTGTAAATAATTTTCATTCACTTTGTTTACCTTTCTCCTTATTTTTACATGATTTATTGTGATTTTAAAAGGTCCAGAGACACAACATTTACGCCTGAGGCGTAATCTTTCGTCAGTCTTTTATTTTGAAGCACCGGAAGTAGTTGTATACTTCCGCGTAGCTTCACGTAGAACTCGTCAGGACGTCATGACGTCAGGGGGAGACGACGGAATAAAGGAAAACACTTTTCTGTCTTTTGGTCAGTCGCGAGCAAGTTGTCGGTAAGTTACTGACGTCACGACGGACAACTGTTAGCTTAGCTGTGAGCTACCGCCACTTTATATCTGTATAAAGGGTTAGAGTAACGTAATTGTTGATAACGAGAGATTTTGTTTTCTTTTAATGTCATTTTAAGTTTCCGGTAATTGAATTTATTTCAGGCTGAACGCCGAGTGACGTCAGATCGACCCGATTAGAAAACAAACTGGACTGGTGATTATTACTTATTGATATCTATATGAATGTAATGTAACTCATTTAATCACTTGGACTTAAACGGAAGTGTAGTGGATAAAATATATTATGAATGAAAAATGAAAACAATGCGTAGTTTTAAATGAACAAACTCTTTCATATTAATTTGTCTGGATGTTTTTTATTTGTTTTCAGGCACTGATGATCCAGTCTATAGATGGAGACGAGCACACACACACACACACACACACACACACACACACACACACACACACACACACACACACACACACACACACACACATATTCCTGCGCCTCATGAGTAGAAAAGGATGAACTGTCTGCCCCTCGTTTCTTATCTGGTGTTGCTGCTCAATTCTGGTGAGTATTACAAGGTCAACACTGAGTAGAATGTGCAGTTGTGTCTCTGTGTCCATGGCGACCAAACAGTCTTTGCACCTGCATCGCCTTCCTCTCTTATCTGGCAGCTCTAGGTTCCCTCCCTGCTCCCATCAACGTTACTGTCTACTCCGTCAACTTCCACCACGTCTTGCACTGGGCCCCGGGCCCCGGAACCCCGGCAGGAACGCGCTACAAAGTGTTCAGGTGATTTCTGTGTGATGTCATTTCCTCATTTCCTGCCCTGATGGTAGGAAAATACCCCATTACATTCTGCCGCGTAGATGTCACTTTACTCAGAGTTTCCTGGCGTTAAAGAGAACGTCATAAACGTATTTGGTGTTAACGACCAAGCATTGTCTGTATTACTGCAAAACATTAACACAGCTGAAAAAAACATTCATGATCCCTTTATAAATCATTTACAGCAGATTTTATTGGTTTAATTTCCTGAATCTGGATTATGATTTGGATTCCTGCACAAATGTGGACGCTAATGGAACGGCTTGAGTTTACATTCCTGGTTTTTCCCATTTAGATTGACTCCTTTTCTAATATTTTGTATCTGTAGAGTGATTGAAAAAGTGCAGAATATTGAGGAACATTTTTAAAAAATCAGACAATTTCCATCTTCACACGGATCAGCCTTCATCTCCTGATTGGCTCAAAATCCACACAAACAAACAAACAAACAAACAGTCATGATGATGAAGTCCTGATTCTTCAGAAGAAGATGTGTTTTGTTAAATGAAACGCGTCCTCAGACTTTATAGCGACCCGTTTAGGAGACATCTGAGAGACGACAGGATATGAAAGTAAGATGAGGAAGACGATGCATTCAAGTTGCCCCGCTGGATAGGAATTTAGGACGCTGTGACTTTCGGTCACTATTTTCAACCCTTGAAGCCTCAGTAGAGGAAGTGGTGGAGAATGTAAGGAGGGTTTGAACTCACACACACACACACACACACACACACACACACACCTACCTCCAGACTGATGGGTTAAAGTTTTCCGGACGTTTTTTGTGTGTACATGTGTGTTCTTCCATATGCATGTCTGTCCTGTTCGATCTGTGCTGCATTCTGGCCCCGGAGTTGATGTAATATCTGAGGGCAGAGAACTTTTCCTCTGCTTCAACTCTTCTTTCTTTGACCGTGACAGTTTTTTGCGGAGGTGTTCAGCCGCTCCTAAGAAAAACATCGCTTTGAACCAGTTTGAGTTTCACTTCCAGATCGAGATGTTCGCCTTTTATTTCATTTGTGACCAATCAAAAAATAAAACACAAATGACCTCATAACATCTTCTTAATTATCAACGATACAAAGAGAAAACATTAATAAATCTGATTTTTTTCCCCATACAGGAAGGAGGGAAGAAAACAGAAACGTTTATTTAAGTCTCGCACGACGTCGATGAAGCTGAGCCTCTCTCCCCCCACTGAGGAGTTCCTCCTGATGGTCCAGGCGTTCTACAACCGGACCCTGACCTCAGACCCCTCCACGGTCCGGTTCACACCTTACACAGACAGTAGGTATACACGGACCCAGGTGGATTTGGGTACTTGGTTTTTTTGTGTTGTTTTTTGTGCCATGACAACGCGCTAAAACCAACCTCCAGGTGAATGCAGTAACACTTTAGTCACATATGGTCTGTTTAAATTATTTTTTTTAACATGATCGAGTAAATTAAATTAAGTTTATCTGATTTTAACACTTCAGTGGTAATTTTTTTATCTCTCTATCTCTGGTTAAATTTTGTGGACGGGGATTTTTTTTGAGTCGTAATCTCTCAGTTGTGGTTGTTGTGGTTAACCAGCTGTAGATGTAGATTCATGCAGCAGGGGAAGCGACGCGAGCTTCACGAAGCCTCCAAGAAGCCTCAACGTTTGTGTTCATCGTCTCGAGTTTATTGAAAAACCACGTAAATTTGTTCATTTTCTCTTTCACGATTTTGCTTTCCTGCTGAGCAACAGGAGAAAACCCTGTTTCAGTGTCAGACTTACTTTTTTGGACCTTAAATGTTATATATTTCTTCTGTTTCATTTCTCATGGAGCAAAAATGGCCCAAACTTAAATTTATTTGTTTATTTATTTTTGTTCCAAGCTGTAATAGATCCTCCGGATCTCTCCCTGGTTGGATGTGGAACCTGCATCCACATCAATGTTTCAATGCCGAAGGCCGGAGTCGACATCCATTCGTTCTATTTCCCTCTTTACAGAGTCGTCTATCAGAAACGCCAGGGAAAGGTGAGACGTCCACTTCCTGTCTCACTCTCCCCCCAGCCTCCAGTGGATTTAATGTTTCTGCCCTGCAGGAGATGACCTACGACACCGACGACAGGACCTTCACGCTGAGGAACCTGCAGCACGGCACTGAGTACTGCGTCCAGGTTCACCCCGTGATCAGCCTGAACAGGAACACCGCGCCCTCGGACAGGAAGTGTGTGTTTACCAGCGCCGTGGAGACGAGCAGAGGTGAGCTCGGCCGACACAGCTGTAAAGATATAAAACACACCCAGCTTGTCTGATCTATTATGGTGTGTGTCGTCAGGGCCTCTTATTGTAGGTACAGTTGTTGCCGTGGCCATTGTCGTCGGGGGAGTCCTGACGGCGCTGGTGTGTTTTCTCTACCAAACCGGATTCATCTGTAAACTGAAGGCAGTTCTGCCCAGAGGACCAGTGGTAGGAAACACACCTGTCTGATCTCAACTTGTTTTAGCTTAGCTTAGCTTAGCTTATCCTATCCTGTCACCTGGGGAACTGCAGGCGGCCCTGAGCCGAGGCTTCATCCTGATGCCAGAGAAGACGATTCCTGACCTGGTCTTCATCGTTCCAGAGGTGACGAAGAAGAATAAACCTCAGAACCCCCCACCTGAGACCGAGGGCTCCGACCTGGAGGAGGAGGAGGATGAAGAGGAGGGCGGGATTGCCGTCTACGTGGACAGAACCAGAGAACTGTCCTCTGGTGAAGCGTCCTGCAGGGGCTCCACCGACGCATGGGGGAACAGAACGCCGATCCCGTCAGGAGACTCCGGGGGGGTGGAGGAGGAAGAGGAGGATGAAGAGTCAGCTGAAGAATCAGAGGGCTGTTTGATCCCTGAGGAGGCTCAAAAGGGACTAGAGGAGGATGTGACGGAGGAGGTGGCGTTGGACAGCGGGGGCGACGTGGACCTGCTGTCACTCACCCTCACAGCGTTGACTCAGTACGAGGAAGAGGAGCGGAAGACGAAGGACGCTGCAGACAACTGCAGGTGGATGGAGGTGGAGCGTTTGCTGCACACAGACTCAGAGACGGAGTCATGTGACCAGACAGCGTCATGTGACCAGACAGCGTCATGTGACCAGACAGCTGTGGAGACACTAGACTTTACAGGTGCTGAAGTACAGGAGGAAGAGGAGGAGGAAGAGGAGGAGGAAGAGGAGGAGGAAGAGGAGTTCTCTGGATACATGAAACACACATGACTTTCCTGTGATTGTAAATGTTTATTTGTTCACATTCATCTCATTTTATTCACAACAGAGACTTTTTTATTGAAGGAAAAGTCAAACTTGAATTTTTAAATGTGGATAAAAGTCTTGATTCACGTCGTGTCACGTCGTCTGCAGCGACATCTGTGCTTTGTTTTCTCATGGCAAACATTCGTGGAACTGTTGAAGGAGCTAAAAGAAGTCAATCATTTTTTTAAGTTAATGAAGGGACGTGTCAGGAAGAATCTGGGGGGGGGGGGTTGTGCAGTAATCCTGCTGTACACGCATGAACATTTTCCCCACACCTCGTTGTGAATGAATCAAACCAGCCTGTAGTTTGTTTCAGTGTCAGAACGTTTGAATGAGGCTAGCCCGTGTGTAAACAGGTTCAAACAATAAACTGGGAGTATTTTATAATAAAATAGCCGTCTTGAAGGCTTTTCTTTTGAAATATCAGATTGCTGTTGCACCATTAATCTATTCACTCATGTTCACCCTTCATTTGATCTCAATAGACGAACAACTCGTCTGAGCATGAATTATCGGGTGTGTCTTTAATTTTCTTTGTTCATCCTTCATAGTTTCATTACGTGTTTACAAATCTAGTATGATTTTTAAGTCATACATACAAATTATTGATTTAACCAAAAATAGGGACACCGTGTGTCTAAATAGCAAGAATTGTTCTCAACTTATTTATCATTGTTTTTACTAAGATATTTTATATTTTGTGAAATCAGCTAAACTAAAGGAATTCGTATTTGAGGCAGTTTGTAATTTTTGTCCCGATCAGATAAGACTTGACCAGGAATCTGCTTTTAATGCTGGAGGTGAGAAGATATAATAATAATAATAATAATAGTAGTAGTAATGATAATAATATCAAGCACATTTAGTCTGTACGTATTCCTGTCTCCATTCCTCTCATACAAGTGAACAAACTCTACAGAGTTCAAAAATTTGATTCTACAAATTATTTTACGTCACGTGATTTCCTATCACAAACAGGGAAGTGTGTTGCCTTCAGGGTTAGTCGTAAAAAGTAAAACCATTAGCAGAAAGTAAACGATAATGAGATCTTTATATATATATATTTGTTTTACTCTGTTTTGAACACTTATGCCCATGTTTTCATGCCACTGTAAGATCTGTAGTGTTGTAGAATCAATTTTTATGTTTGTTGATCTTGATTTTTCTTTTAATTCTTCCTCAATGAAAATGGAATTACACGTCAAAGTAATCTAGGTTATGTCAAGAAACCTTTTATAATAAAACATTAGGATGTCAAGTTTAAGTTTTATTATTATCGCTATAAATATTCGTTTACAATCTAATACTGATTCCACGTTTTCCAGTGTGAAAACCTCTACTGATATTCAGCCTTGACGGCGTTCGTCGGCCATCCAGAGGGTAAAACCCATTCCAACGTGAGTTCCGTGAACGCACCAGGAGTAGCCCTGGCAGCGACCGGACCACACCGCGGAGAGGAGCGGACCGCTGCGGCTAATGGACCACCGGGAAACCCTCCTCAGAACAGGTACCCAATGAAAAACACGCTCGAGCTCCTGATTTGTAACTTCCTGCTTATCTTACATCCCGACAACACCAATGCTAACCCGTTAGTCTAGCTGTGTCGTTCCCTGCGTGTGGGCGTCTCGTTTGAAGCTCTGGTTTAGCTATGTTGGTATGTGGCGGATATCGGTGCAGTTCCGATCGATTTCTGATCGGTTAATCGAGGAAACGGACGTAGAAGTGAATGTTTTAAACGAGATAAACTCGCACGTGAGCGGAAGTGATTGTTTACAGCGAAAGTAACGGACAAAACACGTCAGAAACTAGTGAAAATAGTGATGTTTTTGTACCCAACAGGTGACATCTGGTGCCATAGAACGCGAGCGTGGTAGACCGGGTGATAGTCACGTGACGTGTCGCATCCAGTGAATCCAGATTTATGGTTCGTGTCTTCATACTGAAAGTGAAACCGTTTCCATGGAGACGCGGTGATCGGCAGAGATGGTTGGGATGACATGGCTGTTCTGCTTTGGATGCTCACCTGGCTGCCTCAGGTGTCGGCAGGTGAGTGGGCGGGCTGGTGACGTCATCATCAGGCGCCACAAGCACAAACACTCCAGGAGTGTGTTTTTCAGAGTTAAAGTGAGAATTTTTTTAGAATTTTTGGGATGTTTTTCACAATTGGGTTTGCTGCTAGCTATTTTTGGAATATTCTACCTGTGGGTTGCCCCGCCCAGTAAATGGATCACACTCCTTTCCTGGAATAAGGAACGCCATTTAACCCTTTTGTCTCCAGCTATGAGTGAACTCCCCCGGCCGGTCGACCTGACTCTGAACTCCAGCTACTTCAACCACATATTGGGATGGAAACCAGGACCTGGGACTCCCTCAGGAGTCCACTACCGTGTCGCCATGACGACCACAGCGTGAGTATGTTACAGTCAGACTGTTGTTGTTGTTGTTGACTTTAAAAATGTTTACATCTCTCCCTTCTGGGCCTGCAGGTCGTCCTCCTGGGTGCCTGTGGCGGGCTGCGAACACGTCGAGGACCCGACGCGGTGTAACCTCACACACGCCTTCTCCGACCGGACACAGGTGTACCTGACGCAGGTGACGGCGGTGCTGGAGGGGCGGACGTCCCCGCCGAACACCCATCCAGGGTTTCAACCAATCAGAGACAGTGAGTAGGACCCAATCGCTTTGAAGATTTTCGTTATGGGTTTGAGACCCAAACAAACGTTCTCTTTGATTGGATGCAGCCTACTTGGACCCGCCCCTTCTGTCCGTGACGTCGTGTGACGTGAACCTGTGTGTGGACCTCCGGCCCCCCCTGGAGCACCTCAGCGACGTCTACAGGTCCTTCCATTACCATCTCCGGATCCAGACCAACGGCGTGGAGAGCGTCCGGGTATGGAGCGCCATGTGGTCGCCACCCTGCGGCACATCCATGTGTCACGTCTCACGTCTGTCTGTCTGTTGTTATCAGGTCACCGAGTTCATGAGACGAGAGGTTCTGGATAATCTGGCCCCTGGCAGACGGTCCTGTGTGTCAGTCCGCTTCTCAGGCATCCTGGTGCACAGGAAGTCCAACTACAGCCAGCCTGTGTGCGCTTCCACCGCTGCCGGCCACCACAAAGGTAAGAGTCACCAGTCTGAGAGTGAAGTTCACAGTTATTTATAGTCCACAGTTAGAAATTTATAAAGTAGTACCTCAATAAACGAGTTATTTGAGATATGAGTCGAGATTTGGGACACCAACACTAGCTGGTGGATGGATACAACGTCAGTGAGACCGGATCTCGTTCTTTACCACATGTTGGTGGATGGATGCAACATCAGTGAGACCGGATCTCGTTCTTTACCACATGTTGGCCGATGGATACAACGTCAGTGAGACCGGATCTCGTTCTCATTAGTGGAGTAAAGACGTAGCTTGTGTGTTCTTGACTTTTGTTTCTTTTCATTCCTTATCATTGTTTACGTAACTTATATATAATTAAATATACACAGGTAAAGTCTGTGTTTCTATTGGTTGATAAAAATGTTGTTTTTTTCATAATTTAGGGGTTTGGGGCTTTTTTTACAGGCTGGAATGGATTAAAATGATTTTACTTATTTTAAATATTTTAAATTTTAAATAATCTATTCCAGAATAAATTATGCTTGTTTTATGATTCTATAAGTAGTTTCTGAGGTGTTTCAGAAGTTTCCAGTGTGTGACTCAAACATGGTCTCTGCAGATGTGTTGCTGTCGGTCCTGCTGTGTCTGCTGGTGTTCTCTGGGCCGGTCGTCGTGGCGCTGCTGGTTGCTACCGGTTACGTCTCTCTGAGGAGGAGGCCGCTGCCGTTCATACTGGTGAGTAATAATGTTGGAAAAATGATGTGTTTGCGGTTTCAAACAGTTTTTATAGCAACATAAAAAAATTAAGACGCAGAATGAATCTCCAAATAAAATAAATATAATTGATTTAAAATCATTGAGTCAAATAGGAAATAAAAGTCAAACCCAAGCAGATAATTATATTATTAGTTTTTTTAATGCTTCTGTTTGTTCATCCATTGCTGGTTAACAGTAAAAAAACAAAACATTTGCGGTTTGAGAGGAAGCTGTTCAAACTCAATGTTTTCTGAGTAAATCGACAGGAAACTTCAGTCCAGGCGGAAGAACAGAAACACACACATTGTGCACGCGGGTGTTGTTTTCCATCGCTGTGGTCGTGGCATCCTCCCCATTTCTGCTTCAGGCTGACAAGAAACTTCAGCTGTCGTATAGTCACTAAACACGGAAAATTAAAGAATCCAACTCAACCGGATGTTTTTAACACTCCCCAACCGATATGACATGTACCCACTTCTGTTTCAGATTCACTTCAAAACAGTTTTATTTTGGAAGTTGTTGAAAATCTTCTCTTCCTTTAAAGTTGTGAGTTTAGGCATTTCAGGGAATAACGGATATGATTTGAATCGGGACTCATCCTGTGGGATTCCTCTAAAAACATTTCCTTACCTCTCCTGTTCGGTAGAGAACGGCCTTTTTGTATTTTGTGCAATTTTGGGGGTTTTTTTTACTCCCACCGGTCGTGTGAACCGTTCAGACGACTGCTGGTTGTTTTTATTCCAACTCCTGCAGTGGAGAATTGTTCCGTGTGTGGGCGTCAGTTACCATTAACCTTTATTAGCGGGTTTCTTCTAATGTCGGGGGGGGAGTCCTCATCGTTTCTGAAATGAGACTCGAGAGAGAATAAGAACCACATCGTGTGTCAGAAAGAGAGCGAAGGCCCCACCCTCTATCTGTAATCTATCTATAATCTATTTATCTTTCTATCTATAATGTATCTATAATCTATCTATCTATCTAGACGTTGTTTGGTCAGTTCTGATCAGGTGTCTCTCCAGCTGATTGACTCTAACATCTTTGTCTCTGTGTCTCAGACGTCCATCCATCACGTCGACAGGATGTTGGTTCTCGCTCCTTCCTGTACGACCCTGACGACCCTCCTGAGCGTTGAGCCGACGGCGCCCTCTTCAGGTGACAAGTGGAACGACCGGACTTTAACAGAGGAGAATGAACCGGGCGAGAATGGGAGCGCTGGGAGGAGTGGAGGAGGGAATTATACGATAAAGGTGGACCTCAACCAGCTCTTGCCCCCCTCTTCATCTCCTTTCTTGCCCTTACCTGAGCCCCCAACAAGCCCCTCCTCCCATCAGACGTCAGACTCGTTCGATTCGCCGCCTCCTTCAAACGAGACCCCGCCCTGGGGGTCTGACCGCCGAGCATCAGTACCCCTTGCAGACACTTTGACCGGAGGAGGAGGAATCAAGCCAGATGAAGAGGAGGAGGCGTTGGGAGGCGGGGGCGACAAGGAGGTCAACCTGCTCACGTTAACCTTTGGCTGGAAGGACGAGGAGGAGGAGGGGAAAGAGGGGGAGGAGCCAAATGATGATGGTTCTTGTGCTTCAGACTCTGCTTCAGTCCTGCCCACACAAACAGAAGAGGGGGGATCAGAGATGTTTTCACCTGCTGTTGAGGTAGAGGAGGAAGAGGAGGAGAACTCTGGATATATTCTCCATCCGTATGTTTTTCGGAACTGATGATAGAAATCTTGCATTTCCAGCAGGAAAATCTGCACTTTTACATCTTTTATGTTTTATTTTTAGTTGTGTTTATGTGATAAAAGATGAACCGATGCTAAGCTAACAGGCAGCTGCTGAATTCATTCCCATCGCGTTTGTGTCGACACTGAGTTCTCCCCATTTCGTTCACAATGTCGTCTCAGTCAAACTCAGGATCTTCATCTGAACAACTGAAGAAGATGAGGATGAAACAAAAACATAATCCAGTTAACAATCCGCCTCTGTACAGCGGTTGTTGATTTCTGTACTTTCATGCATTCACCTTTGTCAAATAGTGGGCCTGAAATGGCTGTTAGCTTAGCATCTAATGTAGAAATCAAATGTGTGGAGACGTGAATTATTGTTTCCTGCACACGTGTTACAATTATCCACGTTTATCTTTAATGTCTTCCTGATGTGCAGCCAATCAGAAACACGTGTTGGGAGTCGGTGCAGTAGAGTTCATGCATATATGCTAGCTAGCTTAGCATCAGGAAACAAAATCAAGACAGGATTAGCTTCAACACCCCCATCATTAGGGTGAATCACGAGTCACAGATTGTCCTGGATGTTTCAGATGAACTGCTGTGAACGTATTTTTCCTCATCTTCCTCAGTTGTGAAGGAAAAGGCTGTTTTGTAATGAACTTCCTGAAACGGGTGACGAAACCTCTCCCAACTTCCCCTCAGCGTGAGGAGAGTTGATGATCACATTAATCTGGAGATAAAGTCTTCCTTAAATCGACCAAGTGAGCTAATGTTAGCCTGATTAGCATCTGAGTCCTTCCCAACCAGTCTGGTCTGTAATGTTCTCGTACATTTATTATCATGGAACCTAAAACCTGTTTTTCCATTCTGTTTATTGTTAACGTCACAAAGCAACACCTCAAAAAATCACAACAGTCACAGAAACTGTTTGATTTATTATTTTACAACTTTAACAAACAAAATGTTATATATGCTATTTTTTATCATAAAACAGTAATGTTAGCTCAGAAAGGAAGAATGCTAATGTTAACAGTCAAGCAGCCACTAAGGGGTTATGGGTTTAACTACCAATATATTTCCAATTGCTGATCAATCATAAAGAGAGTTTAAATTAGATTTAATGTGTGACATTAATGAACAGTGTTAGCTAAGGAGATCCTAACCTTAGCTCTTATCTAACAGTAGCTGATTTTTGGTTTTTGTTATTGATATCTGAATTATCAATATCCATACTGTCAGTGGCTGATTGATCGCGATGCTGTAAAAACATCCAACTTCACCTGGTTTGCTTCAATTTTTAAAAAATAATCCAACATTTAAGAAAAAAAAACCACAAGAAAGACGACATCGATCGAATTTGATCCATTTTTGATTAAACATAACATGTTTTTACGGCTCTAAAACATGAGCAAAAACTATGGAAATAAATCAATAAATCTGTCAATAAATATAATAGTTTTAGAATTGTGTCCCAGCCCTTTTAACAAACAACAAGCCAGAGCTGTTTTATGTTACATTATATCGAATACAGGAGCCAGATTAAAAGATTACAAATCAGTGTTACAAAGCATCATGTTTATTTATTTTTTATTTTGTTTACATACAGTATTTACGATTAATATGATCTAAAGTTACACATTCTTTAAGGAATACACATTTACTCTCATGCAAATCTCCTGTAAAGACTCAATACTCTTCTATACATGCAGTATATTGGTTTCACTGCAAATAAAGATACACAAACTGTCATGTTGTTGTTGTTTTTTAAGAAAAGAGTAAACAAACTCACGTAGAGGAGCAGCAGCCTCCACACTCTGGTCTCGCTCTGGCCACGCAACTAAAGGCAGGATTCAGAGGGTGAAACACAGGGAGGGACTTCAGTGGAAATAGAAACTCAGCCGTGAACATAGGTTGCCCAACCCCACCCCCCTCGCCCCCACCCCAACCCCCACTCCTCCTATATGCTGTCAGCTCACACGTAAAAACGAACCTTATCATTTGACAGCTAGCGGCGGGTCCTGACAGTCCATGGGGGGAGGATGGCGTCCCTGGAGCTGCTGCTGCTGCATCTACATCTGGGTAAAGGAGAGTCCACGAGACCAGTTCAGGGTTGTTTACATGTTGTTGTGTGGATTTATCTCGAGATACAGACATAACTGGATGTTGGAAGAAGTCGTCAGACATTGTAATTGGAAGGTTTTCATTGTGGGTGGAGGGCCAGCAGAGGAGCAAATGGGTGGAGTGTTTGTTCTATCGCTAAAACCGTTCTAGAAAAGGTTTGGGTCTTCAAAGCAAATGTGCAAGACTTATTATAAAACCTATTTGACAACTGCATTTATAACATAAAATGATATATGTAATTTAAAATTTTTTGGAGGGCCGGATTACAAAGCTTAAGGGCCGTATGTGGCCCTGGGGCCATAGTTTTGCCCCTGTCTGTTTTATTTCCTCTGAACTGCTTCCGTTTGCGTCATTCTGAGTACAAACATTAATATTTAGGTTCCTGACGTCTCTTCCTCATCTGTAGTGGTGTGTGTTTACCTCCCCGCCCCCGCCAACGTTACCATCCTCTCCTTCAACATGGAGCATACCCTCAGCTTCACGCCCGGTGCCGACACACCCTTCGGGACCCTCTTCGCCGTGGAAATCCTCGGGTCCAGGTAGTCAGACAGTGGTCTGAGAGGGCAGACTCTGGCTGCTCTTCATCCCTACAGAGCTGCAGAACACACTGATTGGAGGGGAAATGAGCAGAAAACCCATAAGATCACTAGAATTTACAGTATTTTCCGCCCTATAAGGTGCACCTAAAAGCCTTCAATTTTCTCAAAAACCGACGGTACGCCTTATATATGAAAAAAGTTTTAAGATAGGCCATTTATTGAAGGTGGGCCTTATAGTCCAGTGCGCCTTATGGTGTGGAAAATACTGTAGTCAGAATTTGTTCATCCTGATGGAGGAAGCTCCTCCTGTTATCCAGAATTATTGAAATTATTACATTTTCTTTCGCTGCGGAGGAGGAAGTCATGGAGACCGGTGTCTGGCTGCTCACACCTGATGGTGGGACAGACGTGTAACCTGACCCAAGCCTTCAAGAACCCGTTCCGTCACTACCAAGCCCGGGTCCAGGCCTTCGCCCCCAACCAGACGTCCGACTGGACACTAACCGGGCTGTTCCAGCCGCTGATAGACAGTGAGGAACCACCGACCACCAATGCACCCGTCCAAATGAGTGTGTTCTGATGACCCCGTCTCCCCACAGCCATTCTGGGACCGCCAGACGTGTCCGTCTCCGGATGTGGGAACTGCCTGGTTCTGCAGCTCAGAGTGCCGACGTCTGTGGTTGTGGAGAATCTGAAGGACGTCCACAGGGAGCTCCTGATCCACGTGCAGAGGACCAGGGATGGAGCTCAGGTACGTCACAGGATGCTCATCAACATTGAACGTAATAGAACCCAATGCAGCGATGGATCCAACCCCTTCATCCTTAGGGATTACTTACCTCTAAACACGTTTTTTTGTTTGAAAAAAGGATCCAAGCTGCAAGAAAGGCCTTCTGGGAAACCAGGAGCGTTGGGAGATCAGCTGGTTTTCTGACCAATCATCAGTGGGCAATATCTCCTCACAAGGGGAACCCTTTCCTTGAGCGTTGGGATGATTTGAGATAACTTACCGTGTCGCATTTAGACTTTTAGAACACAAAACAACAACAAAAACATGTGTTTATGATCTGTAGAGTCCGCCCTTTGTTATCTCCCAACGGGCCAATCAGAATGTTGCGCGTGTGTGTGTTTATCCTCCAGACGTCTCAACTTCCCTCGGTGTGGTTTACGCGAGTCATGTTCGAGGAACCGATCCTCACGCCTAATTTCTGACAAGTCGTGATCAGATTAGATCGGATAACTGGAGGTGATTTGGTTCAGAAATCTACTTCCTGTTCCATAAAACGCTTCAAAGCAGGAAGTTTTCTCGGTTTTGACAACCAGGAAACGCCTGTATCCTTTTCCATTTCTGTCACGAGCGTGTGTTCACGTCTGTGGTGTTGTAAGGCCTTCGACACGCCAGCTACACGTGAGTCTCAAAGGGCCTGAACCCAGACAGGAAACAGCGCCCCCTACAGACACAAAACCACAACACAACTCCAAGATTCCTGGAAATACCTCCAGAATTTTTTGTACAATCCTGCAACCAACACCTGAAGTTCAAAACATGTGTGGATGACTGAACTTCTTCTTCTTTGGTCATTCTTTTCCCATCATGCTTTGCGCTGCAGTTCAGACTCAGTCCACATTTCCAGGAGGAGATCCTGATCTCGTACCTGCAGCCAGGTGTGGAGTACTGCGTGACCGTCGCCGTGAAAACCCTCTTCAACTCCAACGCCCTCCCCAGCCGACCTCACTGCGCCTTCACCAGCCCTCCTCCCCCCGCCGCCTCTGGTAGGGCTCAGCTGGACCCGGGACACATTGGGGGGGTCGCCCCTTTGGGCTCTAACACCCCTGTGTTGCAGACCTGGTGGGCTATGGCGTTCTGAGCGCCGTCAGCATTTCTGGGTTCCTCCTCCTTGGGTTCTTCCTCCACCGGTGTCGTCTGGGCCTCCGGCTGCGGCGCAGGCGCCTGTCGTCGTCCCCGGTAACGGGTGCACGTTAGCACGTTAGCATCAGTCGTTTCACCTGAACTCAGTCCACCTGTCTGTCCTCTCTGGTCTCCAGTCTGACTCCCTCCCCCGAGGCCAGACGGGTGGAGCCGCCCCGCCCGGACGCCCGGGTCAGACCTCAGCCCCCCAGGTCCATAAGGACGGATCAGCTGACTGCCTCCTGTTGGAGCACAGACCTGTTCAGCCAATGAGGAGCTGCTCTGAGAGGGGGAAGGAAGACAGTCACATAGGATGTTAGGAGAGATGGAGGGAATTACCATAAAATACTGTATAGATTAGTGATTATTCTAATGTTAATACATTTATTCCATAGAAGGACATTTACATTGTGTAATTAATGATCTATGTATCAATTTATCTACCCATCTATAGAACGTTTTCATCACATCATTAGTGTATTAAAACATTTTTTAAAGCTAATTTTATTAAAGCACTTGTTAATTTCACACGACACATTAGAATGTCAAGCAAAATAAAAATGCATAAATAAAACCAGAGAACCAAACAAAACCTGCACCCCCCCCCACAATAAAAAAGAAGATAAAAATGAAAAAAAAATTCTTACATTTTTAAGTATTTCTCTTTTTCTTGTTAATAAAATGTATAAGCATTTAAAACGTTTCAAAGGTTCATCGTTTATGTTCATGTAGTCCTGGAAATTCCATAAATTAGTCCCACAATGGGGATTTTTTTTGTTTGTTTGTTTGTTTGTTTGTTTGTTTGTTTGTTGATGACGGTGCTGCCCAGCAGGTGAACCCCTTGCAGGTACTTCCTGGATCCTATAATAACGGATGAACATCCTCCTCCTCGTCTTCCTCATCCAGTTGCGCACGGCGCACGTCTCCGCCTCAAACACACCTATTATTACCGAACACAAGTCATTAAAACCACATTCTAGCACGACTGATCTTCTTTTCCCGGTACATTCCGGCTCCGTGCAGCACCGGGACGCTTCTCTGAAACGACAATCGTCGTCATCGCGGGTTTCCCCGCCTCCCGCCGCCCTGAGTTTCCAGGAAACCAAAGTGAAAGTGAACTCCACTGCGCGGAGCGGAGCCCAGAGGAGCTGTGGGGAACATGTCTGCGTGTGTTCCTGCCTTCATCCTGACGCTGTTCGCCCTCTGCGGATCCGCAGGTAAAGAAATGTGTGTTGGTTCGAATCCCTAAAGGCGGATTAAACAGGAAACCTCCTGACGCGGGTCGCGCGTTTTGGATGAAACGTCACCTTCGGTTCCGTCTCCGCCTGCGCGTCAATGACTCTTTGTCCCGTTCCGTTTTGACTCAGGTGCATCGGTGGCCCTGGGGGGCCCCACCAACGTCCGAATGAACTCCTACAACATGGACCTGGTGCTGAGGTGGGACCCGCCGGAGGGACCCAACAGCAGCATGGTGGTCTACACCACACGGCTGGGCCACAAGTGAGTCAGCGCCGACCCGGCTTCATCATCATCATCATCATCATCACCACCATAGATAGCCTTCGGTTTAACCTACTGCCCCAGCTGGCTATAGGCGAGTGTCGGGGTACACCCCGGACATGTCGCCAGCGCATCTTGGGACACAATGGAAGTTTAATACTAGAAATTAAAATTGGAAGAGTTAATTCAAATAAAGTGAAGGAAAGTTTGAATAGAGTCAATTAAAGTTGATTAAAATTCAGAATTTATAGAATGGAAAATAAGAAGATTTGAGTTGATAGATTTAAGGTTAAGGTTATTGAAACAGAATTAAATATAAACACGTTTATTGTCACATTTTTATATGTTTAAATAAACTATAAGATGCTGAATGTAAGGAATGAACCCTGAACAATGAAAATAGGAAATGAAATTTTAAATTGGAATTTATTGAAGTTGATGGAACAAAAGAAAAGAAGGTCTGAATGATAACATTTTTTTTCTTGTTTTGTCTCTTACACACACACACACCCCCTCAGAGAGGGTTGCGTGAATACCTCCTCCCTCCAGTGTGACTTCACTCGTCTCAAAGTCTTCTACAGCGAGTTTGGGAACTACACCGGCAGAGTCCGTGTCCTGAGGGGGGGGCAGCGCTCCGACTGGGTGGAGAGTAACCCCGTGGCCTTGGACCAGGACAGTGAGTGGAGACGGCATTCCATCAGTGGAGATCAGTTGTAATGGGGGTTTTTCTCACCTTTTTTCTCACCTTTCTGTTTCCCCCTCCCTCTCAATCATCATCAGCCATCATCGGACCCCCCAACGTCACCCTCTTCGCCAGCGGGGCTTCCATCGAGGTCAGCATCAAGGACCCGGCGTTCTCCGTCTCCACGCTGAGGGACGTTTACGGGTCAGTCACCTACAACGTCACCTACTGGGAGGACAGCCAGAGGGACAAGGTGGGACCCCCCCCCCCCCAACCGGTGTGACAACAGGAAGTCAGACTCTTCCTCACTCCTCTGCTGTTTCCTCCAGGCCAGACGGATCAGCAACACCCAGCAGGACCGGCTGGTCCTCAGCGACCTGGAGGTCTGGACCAGGTACTGCTTCCAGGTCCAGATCAAGACCAGGAACCCGAAGCCCAGCGTGCCCAGCAGAACCGTGTGTGAGACCACCGGCGACAGTAAGAGAGTCTAATGGGTACCAGAGCGATCCGATGTGGGGGGGTGACCAACATGCTGCTGTTCCCACAGGAGAACGGGCCCCCTGGGTGGCGGCGGTGGTGGCATTCCTCGTCCTGGCCGCAGCTGCGTCCCTGGTGACTGTCGCCGTGGTGAACCGGAAACGCATCACCCACTTCCTGTGTCCGAAAGACACGCTGCCACAGCACTTAAAGCAGGTGTGTGTGTGTGTGTGTGTGTGTGTGTGTCTCTGCATGGGTGTGTGTGTTCTTACTTCTGCACTCGTGTCGGTTCAGATTCAGTTGTATCATAGAAAAACTACTGAATGGGTTATTGTAAAAGTTTACTGTGCAAGAAATTTCCTTGGGGTTGGATTCAGGAGTCTTTTATCTCTTTAATAGTATAATGAGGGTTTTTTGTTGTTGTAGGCCCCGGCGTTGAATTACTATTTAGATTATAAGCACTATTGTTATGTCTCAGCTTTGACCCAAAAAATAAAGGTGAATTTTCAAGATTAAATTCTTTAAATTTTTCTCTTATTTTTGTGGACAAGTAGTTTTGATTGGTGAAATGAGTTTATAAAACAATTACAGTGAAATATTTGTGTGTAATAGTGCATATTGTGTATTAAATGTCTAAAAAGAATGATTTTAACCAAATATCTGTCTAAAACTGTGCAAAGCAGATGAAGTGGTTAAAATATACACCTAAAACTTTGAATATAGGGAATATGATCATAAAAAGTAAAAATTAAAGAAATTAGCGTGCAAAAAAAATGACCCTATTCCCATAAATCTCTGGACAGGTGGGCCATTGGTCAGGAAACAAAATCGGAATGGACTGTAGGGAGATTAAAATAAACGTTTACTCAGCACAATCCTAAATGCCCTCTTCTTGCCCCCCCCCCCTCCCCAGTACCTGCTGGAACCCCCGGACACGTCGCGGTCCCTCATCACGTGGAACCCTCAGCCAGCTGACGTGATTTACCACCAGGTGAGTGTCACCACGGACAGCAGCCCTGTGGAGGAAGGGCGCCCTCTGGAGGCAGCGGAGTCCAACTGCAGCCAGCAGCCTGACGTCACAGTGAAAGAGAGAGATGGAGAAGAAAAGGAGTGACGACTCCAAGTGGAGTCTGCAGGGACTGTAATGACTTTAAGATTATTATTATTCTTATTTTAAGAGTTTTATTGCAGTAAATCCTACAGACGGTGTATTTTATTCTGCTGTGAGGTGATTGTTTGGTACGACCATAGAGGCCCAGGGCTGACGCCTCCCACAGTTTTAAAACATACTGTAGTGAACTGGGACAGCTGCTGTGTAGAACTCTGCTGAAACTACATAATTTGACAGCCATGTTTGTATTTTCAATGGCGTCATTGCTGCCACATGAAGGTTCCCTAGCTCAGGGAGGCTGGGAATGAGAGGTGGGCATAGAACAAAGAGGCAGATGCTGATACAGATCAATTACAATTAACTTTTTTTTACATTAAAAAATGGTACATTTTGACATTTGTCAGTGAATAGGTTATATGTAGTAATAATCAAGATAATTTTGTTTACTGTTTTCATTCAGTGACTGTCATTGAAAAATATATATGTAGGTCCAGGTGGTCACACAATTCAGTCTTATATTTTAATGTATGTTTGTGTTGTTTCATTTGTATCTCCAACCAGGAGGTTTTTTTTTAACCTGTGTTAGATCATTTGTTTGTTTGTCTGCATTATTTTGGTAGAACAACTGTCCCATAGAATTTGGCTGAAGGATGTACTGTAGCACCAGTTTAATTTAGCAGATTTTTTCCCCATAGCATTGTGAAAAAAAAATTAAATTTGATTTGCACAAAAATTATAGTAATTTGGAGTGTGTAGGTCATGTAGTTTAAGCAAGAACTAGATGAAAGTGTGTGTTGTGCTGGCTAAACATTTTTACTCTATTTGCCATGTCCTTGCTGCAACAATAAATATCAGACATGTAAAAAGAAGTCCCTGGGCTGAGGTGTTGATGGACGTTTATAAAATTTGAATCAAGAGACACAACTTTATTCTTTTTGAGACGTTAGGTCATCATTTTGAGAAATGAGCTCATATGGAATTCTTGAAGCATCTTTACTTTCTCTTACCCGAAATGGTATTCCATGTGTGACTCTCCAACTTTGCCTTGACTGGACTTTTATTTTGAAAGTGGAGCTCAGGCTTCCGTCGTTGTGACGTCAGACAGGAGAGCGAACAGCACAGCAGGGCGTCCGGAGAACCTCCGCTGAGATGTGAGAACGACAAAACCTGTCGGTATCGAACAATAAATCCACATCAAACATGTTTACGGCTAACATCGCGGTTCTTTTTGTTTGGTTCCTCCAAAACAACGCCGGTAAGTTATTTTGCTAGCTAGCTAGCATGCTAACATCTTCGGTTTATCGTAAATTAGCCGTGTCGATGTTTTGCTAGCTGTTTGCTTTCCTTCCACTTCGCGATGCTAACATTACGTTAGCTGCGTCAATAATATAATAACTTTAATTTCTGGTAACTTAAATTATTTGACTTTCAATTTATGGCATCTTCTGTCTGGAATCACCTCTGTTAATACATCTATTATTAACGCGCTTAACTGGCAAGTATTTATTGACCATTATTATTATAAGTGCTTTCGTTATGACTAGTTTATATACGATTAACTGGGTTATTGTACGACCTGGTATATTTCTATCTATATTTTAGCATTTTTGCTGTCTTATAATAGCGATAAAGCTCTAATGACAAAAGTGAAAGTACGCCTTCTGTATTAAGATTACATCATTTTTATGATACGTGTTTAATAATTAGCTCGTTTTATTTATCAAGAATGGAGTTTTAATCTCTGGTAATTTTACCATCAAGAATCGTAATTTTAATCTGACTAAACCATATACTGACCATTGAGGAAAAAGTGAGGCAGAATCTATGTGAAGTGTGTTTCGAAGAGGGAGTTTTGTATTTGTAGATGCAATTTGACTTAAATAAGAACAAGAGGAGTTGGAAAAGTACTAGATTACATGTGCTGGTATCAGTTCACATCTAAACTGATGGTCACACTTTTATTTTTCTCGACATTTGAAAACAGTTTCTGTCGCTGGGATGAGATGAAGGAATGTTCATGGAGGAGTTCATGTTTGAATTTCTTGTTATCTTATCTCTGACTCCCTTCCTGAGTATAGAGATGGGACCCCAATTAAAATAATCTGTTACCTTGAACAAACTGTCTGAATCCTCTGGGTTTTTTGTGAATAAATGTTTTGGATATTGTTGCACGCGTTGCAACGAAGTTGTGTTATTTTCAGACATTAATCCAGAAAGGCTATAGGTTTATGTCTAACTGTTGGTGTTTGAGAAGAGAACTGGTCATTTCGCAGTCCAAACATGTGACTTATTTAATGTTTTACTTTATTGAGAACCTTATTTGACTCAGCATCTATGTGATGTGATTAAATAAGACATGGTTGGCAAATCATGTGACATACCTTCCACCCACACCTTGCATACCTAAAGCAGTCGGGATTCACTTTTCTATTTACTCAGTGAGTCCTTGTGATGTGCCACAAAGCGTTGTAGAGTCTATCTGGAGGGGGAAAAGGAGACTTTCATAGTCCACGTTTAGTTTGAAGAAGATTTTGTGCTGTTAGCTTGATGTGAAGGTAAATCAGAGATGGAGGAGCCTTTAGGCTTCACCTTCAGACCTAACAACAACTACAGTGTGGAGTGTGTAGATGTGAACCTTCAGTGTCACAACGTCGTGTTTGTCACATCCGGAAAGAGTTCATTCTATAACTCTTAGAGTTGCTCTAACCATAAATGCATTACATACTCTTTTTCAAATGCTGAATATAATCACCTGCTAGTAATAACGAATACTAATAATAATCTAATTAAATAAAGATAACGTGACAGTTAAAAACAACCCCATACCCTGAACTGTTCATTCAGTTCATTCTGAGTTTGTTTCAGTTCCTGAATAACTGTTTCTGAGTTAGATCAAGCCTGAGAACGGAACAATTTGGTTATTATTTAAGGTGGAATAGGACGTGTATGGTGAAATCTGCTCTGCTGGTGCGAACTTGCTGTTAGATAGATATTCCACAATAAATGGAAAAGAATTATGGAGTCAGTGACAGGAATAGTTTCCCTAGTATATCATTTCTTCAGCCGGCATCCTGTTGAATCCTTATGAAAGCGTCCATTTGCCCAATTTTATTTTGTGCTTCCTGTTTTCATGCAGTGGCTCAGTCACGAGGAACTTGTTTCATCTATTTTCATACAGGTGTTCACAATTACTTTTGATTCCCTATCAGACGGTTTCCTTCTCAGGAGAAACACATTTAGTCCATGGTGATGTTGTTGTCGATTTGTTCCTCTTTCGGAGTGCTGCAGGTGTAGTTCTTCTGCTCCTTCCTTCGGTCTCGTCAGATGTAACACACATAACAAAAACATTTTCCTTATTTTGTTATCTTGGTTTTTTAACTTTACAAATAATGATGGGAGGAATTTTACATTTTTTCATTCTTTATATATTTCTTTTGTTGATCACATTGAAGGATTGATAGCAACAAACATTCTACTTTTATTCCATAAAATTGGCGTTTCAAGAAGACTGGTTATATTTGTATTCCTTATAAACGAGCAGATAATTTAAGTAATTATTATGATGATTTTTTAAATGGTGGAACGTGAAGGAAACGTTTCCAACTTGCCACAGGGTCAGAATTCACCATCTCACATCCAGTTTCTCGGTTCTTGTGGTGAGGTTTGTCTGTGACTGCGTGTCGTGTTCTTCCTGCAGCTGCGGATCTGACAGCCTTTAAATAGGGTGTTTGTTGAAAGTGGACTGTTTTCACTGCCCGGCCCATGAAACCCGGTTTGTGAGCTCCACACTTGTTTTGTCAGACTTCTGTCGGGCTCATGGGAGTGAAGTTCAAACGGTTACAGTTGGAAAGATCCTCCGTCAATACCGAGGCGACAGAAACAGTCGGCGCACAGTTGAATGAAAGATTCGCCTGTTAGTCCAAACCTCTGCTTTTCTTCATCGTACATAATCGTACATAATTTTAAATTTCCCAGTTTGGGATAAATAAAGTATATCTATCTAATCCATAACCGATCAATGACGGATTGATTGACAGGGTTAAATGTTCTATCAGGCCAACAATAATAATGGCTTCTCGTCTGTCATCACTAAAATCTGCTGGAAAATTTCAACATGGCGGTTTTTTTTGTGTTTCAGAGGGAGCAGAGCTGACCCCCCCGCAGAATGTCCACCTGGTGACGTTGAACACAAACTACACCCTGAGCTGGGACTGGAACCAGGATCCTGCTGCCACCTTCACCACACAATATATTGCGTGAGTGTGGATCACACGTTCAGACGACACACACGCGGAAGAGGAGCAACGGCATGTTTAAACTCAGAACTGAAGGAGGTCGTGTTTCCAATGGGGTTTTTATGTCAGGCTAGAATCTGTGTGTTGATACAGATTGTCTCCCAGGTCTCAGATCAGCATACCATTGTGTGTGTCTGTAATTGTCTTTGGAATGGGTGAAGTAAGATTCAGTCATAAATCATAGATCTCTCCATCTTGAATTTGGCTTCTGTTGATTTTTTTGTGTTTCCTGGTAGCATGTTGCTACGAGACGAGAGGAACAGAGAGTGACGCGTCCCAACTGGGAAACAACACGGATATTTTGTTTTTTCAAATTGAAGTTTTTTTTACGGTTATCAGTAAGAATAGTTTGATTCAAGTAGGGATTGTGTTTTCAAGTTCAAATCATAAAGAAGGTGAACACGTTATTATTATTGGATACGCCTGAATTTGGCCGTGCCGGAGCAACCATCCAGGATGTTTAAGTGGAGTTTGTTTTCTGTTCTCGTCCCACCAGGGAGCACAAGCTGCAGAACAGGACGAAGAAACCGAAGTGGTCTGTGGTGTGTCAGAACTCAATGCGTAGGTCATGTGACCTCACTCATTCCAACCTGCTGTACCTGGGCATCTTCGTGATCCGCGTGCGAGCCGACCTGGACGGGCGCCACTCGGACTGGGTGAAGACTGTGTTCTGCCCCGACGAACACGGTGAGAGCTGCGAGACGAAGGTGAAGATGAGGCTGTTTTTTCTCCTCCACCCTGCAACCACAGACCGCAGGAACCGAGCGGCCCGGAGGTGCAGCTCAGCAGCAACATCTTCAAAACCACAGAGTAGAATCGCAGTCAACACCTCGTCTCCGGTGGATTTCTTCACGGCTCAAAGCTCCAAACTCGTGCTTTCATTTGTGAATCTGTCATTAGACTCGTCCCTCCATCCCCGGGCCTTACCTTCTCTCTCTCTCCCCCTTCTAGCTGACGTGGGTCCTCCCAGTAAAGTGGAGCTTTCTGCCGCCGGGAGCGTCCTGGACGTGATCATCTCCGACCCGCTGACCAACAACAATGTCTCCATGAAGGAGAAGCTTTCAGGGCTTTACTACCACATCGTCTACAGGGAGGGCCCTGCGGGCGCGCCGGTAGGGAAACCACCCCTGGATTAGCTGAGATAGCTAACACGTTTCAGCTAGCACAAAGCATCCTCTGATTCCTGTCATTCAGCTGTGAGTGAAAGCCATAAGTTAGCTCTCGGAACCCGCCGTGGCAAACAGATTTGTGGTGTCCTGAACCGCGTCAGGTCCCTGAACACACCTGGTAAGGTCCTGTGAGCAGAACACCTGCTGTGTGGCTTCAGACGTGCAGAGTTGAGGCATTTCCTGTTTGTGGTGTAGTTTCACATGTAAAAGTAAACGTCCTGAAAGTCACTAGAGAGGAAGCAGACATGACGGTCATGTGACCTTATTTACACAAAGACAACAACAACACAGTCCTCAACCTGATGTCAATAAATCAGACTCCGTTATGTTTCTGAAGAACTTGAATGTAAATGAGTTCCGGTGTGTTTTTAGTTCGACGCGAATGACGTCTGGGACGCATCGGATTCATGATTGAGTGTCGTGTGTTTTTTTCCCCCATCAGGCCTCGGGAGTTGAGTCGTTGAACAGCAGCAGCAACTTGGTGACGCTGCCGCGCCTGAAGGGCTGGACGTGGTACTGCGTGAGGGTCCAGTCCCGCGCCGACTTCTACAAGAAGAGCAGCAGCTTCTCGCCGCTGCTGTGCATGCAGACCGAAGGTAACGGAGTGTGTTTACAGACGCGGTAGTGCGATCGGCGCGGTCCCAGTTGGTTTCCACGGTAACATATATATGTTCACACACGAACAGGTGTCATCCCCTGGTGGCAGATCTTCTTGTACTTCTTGGCCTCGCTGATCGGCTGCTTCGTCATCGCGATGCCCGCCATCTATGGGTTCTACCGGGTCTACAGGATGGTCAAAGCCACATTCTACCCCCCCAGCCAGCTGCCCCCGCATTTCAGGAAGGTGAGGAAGCACACTCGTCTTCACGTCTCTTTTATTGCTCACACACGTCAGCCACACGCTGAAGATGCCTTTAATGTCGTCAGAATTTTTCAGGACTGGTTGAGATCGCCATCTGGTGGCGTCTCACGAAACAGCTGGCGCTCACACACCCCCCACCACAGATCCACTGTTTTCATGCAGGAGGGGTTCATGTTCTCTGCTCTTCTCTCTCCCCCCCCAGTATTTTTGTGACTCTCCTGGCTCTGACATCCCGCGTCTCCTTCACCCGGACTCTGAGTCGGAGCTGCTGTGTGATAAGGTGACCCTCAGCCCGGAGGCCGTCCTGCAGATCCACAACCCTCCACTGGAGGCGCTGGTGGCGCCTCCATCAGGCCAGGCACCAGACAGCAGGTGGGGAAGTTCTCTGATGTTTCATCACTCCAGAGTAGCGACATATGGAATAAAATAATAATAATAATACCTCCCCTCTCGCCCCCCAGTGGTAGACACAGCCGTCAGGACAGCAGCAGCAGCAGAGACTCTGGCGTTTATTCCAACGGCAGCGTCTTCGGTCAGCAGCAGCCGGGCGTCGACCTTTCCTCCGTGGAGGCGGAGACTTCCTGGCAGAGCACCTTTTACCCCGACCAGCTGACCCTGCAGGACATGACCCCGGGGCTCAAGGCCCACCCAGTGATCCCAGATGAGGGCATCGTAGACGTGAGCGTTTGAAGGGAGGGTGAACCACGTCTGTCACACGAGCGTGAGGCGAAGACGATCTGGAGATTTTGTAGAAAATGTGCAGCGTGCCTTTTCTCCTGCCGTCACTGTGAAACAAACGCAGGACGACGACTGACGGACGCACACCAGGACCTGATCCGCTGCGGCGGCGCTAACGCCGCCTCATCTGGTTTTAACGGTACTGAACTGAATTTGGATGCCAAAATGGATCAAACGTGCTTTACATTCCCGTCACCGTCCCTCCAGCAGAACGACCGAGGCTTCAGCTTCATCATCATCTGCATCAGCATTCAGCCGAGCCACTCCATCGTCACGCTGCATTAACACAGCTAGCGTTTGGATGCTAATTAGTTAGCATTAAGACTTAAAAGCAAACAAACAGGAAGTTTTGAATAGGTCTGAGTGTAACTAAGTTTTTTCATTGTTGCACAAAGATGACGAAAAGTAGTCAAAATACATCAGAGAATTAAAACATGATGTAAAACCATATAAAATATTAAAAACATCTAAATATTATTTGAAAATTTTTAAATTATTCAAATAATTGGCTCAATTTTGAGATGAAACTTTTAATTTGACAGATTGTAAATTTGTGACAAAGTGAAAACCTTGTGGTGGACTTAATTTTCAAATCATTCAGACAAAAATATGTTTTTTTATTTTACACTTTTAAATGAAAACATTGATTTAAAGAAATATTACTGAATTCCAATCTATAAAAATGAAAAGGAGCCCACCTATCTTAAAGTGATTTCCTCAAACATTTGCTGGATGACTCTTTCCATCGGACGCCTTAGGCAGTGCCGGTCGCTGTCCGTCGGACCGAGACCACCAGGAACGTTGTCTCCGATGTTTTCATGAAAGATCTGTTTGAAATGAAGGATTTTAAACTGGGTAGTTTTTACTTATATTTATGTCCAGCAAAAACAAAAATCATGTTTTATGTTTTTGGAATGATGTTTTTGTATCTGAAGGAAACTAGGATTGATTTTGCTCTTCCATTTATGATTCTTATAGAATCTTGTCATTTTTTAAATTCTTTTGTCACATTTTGTTTGTGTCAAATATTTTCTTTCTGTTTGTACTTACAGCTTCTTTAAATGCTGCCTCAGCGTTTTCTGCTCCTACCATCGCCTAGGTTATCGATTCGTTAATCAATGTCCACTTAAAGAAGCACTGAAACCCCTTCTGTGAATACATGCTGTTCTCTCAGTTCATGTATTCTATTAAACAGCTTCCATCTGCTTTATAACCACAAATACTAATCATCTATTCTCACACGTTCATGGTGCTGTGATGTGTAGGCGACGTGTTGTATTAAAAAACACAAAAAAGGAGGAAATCTTCAGTTGTTCATTTTAAAAAGTTTTTTTTTTAAAAAGCCCCCAACCATCTTCTTTTGACTTGGTTGCCAGTAAATGGAGGTATTTGGGTTGTTTCTCATTGCAGAAGTTCCTGCATTGCTTAAACGTGTTTGTGTCGCCATGTGTCGTCAGGTGCGTCGAAAGTGTATGAAGCTGTGGCGATGTCGGTGTTGTGTCTGCTCTCACGTCACCAGCTGGTGAACCTGCATGTGTTTTAATGGACAATTGTAGAAGTTTAATAAACCACATCTTGTACCATCTTGTGCTGACTCGTTTTGTGTCTTATTCATCCTTCAAACATTTTAAAGGGATACAGAAAGACTCATGAAGGAAAGTGGAAATTCTTGGGATGTGTGTTAGTTCTAATTCAGTCATGATCTGCTCATCCTGAAGGATATTTGTTGTAATTCAGTCCTGATCACAGGGGTGAGTAAAGTTTGGGGACCTTCTTCAGACAGGTAAGTTAGCATAGAGCGTCTGGTTTTATTTATTTTATTTTTTAAATTTATTATGGAAATTGTAATGAAAATTATTACTCAAATTTGTATTTCCTGGTTAAATCTTACGGTTAAATTCTTACAGGTGATCTGACGGGAGAAGCCTGTCTCTCTCCGTGTTCAAGTTTACATTTTTAAAAAGTGACGTCACGTCGCTTCCCAAATGTCCTTCCCTGAATTGAGGAAGTGTTTCGGTTCGCACGTCCGTCCGTCTGTGTTTTTATCCATCAAACGGGTGTTTTAGAGCTAAAAATGGGAGTAAATCTGTTCTGGCAGACATATAAGTGTTTGAAATGACGCTGTCAAGATGTTTTTTTATTGTTTTATGCCTTCAATTCATCGTTACAGGTAATTATCGATCGCTAGTTGATGTTTTTTATTCGCTAGCGTCTTTATGTTGCTCTGCTAGCTAGGCAATGCTAGCAAACGAGTCCCTGTTTTGTGCTTTACATTAATTTTTATTTTTACGTCTAAACATTTTTAAACAGAATGTCAGTGAAAATATTTATTAACATTGTTTTTCTACATTTTAGCTGGTCGCGTTAGCAACGCCTATCTATTTTATCATTTTTTTGACGTAGCATCGAAATGATTCATATCGATCTGAAATGTTACGTCAAAAAATTGTAAATGTACATTAATGACGCATTAAGTCACCAACTAACAGCTTTACAATTAAAACAGACTGGCTTTAAAATCAATACTAATGACATTTATGTTAAATGAAGGGAAGTGTAAGTAGAAAACAATTTAATGTTGTCATTTATTCATATTCATATTGTGGAGTCACTTGACTCCCCCCCCAAAAAATCTGTTTCTACCATGAAATCAGTGTAAACCATGTTAGGGTTAAACTGATTTGTGGTTTCCCATGTGCCCCAGTTCTGTCCGAGGCGCCCCTGGCGCCACCACAGGACATCCACGTTGATGGGTGGCTGATGACGTGGACGCCGCCCCCGCAGGAGACGACGACAGTCACCTACACCGTCCAGTACAGCAGGTGAGGGCCGACCGCCACGCGCAGGTTTCCTGTCAGACGTGAGCCGTCCTGATGCAAACCTGTCATTTCCAGCACTGAGAGCAACGTGTGGGTGGATGTTCCGTCCTGCGTGCAGATTCCCGACAGGAAGTGTGACGTGGTGTCGACCCGAGGCGAAGACGAGCATGACTGCGTGATGCTGCGGGTCCGGGCGGAGAGGCGTGGGCTGAGATCCGTCCCGGCAGAAGCCTGCAGTCGACACGGTAAATTACATCATTAAATTCAAAAACAGGAAATTATAAATATTGGATATTTTTAATATCACAACAAAGACGTTGATCCTATTGATCATGTGATTTGTTTTGTCGTGCCCCCCCAGGAGACCGGTGCACTCCTGACGTCAGCCTGACGGCCCGACCCGGTTACCTGACCGTCCACCTGAGCAGCAACCACAGCCTGGCCCAGGAGTACGCCGACCACGCAAAGCACCGGGTCTATTACGGCAGGGAGGGCGAGCCGCTGAGGGTGAGACAGATCTGCAGCTCCTCCCCCTGCGCGTCTCTCTGTCGCATCAATTACGTGTTGTTTCCTTGTAGTTTGATCTAATATATTCATTGGTTTTACATCTGATCTAATATATTCATTGGTTTTACTTCTGATCTAATATATTCATTGGTTTTACTTCTGATCTAATATATTCACTTTTTTTACGACCTTTTGTTCTCCAGATGTTTAAAGAGGACGTGTCTTCAGTGACCATCGACGGGCTTGAGGTGGGGCAGCGGTACTGCGTTAAGGTGCAGTATGTTCGCTACTCTCAGCCCGTCGGCCTGCCCAGCTGCCCCCGGTGCGAGCTCATCCCCGACTCCGGTGAGAACACAACACAAAGACAGGAAATAAACTGACCTCTAGTTCGTTTATCGGTCGTGGTAAAAGCTTAACCCGGCTCCTTTTGTCTCCTTGTGTCTTTTCCAGCCGGATTCCCTGGGCACACGTGGATCATACCCACCGTGGTGGTGCTGGTCCTCCTGGCCACTCTATCTGTCGGGATCACCTGCGTCCTCGCCTTTCACTGCGGGAGAATCAAGCGATGGCTACGAGAAACAAGATACCACATCCCAGAAGACGTGAGTGCAAACGCTCATGGGTACAGGTAGTCGTCAAGAACACGATTGGTTCAGAGAGGCTGTTTGTAAGCTGAATTGTTCCGAAATACTATTTATTAAATTCAAATCTAAAATCTCCATTTGAGGTCATTTAAATGTCATTACTATTTTATACTTCGGTTTAAGAAACATACACAGAAAAATAAAAATCAGGTTTACATAATTTCACTGGATTTAATGTCTGTCCACCACAAATACTGGACTCTAAAAATCACTAGAAAACCATTAAAAGCTCATAGTATTGTTACTGTACAATAAATCAGAATAAAAACATGTCATCATATTAAAAGATGTACATTTAGTTCCATTATCTACTGTAAAGCATCACTCGTGATTCACATGATCATTTTAATCCAGATTAGTTTCCGATAAATTTTAATCCTTATAATTTAATCCTTAAGGAGAAAAAGAATCAAGTACTTGAATGGGAGACGAGTGTTCATGAACGCAGGTTGTGGCAGAAAGGGGAACTGCAGGACAATTGTCGGATATGGTGCGAAGTGTTCGTATCTCCCAATGTTTGTAAGTTGAGGACTAGCTGTACTTAAATATGAATGAGACACAACCGGCTCCCAGTGTTTACTGGAAAACAGTCAGTGTATTTCCTGGTTACTGTAAGTCAGCCATCAGATGACTCATTCAGTCATGGTGAGCCTGTTCAGGCTAACTTCACGTCTTCCTCTCTCCTCCAGTACTTCCTGGAGTCGTTTCCTGACAGTCGCTGTCCCGTCGCTGTCAGCGGCCCCTGTGAGGAGCATTACGACGTCATTTCCTTCATCGCCCTACGGGAGCCAACAGAAACCAGGGAGCAGCTGCTGGAGGCCCCTCCTGTCGGAGACGCTGCTGCTAGCGGCCCACTCCCTTGGCCGGAGTCAGAACCACAACCCCCCTCCCCGGGGGGAGAACAGACTGAACCCTGTGACAGGTTGACGTTAATAACTAGACAACGTTCATCTGAGTCCACGTGAACACCTGAGCTCCACGCTGGATGCTACGTCCACACCAAAGCAGGTTTGGTGTTCCCTGTGGAGACGCAGCCTCACAAACCGGTTCAAACTGGTTTGAGAGAATCGAGGTTGATAAAGTTTGACCCTTGATTTCAGCAGCTGTTCGAAACCAGATAAGTCTGGTTATGACAAATTGTTTCCCCACACATTTCCAATATACCTGCTCCAGTTTATATTTACTACAAGTGTAAAATGTGGATATATTTTCACAAATTAGCTGTAACGTCATTGCATTAATTTAGAAAAAAGGAATTTATTCTGTGGTTTTCATCGATTGATGGACTTTAAACTAGAGAACACTTCTGCTCCGTCAGCTAGCTGCTACCGCTAAAGACAAGCAAATCGCGGCTCCACCTCCGCCTGTGCTGCTGGTACTCTGGTTTTTAAGGCTCGGCAGGAAAAGCATCAGCAGATATGAAATCACATTTTAAATCGTCATGGCAACAAACCTCTGCTGCACAAGTGATTATTTCTTTGTGCAGTCCTCTGGTCGACTAAAACACTGACTGATGGATTATTTCATGTTGGATGGTTCTAAAAGTCAGCTCTTCCCTTTCTGCACGTCTTTTACTCTTCGCTTTTATCAGCAGCAGCGACACAGAATCAGCTTTAACTTTTATAGCATTAACGGGATGGAAGAAGGAAGAACGACTGATTGTTTATTTCTAAACCTTTATTTAGATCTTTTTTGCATCTTATGAAGCTTCTTTTTTCTCTGCTAGTGACTTGATATCGTGGGTTTCATATCGCAGGATTTGTCAAAAGAATAAAAAATTTAGTTTCATACATTCAGCAACATTTCATTCTAACTCCTTCAGGTCACCAAGCTGAGTTTGAAAGAGGACGTGGGACGTTCAGATGACCTTTAACCTTTGACTGCAAGATCAATTGCTAGCATCAAGATAATAACAGCTGAATGAAAAAGCGTTTATCAGTTTCTTTATTGTTCACGTTTGAAACTCTTGACAAATATTTAAAAACATGACCCTGAATTTTTACTCCATGCACATCAGAACCAACAACAGACACATTTTCTGGTTTAACACCAGTCTTAACGAAACTGAAAAGAATAAAATCTGATCATTCACATCTAAAAAAGACAAAGAAATCTACTGGTGAATAAATCGTCTCGACTGTTAGCTTGCTGGCGGTTCTAGTGTAGAGGGTTCATCTTATAAAACACATTGTGATGTGAACACATGTAAAGTAGTCCCTTAATACCTTTTCTTTAGCATCACTGGGTTTGTTCTACCGAAATACTGCAGAAAAATTACTTACATCTCACTTTACAGGTAGAAAAAAGCTGAAAGAGGATAAAACAGTTTAAAAACGCTTCGCCCTGAGGCAAAGCGGCGGTGACAAACAGGAAAAGGAACCTCCCCAATCTGAGAGGTTATAATCCAGTGCATGAGATGGATACACTATGAGCAGCTTCAGTAGACAGCAGGAGAGGTTCTCCCCCACAACATCTGCATCAAAACGTATTTCTACATTAATTTAGTTCATTTCTGGTTCCCTCAGACAACATGAATCTGGTCTCCGTAACCGATGGCTCCCTGGTTTAAAACACACACACCTCTAGTGTTCATCTACAAACCAAAACTCACAAACGGCTCTAAAAAGGACAAATATTACGTTCCGTTACGTCTCTGGTCCTCATGGCTTTAAAGGACCGCCAAACTCCGGTTCTGGTTCGGGGGGGTGAATGCGTGACGTGAACGAGGCTCCTCAAAAACGGGAATCTGGAATACTGGCAGAAATCAGACGTTTTAACCCCATAATTCTTCGGTCCGGCCGAATTTGTAGATCAGAGTGCTGCAGGGAGACAGAGGACAACAACTCCACGTGAGGACGTGACAACCTGAACAGCTGAGACCTCCACAACTCCACCGGTTAAGATTTCTACCCTATTATGTTCCGTAATGCGTGGCCTTTAGCCCATCAGGCCAGCGCTGCCAGAGGAAAACAGCCCTGTGTGGGCGAAAAAAAATCTATTTCTCTTGTGGTTTATTTTTTTCCCTCCGGCCGTTAAATGTGCAGCTGAAGGTCAGGATGTTTTTAACGTGGCTCTACAGTGTTCATCAAGTGTCAATTGTACTCACCTAAAAAAGATAAAAGCGTTCTGAAAGAAAACAGCCAGCCCAGGAGCCACTTCTTTCTCTAAACAGATAAGAGTTTGGTTAGATATGATCATAATGGAACTAATAAAACTCATCAGATTGGAAGAAGGAACCAGCAGGACGTGATTGAAGAACACAGAGCAGAAAAATCACAGCAGGAATCACTTGGACGCTTTATTTCTGCTGCCGTCAACACAAAGACTCAAAACGCTGTGAATATTTTTTTTTTCTTAAACCCTGCATGAGGACAACCCCCCATATCTCTCCTTTATTTTACAAATGATTGTCCTTGTAGCTCCTAAACACTCCACTCTGTTCACCAGCACTTCAGTTTCAAAGCCAAAACAATGAGCTGAAAGATGCTAAAGTTCCAGAACTGAGTGGCAACAAGGCAAAATTTTAAGGAATTGAGGATGGGGGGGCACGACACTCACTGGGCACCACGTAGGCCCCAAACAGGATCCAGATGGAGGCGATGAGCGAACCGAACATCATCATGAAGCCAAGGAAGAGCCAGAGACGAGCTCCTGCAGGGACACACACATCTTTATCAGCCTCATGTTACTCCTCAGAATCTGCTCTTCACAAAAGTGAACACACACACATAAGAAGATGAGGAACACACCTGTCCTGCCGAGGCAGCCCTCTCCGTAGGTGTCTCCTCTCACCTGGCCATTGGAGACGGCGTTGATCCTGAGGGGAAACAGAAGTCACACACAGTAGGAAGAGCAGCGGAAAGACAGACAGATGGACATGAAGACCTCACATGAAAAACGCGATGGTGGAGAAGACGCCACACGTGTGGAAGGCGTGGTTCATCTGCTCCTGGGTTGGATACATCACCGCTGCATCAATCATGATCCACCAGCCTGTGAAGAACTGGGACACAGGTCGGAGGGTCCACGTTGGACCGCAGTGCCAAAGGTGGGACAAGTTTTGGTGTCTTTCAGTCATTTTCTCTCCCTCTTTAAACGTCTTACCAGAACTCCTGCGACAATCGAAGCCACAGCGTTCCTCTTCTCCCCCCAGTCGATGCATTCCCACTCCGGCCAGCGGAAGTTGTCCAGAAAGCCAGCCATCTGCAGTCCTGTGTGTGTGTGTGTGTGTGTGTGTGTGTCAGATCCTTCACTGCACAGACGAAGCAGACCTCCTGACTCTGTTTGTGTCGATGCCAGCTTCGCCCGCCGCTCCTCAGATTCTCTGCTTTGGCCTGTAGATGACGTCACAATCATGAACAAATCAAGGTACAACTGACGAGACTGAACAATGGCCGTAGGTGGAGATAACCAGCTTACAGATTCACATCAAAACGGATTGTTTGTGAAATCAAAACTAAAATTATTTTTAAAAAAGGATTTATAGATTTCAAGATATGCTCAAAATAGAACAACCACGTGAAATATTGGCAATAAAAAAATAACTTTTTGACAGACGTAACATTTCCTTAGATCCGCTCTAAGAACTAAATAATATTCAGTAATCAAAAAATATCTTCAATAATTAATTTAATAAACCTTATTTCGCACCACAACTCGACCATGGCAGACGTAACGTTACCCGGTTTATCCAGCTAATTTTAACTAGCTCTAAATTAGCTAAACCACAACAGCAAATACATTATTAGAATATATATTCAGTCAAATAACCCGGTAATGATGCGGGTTTAAACCGCATCATTACCGGGATCTCCTGTTTATGTCGGAGCTAGGCAGGTTTTTTTTTAGCTAACATGACATGAAGTTACTGTCCGGCTAAAGCCGACCTGTTCACATAGATGACGTATGAAGCTAGAAAATGGTTAACAAACGACAACCTTTGATTTAAATACACACTAGACTGCGTTGTAACCCAGAATAATAAAATGGTTTATATTTTATCGTCACCTTCTCAAGTCCAGAGGCTGAGATTGCTTTCACTTTCCATTGACAAGCCTGAGTTAGCGCTTCTTCTTCGTTTGAGTATTTTTGGTATATTCTTCTTCGTGAGTAATAATAACAGCTTGCTAACAACTCAATAATGCAACACTGACCCCTATCACTACCGGTGGAACTACATATAAAATACGCTCTTATGAAGACGAACCAAATTAAAAGAAACAGGATATTTACTGATTATTCCCGTTAAAAAAGAAAATAAAGAGAAAAGTCTACTACATCTACGTAAATAAACAATACAAAATACAGTATTGAACTATTTTATTTTTATTATCATTACTATTTTTATTATTTTTATAATTATTTTATTTATTATAATTTTATTTGATTATTCATTACTCTATTAATTAATTTTTTGTCTCTGTGCTGTTGACATTCAGCTGGACAGCTGGACACCATGAGTACGTGTCTGTTGTGTATGACTCATACATACTGACATGACATGATTCCTGCTATTACTAACATCAGGGTTGATAAATTAGATTATTGGTGCGATAATGGCTCCATTATTCTGTTGTTAAGATAATATGTGCTTCCATTGACACCAAAATGAAATGCATTCCTCTGTTCTCACAGGACGCATTTTTCTGCCTTTGAAGGTCTGAACGCTAATGGAATCACCTAAGGACTCTGAGGGGGCGACGCTTCTCTATAATGGGGTAAACACTCAGATGCTTTCTAGTTCTTTCTCCTTCGGCCACACAGCTGAGTCAGCAACTTCACGTAGGCTGTGAGGAAGTAATGACGTTTATACGTTTGTTCACCTTCACAACACGTGTCAACATGTTTTTGTTGACATAAACATTAGAACCCAAATCCCATTAACTTCTTCAGCTTTCGGTTCCAAAGGCACCTCTGACCCCCAATCTGTGACCCCGTTCCCCTGCAGGAACACCTTTCACAGCACAGCGGTTCCAGTAAACCTTCGACACCCCTCTCCTGCAGGGCGACGCCCCCTGGAGCAGGGGGGAGGAGTCACGAGGAGGTGTTCACCTGAGGAGGAAGAGCTCCAGCAGCAGAGCACAGCTGACAGCCGACAGAACCTGATCGTCCTCTGAAGCCTCGCTTGTTTTCTACGCCACAGATCGACACACACCGCCGGAAAATGGCTTGACGGATCAAAGAAGGTGAGAAAGTTTCATTATTTTATTTTAGTCCACTGTGGAAAAAAAAAAAGAAAGAGGACTTTTTTTTTATTTTTAAAAAGCACATTTATTCACAAAAACAAAATTGCAAATAAGTCACACTCGCAAAAAAAGAAGTCACATGCAAAAATAAATAATAGTAAGAAAATAATAATGAAAAATTAAACTAAATATACAGAAATTACACCAACCAAGAAAAAAAAAAAAGAGAAAGAAAGTGACTCAGCATTTTTCTCTCTGGAAGCGAACAAAGAGCGACAGAAAAATAAAGATGACGGTTTGTGCTGCTGGCAAGAAGTCAATATTTAAACTGATGTTTTTGAGGTTTTATTTTAATTCCAACTCCTAATGAACAGGTTGGTGTTTGTTTTTCCCACTTGTTAGACGTTTCCTCTTATACCTGGTGTGTTTCAGTGGAAATCATGTGATTCCTGGCCAGGAATCGTACAGTATGTGGAAAACCAGTAACTCCAGTTTGTGGAGCGGGATTTTAGTCAGTCGTCTCCACGCCCTTATAGATATGATGATGACATAATCACTGGGAAAAGCTCCAGATGCACAAAGGAGATGACAATAGGAATAAACTCACCTGTGTAGAACGGCTGTGACGTCCAGTTAAATAAAGATTATTATTATTATTATTATTATTATTATTATTATTATTATTATTATTAACAGCTGTTTGTCAATAAAATGTTTCCTGACAATAGAAACTCACCCAAAAAAAAGAAAAATGACTCCACATCAGTTTGACATTTTCTGATGTTTCTGCAGCCGGCAGGTCCATGGGCCAGAAGATCCGCGCCGCGTTCAAAGGCGAGGAGCAGCCGGAGAAGAAAAGCACCAAGGGATGAGGCAAAGTGAAAGGTGGGGGTCAGATGAGCGCCTCCTGCAGGACGGGTGGCACACAACAGCCTGAGGATGGTTGTTTACTTGTTTGTGTTTATGTGCAGCTCCTAAGGAGACGAAGGAGACGGACATGTATCCGGAGGAGCCATCCTATGCCCCCCAGCCCAGCCAGCAGGTGGTCCGGAGGGGCTGACAGTAAACCCAGAGCTGGAGAGAGGGGGGGGAAGTTTTATGATGAGGAGACAAACAAACAAAATGAAAAATTTGATTCTTCATTTGTTTTTATTCAAACTCGTCTCCTCCATGATTCAAACAAATCGACTTCCCTCCGTCTTCTAGCTCTCTGTTTCCTTCCTCCCCCCTCCTCTTCCTCCTGCAGGGAGCGGTCTGATTAGTCTGAGAGGATGAAGGCCCTATCACCAATTCCCCCCCCAGGGGAACCGATCGGGCCGGAAACACTTGGCTCCGACGATGAAACCGCTCCGAACCTGTTCTTGATGTGTTCGTGTCTCCTGTCCTTCACTTCTGCTGCTTCTTCATTTAAAGAATATTCGTGGGTGGTGGGAAGCAGGCGTGTCATCGTCTTCCTCTCTGAAGCATGAACGTGTGAATTATTAATAATAATACACCTGGATCAGCACCGGATTGGTTTCAATTGGATCCCGGGTCAGTCTGAAACCAGATTAAAAATAATCTGTCTTTATTAATGTGTGAACTGTTTTAAAATCTCAATAAACCGCAAGTCGTCACACTTCCTGTTTTCATCACACACACACACAGAGTCGTACTTTATGAAACCGTCTCCTTGACGGCTTTGCACCTTGAGTTCCTGTTTTGTCTCTGGATCCTTTACAAAAAAAATCAAGTCAATCAATCAAAAATAAGCCTCCATCTGGATATGAGCAGAGTCCCAGCATGATGGATAATAACCATGGCAACCGCATCTCCGAGTAAAGTTCTTAACTCACGTCAGAGAACAGATTTATTTTAACTGTATTCATTAATTTTTTTGTTCTTCAACTTTATTGACTCACAAACCGTCACAGCAGTAAACACAGCGTGTTGCGTTCAGGAGCCGCTTGGAGTTCAGACGTCTCACAACCAAAAGGCATTATGTTCAAAAAAATAAGTTGTAAACAAATGTAAACAATCCACATCAGTTAACACATGGACTATGACTCAGCACAAAGATGGCAGGAGGGTTTCCTCAGAGTGACATCATCATTAGTCGTCTACTCTCTGCCACACCCACAGAGTCAGGTGACCTCCGGACTCACATCTGATTGGTGGCCCTTCCTGCCAAACTCATGGTCGACTTGTTGTTTACTTCTGCTAACAAACAAACAAACAAACAAACAACAGGTTTATTTCACCAATTACACCAGGAAACTGAAACATCAAACGCGTCGTCATGGTGATTTGACCAGGTGAGGTAAAGTCATTTATTCCTATGAGTTTGGAGTTTGTTCTTATATAGCCCTCCTATCTTGATGTGAATCACAGGTTTATTACCCCAGGACTAATAAAACAACCCCGTCTCTGCATAGACGGTTGGCGATCGTAACCCAGAATGCTTTGCTCCTTGAGAGGTGAGTCCAAGCTCAGTGGCGGCTGCTGATCAGCGGATCGATACCGTTTAGCGTCCCCAGCTGAACCCCCCGCCGCCCCGAATGGCCGCCTCGCTACACCTGCTCCTCCACCCTGTTGGGGTCGGCGTCAGCGGTGGGGGCCACGCGTGCCGCCTTGCAGCAGCCCCCGCAGACGTACTTGAGGAAGCAGAGGTAGGCGCTGCTGGACACAATGACCATGATGATGATGATTATGGTGGCGCCGAACGCTGGCGACACCGTGTCTTCCAGGACGGACCTGAGGCCCCCCAGGTCGACGCCACCCGACGCCTGGATGGGGAGGCTCTCGTTGGGCTCAGCGGTGGATTGACCTGGAGCAGATAGGAGAGGTCAAAGGTCAGCAGGTGGGTAGAAGTGGCAGCGCGTGACATTAGACCTGCTTCAGCATCATCTGAACGGAACCACGGGGGGGTGGGGGATGGGGATTAATGAGCTAATGAGTCCTGATTGGTCAGGATCCCCGCTGGTGTTGAGTCTATGTCTTCTCCTGAGTGGAAGCAGCAGGCATTCTGGGTAAATTCTGCTCATGAAATCTATTTGCAGAAACGCGTTCAACATGAGGTCGAGGCTGAAAAGTAGAGGAGCTGTAGTTATCAGAAACACATCAATCAGCTGAGGGTCTGAATTACTGCAACCAGCACACACACACACACACACACACACACACACACACACACACACACACACACACACACACACACACACACACACACACAAAGGTGTCTTTTTTCTGGGATCAATTTCCACACTTCCTGTCCATTCATGTTTTAATTTATCTAACTATTACATATAATGATGAAGGGGGGGGGGGTTTGCAGGGGGTGCTGAGATCCGTCCGTCATCCAATTGGTCGATGGGATCACGCGTTATTCATGCGGTTGTTCTGCTCCGTGAAGCTTTTACAGAAGGTTTAAAATCCTGCTGATCCTGTTTCAGCCAGAAAACCAACAAAAGTAGAAAATCAGACGTGAAACTGTGATTCACTGCAACGTCTAAATGTAAAGTTTAACATTTTAAGTGAAAAAAGGTCATTTGATATTCAATCTTGATTCATTTTATTTTGTTAAAACATCAACATGATGTCTTCCTTCATCTTCCAGATGATGACGTTTGCGCAACCAGAATAAGAAATTTAGCATTGAATTTCTTGGTTGAACAAATTTCTAAACTGAAATATATTAATCTCATATTTTCAGACGCTGAGAGGAAACTTCCAGCTTAATAAAAGCAATTTAAGCAAAAAAAACCCAAACATTCAGCATTTGGATTCCTTCCCTGCATCATTTTTAAGTTGAGACTGAACCCATTCAACCAGTTTGGTTCAGTTTAGATCTTTATCCTGAGCTTCAGATCCGTTCCTTCAAGGTAAACCTGTCCGACATGTTAGTTCAGGCTTCGCTTCCGAATCATCTTCGTGTTGTGAAGCTTTTGGAAGCATTTCTCACGCCTCACATCTGGTTTGAAACCTGAAGCCATCACCCTGAACCAGCAGGAACCAGAACCAGAACTAGAACCTCAGTTCTGGAAGGGAACGTAATCATGGGCTGAAATGTCATTTCTGTCCCATAAATACACACATGTGTGGTTCTGTTTTCACACAGATGCGCCTCACATCTGGGGGTCGATTCACTCTCTGTAAACATATACGGGTTGCCTAGCAACATGCCAAACATATCAATCAGGATAATTAAACCGGACTCCAGGCGGTTCTGCAGCTGATTCCAGTCTGATGGAGAACATTCCTTTCACGCCTGGAGACTTTAATGACGTTATCAGGCCCGGATATGATCACATAAATGTCTGGACTGATTAACCATGAAATTAGTGTACTTTTAAATGACCATAATTTGTGTTTTTTTGGGGATTCATGAATGAATGAATGAAATCGAACCGTTTTCATGCGTACCAATGGGATTCGAACCTCCCGATCGATCCCTCTGTGGTGTCTGATGGATTTTGTAGATAAAAACATGATCGATCTGTGTGCGCCTGACTGGATGAAAGGATCCATCGCGCACCGGAACTTTACCGGGTCTGAGTCACCGTCAAGCACCGACCCCCCCGCCGGTACCGGTGAATACATCCTGATTGAAGAGTTATTTTGCGTTGAATCCCGGGTCGCGTCATCAGCTCTTATTGTTCTGATGAAGCTTTAATAAATGAGGATTATGGGTTGTGGCTGCAAAACGATCCGGTGGATCACGTGACCCGCAAGGAACGCGTTTATTTATTCGTGAAGGAGGAGTGAAGCATTGCTCACCAATCAGCCTCCACTTCCTGTCAGCGTTTACTCCATGATGACGCGTTTACGCAAAAAAGCCACCAGAAGAACCCCCAGGTGAGGCAGAACTTTTCAGGTTCGGGGTCAGATCGTCTCTTATTCCCCTTTTCTTGAGGTTTCCGGTGAAGTTCAGTCACGTGTCTAACAGCCAGAAGGTGTAATTGCCCCCACGCTGCGCGTCACATGCCCCTGAATCACGGATGCGGGGTCGTTGAATGGGTCATCAAGTGGATGATCGGATTTCTTCTGCCCCTCAAGTGGTTTAATGATGCCTGTCTGCGGGGGTGGGAATGGGGTGGTGAAGGGTGGGATGGGGGGGGGCGGTAAGAGGAGGATACTCACAGCGGATCATCGGTAGAGCCGTGAGGATGAGGAGCAGAGCGCAAAAACGGTCCGGACGCATTTTTACACCTGAAAGACGCGAAATCAAGACGAGAAAATCAAACAGGTGTGAAATAAAGACGTGAAGAAGAAAAAAAACACGGCACCGCGAGGATGAAGGTAATCCAGGATGAATAAATCACTCACGGAAGTTTTCCACGTCTTCATGCCTTCATTGTGGCGTCTGGTGAAAAATGAGAGTCGATCCAACTTCAGCCATCTTCTGGGCGCCACCGCCGCCAAGATCCGAGCGCGCAATGAGGGGAAGTGAGGATGAGGAGGGTGTGTGTGCGTGTGAGTGTGTGAATGAAAGAGAGAGAGGATTCACACCTCTCGGGCTGTGAACACAGACCCGCCGTTCCGATCATGACTTGCGCGTAAAAATAAAAAGTTCTTCACACATTATAATAAAAAAAAAAAAAATCACCTTAAGCGTCATTTACTTCTCAAATCATTTGTTCTCTGTTCCTCACACGTGTTGATGGTCGAGGAACGGGTGTGTGAGGTGTGTGAAGCTGAGAGACACAATGAACGAAACCACAAGAACATTTTTATTCGTGCAGCTGAGATGTCAGGGGGGGAGGTTGAACACGATCAGAGGACCGACGCCTTTTGATAATATCCGAATTGTCCGGGTTCTGGTATTTTTTATCTAACCTGCACATTTGGGGAAAAAGAACAAATGAAGGCAGAGAGTTAGAGGACATGCTGCTCACGGTTTCTCACTGAAACATCAAGTCACGGTGCGTTTAAAGCATCATCCTCTTCATCCTCTCACATCTGCAATCAATAACATACCAAATTCTACTCATAGGATAATATTTTTTATTTGTATCCATGTTACTGGCTTCGTACTTTTGGCAGCAAGGATTTTTCTGTCAGGAGGATTGTTCAGAAAGATGAGATGTGACCGGATGTCTTCTTTTTTTTAAATTACCAGCGTGGGTTCCAATTACTTTATCTTTTAGTGTCTCGGTAAATCCCCTGTGAGGTAATGGATAGTAACGATCCAGACTGACCTGAGATCAAATCGATGAAACAGATTCGTTCTCGAGTCAAATTTATCGTCTAGATCTGGATCATCATGAAAACCTCCATCTAGAATAACTGTCAGACGTATAGGGTGAGATTCTACTGTGGTCTGGACTCTTGATGGTCACATAAAGGACTAGTTTCATTTGTTTAAACTCTTGCTTTTCACTCTTTAATCTGTTTTTGCTTCTGCATTTAAGTTGAAAATCCAATTTTGTATGGAGAAAAATTTGCTGCTCCAATCATCATCAGTCATCATCAACACGGCGGGTCCGGGTTCGAGTCCCGCCCTGTGCGGAGTTTGCAAGCTCTCCCCGTGTCTGCGTGGGTTCTCTCCGGGTTCCGTGGCTTCCTCCCACCTCCAAAAGCACTTACTTCAGGTTGATTGGCCGGTCCCAAATTGACCGTAGGAGTGATTGTGTGTGTGCGTGTTTGTATGTCTTTGTGTGTGGCTCCGCGGTACACTGGCGTTGTGCCCGGAGTGTCCCCCGCCTCACGCCCTGACATTAGCTGGGATAGGCGCCGGCTCCCCCGTGACCTGTGTAAGCGGATGAAGCGGGTTTGGAAAATGACTGACTGATCTGCCACTATCACAGATTCTAATTAATTTACACTTAAAATCTGATGACGATAAAAAAAAAAACAAGATTTGAGAGTCATTATCACGAAAAGGCATAAAAAAAATCCAGGATCAGGACGTGAAGGTGGTTTAAAGAGTAAAACATCTTTAATTTACAGGAATTTAAAGGGACATTTAAAAATCTTCCGGCTGCAGACAGCTGCGCAGCGCCTGCAACTCTTCTTTTAGCCTCTAGGGGCATCAGTGAGAGTCGCGTTAATTCCCTCTGTTACCGCTAGAAGCAGCAGTGAGCGACTAATGAGCAGTTGTAATTCATTCTTTGGCGTCTAGGGGCAGCACACAGATTTACAGCGAGAGCAACATGTAATCCAAATGTTTTAATTTCCTCTGCTGTTCTGTTTTATCTCTGGACGGTTAGCATACATACAAGCTAAAGGTAAACTACGTGTTACTTTTCTTATTTATTGTTCAGTGACTTGATATTATGTGCTTTTAAACGTTTTGTAGTGATTTCAATAGTTCAGTATTTGTGGGGGACAGACGTTAAATCGGGTGAAATGACGTAAACTTTATTATTGTTTTTCCGTGTGTCTTTTTGGACCGAAGTATAACCGAGAACAACTGAACTCTAAACGATCTGAACCTGTATTTTATTTTCTTGTTTATATGCTGTCAGGTTGTCTCTCTGCAGGAGTTAATTGATATAGGAACCTTTGTTTCGGGTCAGGTTTCTACCCGGAACCGTTAACTGGCGCTAAACTCTGAATGTTTTGCTAGTTGATGTGAACTATTGGCGGAGTTAACTTAGAAATCAAATATAAAGGGGCGTGTCTGACTTTTGATGACCAGGAAGTGACGTCAGCGCGCCATTCACTCAGTGTGGTGGAGCACCTCAATGGATTAAAGCTGGGATTTATCTCTACTATCCCCAGGAGAAAATTAATTTTGCACAGGTAGAGATGTTATACTTTAATAAATTTTTAATTGTAATTTAATTTTAATTTAAACCGTACTAGAGGATTTTGTGTGTTGTTTTTAAGTCCTGTTATTTTTTCAGGCCAGTTTTAGGGAATAGAACTTTAGTATTTAGAGTCATAACATTTAAATTACCTCAAATGGAGATTCTAGATTGAAATTTAATAAATAACAAATTAAGGACAATTTAACTTACTAACAGCGTCTAGGAACCAATTATGTTTATATGTTGAGGACTACCTGTATGTATATAAATGCTGCTGTTAAACTGTTAAAGTTGTAAATTAGTGGTAAAAATTCCAAAGACCCGATTTCTTTACATTAATAAGTCTCTCCCCGGACACACTGTAAATTAAAAATGGAAAAACTATAATGAGAAACTTTATTTAAAAAGTCAAGTTTCTCAAAAGCAACATGATGTCAGATGAACGCAAAATATCTGTAAATATAATCCAGAGGCGTGATTCAGTCAGTTCTGTTTCTGCAGAAGAAATTAGAAGAAATCTGCGGCCGAGGGCCGTCTCTTAGGTGTGGTTGTCGGGGTGGCGAAGGTCGCCTTCTTGGGGGTCTTCTTGATCTTTTTAGAGGCTGGTGTGGCCGGAGACTTCAAGACCCCGAACTTGGGCTTCTGCCTGGGGTCAAAGGGCACACGTGAGGAGCCGTCTGGGCTCAGGAGCAGGCTGCGGTCGGTCTTCTTGAATTCTACGTCGTGAAGGAGATAAAGAGATGAAATATATCAAACATCAGGGGAAAAAAAAAGAATCGCTGAAATGTTGTAAGAGTTGTTTATTGTTTTCTTACCAGCTGTTTTATTATTCGTCAGACCGAATGTCACCTTCTTGGAATCCGATTTGGGAGTTCGTCTCTTCTGAGGAAAAAAACACAGATTGAAAAAAGCTGTTTCCACAGGTAGAGGAAGGTTTTAAGGTGATTTTGGAGCAGCATAGTGAAAATACATCATTGTTCAGCTGCTCTGAAATCAAATTGCAAACGCAGAACCGTTCTCCTTCCTCATACCTTGCTGCCTGGGCTCATCTTGGTCTTGCAGAAGAGAGGCATTGGGATTGCGGCGTCGTTCTGGAAGGTGATGAAGTCAGACTCTGGGGTCGTCGCCTTCGTCTTCTTCTTTCCAGTGCTCAAAGGTGTGGATGTCTCTCCGGCGTCCTGCGATCGAGGGAAGCTGGAGTTAATGACGTCTTTGAAATTCAGTCACATCATCTTTAAACCTCGTTGGACACTCACAGCGGCATCTCCTCCTGTGTTGCCGTTGACCGCTGCCGCCTCCAGCTCGTCGGCCTCGTACTCGAACGTCACGGGGGTCTTCCTCTTCTTCTTAGCTGGTTTCTCGGCGCTGCCCATCGGGGGTTCTGCATCTTTATCTCTGACCACCTGCAACTCTGTTTGACCTCCGTCCTCGTCCTCTTTAAAAGACGGCCGTTTCTTTTTTTTCTTCGCTGGCGTTGCCATGACAACCAGTGGTTTCTCAGCATCCTGAGCAGGTTCCTCCTCTGCCCCGGTTTGATCCTCTTCATGACTCTTTCTTCTATTTTTCCTTGGGGTCCTGCTGTGTTCGTCTGCGGCGGGCGACGCTTCAGCCGCCACCTCCTGTTTGCCCTTTTTCTTCTCTGGGAGCGGCGCAGTGGTGTCTTCTGACGGTTCCCTGCTGACTGATGTGATTTCAGAGACGGCCTCTATCTTTGCACCTTCATCAGCCTTGAGGTTTTTATTTCTCTTCCTCTTCTTCCTCGGAGTCACAGAATCAGCCTGGACTCCAGCGGCGGAAGTGTCTTCTCCTCCGACGCCGTTCACCTCCTCTGGACTCTTCGTTTTCTCGCCGGAAACCGTGGCGTCGCTCTCAAGGGGTGTGTTCTCTTCTCCTGCATTGACCTGCGATTCCGCCTCGATGCCCTCTGTTTGGCTCTTCCTCTTCCTCCTCCTCCTCTTCTTCTTCTTCCCTGACGCTGCAGCGTCGGCGGGCGTCTCTGGTTCTGTTGCGGAGGTTTCCTCCTCCTCGCCCGGCGCTGGATCGCCGGTTCCTCCAGTGGCTGATGGACGTTCCTTGACTGTTTCCGACGTGGCGGCCTCTGTGGCGCTGACGGCGCTCTGCATCGGGTCTCCGGTCGCTTTAGTTGTGCTCTCAGACCCCTTAGCAACCACTGCTTTCTTCTTCTTCTTCTTCTTCTTCCTCTTTTTCTTTTCTTTATTTTCACAAAGCTCAGCTGGTTCGCTGTTGTCTTTTGCAGAGTCGTTCTTTAGTTTTTTAGGGGCAGAAGCCTTTTTTGTATCTCCTGAAGTAGCAGAAGAATAATTTTCATATTTATTCTTACATTTACGTTTACTTCCTCATTTCCCTGCATATTTAATCAATAAATCACCTTATCGCCTCAAATGTCACACCATACCTTTTTTTTTCTTGAATGACGGTCGCCCTTCATCTTCCTCTAAGTGACTTTTCCTCTTCATCCTCTTCCTGCTGCAGAACATGTCGTCATCCTCGTCCGTGGAGACCTCTTCCGGGAAATTGTCGCTGGGGAAGATACCTGAGGAGAGAGAAGGTAGTGTGAGGTCAAAGGTCACGATCGATTGCTCCGTTTTAACAAGGCGGTGGGATCGCCAGCGCCTACCTTTGCTGAGGTTTCGCAGTCTGTCGGGGAGGAAGAAGAGACGTTAATGTGATGAAGGTACACACACACACACAGGCGGTTTAAGTGTGTCTTCTCACCCTCTGATGATTTTGTAGAGTCTCTGTCTGCTCTTGCTCGGTGTGTTGCTCCGTTTGGACAAGTCGAACAACTTGTTCGCCAGCGCGCCGTAGTCAAACTACATAACACACACACACCTCATTAAACACACCACCAGGTCTACATCTGACTAGTCAGAACTAAACACAGATATCGATTTTTCCGCTGCAGCTCCTGCTTATTCGACTCAACACACGATTGATTCACTCTCTAAAAACTGAAGCCAATTATCTGCAACAATAGTTTGAACTTTAAATGATTTGTTCTCCATGTCTGGTATAAATATCACGCATTTCAAGCGGTGGTGGGTTCAAGGACGGTAAGACACCAGATTATTAAAGATTTCAACCTGCAGGACAGGTTCTGTGTCGTCATCGTACGGCGCCTCCATGTCGGATTCTTCCAGGTGAAGAAGTTCATCCTCCTCTTCCTCCTCTTTTGATTTATTACCTGAAGACAAAGACAGGAGCTCAACTTCATCATCTTTCAAACACCTCCTGATGCTAAACAGGACCCATGATTCACCACTTCGGCGTTGACATCTGAACGCACCGTTGATCTTGCCGACTGGTTTTTTGCTCCGTCCTCCAAGATCTTCTTCCTCCTCCGCAGAGGCCTGACCCGAGTCAGAGCCCGACACGTCAGCTGCTTTCAGCTCCTTCATCAAATCCACGATGGCTAAAGGAGCCTGGTCCATGATGGTGCTGAAGATGCTGTTGCAGATGGTGTCGAAAAGAGCCTGACTGGGGAGACGGACGTGAGTCAGAGAGCGGCTGATGACGGATTCTCGTCCAAAGAGACAAGGAAAGACGACTTTTATAACACTAATAACTGGTGCCAGCGTGAGATCAGCAGAACCGAGCTTAACTTACTCCTTGGTCTTGGCTGCTGTGATGCAAAACGGCTCGATGAAGGTCAGGTTCTGATCGGCAGTGAGCTGAGAAGACCAGAGGCAAACAGATGCAACCAGGAATTCAGGAGTTTTTGATGATTTCTGCACAAAGTGGGGGTCGCTGCCGTACCTCTGCCGACCCCACAGCTGCCAGCTCCGACATGTAGACGTCCAGGGCATGGAACTGCAGCCCGATGGGCACCTCGCCGCTGGTCTCCAGGAGTTGTGCCGTCAGCAGCTCCAGAAACCTGGAGACGGCGCTAAAGAGACGTAGCAAACACGATTAGTCTCCTCTAAATGATTGGAAGCAACTGAGGAGGTGAGGGTACGATAAAGGTACCTGCTGTCCCAGTTCTTCCTCTTCAGCATCTCAAACGCTTGTCTGAACATGAAGCGAACCAGCTGAGAGGGAGGAAGACAAAAGAACACTTTAGTTTAGTTCTAAGTAACACAAATGCAGCCAAAATGCACTTTAAAATTCTTAAGGACGAACTCTTCCCACCCACCTGGTAGAACTTGTCCATCCTCAGCCTGTCGATGCCGGTCCACTCTCTTTTGAAGGTCTGCATGAAGCTCTCCAGGTACAAAATCTCTGCAGGGAACAGCAGCAGGACAGGTTTCATCTCATGTCCAAAGAAACTCACTGATCCACACGAGATCACAGAATCACACTCACGTCCGTCGACATCCTGGAAGCTGTGGAGCAGGCTGGAGATTTTATTGGACAGCTCCTCCTGAAGGAGAAAATCAGACCCACGTTAAATCTGGTATCAGCATCAAAATGCTATCAGTAAAACATAAATCTGGAGCGGAACACCCAAAACAAAAGTATTCAATAAATCTGGTGTCCCAGATATCGATCCAATAATCAACCGCAGCCGATCATGAGTCCAATCCAACCCACCTGGAGCTGTGGCTTGTCCTGCATCCACACACAGTAAAACAAACCCTTCCACAGCTTCAGCAGCTCATCACCGGTGAAACCACCTGTAGAGAGACACAAGAACCCTGATCGAATTACCTCCAATCAGAATGACTGCAGATTAAAGCCCACATCATAGAGATTAGACAACAATCTGCGTCCTCGTGGAGATCATCTACCTGCTTGACTGCGGGTTTCAACGTAATATCAAAGCGATCCTCAATAAATAAATTAGTTTCACTAGCTTTAGCATTAACTAGCTTTAGGATAATGAGGCTTTGAGATAAATCCGTGACTGATGAAGAAGAATCGATCCCAAAACCTTGAGCTAAAGCTAACTTTAGCTCAAAGTACGTCCGCTCCGGCTATTTTTTATTTAAAAGAGTCAGTTTTTACTTTTACTGGTTTGGACTGAACCAGTCTGCTTCATCATCATGCTGCTGAAGACACTTTAAAAATCCCAGTTACTGCTGGTGCAGCTAGAGCCGTGTTAGCATGCTGGCTCAGAGCTAGCATCCAGCGCTGACAGGCTGACGTACCCCCGGCTTTCTGCGACCGGACGTTGATGTACTTCCTCAGCTTCCTCAGAGCTTTGGTCCGGACGGGTCTCTCGTTGGAGGCTAATCTCTGCGCGAACTGCACCTCTGGCTCCTGAACCGCCGCCATGTTCACACACACTCACGTGGTCCTCCTTCCATTCAGCCTCGCTCTGTCGCCGCCACACGTTTCCTGTGTAAACGGCGCAGACTGATGACGTCATAAAGCAACCTGTGTTGCGATTCCTCGTAGTGCCACAGGGCGGCAGCATCTGACTAGCTCAACTTATAAATACGGAATTTTCCACAAGCGAAATATAAAAATAATGATTTAAGATTCTGAATAAAAATTGTAGATAAATAGGTTATTGATTTCTGTTTTTTTGGCATATTTTGGAGGTACACAGTCATTAATTTTTCAATTATTACCTAACAATATTTTATCATATTGTCTTAATTTTGAGATACTGACATTATTTCTTTAACGTTTCTGATATTGACATATTTAGTCATTATCTTGCTGAATATTTGTCATAGTTGCATAAAGCTTCTCATTATCTTCCGTCATTATTCTTAGCAAGTATGTCAAGATTTTTGAGATACTTAGTTACTATCCTGAGATACAAGCTTCCTTATTTTGGTTATATCTTCAGATCTGTTTCCTTTTTTTCATAATGCAGATACCAAAGAAAAACAAGACATTCCCTCCATCTTGCAGCTAAGATATTCTAAATTAGGATTTAATTTCAAGTGTCTCTGAAGAATTAAATACTACATTCAATCAAACAACATTCAGATTCACCATGAAAAATTCTTGTCATAAAGTGCTGGAGATAAACACGTGACTCTGAATGTTTTTTTGTTAATGCACCCCAGATGAAGAATAATTAAATGATCCTGTTATAGACTGGAATCCACGTTAAGAGTTTTTCAAGTTTTACTGAGGGTGGTATACATGGACGTATGTCTGCTCAAATATTTTTTAGTTAATTACATTTAATTATACTCCCCACTGTGGGACAATAAAGGATTATCTTATCTTATAGGTCCTGGAAGACCAATGTTTGTTTGCTAGTTATACATTATGTACAGTTTGAAGTTTAAACCAGGCAGGGTAAAATTACCCCATGCTCTGCATACAGGACAGAACAATATGCAAATAGACTTTAGACAACTAAACGCCTCATGACTGTAAAGTGATCTATTTATATTAATAATTCACTGTTTAAACTCTTGACTTGAATGCACTTATTATTTTTTTGGTTGCTTTTTATGTCATATACTTATAAATACACACATATATTTCGTTCAGCTTGTCCTTCTTAAATGGATGTCAGTTTTTCTTTATGTTTAATGCTGCAGAAGCGTGAGTATAAATATTTGCAAAAGTTTCAAAGAGCTGAAGTGGGGCAGTAAATACATGAGAGTGGGTCTGAAACATAAATCCTGTCAGCTGCTACATAATTTCCAGCTGGTTGAACGTTTTCAGGATGTTTACAGGAAGAGTCTGCAGATTCTATGTTGAAATTATTTTTTTTAAAAAGGGGATGTACGAGAAGCGACCCAATCCGCCCCGAGTCTGTGTGAAACAAGCGAGAAACACAGCATGGGAGGATAAGTTTTCCATTGCACTGAACATAATGTACAGCAATGAGATCAACGATAATATAAGGTCAAAGTTCAGTTCATGATTCTAGGGTAGATGATTGGCTTGATGTAATCTTGGGTTGCAAAATTAAACAAGAACTCACAAGTTAACCTCAACAAGGCAGCTCAGTTCAGCTCAGCCACTAAAAAGCTGGGCCATAGAAACCAGAACCTGACCCAGACACCGATCAGATCAATGTGTGATTATTTGTCCGATCACTAAAGGATTCACCCATGAAACCAGAACATAAAATCATCTCGCTCCTATCCCATGTAGAATAAATTCTTAATCTGGATGATGATCAGATCACCACCAAAATGTGGTTTTCTTTCACGTCGTGGTGAAAAAAGATGAAGAATCATGTTACAGGAAGTTGTTTTGACACCATTCTCTAACCACAGTAGCACATGATAGATAGATAGATAGATAGATAGATAGATAGATAGATAGATAGATAGATAGATAGATAGATAGATAGATAGATAGATAGATAGATAGATAGATAGATAGATAGATAGATAGATAGATAGATAGATAGATAGATAGATGGTGCAGAAACACACTAGCGCCACCTGTCGGGAGGTGGTAGAACCGTTAGAAGCTGCGGTGAACTCGTTTTCAGCTCCATGTGTTGGGCTCGGGACCGTTCGCGCGCGTTTGTTTATTTGTTGATCAGTTGTTTACTCTCCCGGTAACCGGACACACAGCGGGTAGAGGAAGAGCAGAAACCGGCTCCTCCTCCTCCTCCTCCTCCTCCTCCTCCTCCTTTGTCTCTGGTCAGAGATCAAACAACTGCCTGAATGGCAGCTCGAGCCGCTGGTGACGTCAGAGCGGCGGAGGGGCGCGTGCGCTCCGCTCAGTCCAGCTGTGTGTGTGTGTGTGTGTGTGTGTGTGTGTGTGTGTGTGTGTGTGTGTGTGTGTGTGTGTGTGTGTGTGTGTGTGTGTGTGTGTGTGTGTGTGTGTGTTGGTGACAGTCGCTGGTTTGTCCCGCGCCGGGAGGAAGTGGAGGACATGGCGCTGAACTGAGGCTGGAAGCGGACCGGAACCGAGCCCCCTTCTGCCAGGTAAGCCCCCCCACCCCCACCGGAGAGGGGGCAGGTCGGGTTACCGGGCACGAGACCCGCACGCGGGTGCGGTTTAGCTAGCTGTCGTGAAGAGGAGGAGGAAGCTCGGCGCTAGCCTGCGGGTTAGCCCCCCCACGGAACCTCCGGGACGGGGGAAGGGGCTGCGTACCTGCCGGTGAACGGCTGCGCTCCCCGCCGGGATAGTTTGACCGTCTTTACCGGGGGCGGATCCGGTCAGAGACAGCCGGAGCCGCCGGTTCGAGTCAACGTGAAGGAACCGGGAACTAGCGTGACGTTGAAGCCCCTTTATCTACCCCCCCCGATGACGTCACAGCGGTGAAACGAGCCCCGAGGAGGTGAAAGTTCTGACAATTGAGATGAGGTGTCAATATGAGATGAAATGAGATGAATTATGAGATGAGATGAATTTTGAGATGAGGTGACGGGATGAGATCAGGTGACCACATTAGATAATTTTCTGACGTGGACGCCCTTCTCTTCCATCTGACCCTCTCCAGTGGTTACTGAAACGTCCATCCTGACATGTTGTGAACGTTTCCACGGTGATGGTGGACAGGGACGGAGGTCAGAGGAACGCAGAAACACTTTATCAGCTCCCGTGATTGTTTGGAATGAGTGGAATGATGCTTCTGAAGATAGTTATATCTCTAAAAAATATGCCTCCAATATTCCGTATGCCTGTAAAAATCATTACTAACCTCCACATTGGAAGTAAAAATACTCAAACTAATTCAAAAACAGGTGATTCTTTCATTATTCTACATTTATTACTCCTAAAATGAATTCCTGACAGGATTATTAACGACTTCCTGGTCCTGAGCGAATGAGAAGTTTGTTTCTGAGATGAGACGAGGCTTTGGCATCGTTTCCTCCACGTCGCAGAGCAAATGAAAATAATATCACCTCGCTCGACCTGAGGGAGGTCACGTATCGGACGGCCTCCTCGTGTGGACTGTGTGTTCAGGCAGTTCACAGAGGACCTTCAGTCCTGGGCAGGATGGGTTATCTGCCTGATTTAAATAAAATTTAAATAAAATTACAAAAAGAAGGACACTCAAAGACTTTAAATGACTGATTCTTTTCTCCAGGTTTTCCTATCCTGCTCCTGTTCTCCCCGTGACCCTGACATGACCTGAACCAGGACCCCTGACCCTCACCCAGCTCCTCGATCTCCTGGTCCGTATCGGATCCTCATCATGGCTGCAGTTCCTCCTGGGATCCGCCTGCTGGTGTCCTTCGAAAGGGATCAGTGGTGAGTTTCTGTCTGAATTCCCACAATCCTTCAGGTCCCTTACAGAATACCAGAAATACCGCATTCTGCCTCATCGGCGGAGCTTTAATTAGACGCCGCTTGTCCTTGGGGGGTGATTTAGTTTCAGCTTAAGTTAGACGAAAGATTCTGACTGAAGGAATCAGTATTTTATTAAAATACGAACAGAAACGGATCAGAGATGAACACAAATAAAAATTTTATTTAGATAGACAGACAAACAAACCCATCTGTAGGTAAACAAACAAACCAGGATGTCCTGAACTAACTGCTGGCGGTTCAAACCGTGTTTGTTCAACCCTCTTGACTCTGTAATGACAGCTACCGGCTCGAGTTTTCCTTTTTGTCGGCTGTTATTTTTTTATTGGTGATGTATCCTGGGGGGGGGGTGTCGCATGTCGTCCAGACGTTACACACACCTTCATCCACGCACGACGTTCACCGCTGCTATTTGGCGTGTGTCGTAATCACATTTACAGTAAGGAACACCCGAGTCCTTCCTGCTGCTGATTGGTTTCATGTATTTGTTTTTTACGTAACAAGCCTGGGAGGGGTAATTATTCTGTCTGGTCCCTGTTAATACTCCTACTTACCCTCTGTTTACCCAGATTAACTTTAGCGGAATGCGTCTGCTGTGGTTTCAGTCACACTGAACTCTGGGTACTGGGTTGGTTTTGGTTCTAAAGCGCTGTTTGTCTGCTCTGCCCACCCCCTCCACATCGGGTCTCAGTGCTGCCCTCTTGTGTTTCCATTCTGCAGGTACAAAGCCTTCACCTTCATCCTCACCTTCCTGCTCTACACTTGCTTCCACCTCACCAGGAAGCCGATCAGCATCGTCAAGGTAACGCACACCCGCTGTTCCACCCCCAGAGACATAGAGGGGTTATAAACACTTTATAAACACTCATAAGTGGACGAGTTCAAACGTTTGTGTGATGATTCTGTCTCGACAGAGCGAACTCCATAAGAACTGCACGTCCATCAGTGAGATCGCGACCATGGTGTCCGGCGGTGGCGGCGACGGCCTGCAGCCCTCCCCACCTCTCCATGTGGACATGGACTGCAGCTGGAAGCCTTTTGGTTTGTATCCCAGACGGTTTTGATGATCCTGACAGAACGATCCTGGTTCTGGTTCTGCTGCTGATAGAACTTTCCTGAATTTATCCCCTCAGATAAAAAGAACTACAAACAGCTGCTGGGGGCCATGGACTACTCCTTCCTGTGTGCGTACGCTGTGGGAATGTTCCTCAGGTAGGATGGTGTTAACTCAAGATGGGGATTAGTTACAGGATGACAAAGCTTGTGTGCAATGACCTCTACGTGTTCCTGATTTAACGTGATGTCATCACTGTGCACCCGTGCAGCGGCATCATCGGCGAGCGCATTCCCATTCGCCTGTTCCTGACGGTGGGCATGCTGGCCAGCGGTCTGTTCACCTGCCTGTTTGGGCTGGGCTACGTCTACAACATCCACAGCTTGGCCTTCTACTTGATCGTTCAGGTGAGTTTTCGTTTTGATGACATCATCGAACGTCATAACGCTGTTTTTCAGTGTTTTACGGTTGTCGTTACGCGGTATCGTTGCTCCAGGTGGCCAACGGCCTGATCCAGACGTCCGGCTGGCCCAGCGTGGTGACCTGCATCGGGAACTGGTTTGGGAAAGGAAGGTCAGGCCTCGTGTGTGGAACACGATTGTGTTTGTGTGATTTAAAGGAACAGTTCACCTAAAAATGAGAGTTTCATCATGTGAACTGACCCTTAACGGTTTAGATGAATGCAGCTGTGCTGTTCTACTGAACTCTTTAGCACAGAGAAGATCAGGAAGAGTCTCATGACTCCTACCTGTCCCGTCTTCCTGTCAGGCGTGGCCTTATCATGGGCCTGTGGAACTCACACACCTCAGTGGGAAACATCCTGGGCTCCCTGATCGCCGGCTACTGGGTCTCCACCAACTGGGGCCTGTCCTTTATCGTGCCGGGCCTCATCATGGCGGCCATGGGCGTGGTCTGCTTCTTCTTCCTCATCGAGCGTGAGTCACTGCTAATATTTGTTCTGACAGGCGGGAGGAGGATGGAGCTGCAGACAAGTTTTAGTTTGTGGGCTGGATTCTCCTTTTGAATGAATGAATGAAATTTCATTTGGTTATTCATATTTTTCACATTCAAAAACAATACATATTGACAATAACCAACAAAGGACTGGGTTGAAGCAAATTGCTTATATAAGCCCATCCTGATTAACACAACTTAATCACAACAACATCAACATTCTTTTGTTTTTTAACAACATTCACATAAATTGAATTATTCACCACTATCCAATGACTTCACGTCAGCAAATTTACAAACATTTATAGCCATCAATTAACTCATATTTAATTTTTTTTTTTAAATTTAGACAGAATTTTTTATCAACTTAAATTCATCTTCCAAATCATTCCAGAGTTTCACTCCTTGTACAGACACACATCCTTCCCTGGCATTTGTTCTTGCTTTAATAGACTGAAATCGTAATAGACCTCAGAGGTTATATGTGCATTTTCTTAGTTTGTAAAAGGATCGAATGGTAAAAGGAATGTCCTTATTTACAATGCGAAATACAATTTTTAACATTTAATTTTACAATATCAACAAATTTCAATGGATTTGATTTCATGAAAAGTTCATTAGTATGATCATGAAACCCTACTTATTACTACTTAGTCTTGTTGCCCTTTTTTTGCAATTTAATCAGAGGATCTATATATGTTTTACATGTGTTTCCCCAGATTTCACAGCAGGAAAAATATGGAAGCATAAGTGACAAATACAATATGTGCAGACATTTCTTATTCAATATGTTTTTATTTTGATACAATATACCAAGTGTCTCTGATAATTTATTCTTGATATACTGTACAGGTATATGTTGCTTCCAGCAGATCTGATGATCTATGATCACTCCCAGAAACCTTGTTTCATAAATCCTTTTAATTTTAATCCCATTCCAAATCAATTTGACCTCTGTGCTTGACTTGTTGTATGCAAAAATCATAAATTTGGTCTTTTTCTCATTTAAAGATAACTTATTTAAATCAAACCATTTTAAAAATTTTATCAGCTCTGACTCCACCTGGGAAATTAACTGAGAAATGTCCAGTCCTGAGCAATACATATTAGTATCATCTGCAAAAATTACCAGATTTAAAATTTCAGAAACTTGTCATATGTCATTTAGATACATATGCAAAGTTTCATGTCATTTGATCCGTTTAGTTTGAACCTGATCGAATCTTTTTTTCTCTCTCTTCAGATCCAAACGACCTGAAAAGCCTCTACAGTCAGAAATCCACTCCGGACAAGACGGTGAGTTTATCTCTTCCCTCTGTTTTATTTCGTAGTTCTTTGTCGGTGCTGGAATGACGATGACTGTGTGTAGACACACAACAAAAGGAGCAACAATCCCAGCTTGGACCAACGGTGTGAAGGGGTCTCGTGTCGCTGGATTCACTGGGAAGGGAAGGGTAGCGGATTAACTGCTAACACACTGTTGGTTCTGGAAAAACTTACCGGATCGATACATTACACTTTATTTCAATAGCACAATTTAAGTAAGCTCAAGGTTTTCAAAGTGCTGCACAGTTAATAAATAAAAAAACACAACAGACACACCATAAAACCATGAACATAATGCAATTAAATAAAATATCAAAAAAATCCAGTAAAATATGTTAAAATAACAATTTTTTAAACTCATTATAAATAAGTTATTTTAAAATAAGGCGAGGATGGTAAAACAGATTTGTTGTTCCCTCAACCAGGTTCCACATGAGTACTGTGATGGTGTGTGTGGACACTTTAAGGTGTATCTGCAGAACAGAGGCAGAAAAACGCAGGTCGGTGGTCATGCTACCGCTAATGCTAGCACTGCTGCTGTCGGGGAAGGTTTAAGCTCTGCTTTGGCATTTGACACATCAGCTTTGTTAAACCGGACGTCTACCGGATCAACAGAAGCTAAAAAGATAGATCTGGAAAGAGATGACCGAATCCGTCCGTCCTCCTCTCTGGGCTCCAGGCTTTGGGCGCTGCAGTGCTGTTGGTCCGACACTGATGCTTCATGACGTCCTGATTGGTGTCGTCGTCCCCGGTGATCAGTTCCTGTCTTCCTCTGGTTGCATCATCTCCTCACGCTCTTTGTCTGTCCACCAGTGCTACGACACAGAGATGCTGTTGCCCAGGGATACCGTGTGCATCCCAGTGCAGCCTGTCGTGGTGGTGAAGAGGGAATCCGAGCCGACTCCCATCAGCTTCATGGGAGCCTTACGCATACCGGTGAGTCTCTCTCTCACACACACACACACACACACACACACACACACACACACACACACACACACACACACACACACACACACACACACACACACACACTCGATCCAGTTTTCCTTCCAGCTGGTCGCCCTCTGATCCCTGTTAACATCTCTGTCCGTTCACCAGCTCTAATCTGAGGACATCAAACGTCGTCTCCTCCATCCCAGAATTCCCCTAGTTTTATCCCATTTATCCAGAAAAGCAGCTTAAACACTCTGACTGGTTTCAAATCAGGCTCATAATTATATCAGACATATGACTCAGATTAGTGGACAGTTAATTTAGGGTTTTTTCCACGCTGGAAGCAAAAGTCTAATCATTCAACTCAGGTGTTTTTTTTTATTTCCCTCTGATCTTTCTGCTGACTCACCGTTAACACTGCTGTCCCTTCAGGGCGTCGTGGAGTTCTCGTTGTGTCTGCTGTTCGCCAAGCTGGTCAACTACACCTTCCTCTTCTGGCTGCCGCTCTACATCACCAAAGCAGGTGGACGCCCAACAACACAACACACAGTCACTAAGTTCACAGAAATGTTCGTGCATGTTCGGTTTTGTTTCTTCTATCCGTGAGAAAAAAAGTTCTGTTCTTCAAATGAAAAATGAAATGTGAATTCTTAACCGTCCTGAAATACCAGACGGCTTTGAGAGGAAAGAGAGCAAAGGGTTTGAGACTGATCCCGCTCACAGACGGAGATCAAGGTCAGCGCGTCACGATGGAAACCATAACAATATCAGTGATGAGCGTTCCTGGAAAACGGAAGGCATCGCTTCGGTTCTCGCTTGTTTTATGTGGTGTAGGAAAATATTGACGAATGTTTGAGAATGATTGATTATTAAAAGGATCAATCATTTGTTGTTGTTGTGTCGTTGTTGTTCACATCATTCATTATTGTGTGTTTGTGTTTCAGCTCATCTAGACGCCAAGAAAGCTGGAGATCTCTCAACGCTGTTTGATGTGGGAGGAATAGTGGGTAGGTGTGTGTGTTTGTTAGTAACATCCAGCAGTGTGTGATTCACTTCTAAATCTTGTAGTATTAGAGCTCCAGATGTTGATGTTGTGTCCTGACTGTGCAGCGTGATGAGGTGGTGGTGGTGACGGCCTGTGGATCGTACCATTATTTTACTGTCATCTGTGTGAACAGGGGGGATCCTGGCGGGTGTGATCTCTGATAAACTAGGGAAGAGAGCCACCACCTGTGTCATCATGCTGCTGCTGGCTGCCCCCACAGTGAGTTACAGGTCTAACCCTAACCCCCCAAACCCCCCCCTGGCTGGGTGACACCTGTCCTCCATGTTTGAAACAGTTGTGGTTAGCTCAAAAAGATGATTCGTGTTTCCTCTCTGTCCTGCAGCTTTACGGTTTCTCCATGATCAGCGGCTTCGGGATGGGACCGATCGTCGGTGAGTTGTGAGCGATACGATGAGTCACCAGCAGGTGGCGTCATTGCATCGACTAGAACGTCTGCACCCATTAGAACAGGCTCAGAGCAGCGGCTCTGACTCTGATGACTCTTCATCAGTCGGGCTGGTTCACACAGAGTTCCTGATGGCGGCAGCTGCGCCTCATCATCGTCACGGTAACCTGAAGTGTTCGCCATGGCGGCGGCGCAGCTGCTGATCCACAGCAGCTCTGATGTCACACAGTCACCATCAACACGCTGTCATTAAGCCCCCCCCCCTGTCTCCACAGGCATGCTGCTGGTGTGTGGGGGCCTCGTCAACGGCCCCTACGCCCTCATCACCACCGCCGTGTCGGCTGATTTGGTAAGCGTGTGCCGGACTTGTACCTGATCGCCCCCTCCCTCCTCCTCTCATCCCCCCCGCCTCTCGTTCCAGGGGACCCACAAGAGCCTGAAGGGCAACGCCAGAGCTTTGTCCACCGTCACCGCCATCATCGACGGCACCGGATCCATAGGTGGGTGTAAAGGAGACGGGACTATTTTCAGTGGCGGATTAAACCTTGTTTGTCTTCACAGTGACAATCTGGGTATGAGGGTCAGAATGAGCTGGAAAACCGTAAAATGAGATGAGGAATGACCCCGGTTGTGTTTCTGTCATCAGGCGCTGCACTGGGCCCCCTGCTGGCGGGGCTGTTGTCTGCGTGGGGCTGGGATCAGGTGTTCTACATGCTGATGTTGGCTGACTTCCTGGCTATGCTGGTGAGTGCCGGTCGTAGATAAAAACCGTATCCATTCCCTAAAGGGCTTAAAGCTCCTAACTCTGTGTTTGTGCGCAGCTTTTGTTACGACTCGTCGTAAAGGAGCTGTCAAAGACGTCCCGTCCCTCCTCCTCCGTCGAGTAAGTCCCGCTTCCTTCCTCCTGATCGTTCCATTGGTTCCTAGACTTGGTTCTGTTTCTGCTCTCGTTACGACCATCATTCACAGACGTAAAGAGAGCTGAAGGTGAAGCGCCGCGTCTTCAGAGCTGCAGGTTAATGAGTGCCAGTTATGAGCTGGAATACTGGCACTGACCCACAGCCCGAGTCAAACATTAGTGACACGTAAAACCTGTCCAGCCTCTTGTTTACCCGTGCTCTAACGTGCATTGTGGGTAACAGATAAATGACGAATCACTGAGAGGATGTGAACGTCTTCCTCCTCCAACCTGTGGTCTAGTTGTTGTTTTGTGAACACCTTTCTGCAGTGTGAGCTCATATTTCCTGACTGTAAAACTTAATGACACCCGACTTATCAATCCAGTGTTAATATTTGTCTCCTTCGCAGGCTGAAGGAGCACTGACACTTTGATTGCGCTGCCTCCACCTCCTCCAATCGCTGACGTGAGTGTGAGGTGGACTCCAGCATTCACAAGACCGTCCAGATCGTCAGGGGTTAACGCCGATTAATGAGCGGACAGACTGAAGTTGTCTTCACACACTTCCCCTCTGGTGACCTGTTTCCCATCGAGCTGAGCTCGAACGCAGCACCAGCCTTCAGTCCACACGTCTACAACTCATTATAGACGTGGATGTCTTTCAAACGGCGACTTTTGGATCTTCTTACCTTTATCTGACCTTCATTTTTAAACCCCAGGGTCCTTTTTTTTTTAACGTCATGCCTGAGCTCGGCGTTGTAAAGGTGTGATGTGGCGCTATCGTTCCACCTCTGCTGCAGCATAGGTTGTAAAAGCAACAAAATGTAGGAGCCGGCGTTAGCGGTCAGCCGCTAACGCAAAGAAGAAGGAAATCAATGGTTTCAAAGTGGAGAGGCGGCGCAGGTTTAATCAGCTCCTTAATGTCCAATCAGAGGAAGAGATCAGCCACCATGTAACTGATGAAAAAAATTTGTTAGTTTGTTGCTAGGCTAGGCTAGGCTAGCATGTTCTTGAAGTCACGCTGGAGCAGCGCTATGCTGCCGTTTGTTCAATGTAAGTAAAAGTAGCGCAGGGACTGGGAAAGTACTGCAGAACATTAGCTAGTAGGAACAGGCTAGAAGCAACCAGCTAGTAGCAACAACTGAAATGATGTTGAATTAAAGATGTATCTGAAAAAAGCTTTTCTACGGCCGCATTGAAAATCTACACAAATGTGAACCACCTGATTTCATCCAGTAGCGTCATGATGGCCACACCCATCAATCCATCAATCAATCAATCGTCCACCATTAGCGGCCCAGAGCTGCCGTTAAGATTTCACATCAGATTCCGACTGACTACTGTACAAAAACGCAATTGCACAACGTTATTGATGGATTTTGGTGAAACATGATTGTATTTAATTTTTAATTTTTTTCCCTGTGGATTTTCTGATGAACTAATGTTACTTGGTGCTAGCTCTGTTAGCAGCGTAGCTCACGTTAGCGGTCACATTAGCAAAGCCCCTTGAATAATCATCCTGCTGTTTTCTGTGTTGACTTCCGGCTGAGTGACCATGTGCTAACATTAGCGACCGCTAATGCTACCTGACAGTAAACAGAAATTCCAGCGTTCGTTTTATTTTCCTGTCAGCTTCATGTCAATGTTTATTCATAAGGAAGAACGTCAGAGATTTAGTTTCGACACTGAATGTAAATAGAACCGTTTCTTCACAAGAACTTTGAAGATCTCAGCATCCACAGTCCGCACGGTCGTCATAGCAACTCTCCCTCTAAAAAGTGCTCTCTACTCGTTTTTTAGTGGTATTTGGAAGCTTCTGAAGGCGGATTTCCTCATCTGGACAAATTAGTGGTTTAAAATAGAAAAAAAAAAATTAATGCAAAAGTCGCTGTTGCATTTTTTAAAATCCGCAGAGTGACTACTTTTACGGTAGTCGGAGGAGCGATGTCGACATGCGACGGGATGCTGACCTTTCTCACCTTTGCCTTAAGGAACCAAAGAGATTGTACTGTAATGTGAGATTTGTGCAGGTTAAATTATTCCTGTCTGCATTGTGGTGATTTTATTTTCTAACATCGAGGCACCAAAGTTGTATTTTTTTGTGTGAAGATGACAACATTTTTCTCAGTTGTGCCATGAATGTAGACGTTCTGTTGGGGGGGGGGGTCTTTCTGCAGGATTCTGTTGCTCATCACGACTGAATCCCACCTCCGTCCGATTTTTGTAAGCACAACAAAACAATCTAAAAAAATGAGAGTACAAAAAAATCTAAAAGATTGGTGTTTATTCTTTTGTTTCAGATTTTTTTGGTGGTTATAATCTGTTAATTTACTGGCTGCACAGTGAAACCCCCTCTGAGCTGTGACATCATCGCCTTGAGATTCCTAGGAGGGTTTATCTCGTCAGCTGTAGGTCTCGTACTTGAAACTGTGTGCCTTTTGAATTTTGTAAGAAGACAAACATTTCAATGCTATTCTTTTCTGGGGGGGTTGTGGGGGTTTGACTCCTGAGGTAATTATTTTAGGAAAAATAAAAACCCTTGTTCCTCTTTAACTCTTTTGCTGTTGTGTTTTTGATGGCTTGTTTGTGTGGCGGCTCCTTGTGGAGGGGGCTTGAGCCCCAGCTGGGGGTGGCAGGTGTCAACCAGAACGCTCCCGACAGACAGGAACCCACTCAGTGACACGGGCAGACTGGGAAACACACACACACACACACACACACACACACACACACACACACACACAGGAAAATATGACAGCCTCAGGAGAAAAAACTCAATGCTTTAAAGATGTTTTTAGCTTTTTTTCCATCATGTGTGACTAATGTCATGCAATGTTGGCATCACATGACCGTGTGTGTGTAAAAGGTATCCATCTGGACGACCTCAGATGAGATTTAGACGAGAATCCAACAACCTGATTTAAGCATAAATAAAAATGTGAACCTATGAGCGGATTATTTTTTTATATTTTAGTCAACATCCATTTGTCATTTATTTCTCATGTTGGTTTGGAAAAAATTAGGCTGTAAATGAACTGAAACAAAGTTATTGTAAGTGCTACATTTTTCGAACTATTCCTCTGGTTCTGATGACTTCCTGTATTTTATGCTAAGCTAAGCCAAAATCCACAGTTTAACTCGGCTTCTCAGGCCTCCTTTTTCTAATTCTGAGGCATTTAGAACACAAAAGCCAGCAATAAGCCACTCTGCTCCACCCACACACTACCCGCAGGCCCCAGCCGGTGACCCCCACCCGTCTGTCAGAAGTCCTCCTCTATAATGGAGCGTTTAAACGTCCCTGGTGCTGCAGGTTTTAATACAGTTCAGGTCGGTCTGTTTGCTGCTGTGGTGACTCATCCACAGTAATGCCTCAGCCTGTGTTCGCTCCACAGCTCACCTCCTTTGCCTCTTCCTTGATGGATGGAGCCACCATTAATGCAATTACAGACATTCCTCCTCCTCCTCATCCACACCCTGAAGCTCCCACAGCGAAGGAGCTGGAAGGAGTTCCTCGATTCCCTCACAGAATTGCTTCTAAAAAGACATTTTTTATTCTTTGACTTCACAAAGCAGGAGGGAGCTGTTACTGCCGTGTGAACCTGAACGCCTCATTGCGTACTTCTACTGCGTTGTGTGTCTGTGTGTAAAATGGTTTAGAAATGTTGAAAAATGAACAAATTCATTCATATATTGTTTGATGATCAATTAGTAATTTAATTAATAATTTAATTATTTATATATCTGCTATAATCCACTGAGAGGTTGCAGGAAATCCTACTGTGGGATATTTATAGGCTCTGCTTGTTAATAATGCAGTTATAAATATTTACTATCCATTAAATGTTAACTGGTTTCTACAGTTTAACGGTTAATACTTCATAAATAGATTTTAAAAATTAAAAGTAATCCAATTTGTAAAAATTTAAAGATTGTCTTTATGAAATCATTAATCTCCGCCCGTCCAGATCCCCGACGAGCTACGCCGAAGAGGGTTTGTTTGTTCATTAGCGTGATTAAGTAGAAAAACTACAACTCCCATCGCTTCAGTACGAATTCAGGAATTTCTTTAACGCTGTTGGTTAAAAAGTTTTGTCTGACGACGCAAAAACAAAACAAAAAAACCCTCCTGCTTTCAATTCATCCACCAGAGTACAAAAATAAGGTAAAATAAAATAAAATGAGAGCTAACGAAGTCTGAAGCTATGCTAGCAGCTATGGTAGCAGTATGCTAGCAGCTCTGTGAGACTACGGCGGCGTTTTGAGCTAAACTTGCTAAAGTGCTAATGTTTAGCATGAAAAAATTTTTTTTAGCGATCAAATAATTAAATAACAAAGGTTATTATAGTAAACAAATGTATTTTAAAATAAGTCATAATCAGATGACACCTATTATGCCTTATTACTTAATTTAATTCTATTATATTCTATCAAAATATAAATGAACTCATAAAATATCCGTTATTTAGATCCGTTTTATAGAGATATTTATTCAAGTGATGAACACATTAATGCATCAGCTAATAATAATAGATAATAACGCCTCTATATTTCACTAAAGTACATTTAAATACAGGATAAGGGGGTGTAGTGACGTCACTGTCACGCTCGTTTCTGATTGGTGGACTTTACAACGTTATCCCCAGGTGCTGCAAGCAGAAAGAAACACGGACCCTTATACGTATTAGTCTACCTGAACAACTTCAACTGTGTGTGTGTGTGTGTGTGCGTGTGTGTGTGCGTGAGTGCGTGTGTGTGTGTTTGCGTGTGTGTGTTTGCGTGTGTGTGTATGTGTGTAAGAGGGCTTGCCCGTGATCGCGGGCGTGCGCAGACCCTGGAGGTGAATGAGGGAGCGGGGGCGCGCCTGGCCGGGCTTTATGAGATGCGGTCACGGGGTGAGGTGACAGAGCGCAGAGGCACCGGGAGGAGGACGGACGGAGGCGGTGTGTGTGTGTGTGTGTGAATGTGTGTGTGTGTGTAAGACAGGCAGACAGACAGCTGGGATGTCGTCGGACCGCTGACTCGTCTCTCACCCACTCGGTTCGGTTTACCGGAGCGCAGCGGCGACGCGGAGCACCGGAGCAGGAGCCGCACATCGACGCACCGACGCCGGAGAGGAGGAGGGGGACTATGGGCTCCGCTTCGTCCTCCTACCGGGTGATTTACCTGGACGTGGACGGCAGGATCCAGAAGGTAGGTGGACGAATGGAAGTAAACAATCAACAAAAATAAACAAACACCAGACAGACACGGAGTCATGATTTCAAACCTACAACAGGTAACTTTACATGTTCCAGCAGCAGGTCCAAAAGTTAGAGGTGGACATGAAAGTGTGACGTTATGGATTTTTAAAAGTTAGTTTTTGGCTTTATTTTGTTGTCTGAAAATTGTTTACAAGAAAACGATCAGTAAACAAACAAAACAAGAGATGGACTGCAGAAACAAGTGGAAGGGAACCATTAAAATGATCTGTGAGTGTTGAAAAGATCTGAATTAGTTTAAACACAAAGATGCCCTGATCATCTATTTTTCTGTTCCGGCCCAGGAGCGCTATTAAATTAAATTACATGAAATTAAATTTAAATTAAATTAAGAAGAGAAATAGAAGTAGTGCAGAATCTGAAAACAAGCAGAATGATATTTAAATAACACAACTTGCAATAACAGATGCTTATATCATCATGTGCACAGAGAACAACTAATAAATGAAGAAAAAAAAGTGCCCATAATTGGACTCAAATTTTACAACCTAGTGATTACAGTATTTCATAGTTAGTTTAATGGTAGTTAATTTGGTAATCGGTTAAAACAGGAAGTAAAAAATGCAGGCGTCCACAGTTTTACAATAAGTTCTGATTCTATAAATTGTTAGTAATACTGTATGTCTCAGAGTTGAGCTGCGGATGCGTCCTTATTGTGATCCGTCACGGGGGACGGTAGCCTAGCAGCTGAAATTCTTTGCAAATATCGAGATGTGAGGAAAACCTTGAAGTTCAGACTGCAGTGATATCATAAAAGGAAAAAAAGCTGAAGCAGTTGAGCAGAAAGAAACAAAGAAGAATTCATGTTTAACAATCAGCCATAGAAGCGTTTACAGCAGCTGTACAGTTTAGAAAAGACACCAGTCACATCGGAGTGATATAGGAATGAATAAATCTGCTATTTAGAAACTTGAATATTGAAATATTGAATGTTTTTCTGGGAGAGTTCTGCTTTCAAACACAAAATTTTTTTTTTTTAAATCTCTATGCTTTCAGCTTCAGAATGCAACTTTGTAAGCTGGTGAATTTTCACACCGTCATGAAATGTTTGGAGCATCATTCAGAACTGTTGCATCATCAAAGGTTTTCGATGACGATTTCGTCAAAATGCTACCGTTTGATGCAGTAATACTGGGCTCTATATGTACTCTAGAGCCTTCGGCAGGCATGTAGAGGTAGAGGAGTAACTCTGACCTCTAATACATTCCACATCGCTCATGAAACACATTTTCTCTCCTACAGATTAAAGAATGTAGGTCATGCAGTCTCAGATCCGATCTTCCAAACGTACCCCCAGCTGCTTTCATTCCCCAGAGCGCTTCTGTCGTGAATGATTGTAGGAGGAACTCCTGCAGCTTCAGCAGAAATGACGAAGACGAAGCTACAGCAGCCATGTGTGACAGAGTGGCTGAAGCAAATCAGGAGTTTACATCTAGGATTTATAAAAGCCGAGTCCCGCTGTTCCCCATCAGCCTGCCAGCCTTGTTAGGGTTAATCTTTAACAGAGCTCAGGAATAAATATCATAAATGTTCACCATTGCTCTAAATTAATTCAAATGTTGTTCAATTGAGATATCTGTCTCCTCGCAGGGCGAAGTGATCCCAGAACGAAGCAGGGAATGTCTGATAATGCTTCATGTGAAGAGTTTGTTTCTGGAAACTAAACAGAAGTTAAATCAGTGACGTAACAATGGAAGTGAGTCAATTCCATCATTACATCTCTGATTATAAACCCAGAAGCCTCCTGATTGGCTGATTCTACCCATGTGACTCATGGACCATGTAGTCTGGTCATTTGTCTTGTTATTATCCCGATCTTTATTCTAGAGAAACTAGATTTCACTGGTGTTGGTTTCCTTCTGGAGCCACATCCAGAAATTGAGAAGAAACCTGAAAGTCAACACCAAACGGAATCGTCTCAGTTTCAGCTACAACGACAATTTATTTGTGTCTTTTGAAAAAGTTCTCTTTCAGAACTCTCTACACACAACACTGCAGTGTGCATGCCGGGTCAGCAGGTGGCGATGTACCCAGTGGCACTCAAAATGAGACTGATGTTTTTTATGTATTGTTGTTCTTTTGTTTGTTGTTGTTTTTTGTTTGTTGTTGTTCCCGTTTCCACGGCGACTGCGTGAAGTTTGTGTCCATAAGCCTCAAAACACACGAATGAACTTGTGTGTTTTGAGGCTTATAAACATCCGAAAAAACTCGTTTTTCGGGGCGTGTCTCTCCAAAACATTTATTTATCATTTTTTGAGTAACCCTGCTGACAAACAAACAAACAAACATGCATACAAAAAAACAGGAAATGCATTGAGGTACATCTCTTTGCATTTCCTGAGTGGAATCGTCTTTGTGGCGTTTGCGGGTTGCAGGTGGGTTTAAAGGGTAAACTCTGGAGGTGTGTGTTTTCCCTGCAGGTGTGTGTCTGCATGTGATGGAGCCTAATCTGAGTCCAGGCTATCAATAACATTGATCTGTGGGTCACTTGTTGTTGGGCGGGAGACGCTGTGTAACAGACAGGAATGTGTACGCAATGCTTTTTAAAAAAAAATCGTATAAATTTTGATATTTTCATGATTTAAGATCTTGTTTCTATCGGCTAATTAAACTGATTGACGTCTGAACTGTTGGATCCGTGGAGTTTTCTCACATCCAAACACATTTTTGTTTTTATCAGTTGTTTTCAAGGCATAATTTTTATTTTTAATGATGCATCTTTTGCATATTCAGCTGGTGTTGTGGAGCCAGCGTTTTCATTGTTTGTTCACCTTTTGTTGTTTTAATTATCTGTTACACTGGGATTCGCATCAGGTTTGAATATTTTTATTTGATTAGCATGACAGTGGCTAATTTATGCTGGAGGGGGGGGGGGGGGTTTCCTGGTCCCTGGGAGCTGCAGCTGTTAGGATGAAGAGGGGTTTGTTATTGAAATCAGTCTTCGTCAATCCGATTATTAACGACGCTGCGATTGAAAAGAGCCGTTAACTCGTCAGAATCGTTCATTCATGTGGCCCCAGAAACATTTCCCAACGCGATTAATGACGCACTGATGCATGATGGGATTAATGTCGTGCATCGGATTCGGACGCGGGTTGTTGAAGTGACCTCCAGCCGCCGCTGTCTCTTCCACCTGTGACAGGCTGCCACCGCCAGACCGCTGAAGTGTACTTTGACCTCTCATCCTCCTCATCCTCATCGCTCCATCCACCCCCCTCCATGCCGCCGTGCCCCCCCGTGTCACCGCTCTCCTCCGATGCCATCGTACGCGAGCGCCTCCATTATCTATGTGGGTCATCTGTCTCCGTTCATCACGAATGTAGTGGGGGGGGGGGACGCAAACCATTCGTCACGTTCTGTGGCGGCGCTTGACCTTGTTTGCGAAACGGGGGGAGACGACACAGAATGTTTACCCCCCCACACCCTCAACCCCGGGCTGTGGGGAACATGTTCTTTAATCAGGAGAAGCGCCCGGGGTGTGGGAAGCTCCTTCCTCCTCTAGAGCTTCTCCCGCTGGACGAGGAAGAGTCATGATCTCCCGCAAGACATCTGGAACCGATTTAAAGGTCAAACGAAGGTTGAGTTCTGATTCCGATTGGCTGAGCCCCATCATGTGACTCCACCCGGATCCACTCCACCTAGAACCTCTTTAGAGAGGCAGGAAACAGGGAGTGGGAGTGGAGGGATGAGCTCCGCCCACATCATTCATCCACCCAACCTCTTTATTTAATGTGTGTGTCGTCAGGTGTGTGTCTTGTTGTTAACACACACATCATTTTATGATTCCTTGTGTGGTCTTTCATTTTGCCGACGCTCACATGGTTCAGACATCTGTAATCAGTAGCTAGGGGTGTGTTTCCGCAAGCCAATCAGGATGATCGCTCTCCAAACGTGGAACAATAAATTAAATTTTATGTTAGCTCACGCTTTTAAACAACAACCTGCGTGAAAATTCATTCATTCAAGCCAGATATTACTAGATGAGGATCAGCGAAGCCAACAATGGCTTCCTGATGCTCGTCACTCCTCCTGGTGGACAGACGAGGCGTTACAGCAATTTGGTGTGAGCAAAGAGTTTAATAGATGAATTGAAATTCTATTTATTTTATCAACTAGTGGGTAAAGTGATTAAAACCGTCAAGCCTGAAAAATAAGCTGATCTAGTCCATTGTTGTATGTTTGAGCTTGTGCATCATTACTTGTTAGCGCTTTTAGCTTAGAAATCGCAAAAACACAAAACTAACAAATATTGTTTGATGGAGTCTGAAAGTTTTCCAAAATGCCAAAGATCCAAAATGGGTTTTTAAGTTATTTGCACCATTTTTTTCAAAAATTTTCCGAGTAAACAGCTTCCGAGTAAACAGTGTACTGTTCCTTTAAGAAGCGTCCCTACTGACCAGGTGTGACCTGATGATGTCATGTGATTGTGTCCCTCAGGTGGTGTTCAGTAGATTCTGCAGCCCGTGTGACATCAAGGAGCTGTTCTGCACGGCGTTGGGCGTGCCCAGGTAACGCACCTTCACGCCACGTATCGATGGTTAGCTTCTGTCTGTTCCCACCGCGTGTTTCACACCTTCTGGAGCCTCTGCTGTTACAGCCTTTATGGTTTCCCACAGTAAACATTCCCCGAGACGCCCCTCTGCTGTTCTGCTGCCGTTCTCTGGGGTGTGATAATAGTTGTTGGTGATTTATTAGCTGATGTGATTTTTGCCTCCGTGCAGGAACACCAACCTGTCTCTGTTGGACTCGTCCGGCGCCATGGTGTCCATCGACCCCACCATGCCCCACAACACCGAGAGGTACGGCCCCGCCCGCGTCTGCATTGATCCGGTGATCGGTTTTGTTTTGAAAGGTTCATTTGTGGATTAGCTGTAAATCTGCTTCCTCCTCCATGTTCACCTGTCGCTATGGTGACCTGTGAGCTTCTGTCAGGTCATGTTGTTGGGTTTCTATTTTTTTGTTAAGACTGATGTGGATGCCGTGTTTTTCCGTTATTGTGTCCGGATGGGGAGCATCCAGTTTCGCTTTTAGAAGTGGAATTTTCCGGAGCTGCTGTTGGTGACCTTCGGAGACACCACATTTAACCCTTCCATGACTGTCCTGAAACGGCTGAAGCTGCAGGAACAGAATGAAATGTCCCTTCAGTGGGAACAAACGCCAAACACACTCTGATCCCCACATCCTCTGGTGTGTGTGTGTGTGTGTGTGTGTTATCTTATCTGAGTGTAACATCTCAGTGTTGGTAATCTTCCACGTTAACGACGTCCACTTGAATTAGTAAGCAGGAGGAAAAGTACAGCGTGTTTCCCTCCAGGACGGGGAAGAGTTTCAGCGTTGCACCACTTCTGTTCTGACCTGTGTGTGTGTGTGTGTGTGTGTGTGTTTGTGTGTCCCGTTGTGTTGAAGGTCACCGTACAGATTGGTGCCAACGGCAGGAGGACAGCTGGCTGGTGAGTCTCTCACACACACACACACACAGTTCTGTCATCTCAACCAATCGTCAGACTTTAATACGGGTCAGAAACCCAGTTTACGTGACCCGGAGGGCGTGGCTTTAAATCAATCAGCTAATCAGAACAACTGGATGTTTATGTTAAATCAGACCAAACTCATTCTGCAGAGCTGCTTCTGAACCAATCAGCCTGTCAATCAGTCAATCTGATGTGGAATCAATATCATTGAATATTGATGTGGTTCCATTTATTGTCAGAGAATTTAAATTTAAATTTGATCAAAAACCGTAAAGAAATCACTGATGATATAGATCCAACATGGAATGGACAGCAGTAATGAAAACATGAAGCTAAATAAGAACGTGAATTCAGAGAAATAACCATTAATCACATAAATATGACAGAAACGTCAAGTACAAACATTTAAAGATATGGGATTACGAGAAATGAAGCAGCTTCAGTGAAATCACACACACTCACACACACACACACACACACACTTAGGTAAACACCTATAAAGGTCCTGAACCCGTGAGCGTTCCCTCCGGTGGTTCAGAACCATATAACTGTTTTTATGGAGACTTAACATCCCATCAGTGGAACCGACACAACAATGTGAAGCAAAGCGCGAGTCAACAACCATCAGCCTCGTAAAACACCCGTCACATCACTCACAGGGCGTTCAGGGGGGCCATTTGTGCTTCACGTGTCACATGATGTCACATGACTGGATCGCTAATAAATTTACGTAGATTTTAACACGTACATTCCTACAGCGTACACGTTCCTGGGTGATCTAGATGATGATGGGGTGCCGGAATGTTACAGAACGGATGGAACAAAGTTAACAAAAAGATTACGGATAGAGGGGCAGTGTAGTACTTGTTTCACTGTCGCCACCCAGTGGTCAGGATGAAGAACTGGTTGATTAGACCCTGTTTCAGGCCCATTATTCCTAATGTCAAGGTGCGGCAGGGCTTTAATTTACAGCGGTAAACAGTTTCAGTGAAACTACTAAATGTGTTAATTATAAGGAATTAACTGATACCCTGCAGCCAATCAGATTAGAGTATTCACCCAGCCTGATATCAGCCTGAGTGACGCTCAGAGCTTAAATTTAGATCCTGAAACTTTTATGGAACAGTCTGATTATTTGGTGTCTGGATCTTTTTTTTGCTGCATCCCAGCTGACTGGGGTCAGCTCACCTAACCAGTCACTAATCGTAGAGTTTATCAAATCGTGAAGGAGGTTTGGTGTCGATATAATGCTGTGAAGCTTCAGCTGGTGTGTCGTTACTCCATGCCTGATCATAAAAACGTCCTCTCTTCCTCGGCTTAATTAATCACAGGGAGGAATTTTTTAACAGCACTGTTTTCAGTCTACAGTGACCTATGACCCCCCCCTCCGCACACAGTCTCACACACACACACACCAAACATTGGAATGTGAATGACACAATGTACGAACTCGCCACCAAGTTGGAATTTTTTACATGCTTTTTTTTCTTTTACACTTTCTCATAGCTGTTAGTTTATTGGCCGCGGTTGTTGAACTTTGCCCCCCGACAGTAGAGCTTCTGTCCAATGGCAGGGCTGTGTTTGTGCGTCCTGCTGTGTGTGGGAGGACGCATCAGAAGTGGTTTGTTAATACGTCGAGCCGTCAGCTGTCAGCTCCAGTCGCTGAGGAGGACGAGGGCCGACCGTTTATTTCTTCTCTGCCGTCTGTCGCTTTGGCGTCCAATGCTGCCTCCGATTGGCTCGTGTTTCGTCTGTAAGTGCGATGACTGCCGATCAGTCGCCGCTTTATTCCTGGTGAACAATGTGCTGCCACGTTCGCCCTGTGATTGTGTGTTTGTTGTGTGTCGCTCTCCTCCGCAGATAAAGAGGAACTCTTTCAGAATGTACTGACGCAAGTCGCTGAGCAGTTTTCAAGGTAAGTCGGCGCCGGCAGATTGTTGTCGATGAGGAGGAGTTGTTTGTTCAGTTCTCCAGCCTAGTTTCCTATCATCACGAAACATAAATTGTTTGCATTTGTAGTTTTCAATGCCTCCATCCTGTAGTTTTCTGTCCATCTGTAGGTAACAGGATCACCGGGGGTGGTTTTTCACACATTTGTGATGCATGTTGTTGGAACCCAGCTGTTTGCTGGTGCAGGATTTAAATCTGACCACGGGGGTCAGCAGAGGGTAACTCGCTGAAAACTAAAGAAGAAAAAACGTTTGTGTCATCTCAGCGTCAGGTTCGTGTCATTTACAGAGACGGCAACACAAATTCAGTTTTGTTTTAGATTCAGTTTGATATGGAGGACGAGAAATGCACCGTTGGCATGGTAACTTGCTTATGTAATTTTACCCTGGCATCTGTTAAAGGTTGATCACCTGGCTGATGCTTAATCAGTGCAGGTCACCGTTGATCCTGTCGCTCGTCATCACGTCTTCATCATTGTTCTCTCCTCACAACATGTACTGAAGGCTAACTGGATTAGCCTGAGTGTAACTGGGTTAGCCTGAGTGTAACTGGGTTAGCCTGAGTTTAACTGGGTGAGCGTGAGTTTAACTGGGTTAGCCTGAGTTTAACTGGGTGAGAGTGAGTTTAACTGGGTGAGCCTGCGTTTAACTGGGTGAATCTGAGGTTAACTAGCTGACACCAGTTCTGGGTCCAAAGGGTCGAATGCAGGCTGGATCCGACTGCAGCGCTGCAGGTGAACAATCAGGTGTGATCAGAAGTTGTATAACATGTTGTGATAGATCGACGCGTCAGCACTATTACCAAAATGCCGTCCAGAGGACGGTCTGAACGTATCAACAAATTGATCGGCACTTTCTGATCTCATCAGAATAATGAAAACAAATTCAGATTAGATCATTTTTTAAATGACTTTTATTTTGTGGAGGATCGTCTGCTTACGGATTTTAACGCTTTCATCCAATCGCTGCAGCTCTGTTAAATTTTACATCACAGACGTCTTATTGAAATATACAACAGAGCAGAGCAGGAATGTAGATTTAGAAGAAGAAGAAGAAGAAGAAGAAGTGTAGATAGATTTATGGGCAATAAAGAAGTTATTTGACTTCTGTTCAAACTTTATAGAATTTAAACGACTTGTTTTATCGCCTCCACCATGACGGTTGATGGAAGCAAGGGATGCCCGTCTCACTTCCTGCCTGTCTCTCTCTCTCTGGCAGGGCGTTCAAGATCAACGAGCTGAAGACCGAGGTCACCAACCGTCTCGCCATGTTGGAGAAAAGAGTGGAGCGTAAGTCACTACCCATCATCCCTCTGTCACACCAAACACGCAAAATACATTTAAATGAGCCCAAAGCAGAAGCAGGTGTGGGATGGTTTTATTGCTGCTGTGTTCTGATTGGCTGTCGCAGGCCTCTCAGGTGAGCAGCAGCTGGGTTCAGGTCGTTGTTGTTGTACAGTAGTGTTTGCACTGATTGCGTGTCCGATAGCCACATGCCTTCGCTGCATGCCGTCTGGACTCGTGTTCCTCGCCGCTTTACGAGGATCCTGCGATTAGATTAGCGCTAGCCGCTCCGCTAACGCGGCCCGCTGACCCACCTGCAGAGGCCGTTAACCTTCGTTAACTGAACATTGACCACGTGTTAACCCGTTTAGAGCTCACAGGAATGTTTCATCGTCTTATACAACACGGGCCGCGGGGTCACGCACCAGTTCCCTCTCAGCTGATTATAATCAGGCTGGTTTTATTGGGTGTGAGCAGGACGTTTGCTCTTCTGGGGCCGCCGAGAGTTTGCAGAGTTTTTATCTGATGGCGTCTCGGCGCTGGCTGTGGATGTGCCATTTCTGAAGATACACCGGCTGTAAAATGCAGTCAATAAAAGATTTGTGATTGCCAGCATTCTTTATAATAAAGATATCTGTGTTCTTGACAGGCCAGCTGCCCGCAGGAACATTTAATCAGTGATCGTTTTGCAATCATTACATCCTTCCTCCTATGGCGGAGATTAAAATTAAAGGTCAAGTCGGATGCGTGACTCCGACATTAGCACCGGAGAGGAAGGAGGAGGTCGTCATCCTTCATGATGGCGAGATTTCACAGCCAGTGTCTTCAGGGATTTGACACGAGACGTGACTTTAACACCTCTCTCTGCATATAGGTGCATTTCGTCACGCGTGTAACGACTGGAAGACGTGTTTTTCATGCGTTAACAGACAGCAGATGGGAGTTCAGCCGCAGGATGCAGCTGCAGCGCCAGAATAGACCCCAAGCACTTCAGTTACCATGACGACGTGACACAAGCACACTTCAGTCACCGCGTTTTTGGACAAGTGTTGAATAATTTTTAGCCCAAAATCAGTGAAAGTCCTTTTAGACACAAGTTAGAGGCTTTGGTTTCTCAGGAATCACTGCAGAGTGAGACATCCTGTTTGCGCCACATCTTTGTCAGTCCATGCTATCTGTCTGTTAGCATTAGCGGTCACACTAACACCCCTGATTGGAGGTGGAGCTTCATGCTAATGATTACAGTATTTTCCGCACTATAAGGTGCACCTAAAAGCTTTTTTTAACTGTCTCAAAAACCGACAGTGCGCCTTATAATACAGTGCGCCTTATAGTGTGGAAAATACTGTAATTGATCGATTGGTTCCATTCCTGCGTGATGCGTCGTTTTTTACTGATAGAAGAGTCGTCGCATGGAGAGATAAATTTAAAAACCACTAAAACATCTCCAAAAAATGAACAAAGTACATCAAGAGAGGTTTTTTTGTTATTCCTGTTCAGCATCTTTTAAATATTCAGCGTGTGATGTTCTCCTCAGGTTTTCTCTGCCCTTCTACTTGAACTTTATTTTTACCAATATGCAAATGAGGATCAAATAGTTTCTGTTTGCAGCAGCTTCTAAAGTTGTGACCTGAGCCGGGGGGTGGGGGGTCAGACGTTCTGATGATTCCTCCCAGCATCTCCACTAGCTGCTCTGAAGTAGTAGTATCACATCTGACGCACACACACTTCACATAGGCCTGCCAATTGCCTGGATACCTGGTCGCTAAGGCAACAACGTGGCGCCCACACACAGATCTCCATCCTCTCACCACTTTGGTCGCCATGGCCACCTGTTTTAGTGGGAGCTGGAGTGATGTCGGAGGCGACCTTTTCTCAGGTTCAGTGGGAAGAAAAGGGGGGGGGGGGGGACAGAGGAGTCCTGATTGGTCCAGCCTAAAACTCACAAACTTCCCACATGCATGTTGTTTACGGGTGTGTTTCGATAAAGTTGTATTCAAACGAACCTGTGATGTCACAAATCCAACCACGTCGCTTTTTGAATAAAGGTGATCAGCTGTTTTGTGTATTTGTGAAAATGTTGACGTTTTGTCTGTTCGGACCTTTTAAATCAGTGACAGGAGGAACTAATCACGGATCAATAAGTTTGATTGGTCTTCCTGTCTGTCTGCAGTGGAGGGGATGAAGGTGGTGGAGATCGAGAAGTGTCGCAACGACATTAAGAAGCTCCGTGAGGAGATGGTGTCGAGAAGCAACAGGTGATGACAACAACAAAAACAACAACACACCAAAAACAACAACAACAACGTAATCGCGAGGCTAAACAGGAGCTAACCGTTAACAATGGAGGATAATTTATCACGCGCTGCGTTCTTGTTTCAACCAAAAAGTGAAACAAGTGATCATCTTAATGGCTAAATTATAGATTTATTATTGATTGAATATTGCAGCGTATTGATCTTCACTCTCGTCTTATTTTCAGTAACTTCCTGGAGGACAACAAGAAGCTGACTCCTCGCAGAGACGTGCCATCCTACCCAAAGGTATGACCAAACACGACCCATCCATTCATTTATTAATCAACATATTGATCAGATTCATGAAGTCATCAGGTCATCATTAGGATCCAATCACCTGCTAGCATTCGGTTGCTAACGGTGTCGTAATGGCTAGCTGGGTCCGAATAGTTTCCAATTGCACATCTGCAAAATGTTTCCCACCTTTTCGCTGAATTTTAATCCGGCTAAGATCACAAACGACAACACTTGATTGACGCTCGTCGAGCTCGTCTTTTTGCCAGCGCCGCCAACACCGCCTTTGATCGACGCCAAACTCATCCTGAACCAAACCCACAGCCTGGATTCACCGGATTGGGAAAAATTTAAAATCTGGTGGATCCAGATTTGAATTTGGATCCAGTCTACACTGTGTGAACGGATCTGGATTCAGAGTTCAAACCACTGCTTTTAGATATTACCTATATGAGACAAGTGCATCATGGGTGGAGACTCCAGCTGATCCAATGAACGTGTGTGTGTGTGTGTGTGTGTGTGTGTGTGTGTGTGTGTGTGTGTGTGTGTGTGTGCAGTACCATCTGTCTAAGGAGACAGTCGACGCTCTCAGGTTGCCTACGTTCGATGCGTGGCAGTGGGAACCCAACGAGGTGAGACTCGTGTTCGTTTATCGATTACCTGTTAATTATTACTCATTAATCACAACCACCTTTCCAAAAGTGATGGGACGTCGTGTCAGAACAGGAACAGAACGTGTTGACTTAAAGACTTTAAACCGAAAATAAGAGTTTTACTGACCTTTGTTGATTTAATTTGTTCTTCTGATGGTTGTCTTGTGGAGAGGTATTCTAGATGTTTCCTCTCTAATTATTGCTGTATTTCCAGATGCTGAGCTGTCTGGAGCACATGTACCACGACCTGGGCCTTGTCAAAGACTTCAACATCAACCCCATAACGCTGAAGCGATGGCTGGTAAGACGCCCAGCTTTCACCCCCGGTGTCGCCCCGGATACGCCCGTTGATGAACATCCACGCCTCACCACTCTCGTCTTTTTTCCTCCATGCAGCTTTGTATCCATGACAACTACAAGAACAACCCTTTCCACAACTTCCGCCACTGTTTCTGCGTCACGCAGATGATGTACAGCATGATCTGCCTCTGCAGCCTGCAGGTAAACGGCTTCACGGTGACCAGGAAATTCACTGTGGAGATGCATTATGGGAAATTTAAAGGGAGTCCTATTGACTCAGGGAGAGTTAGCTGAGAGCCATCAGCGCAAAGCTAACTATGCCAATGAGGCACTTCCATTAGATTAGCATTGAATTAGCTCAGAGCAGCCGCTATGCTACGCTAACTAGGGCATCCATTCGCTAAAAGCCTAACAAGTGATGCAAGCTGCTGTCGCCATGGTCACGGGTGCGAGTTTTGCAAAAACAAGAAGCGTCAGGGGATTCAGGAAAACTCCGGGGGACGTGATGAGAGGATGAGGAGGGAGGGGGGGGTGACGAAGAAGGTGCTGCTACTCCTCATCTCTCATCCCTCCGGGACACCCAGTCACCGGGGGATTAATTACCTCGTGGTTAATGAGTCATTATGAAGCATCTGGTGCAACACACACACACACACACACACACACACAAATGCATTGTGGCTCTAATCAGTCTGACTGTGGGTGTGGGTTTCCAGGAGAAGTTCACTCAGGTCGACATCTTGATCCTCATGACGGCCGCCGTTTGTCACGACCTCGATCACCCCGGGTTCAACAACACGTAAGACTCGACACGACCCCCCCCATTCTCTCCTCCTTCCATTCCCTCTTTCCTTCATTAATCCTCTCTCTCTCTCTCTCTGCTCCAGGTACCAGATCAACGCCCGGACGGAGCTGGCGGTGCGCTACAACGACATCTCCCCCCTGGAGAACCACCACTGCGCCGTGGCCTTCCAGATCTTCTCTCAGCCCGACTGCAACATCTTCTCCAACTTCGACCCCGAGGCCTTCAAGCAGATACGACAGGTAGCTGCTAGTGTGTGTTTGTGTGTGTGTGTGTGTAGGGGACAGAAGGAACACCTGGTGACACTCCTGTGTGTGTGTTTGTCAGGGGACCATCACGCTGATCCTCGCCACAGACATGGCCCGACACGGAGAGATCCTGGACTCCTTCAAGCAGAAGGTGGATAACTTTGACTACACGGACGAGGAGCACGTCACCTGTGTAAGGACCCCCCACACACACAGAGACACACACACACAGTACACAAGCCACGCTGGCATTTCTGTAAATGTTAGCCCAGAGGCTAACAACATAAAATAAATATATGAAAGTATAAGTACGTCACTCATCATTTATGAAATGCAGAAAAATAAGGGAAGAGGACATTCAAACACCGCAGGGAAGGTTAAAACACACGCAAAGCATGTAAATGCATAATAATGACCTTATTGTCAACATGTGTTCGAGTGTATGTGCTGAGTGTTTACAAGTAACATGAACACGATTACAGATGTGTTCAACCCAGAGATGTAGGCTGGAACCAAAAGCTGTCAAACCTAAAATGATCAAAGGATCAAATTAAAATGTAGAAATCGTATTGGGTAGATCGAGTCAAATATATTCAACAGCTGGAGTTTTGTTCCTTAAAAATTAATCCTGAAATCACACAAAAATCCATCACACCTGACCATGATGATTATGAAGATAATAATAATGATAATAATAATAATAATATTATAATAATAATCCTGCTCTGGTCTCTGCAGCTGAAGATGGTTCTCATTAAGTGCTGTGACATCTCCAACGAGGTGCGGCCCATGGAGGTGGCCGAGCCCTGGGTCGACTGCCTCCTGGAGGAGTACTTCATGCAGGTGGGTCCTCCTCGGGGGGTCCTGGTCCCCGGGGGGCCAAACCCGCCTCTGTCTGACTCCGTCTGTCTGTCTGTCTGACCGCCTGTCTGTCTCTCTGCTCAGAGCGACAGGGAGAAGGCGGAGGGTCTCCCCGTGGCTCCGTTCATGGACAGAGAGAAGGTCACCAAGCCGACGGCTCAGATCGGCTTCATCAAGTTCGTCCTCATCCCCATGTTTGAGACGGTGATGAAGGTGAGGGTGAAGCTCTTTCTCTAATGACGGCTCAGCAGCCCGTGAGACTTCTGGGTAATTTAACACCATCCTCCTGATGGTTTATTAATCACAGTTTTTAACTTGATTGCTGTTGCCATGAGCAACAACTTTGGGTTTCAAAAATACGTTTTTGGCTCCGGTGAAACAGGAAGTAACGTTGTGTAACGCCACCCGTTGGCGTTCCAGTTGTTCCCGCAGATCGAGGAGGCGATGGTTCAGCCACTCCGAGAGTCCAGAGACCGATACGAGGAGCTCAAGCAGATCGACGACGCCATGAACGAGGTGGGGTTATTTGTTAGCGCGTGGACGCGATTGATTGGCCCTCGGCGTTGCCTAATGACGCGTGTCGTTCCCTCCAGGTGCAGAAAAAGAAAAGTGAGAACCTGACCATGGGAAAGAAAAAATAAAAAAAGCGTTTTGAGAAGGTAGGATGGGGCGGAAGCGTCAGCGCCTCCGAGCGGAGAGGCTAACGGCGGCGCTGACGGCTGTCCTGCTGTTCCATTACCAGCGAGCTTTAGAGCACCAGAGTGGGCGTGACGTGGGCGTGGCGTGAAGTGAAGCTAAGCCGTCGGAGACGTGAGCGGCCGATGGTCATTCCAGCGCTCAGGACACAGATGTGGAGCTGGTCGGCGATCCAAACGACCGACGGACCGGAGGACCAGGCGGACAATCAGGAAGTGTGTGTACAGGCACATATTTTAGACACATATCGGACTTTTTTTATTTGAAACGTGTTGTTTTTTACAGATTGTACAGATTTTTAGTGACTTTTGTCCTTTGCTATAAAAAGAAATTAAAAAAAATAAAGGACTACTTTAATAATAAGTTCCTGTCCGGACTATTGATCAGTAATCATCAACGTCCACATGATTCAGTCACGGTGCGTTCACATACAGCGTGTTCTTTTCAGCGTTGATGAAGCAAAACCAGTTTAAATTTTAAAAAAAAATCAGGAATTTGAATCATAAAAATCAAACTAAATCCATCCGTCTGCTCCTCTGGCCGTACGTTAAACTCCTCCCCTGTCCGTCGGCGGTGTGATGGCGGTGGGCGTCGGCTTGACCTTCTTGTTGCCGCCGCCGTTCTGCGCCGTCTGCGTCCTCTTCTTCTTCTGCTGCTGCTCCTCCAGACGCTGCTGCTTCTTCTGCTGGTACGCCGCCACGTTGTCGAAGCTCACCTTGTGCAGGTGATCGAAGCGCTTGCTGGTCCTGGAGGGGGCTGAGAGACGGGGGGGGGGGGGGGGGGGCTAGGTTAGCAAACGGCAAATAAACTCAGCGGTGGTTCCCACCCTGAACGTTTCTTTTATTAGAAACGGTTAAAAATACAGGAGATTGACAGGAAGGTAAACAGGAAGAACGCTAATTATGACTCATGGAAACGGGAGAAGAGGCAGGGAAACCTGTGATCTGGTGTCACCAGGTCACGTGACACCAGGTTATTTCTGTCTGGAGCGCACGGGGGCGGGGTGAGGTCACGTGACTGATGACTCACCGTCGAGCATCTCCCAGTGCTTCTTGAAGGCTTCAGTCACTCGGCTCAGGTCGGGGTTCTCGGCGTCGCACTAGAGGAAGCAGCAGGAGAGCAGGGGTCAAAGGTCAGATGAGGCCAATGCCCCCCCCAGGAGGAAAAGGTACATGTGTGTGTGAAGGCATCACCTCCCATGACTCTCCTCGGCGTGTGTAGACCTGCAGCGGCGCATCGCCGCCGTCCATCAGCACCCATAGTCGGCCCTCGGGGTCAAAGGTCACATCAAGGGGGGGATGGGGCAAGGGGAGCCTGCTGTGTGGTGCCAGCTTCTCCTCTGCTTCCTGGTCGACGGTGAAAAACTGAACCGTGGACACCCTGAGGACAAGATTCAGCCGACCACATGACTAGACCGATGAGTGGGCTGGTCTTTGACGTCACGCACCTGAACTCAATTTCAGCAGCGTTTTTTTGGTTGCTTGGCAACAAAAATCCGGTTTCTGAGTGGCAAAACACAAACTATGACAGAAATATGTCAAATGTGTGTAAAGAGGAGGCTCCCTGTGTCTAAGAATACCATCTGCGCGCTGACGAGGCTAACATGTCACCACCGTGTGCGCCGCATACCGCCAGCGACCTCCAGGCTTCCATACGTGTATAAATACCTTTAACGATGGGAAGCAGAGAGCTGCGTTCAGCAGGAGGCGTGAAAGACCGCTTCCTGCTCAGAGGAAACGAGTTCACACTCGATTTGGTCATAACGGGTTGATAGTGAACAGGCGGTAACAAAGTTACAGCCAGGAAGAGTTTGAATAAAAATTTTAACAAAATCGATTTCAAATTATTTTCCTGTTTAATTCAATTCATCTGCAATTCAACAGTTTGTCCACTAGGGGGCGGTAAATGTTCCATTTACACACCGAACGACTTAGTGAAATCAGGCTCTAGTTATTTTAGATGCAGATTTGATGTTCAGTGATATTAGACTTCCTCTCACCTCTCACACTGAACGGCAACGTGACGAGCGACGGGTGAGCAGCTGATCCTGCACACAGTTGGCTTCTGGGAAATAAAACACATAACGAATGAATGGATGAATGATTGAATGAATGAAGGACAGACGCCTGCATTCTGTTGTCGCTCTGGATTCTCCACCTTCTGCGTGTCGGACTGGGAGCTCGGCGTCTCCTCCAGCTCCTGGAGGTCCCAGCTCTGCAGCCTCCGGCCGGACTCGTACTCCCACAGCTTCACGGTTCCGTCCTGGGGGAACACAGACATGATTCAGACGCCCCTCCTTAGGGTCAAATCTTCCACATCCAGCAGGTCTGTCCTTTAAAATACACACAGGTTAAGAATTTGAATTTAAACTTACCCCTGACCCCGACAGGAGCCAGTGGGGCTGATGGGAGGGGACCAGCAGAGCGCTGACAAACCTGAGGGGCAGGATGAACAAACGGGTCATTGATGATGTCATTATCATAAAGTTAGCCAGGGATGAAGATCCACACTCAGGTACTCACTGCTGATGCCCCAAACAGAAGGACTGGATGTTGTACGGAGACCTAAGGTGACTCACTCTGATCTTCTCATCGCGGTCGGCTGTGATGACGTACCTGTCGTCAGGTGACAGAGTCTGGGGGGGGGGGGTTTCGAAATGAGTAAAGAATCTGGGATGGCTTCTCCAGTACATGTGTGTGTGTGTGTTATTGAGTTCCCCACCACAGCCAGCAGCATGGACAGGTGGCCCATCTTCAGCTCACCCTCCATCTGCGGCTCCGACACTGAGAAGGAGTAAACGTCTCCAGATTTATCCGCCGCCAGCAGCTCGTCGTCAGCGTGACTGAACTGAAGAGAGGTGCACCTCCTGACCACAAACCTGTCACACACACACACACGTTACCACGTCTGTACAACACGTGAAGCTGCAGCGACTGGAGGCAGAGCCGATATCAGACCTGGTGCTGATGCAGCGCCATGAGGGCTCGCAGTGAAGCAGGATCAGCCTCTTGTTGTCATCAGTCAGCGCCACAAGCTTTCCAGACGGCGACGCCGCGAAGGCCAGGACTTTATCACTTCCTCTTTCCTCTGAGGCGTCGCCATCACTGATGAAAGACAACAGCTTAATATCTATTCTGGCACTTACAAGAACATCTACATTCATTTGATGTTTTTTTCCTCGTCTAGGAATGTGTCTTCCTGTGTAGTTGGTAGCTTTTTACCCGTTTTGATCATCCTTCGTATTCTTTGGTCGTTTCTCAGCGGTGCTGCAGTCAAACACAAAAGGTTCCCTGGAAAATAAAAGTACAGAGGAGCTGAAAACAGATGGATTAACTGGATTTAAGTTCTGCTACTACTTTCTTTATGTCGCACTAAAAAGAAAGTTTATTTAGACACACAAATAAATCAACACATGTTATACTGCATTATTTCACCTGTTCTTGTTTTGTGTTGTTGCTGCACATTTTGACAACAAGCCTAGTACATTTGGATTGTTTTGCTTCCAATCGTATGACGTCACTTAATGATTCAAAAACCAATTGATTAGATTAACGTCAAACACGGGGTGTGTTAAATGAGAACATTTGAACCTTTTCAAACCGATCTTTTCTCTATGCTGTCTTTCCAAACCTCTGCTAGCTGACGCTGCTAGCATGTAAATATTAGCCCAGTTAGCTCATAACTGAAAGATTTAACGGACAGATTTAAAGTTTTCAAACCTGTCCTGTTTGCTGTGAACTGCTATCAGTTTGGTGTCACAGGAAAATAGAAACCACTCTCCACAGAAGCCGACAGAAGTCATGTTTGTGTCTATCCTGCGACAGAGGCACACGCGGAGTTGAATCTACTAGTCCCACTATGGCGACGCCATGCCCCGCCCTAGTCCACCTGTGATTGGGTAAACTACGTTATCATCCTCTTACTACAGCGAATCACAAGCCTTAAAGATTCAATCGGAACTAGATCACAAATATTGTCCAATCAGAGTCAGAGTAAGGCGGGCCTTGCTTTCACCGTAGTAGTATCTGAAATATAGCCACGCGCGAGTCCAGCTTTGTCGCACATAATCAACGTCATATACACAAACACGCCCCCTGCACAGAAAGTACGGAATGTACGGAAGAGCTGTAAAATGTGGCGAAAGCGTGAGGTTTCCGTTTGAAAACAAACACTTCACGCTTCTAAACAGTCTTTTAAGAATAATATATTAGATTTAAATTTGTTAAATCGCCATTTATGTCACTAAATCCACCTCAAAAGCTGATTATTTACTACCGTAGATGAGGGATAAACAGATGAAGGACAACAATCGGGGCAGGAGGGGGCGGTAACTGCGGCCATGCGTTACATAAAGGCTGAAGGCTGTTAGCGAGCTGTGAACATGTTACTGTGAGCAGAGGCATCAGAGAAGAGGCACGTTTGAGGACATTATAACCAGGTAACAACACGCCTTCATTCATTTAACACGGGTAAACCTCGCTGCGTCAGCTGATTGCGTTCTGCGCCTCTTGGAGGTTCCAGGATTCCAGCTGTGCGTCATTTTTATTTCTAATTCCTGGATGAGGATACATAGATATATACTTTAATAATCCTGGAGGAAATTGCACACGTGTTTTATTTTATTATATCTGTCGTGTTTTGTCGTTGATGCAGAAACATGGCGGCTGCCCTGCTGAGGATGGGACGACTGGGCTGTTTGAAGGTAAATCCGCTCCATCCGACCAGAATAATGTGACCCAGTTTGTTCTGGTTTCTGTCCTCACGGATCCCAGATCAGCTGCTGTTTTTTTTAGGTTCTGAATGAACGCATGAGTCTGTGAAATGAGACTGACCAAGTGCAGCAGGCTTAAACCAGTCTCCAAGGCCTGCCATGTCAAGCCCCCACCCTCCAAAAGAACTCATAAATATGTCCTGAAGCCATTGACATGGCAGCTGTGTGCTGTCGTATGTTCAGGAACATGCGTGTGCAAGCTTAGCGTGCATCTGGGTGTGTAAGAGACCTGTTGGTGGTTAGGAACTATTTTAATCCTCTTGCACACCTTTTTTTAAAAGATTCAGAGTCTATGCAAGAAATAACTAAGACAAATAAGAACATTTAAGATCAATACTTTGATGCAGTTTCACAGAATGACGGAAACATGAAGCAAAGATCTTTGACAAAGGAATAAATATTATCCAATCATTTTAACTTCTAAATGTTTCCACTGTCAAGTTCACCGTTCATCTGAGTGTTCAGGTGTTGCTTCTTGGACCTGTTGTTCTGTCACTGGTTTAGCAGCAGATTAAGGCGGTGTGTGTCCTCTGGAGCGGAATCACATGGGATGTTAAACCCCACCAGGGGGTGTCTTCAGAAGCCCAGGTTTACGCCGCTGTTTAAATGCAGCATATGCACCCCGCAGGCCTCGCTTTAACGTCATCCTGTGTCGGCTTTACGCAGACGCGGTTTGACGGACTTTTAAGGCCGTATCGTTCTGCGTGAGGTCGGATTAGAAGGTGTGTTCATCTGGTGGAGTTTTTTAAACATTAAAATGCTGTGTGTGTGTGTGTGTGGTCAGTGTTTGCAGGCTGAGAGCTGGAATACTCTCAGAAGGGTTCCTGCAGCTGCAACCATGAGCACCAAGTCAGGAGGGTCCAAGAAGATGTCTAAAAAGAACTCTGGTGAGTCCTGGAGGGTCGCTGAACCTCCATCAGCTGGTTTTATTTTTGATCGGGTCCTCTGACTCTTCAGGATTTGATGGTTTCTACAGATTATTTCTGATGTTCCTGCTCTGACCCATCAGGATAAAGAACGTCTGGTATTTGGACCTTTTTATTTGGACTTGCTAACGTTTCTTTGTGTTTGCTGACTTTTCCTCCACAGGTGCTGAAGCTGATTCCGCTGCTGCACTCATTAAAACGCTTTATCTTAATGTAAATGTTCATCGTGGGCATTTTTTTTTCTTTTGCTTATGTAATTTGTGGTCTGCTTGCCCTCCTCCGTCTCAGACAAACGTCAGACTCAAACGTACTTCGACATAGAGAAACTCGTGCAGCACAAACAGTACCAGGGTCCGCAGTCGGAGGTTTCTGCAGCGGCCGTCGCAGCAGCGGCGCAGGCTGCAGTCAAACCAGTGACCCCCCCACCGCCGCCGCCTGCCCCGGAGGCTCTGGAAACCCCCCCTGTGGTGGAAGCCATCCCCACCTCTGAAGCTGCACCTGAAGCTGAAGCCGTACCTGAAGTTAAAGCTGCACCTGTAGTTGAAGTTGTTGCTGAAGCTGCACCAGTTGTTGAGACTGTAGCTGAAGCTGCACCTGCTGCTGAAGCTGTAGCTGAAGCTGAACCTGCTGCTGAAGCTGTAGCTGAAGCTGCACCAGTTGTTGAGACTGTAGCTGAAGCTGCACCAGTTGTTGAGGCTGTTGCTGAAGCTGCACCAGTTGTTGAGACTGTTGCTGAAGCTGCACCAGTTGTTGAGGCTGTTGCTGAAGCTGCACCAGTTGTTGAGGCTGTTGCTGAAGCTGCACCTGCTGCCGAAGCTGTAGCTGAAGCTGCACCAGTTGTTGAGGCTGTTGCTGAAGCTGCACCTGTTTCTGAAGCTGCACCAGTGGCTGAAGCTACATCTGAAGTTGAAGCTGCACCTGAAGTTGCTGAAACTGTCGCTGAAGCTGCACCTGAAGTTGAAGCTGCACCAGTTATTGAGGCTGTTGCTGAAGATGCCCCTGCTGCTGAAGCTGTAGCTGAAACTGCACCAGTTATTGAGGCTGTAGCTGAAGCTGCACCTGTTGCTGAAGCTGCACCTGAAGTTGAAGCTGCACCAGTTATTGAGGCCCTTGCTGAAGCTGCACCTGTTGCTGAAACTGTTACTGAAGATGTCCCTGCTGCTGAAGCTGTAGCTGAAACGGCACCTGAAGTTGAAGCTGCACCAGTTATTGAGGCTGTTGCTGAAGTGGTGGCTGAAGCTGCACCTGTGGTCGAAGCTGTCATTGAAGCGGTTTCTGAAGCTGCACCTGTGGTTGAAGCCGTTGCTGAAGCTGTGCCTGTATTAGAAGCTGTTGCTGAGGTGGTTAGTGAAGCTGTTGCTGAAGCTGCGTCTGTTGCTGAAGCCGCTGCTGAAGCTGCAGAAGTTTCAGGTGAGGTCCCTGTTGAGGCGGCAGAACTTTCCACTGAAGCTTGTCCTGAAACCCCTGCTGCAGAAGCTGCAGCTGAAGTTGTCTCTGCTGAAGCCCCAGTAGAAGCTGTAGCTGAAGCAGTCCCAGAACCTGTGGTTGAAGCTGCTGAAGCCCCTGTAGAGGCTTCTGTAGAACCTGTAGGTGAAGCAGAAGCTGTAGCTGAAGCTGCTGAAGCCTTTGTAGAAGCTGCTGCAGAACCTGTAGTTGAAGCTGTAGCTGAAGCTGCTGCAGAGCCTGTGCCAGAAGCAGCCCCCCTAGACACTGCTGCAGAGCCCGTTCTAGCTGAAGCTGCCCCCGCTGCAGCTGAAGGTTCCGCCCCTGCAGAGGGCGCTGTGGAGCTGGTGGACCCCGCCCCGGTCGTAGCTGAAGCTGCAGGAGAGGAGCTGCGGGCAGACCCCCCCGCTGAACCAGTAGAAGCTGAGGGTACAGACCTGAACCCACCACCACCACCATCACCCCCCTTCTTTTCCTCTGTGGACCCCCCCCCCCCCAGCAGTCACCAGTCACCCCCCCCCTTTGAACTTGATAGTGAGGTCACTAGTGACGTGTGTACGGATAAAGATACCGACTCGTCACCTCCCACTGCAGCTGCACCTCTGTCTCACGCGCCTCTGTCCCCTTCAGCGCATGTTTGAGCTGCTCCGCCTGCATCTTAGGCTCCTCCCCTCTGGAGCCTTCTAGTCCTGTCTGCCTGCTTCACTCACCAATCACTTTCCTCACTTCTTCACACGTCGACTCGCTGCTGCTTTTTTATTTCTTAAAATGTTTTTTTATAATCCGTGGTTGAATTCCCACAATTTCTTCATCATTTAACTTGGAGCTCAAATTTCTACCAGATATGGACATGGATGACATCAGAATGTTGTCTTCAGGAGTCTCACGTTAAGGTGAGACTCCTGAAGACCTAATCCCAAATTCAGTGGTTTCTTTAGGATAATCCCATTTCTTGGTAATCTGGAAACGTTTAAGCGTAATTTGAAAAACGTGCAGGGAAAACAACTTCAAAATCACTGAATGTTCAATCTTCTCTCAAGTTTCTGCAATTTCCATCCGGTAGTTTATTGTTTATGCATACATTATAAAAATAATAGAAAGCCGACCCGTTAATGTTGATGAAAATCCATCCGGATGTTTTTAACGTCGTCCTGCGAGGTGAAAACCAAACATTCCACCGCTGGCGGAGTTGTTGGTTCTAATCCCTGTGACTCTACTGACCCGACCTCCTTGGGTTCGTTCTGGTGATGCTTCACACTAAACGTAACGGTTCAGGTCCTGTTCTCACACTCTCTTCGTGTGTGTGTGTGTGTGTGTGTCTGTGTTTTATGAATGTGGAACACCTGGTGATGTCCTGGTCGGACGTGAAGAACTTTGAACGTTTTGATCTGTTGGTGAAAATGTTTCAGTAGCTCTCTACATGTGTAGCCTAGCATGACATGACCTTTAACCTTTTTAACCTGCCCACTGACCTCTCACCTTCTCTCCTGCCTCACCCTGTAGTTGTTTTCTCCCAGTTGCTGTTTGTGCATGAGGGTTGTGGTTCTGATGGTGCGGTCCAAAGCCTGGCGCTGGTTCGGGGTGTTGCTCGGAGTTTTATTCTGTTTTTCTTTTTGTGACTCAGCTCCAATGGACCCGATTCAGAAGCTCTTCCTGGACTCCATACGCGAGTACTCCTCCAAAAGCCAGTAAGTCTGATTTAGTTTCTCCTTTACAACATAACAAATTCCAAGTAATTTCAAATAAACCAGTTGCTGTCTTTTACTCTATTTTTTTACCATTTAACTGATTTAATTCGTCTAATTCATCGTCTGCCTCTCGTAGGGCGGCTGGAGGCCTTGTAGACGCAGACACAGAGTTTGACAAGGTGCTGGCAGACGAGATCTCAAAGCTCAAGAGATTCTACGGTGGAGGGGACCTTGAATCCTTCCCAGAGTTCAAATTCTCAGGTGAGATGATTTTAAATCTGCTTAGTAGCAGATATGAACGCAATAGATTTTGTGTGGAACTGGTAGAGTGGTCGAGGTTCTTGTTTTAGTTACCTAGAAAGTGGTGACCCTATTGGAATACAACTTCATAAGCCTGTTTCTCATCTTTTTTCCTCCAGAGCCCAAGTTTGAGGAAGTTTCCCAGAAGTGAACATCAGCACTTGAACTTTTTTCTACAGTCGACTTTTTCCTGTACATCTGTAATCTTAAGTGTGATCAGTTCAGTAACTGCTGTGTGTCCAAAACCTTTGTCTCTGGCTTTGTAGGTGAGAACACAGCCTGTTTGTCTGAAGGGAATGTCCGCTAAAGATTTAGATGAAGTTTTGACAAAGAGTGTAGATCTCTGGAATGAGCTTCATGTTGTGCTGACAAAGGAAATAAAGTTTGTTTTTGTCATCAGGCGTTCCTCTTTTCTGTTGCAAATCATTGAATTAAATTGAGATCAAATGTAATTCATTACATGCTTAATATGACCATGAGCATTGTCATCCTGCTGCACCAGCCCTCTTTTCAGCATTTTATCTGTTAGTTATTTTCATTTGTCTGTTTTTATGAAAGGCTGTTCTGGTTTTATGCAGTGGAAACAAATGTTCCTCATGTATGCAAACCATGTCTGCATTAAAATGATCAAGACTCTTAGTAATAATAGGGATTAATGAGATAATGAAAGACTCAAACTTACTTCTATATAAAGTGATGTTTTATTTATATAAACAAATTAAAAAATTAAAACCCAGGATGCCAGGAATCAGATGTGTGTAGCGCACCATCTATCTGGTTTACGAGCACAAGTGACAATTAGTTTTAAATTTATTTATTTATTTGCCGACATGAAACTTTCCATGAAAGTCAAGCGTGATCATTGCAAGACAGAATTTTAAAGCATCGATACTATATCATCATTAAATCTACGGTGGCCGATAAGTATCAGATTTTTTTATTTATTTAATGTTGATTAATAAACACGTTGTTTGTGTGATCTTCGAAAATAACATGAAGCACGAACGATATAAAAAAAAGCAAAGAATTTAAAAAATTTTTTAAAAAGCAAACAGCCCCGCCTCCGCCGTCCCTTACAAATCGGAAGTGACGTCCTAAAAGCGCGACGTCGTAGCGCAGCAACAGTAGCTCTGATGTCGCTCGTCGGATCGGAGGCCCGGAGCTAACGGCTACAGCGGATCAGAGGTAACTAACGCCCCCCTGCAGCAGCTCGTTCCCCCCGCTGCCTTTATTAATGAAGATATTTTCATTTACTAAACATTTTCCGGGACTTTCGTTCTATCTTCGGAGGTTTGAGTCGTTTTCTATTTTGAACTATCGTTACAGATCCTAAAATAGTATTGTGTTAATCCTATTAGCAGAAACCGTTCACAGCTCCCAGGAAGGATGATTATGATTAAAGTTAAACTGTATTAATCAATGAAGGGCAATCATTTGTCTACTTTAGTATTAGGATATATTTTTGTTAATGACATGCATTGTACATATGTGCATATAGGGTATGTATATTGTATATACACCCCCCTCCCAGCCCAAGACCCAGTAGATGGAGCTGCTGCTGCCCTGATAGATTAAATGAGATGTGTCCCTCAGTAATTCCACTGTTTCTATCATAACAATCCACTTTTTGTGCGTGCAGATTAAATTTTTACATTGTTTTTGTCATCTTGTGTGTGCAAATAACATCCATCCATCCATCCATCCATTTCTCTAGCTGTTTCTTCTGCTTTGGCAGGTTGCTGAAGCCGATCCCACCAGATTCACGTGCAAGAGGCGGGGGTACAATCCAGGCACGCCGCCACTCTGACACCCGATGGAACGGTGCAGGTAGCATGGCGCAGTGTTTTTATGAAGACCAGCTCATCCTTGAAGAACTGTCAGCGGAGGATTATGAACCCACTGAGACCGGTGAGAGGGAGGAGTGTTACGGAGAGGTGTTCTGTCCTCCCCCAGCATCCAGTAGATGAACTGTAAACCTGCTGGATGAGGTGTCAAACTTCTCATATGGTTCTCGTCTCTCGTCAGAGTTGCGTGAATATGCCCCGCTGATTGGAATCGATCCGGACGTGGAGCCAGAGCTCATGTGGATAGCAAAGGAAGGTCTCCTAGCGCCGCTGCCCCCCCACTGGAAAGCTGTGTAAGTAACAGAAGAGACGCTTTAGCGTCACTAGCGTGGACGACATTATCCTGATCGCCTGTAGCGCTGCTTGATTTATCTGATGGAGCACCATGGCACTGGGGGGCCTGTCTCCTCCAGACTAATCCAGGATGGAGGTCTGTTCTTGACACCTGAAGGTGGAGTTGCATAGCAACCAACATCTCCCAACTGCCTGCCAAGCTACACAGAATAACCAGAGATTTGAGGCAAATTCTAGATCAAATTAATTGACAAAATCGCCCTAAGGTTCTCCTATAATCACTTGTGTAGGTTTTGAATAGTAAATTCTGATTGACCCCCCCCCCCACAGGGCGGATCCGACCAAACAGATATACTACTTCAACTTCCAGACGGATGAGTCAACCTGGGATCATCCCAATGACGCGTTCTACACCCGGATGGTCGCTGAGGAGCGGGAGCGCGCCCTGCGTGCAGGAGGTGCCGGGCAGAAGAAGAAAAAGAAGAAAGAGAAAAAGGAAAAGAAGGAGAAGAAGAACGAAAGACTCCAGATTCCTGAAGTGAGTGTTTGTGAAATCACGGTTTTAATTTGGGGTCTTCTTTCACTTCCTCTGGTGAGTCAGGGAAAGGGAGGGAGTGGGATCGGCTCCCATATTTACAATTCTTGGGTTATAAAACCCTGAAGTTTCCTCTTCTCGCTCTCTTCTAACTGTCTGGTTTCCTGCAGGTCTCCAGGCAGACCAGACCCTCCCTGTTGGGCAACTTGCCTCCTCTGCGGGGCATGAGCAGCAAGGACCAGGCCCTCTTCTCTGGTGCCGCCCCGGGTCTGAGGAACCCTCTTTTAGGATCCCTGGAGCCCCTCAAGATGTCCCTTGGGGTGAGACCTGAGCGCTCGCTCGGTCGTCTTGAACCAAGATCCTCCTGGTTTTCAGTCATGTTTTAAGTGTCTTCCTCTGTCAGGGTTCCCATAGCAACGGCCCGTCCAGCATTTGCAGCTCCAGGCAGGAGCAGACGTCCCTCACCGGGGGCCCCTGCGAGGACGACGACATGTATTTCTCAGAGTCAGAGGTAGTGTTTAAAGAAACACGCTGGAGCCGCTCGTGGATCTGAAACAGACCGAATGACACCAAACTTTATCACCTTTTCAGCCGAGCCCCCGCAAGACAGACCCGATGAGACATCAACCTGTGGCCCTCAGGGGCCCCTCGGCGGCCCCGGAGCGCCAATCGGACAAGGTGATAATAAAACCGAAGGTCCGCAGTCTGATCGTGTCTGTTCTAGATGGATAGAGAAGGAATGTTTTCACTGTGTGTGTGTGTGTGTGTGTGTGTGTGTGTGTTTGTGCGTGTGCGTGTGCGTGTGTGTGTCATTCTAGGACAGTGAGGACAGATTTAAAGCTCACTCTGACAAGAAGACGGAGCCAGAGTTGCGTGACATGTCCACATCCAGATGCAGCAGCCTTGAGCTTTCTTCCAAACGGGTAAAGACACACACACACACACACACACACACACACACACATCTTTAACGTCATGTGTGTTCTTGCAGTCTGGACTCGATGAGGACAGTGAGAGGACGTCATCGTCCTTCCAGGGGAAGGTGGTGTTGGGTGTGTCGCAGCTGAATACCAAAGCGGTTTCCTCCCAGGATGAAAAGGAGGAGAACCAGGAGTCAGAAGAACTGGAGGCTGATGGGTTCGTCATTTTAATAGAATATTTTTATGATCAGAAGGTTTTGCTTTAAGTTTAACGTCTTCTTTGCCCCATCAGGCAAAGCGTCCACCGGATTAACTCCCCGCTGTCCAGACCTTCATCCTGCCTTCATTCCACCAAACCAGCTGAATCCTTATCAGACAGCAGCTCCTCCAATACAAGAGCCAAGAGATTTTTGAAAACGGAAAATAAAAGTAAAGCGAGAGAGGAGAAAAAAAGGACAAACCAGACAAAAAGTAGCAAAGAAGAGCACAGAGAACATCTGATCAGGGAGGAAGAGGAGAGGATGGACAGCCTCAGGGAGAAGCTTAGGAGAGAAGAGGGGGAGGAGCGTAAACGACTGGTCAGGGAGAAGGAGGAGAGGATGAAGCTCCTCAGGGAGGAGCTGGTGAGAGGAGAAGCAGAGGACAGGAAGCGATTGATGGAGGAGAAGGAGAAGAGACTGGAATCCCTGAAGGAGAAGATGCTGGAAAGAGACGAAGAGGAGAGGAGAAAACTGGCTAAGGAGAAGGAGGAGAGGATGGACGTCCTCCGGAAAGAGCTGGAGAGAGAGGAAGAGGAGCAGAAGAGGAAGCTGAAGGAGGAGAATGATGGAAAGCTGAGGTAGGTGTAGAAGGAGGTGCGATACGACTCCTGGGGTCAGATCAGCTCCTCATCTCATTAACATTTTTGTTCCTGTGTTTCCTCAGAGCTCTGCAGCAGCTCCTCCTCACCAGGAGGAGCGATGAGGAAGCCAGGCTGACAGAGGAGTCTGAGCTTGCCCTGAAGGAGCTGCGAGCGTCGACTCAGGAGAAGCAGGAGGAGACGCTGAGGAGGGAGAATGACGCTGCTCTGGAGGAGCAGCGTCTGGCGGAACGGGGGAGGGTGGAGGCCCAGAACAGGGAGGAGCTCCAGCGCCTGAGGGGGGAGCTGGAAGAGGAGCTGCAGGCAGAGAGGAAGAGGCTCCAGAGCGAGATGGAGGAGAGAGTCCGCTCCCTGAAAACGGAGGTGACTGATGATGATGCTCGTCTGCTGCTTTTCCCGCTGATGTGTGCTCGACTTCATCGTGTTCGTTCTGATCGAAGGTCATTGTCGGCGGGGAGACGAGGGGCTTCAGCTCCCATTACGAGCAGCAGCTGACGGAGTACCACAAAGAGGTGAGAATGAAACCTGTGGAACGACCGGAGATGTTTTTTTCCGGCGCTGTGAACTAACCGCTGTTGTCTCCGTCTCCGTCCAGCTCACACACATCCATCAGGAGATGCAGGAGGAGGCGCAGCGAGACCACAAGACCACGATGGAGCAGCTGAGGGAGGAGCACGAGAGGGAGGTGAAGAGGATTAGGATGGAGCACCAGGAAGAGGTCAGAGCCGTTAAAAACACAAAAAAAACACAGAAATTTGTCCGTCTTGTTGAGTAAATTCTGCCCCCTGCTGTTCACTCAGGGCATCACAACTGATTTGAATCCTCACATTTGTGTCGTTGAACCGCCTCACGATGCGTCGTTACATCCCTGTCGTTCTTTAATTAGAAATATGTTCTGAATAACGCGGTTCATTCCTGATTTCTTGGTTTTCCAGGATGTGAAATTGTTCTTGTGTTTTCCAGGAGGCGGCTTTGAAGAAGAGTCTCTTCGCCGTCATGCAGGAGAAGAAGGAGCATCTCCTGGAATCCCACGCCGCCCAGCTGGACAAATTCCGCCTGGAACTCAAGGAACAGACGGAAAAGGCGAGATTGGTGAGAGCAGATCCTCCGTTTGGATCTCTGTTGGTCGTGTGGAGGGCGTCCCTTCATTCCAGAAGTGAATCAAATTGATCTGTGCTCGTAGGAGTCAGAACTGCTGGATCTCACCTTACCGCGGCTCGTCCAAGAGAGAGGGATGCTAAAGCAGAAGCTGGAGGCGGTGAGGGAGGAGAACCATCGGATCAAAGATCTCATCCAGAAAGCGAAGAGGGAGAGGAACGAGGCCAGGATGGAGGAAGAGATGCTGAAGAAGAGTCAAGAGAAAGCCCTGGAAAAGAGCAGGAGAGCCAGGAAGGAGAGAGACGAAGCCGTGGAGGAGAGCAGGATAGCCAGGAAGGAGAGAGACGAAGCCGTGGAGGAGTGTCGGAAGGCCAAGTTGGAGAAGGAGAGGCTGATGAAGGAGAGGAGAGGAGCGCTGGAGGAGAGCAAGAGGACCCAGACGGACGCCTATGAGGCCGTGGATGTGGAGGGCGGAGCCGCGGTGGAGGAGGAGGCGACGAGGAGCAGGAGGGCCGAGATGAAGGAGGAGCTGGAGAGGAAGATGCTGCTGATGGAGCGGTCCGGTCAGTTCAGGTGAGGCCCCGCTCCCTTGGTTCACACCTGGACACGCCTCCCCCAACTCATTCCCCCCTTTTCTGCCGTCCAATCAGCCGGATCGACGGAGGCAGCACCCTGAGCGCCGCCCTCGGAGCGGAACCTGAGCTGGACAGGAGGGTGGGGGAGACGCTGCTCTCTTGTGGCGAGAGGATGTCAGCACGCACGGACGTCCTGGAGGCGATGAAGGACCTGCAGCAGGTGAGGAGAGTCACAGGGTCGATGAGGAGGAGGCCACGCCTTCATCACAGCTGACGCATGAGGAAGATTCTGATTGGTTATCGCTCCTTGAAGTCATTCTGGAGGACAGTTGGTTGTAAATTAAATTGTAAAGATAAATTGCTCTTCCTGTTTTGTCAAGGAATCGATCGGCTGGTTATTAACACTCCCTCTTTTCAGTCCCTGGATGTTCCCCATCTGCCTGGAGAAAGGAAGGTGACCTTTGACCTGACGGAGTCTGACCTCAGCAGCTCTGAGGCGCCGCCGAACAAACCGGGTGAGGCTCATTTCAAACGCTGCTTTCATGGCTCTGAGATGTTTTAATGGTCCTGCTGTTAACGCCGGGTCCCCCCCCCAGCCACCGATCAAATGGAGGAGATAAAGAAGTACGTGCAGCAGATCTCAGGTCAGTTCAACACCGTGATGACGGCGGTGACCTCTCTGGCCCAGAGGACGACCCCCGAACCTGACGCTGCCATCCCTGAGCTTCACCCCAAGACGACCCCCGACCCGTTTGTCCCAAGTTTCATCCAGGAGCCTCACGCTCGGGGCTCCGGCACCTCCGGCCCCCCTTCAGCGGTGGATTCCTTGTGGACCACCTCCACGGCCTTCCTGCGCTGCGGCCCCCCCTACGGCGGCGGGTATAACCCGCCGTACCCCGGTAAGCCCACACACACCACCTTTTAGCGTCACGCGTGTGGAGGCGTCGACTATCAGACGACGTCGGTCCTGAACTCTGGTCTCTTCTCAGGCACAGGTTTCAACCCCATCCTGTCCAGCACCCCCAGGTCCACCTCGGCGTACCTCCCCTACACGCCCGCCAGGTAACCCACGGCAACGGTTAAAACTACACGAAATTCAGAACTGTAAGCTGGTCTTTTTTTATATGCTTTAAACCCTTTGAACTGTGTGTGTGTGTGTGTGTGTGTGTGTGTGTGTGTGTGTGTGTGTGTGTGTTTCCAGGCTGAACCCGCTGACTTTGGCCAAACAGGGAGAGACGGACGACCAGAGGATGCGGGACCTGATGTGGTTGGAGACGCAGAGAAAGGACTCCAACACGTAGGCGCCCTCAGTCGTTAGAGTGGGTCACATGGTGCCCAGGGGGGCGTGGCTAAATTGTCTTTTTAACCTTGCCTTCCAGCTCCTTGACCCGCCGCCCGTCGTCCAATCACACCCTAGTCCAGCTGGCCCTGGAGGCCAATCAGGTCCGGGTGCATCACTACTGAAGAGACGATGTTCCCCCACCTCCGGGGGGGTGGGTGGGGGGGTGATCATCGACTTCTCATTAGTAAAGGTCTTCAAGAAACTTTCTTTAAGTCCAGTGGATTGATTTAAACAGCTTTGAAGAACCTCGACCTGAATCACTGAGATCCTCCTCAGACATTAGTCCTACAGTTAACCTACCAGCAGCAGGACCCGCCTCCATCATGTGACTGTGACCCAAAGAACTGATTCACACAGTGTTTTTGTACAGATAGATATACTGTGTTTTTTTACATATTACATGTACATATTTTAATAAATATTATGTACATTAGTGTTTTTCTGGTATAGTGATTTTATAGGTGTTTGTGCTCAAAGCCAAATATGTTCTTGAAGAATTTTATGTTCATTTGTCACCATTGTACGCTGTCGTACAGTGGTGAAAAAATGCGGAAAAATATATGAAAATAAGCGTAGATTGGTCTTCTGTAGATAAAAAGTAGAGAATGAACTCCAGCTGCAATAAATCAATCTCTGAGTAAATAAACTAAAGATGAGACACCGCTGTGTATATTTTAATTGCACTATTTTTATTTATTATGGCTGACTGACATTTAACATAGAACTTCTTAACAGGTTTTAAAGAATATCATTTAATAACAAAGTGCTAGAATGCGGTAAGTAAAGTACTTATCGTTCCCCTGCGTCTTGGGGTAGGTGCAGAGGTTTAGCTCAGAGGGTTACTTCACAAAACTTGTCATGTTTCAGATCGCCAACGGTCCGCGGGCCAGGTGTTCGAACCCCGGGCGCTGCCCTCTGTTTTATTCAGTTTTTCTTCCTGATCGAGTCCTACTTAAACTTTATGAAAGTAGGAATAACTTTTCAAATGTGGTTTGATTGTGTCAGTTATGTGTAATATTCTGTAAGTTGTGTGGCACCTGCGCAAATCACGTCAGGAAGTCAGGTGTGGTTCACGGAAGTTGTTCATAAAATAAAAATAAAAAAACGTCCGAAAGACAGAATTTATCACACGCCTGATACAATCAAACTATTTTTGGAAAGTTATTTACTACTTCCTTTAAATTTTTAAGTGATCACCTATTCTGGAACCCAACACTGAATAAAATGAAATGGCAGCACCCGGGATTCGAAGCTATTACCCGCAGGTCTTTGATTTGTGTAGACAGGTGAGCGTCTCAAAGACGCCACCTATGAATAAAGCCTCTATACCTGACGTATTATCGCTTGTTTACATACTTTACTCTTTTTTACGTATTTGAGAAAATTACTTTGTCAGATGGTATCTATTAAAAACTGTTAAAAAGTCCTGTATTGAAAATGTTTTCGTAAGCCATAATAAATAAAAATAGTCCCACTAAAATAACAAAACGCACTCCAGTGTCGACTGTTCCGACTGGGTGTCTCATCTGTAGTTTATTTACTCATGAATTAATTTAAAAGAAGGGATTTACTGCTTTTAAATTGGTTCATTCTCTACTTTTATATATATACACACACACACACACATATATATACACATATATATATGTACAATATATATATGTAATGTATGCTTATTTCCATATATTTCCAGATATTTTTCCTAAAGCTAACACAACACGATATCGGATAACGGTACAAAAATTAACTTATTATTCTTCAAGAACACATAAGAGATAAAGTAAATAGTATACTGTACTGTATTTATGTCCCTTTTGTGTTGTTGTGGAACTGTTGTTGTCGCTCAAAGCTTCCGGCCGGTTCACAATAGCAGGAGCACAAGATGGCAACCTCCCTAATGCGGGTAGGGCGACTGGGATCCCTCAAGGTAATATCAACTGTATTACTCCACAGTACACACTGTTAGCGTTCTGTTCGGACACCAGAACGTCTTATGGGGAATTTCAGAATGTAGGGGGGAAGGTTTTGACCTCAGATGTTGTCAGAATCCTAAAAATAAGCCAACACCGCCTGTAGGTCGACATTTAGCTACCTGACTTCAGACACACTTGACGTGCCCTCACACGCCTCCGGTAATTGACCAATGTCATCGTTTTAGATACCTTATTTAAACTGATACTTCCGGTATAAAGGCCAATCACAGAGCTCCTTACAAATGACCACACACATTGGAATTCGTGAAATATGAGGAAGTTAATAACAAAAACAAACGCAAAATTCATCTCGGCTGCGTTTTCTGTTCTTGTTTCAGTTTTTTGGGTTCTTTTATAGTTAACGAATTTTGAGATTTGGTTTCATTTTGAAGGAAAGATATTGTAATAGTTAGGTTGTTCTGTCTTTTGAGCAGTAAAATTATATTCTCATGAGAAAACTTCGTAATTTACGAACCAGAACTTGTCGGATAGTTTGTAGAAAATACGTGGTAATAAAAAATAGATGTACACAGAGTACTATGACGTAATGTGAGATATTATAACGAGAATAAAGTATTTAAAGGCTAAGAGGTGATGATATTATCAAAATCAAGTCTTGGTAACATGCGGCCGACATAAGGGGCTAAATACAGGTGTAAGTCATGTATCCGCTGAATTTTTTTAAAATGACATTAAAACCTAGTAATTCCTATTATCAAACCAGCAGATTTAAACATCCTTGATCAACGGATCCAGAAAATGTCTCAATCCGGATCAGACTTTGACGTGAGCTCAATCTAACGGGTTCATTCATCGCTCCCGTTCATCGCTCCTTCACCTCGTCTCTGCTGTTTTCTCCCTCTGAGTGCTTCATATGTCTCTCTTTGCTCCCCTGCAGGGCCTCCGGCTGGAGAGCTGGGGCGTCCTGAGGAGTCGCTCGGCTGCTCCGTTCTGCACTCAGGCTGAAGAGCCCCCAAAGCCCACCCCCAAGCCAAAAGCTGCAAAAAAGAGTGAGGCTGTATTTTAGAAAGCAAAATATACTAACACCATTAACCATGTCTGACCCATTTTTTCTCTCTTTAACTCCATAATGTTACTTTTTGATTTTTCAGTTATTATAACTGCAGAACATAATGTTTGACTCTTTTTCTTCCAGCGCCACAAGGTCTGACATTTGCTTTCTTCTACAGTCTCTGTTCTAACCTGAGTAATTCACTGTTAAAATGTGTATATAATTTATATGAGTGTGTAAAGTTTAAGGGTAACTTCATGTAGTTTGAATTCTGTTTTCTTTTTGCTTGTGAAGCAAAGGAAAGCAAGATGAAGTTTAAATCAGTTTTGATCTCCTTGTAGAAGTCGTTCCACTTCACTGTTTATGTCTGTGATCACTTAAATCTGCTTGTCTCATTTGCCATTTTCCTCAGCAGCAGAGGCTCCAGATGGGAGCGCCGTGTTTTCCTACAAGACCACAGTGGGCTTCCCGGTTAGGGTTTCAAACCCAGGAATTTTCTCATCACAGTCTCTAGGTGTGACCAATTCAGTGGTCACCATGGCAACCGCTGCAGAAACCTCTGCAGAACCTGTCGCTGAGCCGCCTGCAGCAGAGGCTCCGGCTCCTGCCGCTGCTCCACCTGCAGCTGAAGCACCTCCGCCTGTAGCTGAAGCACCTCCGCCTGTAGCTGAAGCAGCTCTACCTGTAGCTGAACCAGCTCTACCTGTAGCTGAAGCAGCTCTACCTGTAGCTGAAGCACCTCCGCCTATAGCTGAAGCACCTCTGCCTGTAGCTGAAGCACCTCCGCCTGTAGCTGAAGCAGCTCCACCCATAGCCGAAGCAGCTGCTGAACCCCTGGTTGAAGCATCAGCACCAGATGAAACTCCAGTTTCAGGCTCCGCCACAGACGATGCAGTCCCACCAGCCAGAGCCTCGACTGAGCTTGATGAAGCTGACACCTCCTCCTCCTCCTCCAGCGACTCGGACTCAGACTCAGACTCGGACTCGGACTCTGAAGACAATAAGTCAGACGTGAAGTCTTTACCAGCAGAGGTTTCAGAAGCATCCGTAACAGATGAAGCAAAAGGGGAAGCAGTTACCACGGAAACGAAGGAGGACGCTAATGAAGTCAAGTCAGAAGTTCCACCAGAACCTGAACCGGCACAGGCAGCTGCTCCAGAAGCAGCAGCAACAGATTCCCCCAAAGTCAGCGCTGAAGAATTAACAGACTCCGCCCCTGAGATCTCCACGGGTGTGGACGACGTCCCTGGGGGGGCGGCAACTCGCTCCGATGGGGCTGAAGCAGCTGAATCCACTCCAGAACTAACGGAAGGTGTTGCTCTGGATGAAGCTGTGACCGAAGCCGCAACGCCTGAAGGTAACACTCCTGTAGAAACCGCAGAGCCTGCGTCTGCTGAAGCCCTGGTAGAAGCTGCTCCCGTAGAAGCTGCTGAAGCCCCCATAGAAGCTGATGAAGCCCCCATAGAAGCTGATGAAGCCCCTGTAGAAGCTGCTGAAGCCCCCATAGAAACTGCTGAAGCCCCAGTAGAGGCTGCTTCTGTAGAAGCTGTTGAAGCTGCTGTTGAAGCTACTGAAGCCCCCGTTGAAGCTGCTGCGGTTGCTGCTGCAGGAACCCCTGAAGCTGTCCCCGACAAACCTGCCGAAGCTTCAGCCGAAGCGGCCCCCGAAGCTGCAGCTGAAGCCTCTGCCCCCGCGGAGGAGGAGCTGCTGGACTCGGCTCCGGTTGTAGCTGAAGCTGCAGGAGAGGAGCTGCAGGCTGAAGCCCCGGCTGAAGCTCCTGAGGGTACACACACCATCCTATCTCCCAAACCTCCACCTCTCTCCTGTTTGGAGCTTTACCCCCACAGGCGGCCAGTAGTTTCTCTCTATCCTTTACGACACGTAAACGTGACAGTGTTTACCGGGCATCACATACGGTAGCTCTTCTTTTTCTTAAACATCATTTCTGGATTATTCTTTTTATTTCTGCTCCGTCTCTGTGAGCTCTAACCTCATTGCATTGGTTTTCACCTGTCTGCACGAGGTAGGTGTCGTTTAACTAGTCTGGCTCCTTTTCTGGACACTATACTGCACTTTTCTCTGTCTGGATCTCTGCTTGCATTCTGCATATTGAAATTTGTCTGTCTCCACACCGCCGTCGCGTCACAGTGTGTGATCACGGCGGTGTTGCTTGTTGCTAACTGATCCCTGTCTCCAAATCCATCTTCACTCAGAATATTCCTCTCATATTTGACTATTATTTGTTAATTTTTTTAGTTCTGAATTATTTATTATTCCTCTGTCTTGTGCCAAACATTGGTTGCAGGTTTTCTGAGTTATTTGATTTCTTTGTACCAGGTAATGCTATTGTTAACAGTAACGTTAGAGCGCAGTGAAGATGTGTCGAAAGGCCGGACAGCAGCTGGACAAGCAGAAGCTGGGAGTGTTTGGAGTCTCTGGAATGCTTCCAGGAAGCAGGATTAAACAGTTTCCAGGATGTTAAAATAAATCCTTACATCAGTGTTGCATGAATGTGTGTGTGGAACAGATCTGCAGCCTCTGTGAACGGATCACTAAAGATCCCAATCCTCCATGTTCCTGACTCTACATCATCCACTAACTTTGTTTTGTTTTTTTTGACACTTCAGTGACCAACTGGGTAAATCTGCTTCCTGGAACCCCCCCCCCCCACCTCTAATTATACCAGTGGTTCATTTCTCTCCTTTGTTTCTAACTTGGTGAATCTGTGCGTCACTGGAAAGCCCGGACTTGTTGAACCTGTAACTTGTTGGATGTTTTTCTCTGTGATTTTAAGATCTGGTTTTGTTTGTGTATAACATTACTGTCACAGCATGATAAGGAATTTTCCAAGCAGATCTAGATGTAAAAAGTAAATTGCTATGTAGGGAATATTATTCACCTCTGTGAAATCAAAGTTTCTGAGATTTGAATCCCTTTCACGCGTGCTTCTGCCGGTTTATCGCAGCACGTTTACCCTCTGGTTTCCCCTCACAAACATGATCTTTGAGGCTTTTCACACCAGTGTGTCTCCCCACTCCGTTGGGGGTAACGCAGCCTGCCGCCGTAGGAAATGCCCTGCCGTAAACCACCTTTGTCAGCATGTGTGAATATGTAAATGTGCTGTCCTTAAAAAATCTTAAATATTTACAAAACAAGACATATTTCTGCTTGAAAATTGACTCTACATTTCTTGATGTTTAAATTGATGCACAGGTCACAGATATTCAGCGTTGTGTTATTTCTGTTTAAAGCATGAATATATTTTTGCATTAGTTTTCTTAAATAACACTTTTTTTCCTCCATTCTTTCTGCAGAAGCTGCACCTCCAGAGCCAGAGGAGCCTTTCGATAACACCACCTATAAAAATTACCAGCACCACAGCTACCACACCTTCACGTTTGCCGACCTCGACGTAGAGATGGCCAAGTTTCGTCTCCCCCAGCCCTCCGCCGGCAGAGTCTAGAGGAGCTGACCTTATTTCAAACATTCATGTTGTTTATATATAATAATAGTGTGTATGTTCGATCATCCTCCTGTCAGGTCTGCATGAAGATTCTACTGATGAGATGTTATATTAATAAAATACACAAATAAGAATTTGAATCTGTCCCGACTCTTTTGTCTCTCAAAAGAAATATGCGTATAAAAGGATTGGCAAAGATCAAACGCTTCTTTTGTGCTGTGTTTCTGCCTTGGGGGGGTCATTTGAATAGAGCTGAGTGTGCAAGTGGTTTTTCTGTGTTTCTATTTTCATAAATTTCACCCTGTTTGCTTGCCTGCTTGTACACGAACGCTAATTATTTCAAATGTAATCTTTCAACAATCTGTTTTTGTTTGTGTATATAAGATGAAGGAATAAGTGCTAACGTGTCAAGCTGCAGATATACATAGAAAACGCATTAATGAGGCCAGAGTAGCGGAGAAGCCCCAGCAGGGCGCAGTGGGACTCTTCTAGCGGGAGGACGTCATGTCTCCGCCCACTTCATAAATATGCATGAGCTCTGCGCTCCGGCGTGCCCTGACGTGATGACGCAACGCGACAACTGCGGGTCCCGATTGCTGCAGCCGCTTGTCAGTGTGACGAAGATTGGCACTCAGGTAAGCTGTCACTCAAAATCCCTCTTTTTCCGCTCCCTATCAATCAAACAATCTGGGCCGCACGCAAAAATGCCCCAGGGCGAGGAGCGCGGACTTAGTCGGGGCAGCGGAGGGTGATTTTTGGAAGGGGAAGCAGAAGCAGCAGAGCTCCGGGAAGGAATAAAAAAAAAAAATCTGTATACAAGGGAGGGGGGTAAAAAATATGTCGGCGTTTTGGGGGCAGAGGAGGATTGTAGAAAGGCAAAAAGGGCGAGAGCTGGAAACGAGGCCCGACAGTTGTAACGCTAGCGCGGAGGGGAGGGGAGGCAGAGGGCAGCTGTCCCCGCTTGATTGATTGACTGATGTGGGAAGGATTTGAGGACCGGCCGAGCTAACCTGGTGTGACGCTTCTTAACATCATTTGAAACGAATTACTGTACACCGCTGTCAATATTTGCATATTCATTAAAAGATGTTGAACGAAAAAGCGGCCGAAGCTGTCTCGTTGCACTGACGAATCGCTCCCTTGGTATCCATCCGCAATGGGAGCTTTTTTTGTACCTGGCTAGCTTAGCTTGTTTTTTTTTTGGCAGTGATTCCAGGTCTAAATATGGCGCTTTGTATTTTGGCTCCGCTCTAAACAGCAGGAGAAACACTTAAAGTGAACACTCAGCTAGCTCTGCTCGCTAACTCGGCCGGGAGGTTGCTCTTTTGGGCTAACTAGCTAACGCTAGCGCGCTAACATGCTAGCGGAACGGGGGGCTAACTAGGGGGCTAACACCAGGTTAGCATCTGTGCTATGAAGAACCACATTATCCCAGGCTAGCTCATGCTAGCCCACGGGCATGTTAAACTTTATGTCCCCCTTGCCGCCACAAACAGTGAGAGCAGCTAACGGGAGTTAACAGCTAGCTCCAATAGGTGGGTGTGTGAAAGCACTTTGAGGCTAGCGTTAGCATTAGCTCACTGTTTTTCACAGAAACACAACTTGGGGTTTGGATTAAAAAACATTTTTGTTGTTTAAAGGATTGTTGTTTTTTAGAGCACATCGAAATTAGCAGTTTTTAATTATTTAATCCAACATAGAATGAATTTCCCATGTATAGAGACACGACTGAACATGAGGAATTTTTGTCCTGACAGTTCAGATGAAAACACAAAATTCATATTTTTATTATATTATTATATTTTTAATTATTTCAACATGGTTGTTTACATCTTTACATCTCTTCAAAAGTCATTGTTTTCAATCACTAACAAACATACATTTTCATTAATTTCTTACTTTGATACAAAGAAATTAACTTTACCCTCAAATCGTTACTTTCAGGCGGTTGTGAAGAAAATGACAAAGTGGCTTTTCTTTCAGTTTCCAAATCACACAATGTTTCTGAATATCTGTGAGTGACATTAAAAGTGTTTTTCTAAAGTTAATTTAAAATGATGGTAGTTTACTGATAAGTCTCAAAATGAACCCTTTGAAGACGAGCGTCTGGTTCTGTACAGACCTATAATCTGACAGCAGCATTCACAGCGGGCCCCCTCCCGTTCCTGTTGGACGGAGGCCTCCTGATCTTTAATGTTACTACTTTTTCATGCTCCTTAAAATCCCCCCAGGTCTTTTTATTGGTATTCAGTTCAGGTGACTGATGGTTATTCTGCAACGATCCAAGATTCATCTGAAACTCAGCCTTTGTGGACTTAAAGGTTCCGTTCTGTGGAAAAACTATACGAGCTAATCATCAGTGATCGAAGCGTTTTTAGAGCCTTAAGTTGCACCACTGTCTGTTCAGTTTAGACGTGAACGCCCCAGCTGATTTAGGTGTGTCATAACCGTTTATTCCTAGTAAATAAAACTATGAAACTGGTATTTTGTGTTTCCTCGTGTTGCCTTTGTTTCTTAAGCTTTGTTTGAAAAGCTGGTGAGTTTTAATAGGAGATTCACAGAAATTGAACTCATGAATGGGTCCAGTACATTTTAACAGCATTCTCTGTATGCTTAGGATCGTCTTCCTCTTGGAATTTAAGCGCCACCCAAGCCTCATCTTCCTCACAGATGGTGAGATGTTTTCCTCTCGGATGTCCTGATCCTTCATGGATCCGTCTAACTCTCGACGTGCTGCAGGTTTCCAATACCTGAGGACGCAAAGCAGAATAAAAATAAGCATTTTATGTTTGAGCTACACATGCTACACATGATTTTCTGTTTATCCTCCCTCACAGCAGATAATAACCATCTTTCATGTATCATACTGATTATTAAAGTGTATTCTAATTGTGTAACGTGTGTGCTGTGTAGGTTGGCCACCTGTCCCTGCTCTCTATGATGCCCCAGCGTTTGCAGCATCTTCAGTGAACACGATGGCAGCCCAGTCGGTTTCCATAGACAAGTACCCACAGGCGGAGCATCAGGTGGGTGGGGGGTGGGGTGGGGGTTGATTTAGCACCTCAAGGTCTGCGTGACCTACTTCAGTTGGCAGACGAATCATCTGCTCTCCACTCAAGACGATGGGCCACGAGTGTCTTTAGCAGCGACACCTGAACGACTCAAAGCTCTTTTTTTGTTTTTTCGTTCAGCGTTGTTTTCCTGTGGATCCTCCTGGGTTATTTTTAGTGGTGTTAAGTCAGCCAAACAAAGGGAAACACTTCATGCATGCGGCGCTGGAACACAGGCTCAGTTAATGTCGTTATCGTTAGTTTGAATAATCCGTTGGCAGCGTCCACGCGTGTCTGCGGCGGTGGCTGCCTCAAATAGATCGACCCCCGATGCAGAAGGGAGCTTCTGTTTTATTTCTTCCATAAATTACTTACAAAACATCTTTATTCAAGTGCCAAATTCATTGATGTCGATTACCAAGAAGGAGCTATGACTAATGGGAAATGTTCCACTCCGAGCGAGTGATTATTTTTAGATTGTTTGGACTGAATTTAAGTCATTGTTGGTCTCAGTCTCATGGTAGAGGGACGGCTGTTAAAGCCGTGGAAGGGCTTCTGGTCCGCTGGGAGGCAGCGAAAGAAAATCTGTGAACGCGTGTCACAGTTTACAGCCATGTTTTAACCTGAGCTTGCATTTGCATGTGGTGACAGGTGTTTGTCCACACACGGGTAGGACGATATTCTCAGTCGTAATCCGATCAGGAAAGTGTGGAGGTTCTGCGATTTGATTGGAGGCCCGTTAGGAAGGAGCACGTCTCTGCCTCCCTATCGATCCCTCACATTCATTTCTTGTAAAAATTCAAGATCTTATGAGAAATATAAGTTTTTGAAGTGGTTTCCAGACGGCGGCCTCATGATGCTCCAAAGGCCTCGCTCTGAAGCGAGGCTCTGTGTGCAGTCTGCCCCCTCTGCTCCCCCGGCTGTTCTCCTTCATCACATGATGTCTTTATGTCTCTCATTCTCTGCCGTTCTGTTCATCTCCATGTCAGTTTCTGTCTCGTCTATTACTCTGTGGTTGTTTTTTTCCTCCTCACGTCTCGATTTTTGGACGTTCCTGCAGATGCAAGGCGTGGCGACAGTAGACAGCGATACGGAGCAGAAGTTCATCGAGGGGGCGTTAGCAGAGGTGCCCAGCCCGGCCCCCGCCGAGCCACAGACACCCATGGATGCAGACAAAGCCTCTATATACAGGTGAGAAACCAAACGGCCAATCAAACGTCAGCTTTATTCTAACAATCCGCAAATAGTTTCAGTCAGAGACGTCAAATATTTTCTGGTTTCATTTCCATAAATATGAGGATTTGTTTGTTTTTCTTTATTTACAATGAACATAAATGAGATGTTTGGAAATGAAAACTCCCGTTTGTCTTTTGTAGACATCCCCTGTTCCCTCTGTTGGCTCTGCTGTTCGAGAAGTGTGAACATTCCACGCTGAGCTCCGACTGCATCACCTCGGCCAGCTTCGACGTCGACATTGAGAAATTCGTCAGCAGCCAGGAGAAGGAGGGCAAACCGTTCTTCAGCGAGGACCCCGAGCTGGACAGCCTGGTGAGGGTCTGGAGTTGTCCAGGTTTAGTTTGAGTTTTAATCTATTTGAAACCGATCTAAAGCCCGTGTTAACATCACACAACCCCCCCTGCAGATGGTGAAAGCCATCCAGGTGCTGCGGATCCACCTGCTGGAGCTGGAGAAGGTCAACGACCTCTGTAAGGACTTCTGCAGCCGCTACATCGCCTGCCTGAAGACCAAGATGAACAGCGAGACGCTGCTGAGCGGCGACCCCGGCAGCCCCTACTCCCCCGTCCAGGGTCAGGTCCAGAACTTCTCCCCCGCCAAGACTCAGGTGTGAACGGCAGGCGGGGGCGATGATGTAATTGTTTAGATGTTTGTGGTCTTCTCTAAATGGCCGCGTGTTCTGCAGACCCCCAGCTCCATCTCTGGGACCCTCAGTCCCCAGGGTCAGATCGTGGTGCCGGCGTCGGCCCTGCAGCAAGGCAATGTTACCGTGACGACCGTCAACCCCACCCAGGTGGTCGCAGGTATGTCACCATGGCATACGACTCCGCCCTCAGGTACCGTCCCGCCGTACCTGCAGCTCCGATGGTGACGAATCCCACGAGACGCCGTGTTTACAGGAGCATTCTGTAGCTCAGTGTGTGTGTGTGTGTGTGTGTGCGCGCACGTGTGTGTGTGTGTTGCAGGCGGCACCGTCTACCAGCCTGTGACCGTCGTCACTCCTCAGGGTCAGGTGGTGACACAGGCTCTGTCTCCCGGGACGATACGCGTCCAGAACAATCAGGTGAAGCTTTGCTCCACAGACAGGAAGATGTATCAGTTCTGAATTGATCGGTGTAGAACTGATCAGTTGTGAATTGATCTGTTCTCCCAGCTCCAGCTGCAGTTCCATCAGGACCTGAATCTCTTCAACCACGACGACAGCTCCACAAAGAACAAGCGCGGCGTCCTGCCCAAACACGCCACCAACGTCATGCGTTCGTGGCTCTTTCAGCACATCGGGGTGAGTCAGCTCTCCAGCGGCAGGCCCCGCCCCCTTAGCGACGCAGCCCCGCCTCTCATCCACCCCTATTTTGTTTTGTTTTTTGTCCCCCAGCATCCGTATCCCACGGAGGACGAGAAGAAGCAGATTGCCACCCAGACGAACCTGACGCTGCTGCAGGTCAACAACTGGTGAGTTTTTCCGGGTCCTGGGGGGGGCGTGGCCTGAACCCCAGACGCTGACGGCTTTCATCGACCCGCCTCCAGGTTCATCAACGCGCGGAGGCGGATCCTGCAGCCCATGTTGGACGCCAGCTCCTCCGAGACCCCAAAAACCAAGAAGAAGACCCCCCAGAACAGACCGCTGCAGCGCTTCTGGCCCGACTCCATCGCCGCTGGGGGGGGGACTCACCAGCAGGTCACCATGCCAGACGGTAGGCAGCCGCGCCGACCGCCGACAATCCACCCCCGCCGGTACGGCCTGACCGACGTTGATGCTGTGACCCTCAGGTACCATGGTGACCATGATCGGGGAGGGGCTACAGAGCCTCACGTCAGACGGTGCCACGCTGGCGGTGCAGCAGGTGATGCTGGGGGGCCACAGCGAGGACGAGTCGGGGGACAGCGGCGACGAAGATGACGACACGGACATGGCCGGGCTGGGCCTGGACAACAGCGACTCGTTGCAGTAGAGGCCCCGCCCCCTCTCACACACACACACACACACACACACACACATGAGGCGCGCTAACGAGTCGGTGGAACGCGTCACACACACATCAACGTTTACCAAGAGCACAAATCCCACAGGAGGGGCGGATCCTCCTGATTGGCCGCATCCGCCACACGTGTGTTTGTGTGTGAGTGAGTGTGAGTGCGTGCGCGTCAGGAGTCATTTCAGAAACCGTTTTATAAAATTTAGTTGATGTATGCGAGTGCACTTTTTTTTTTTTGTATATTTAAGCTAAAAAAAAAAAAAGATGAAATCAAAGCGTAGAGAAAAGAAAAGTGTTAAACACACAGTTTGTTCCTCCGTTACTTAAATGTCCACCGGTTTCTCCTCCTGGACGAGACGTTAAAGTTGTATCTGTAAGAGTTTGTCTTCACTTTTTGCATGCTTGTGTTTGAGTAGACGTGCACACTCTTACAACTGACTCTTACTGGCCCCCGGGGGCCCCGACGGAGCCGGAAGGGGGAGAGAGGATGCAGGGGGGAGGGAAGGGGTTAAAAGAGGAGAGAAGCTTATTTTTCTACCCGAACATGAACAGTCGTGTTTTTGTTTCATCCTGGTGTTCTCCTGTTTTTGTAAAGGAATATTTATGTACAGATTCATAATTAAAACTTAGCGACCCTGTTTTCCGGGGTTATTTGAAAGTTTTCTAAAAAACATGAAAAAGGAAAAACTTAATTGAATAATGCTGATTTAAAAAAATAATAATCAACCTTGCTATTTAAATTGGTTAACCTCACAACGCTAACAAGGCCTTACCTGTCGTCGTCTTTTCTAACACAAATCCCTCCCAGAAGCACAAAAAAAATGGTGAAATTGGTAAAAAAAAAAAAAAGAGAAAAAGACACTAAACCGCAGAAGCGTTGTCCGTTTTTTCACGCCGGTAACCAATGGCGACGGCGCCCGCTCACCTTTTTAACGGACGTTTTACTCATTGTGTATAACATGCATTACGTCTTTTAATCATTTTACGGTAGTCGCAGCGTATAGGCGTCACTTTCTCCGATGCACAATCCAGAACACTATGCTAATTACACAATCATGAAGCTGAGGCCCCTGGAGGTGGGGGTGGGGATGCCCCCCCCACACACACACACACGGACAAACCAACTCCATGATTAAAAAAAAAAGAAGTGGGACGTTTTTTGCACGCATTCAGCTTTTATTTATGTACACGCGACTGCGCTGACAGCAGTGGGAGGGTGGACTCCATGTTTGATGCCTGCCTGAAGGACTGAGGGCTGCGGCCACCCCCACAACACCCCCATGACCCCCCCCATCACCACAAGTAGTGAAATCTCCACCTCGTGTGAACGTCTGATGTTGTGATGGAAGCAGGAGATGAAGGAATCTGGTTGATAAAAGGTGAATTTCATGCAGGTGGGGGTTTGAGGGGGCTATTGGAGTTGGGGGGGTGCAGTGACCCCGGCTGGGCCCCTGCTGAGCTCTGGGTTCCTCAGTTCCGTCTTGCTTTTTATGAAGCGCTCTTCACTTTTCTCTCATCTGTTTTGCCTTAGAGCTTTCTATTTTGGAATAAACGATGCCTAACTCTCTGCTGTGCTCCGCCTCTTCTCTGCCACCCCCCAAAAAAAGTCTCCATTGCTGAGTTTCTGTCTTTATATTTAGTTTTTCTTACACGTAGAAATGTGTGAGGTGAATCCTGTTAGTTGTCTGTGCTCACAGCTGAAGAGTTTCGAGTCTCTTCTCTCTGGAAAACAAAACAGATTTAATCTTTTCAAATTTTTGGGATGTTTCAAATTAAGGTTATTTAATATAAAAGTTTCTAAAACCACCTGATAGTTTAGTAAAAATGTCTCCAGACTAAAAAGATGTCACAAACAGGTTTTTTAAAGATGCACTAATATCTTTAAACATTTTAAATTAAAAATATTGAATTATTTTCTGCATGTCTTTGTGAAGGGGTGGGGCTTTAACCCAACAACCAATCACATCGCTCACTGACCTCCATCTGCTGGCGGACCCAGCTGAGCGACTGCGTGATGCGTGTGTACACCCCCGGTTTGTTCCTCACGGCGCAGCCGATCCCCCAGCTGGTGGCCCCCACCAGCTTCCACACAGACGAGTCCTCACAGGCCAAGGGCCCCCCACTGTCCCCCTGAGGTCACACACAGAGAGTCACTTTATTTTTATGAAGGTATTAAAATATTTTAGTGCAGTTATAAAATAATGAGTCATTACTGGTCCCGTTTTTTTCTATTTAATTCCACATTTCCGGAAAGGACTGAACTTACTGTAAAGTTCATTAAAATGTACTTCTTATAAATAAATGTAATAAATATTAGTATTTTCATCATGTAACCATTCTACGTATGTGGTTGATATTCTTTTAAATATAGTTTTAAAATTATGTTTGAATTTTGGTAACAGAAAACACAAACTTTTGAAAGTTGTAATAATTTAAATTAAGTAGCCTGAGATTGACCAATGTAAATGTGTATATACTAAATTCTGTTTAATTTTAAAGATTTACAATGAACAAATTGCACTTTTTTGGCAGAATGATCAATGTGTAATATATTTTTTTTAAAATTAAAAATATATAAGATAAACACCCCCCCCCCCATTCTGCTTGCAGCAGAACCATAAAATCTACAATCTGGAATCAATTATTTTCAAAATGTGATGAAAATAAATGAACCTAAATGCACCCTGCTACCATGGAAACTTCAGAATGGGATTGCTAAACAACCCTAAATAGTCCTCACCTGGCAGGAATCTGTCCCCCCCTCCAGGAACCCGGCGCAGATCATCCAGGAGGAGATGTACCCGTTGTAGACCTCCGGCTGGTTGCAGGTCTTGGTGGAGAGCAGCGGCACCACGGCCGAACGCAGAACCACGCTGGTCTCTCCTGGACGGAACCGGCATGACTCAGCACAAACGGGACCACTGATGCACTCAGAAACTGCTGACTCACCCTCGTCCTCGGTCGCCCCCCAGCCGGAGATCCAGCACCTGGTGCCCTCCTGGAACTCCTCGCCGTAGTTGGGCAGGCAGATGGGCTCCACGAAGCCTGGGTGGGAGGGGCTTAATGATAAACCTGGATATCTTAAGCCTGAGTTCAGGTTCAGATCAAGCCTTTACCGTTGAACTCCAGCGGCGTCGCCAGCTTCATCAGGGCCACGTCGTAGTCCAGGCCTTTGGGCCTGTAGCGGGCGTGGTGGACGATCTGCTCCACCTCCAGAGCCTGAGCCGCGTTCACCGGCTGGTCCGTCAGCCCGGCGTGAACCACCCACATGGAGGGGTCGGCAAACCTGCCGACAAACACACGTCTGACACCTCCAGCCACAGCCGCTTGTTGTTGTTTACTTCACCCCCCCCCCCGCAGGGACAGAAATCTGATTCCTTCAACTTTGACTTCATGACGACGGATGCCAAGACGGAGGTGTTTACATCCGACACCTCCCTCGCTGGCAGCGGGTCATTCAACCCCGCAGGAGGCGATGGCTTCCAAGAAGAGACGACTTGAGCCTGTGAGGTCATGTGACTAAAAAACAGCAACAACGAGTCTCCAGAGGTCTCCTGGTTAGTCTAGAGCACATGTGTCAAACTCAAGGCCCGGGGGCCAAATGTGGCCCTCCATATCATTTTATGTGGCCCACGAGAGCATAAAAGGTCAGAATGTCTAAAAAAAAAAAAGTAATAAGTAAGCTTAAAAAATAAAAGTAAGCTTTGACTAAAACTACATTTCCCACAATGCAGTAACTAAGCTAATTTTAACTCTGACAACGTTTTGAACAAAGTTAATGTCCTAACTTGTGTTTAATGTTGTTTTTCTTCATTCATTGATAGTTAGGAATAGGAAATGAGTTTGACCCCCCCTGATCTAGAAGCTAATCATCTAGCTAACTAAGCTAATGGAGCTAGCTACTGTTATTATTATGTTGTGATGGTGTTGCCTTCGGTAACAGGCGCCTCACCCGAACACGCAGTGAGCGGCGGTGAGGATCCAGCGGGACGTGACGATGGAGCCCCCACACAGGTGCTCGCTGCCGAAGTGGAGGCTGACCTGCCAGGGGAACTGACCCGGCTTGGAGATGTTCCCCCCCACGATCCGGGTGCTGAAGCGAGGCCTGGAGCCGCACTCTGAGGGGTCAGAGGTCACGGAACCCACCGTCAAATAATCATCATCGGGGTTTTACAGGTGACGGTTCATTTTACTATATTTCTATAAATAGCTATAAATAGCTTTGAGCACCAAGAACAGAATCAGTGGACGTGTGCGTGTGAACGACGTGCTGCGTGCACGAGTCACATGACTCAACGCACGAGTCACATGACTTCATCTTAACTCGTCACGCGGTATGACTCACCCAGACACTTGAGCGTCGTCACCTTCCCTGAGCTGCACTCGGCTTTACTGCAGAGGAGACAGGAGGGGGCCACGTAAAATGATGTTGGGGGGCCACATTCGGCCCGCGGGCCTACAGTTTGGCATGTTTGTTAACGCCTCCTACCTGGAGGTGGTGGCATTCTGCAGCTTAATGATCTGTGATTGGCTGAGGTTCATGGACACCAGGTGGAGCTGGAAGTCTTCCTCGATGGAGGTGAGGAAGACGAAGAACGACTCCACATACCTGAGGGAGGGGCGCAGGACCAAGACACGTTCACGTCAAGTGTTTTCATGCTACGAGGTGAACAACCCAGATCCAGATCAAAGAGGGAGGGGGGCGCAGGGGGGGCGGGGTGGAGGTGCTAATAGACCCTGAAGGAACCTGGAGTATCCCAGCTGCCTGCAGGCCGACGCCCCCAGCCAGTTGTTCCAGCCCTCCGAACACACGGTCCTCCAGACTCCTCCCCTCAGGACCTGCAGGACGGAGCTCTGCCCACTCAGACGCACTGACGCACACACACACACACACACACACACACACACACACACACACACACACACACACACACACACAGGTAACATTCTCAGCTAGTGTTCACCTCCTAGCTTCTAGTGTGTGTGTGTGTGTGTTTGTGTGTGTGTGTGTGTGTGTGTGTGTGTGTGTGTGTGTGTGTGTGTGTGTGTGTGTGTGTGTGTGTGTGTCGTACCACAGCCGAGCTCGTCCTCCCCGTTCTCACAGTCCAGCTGTCCGTCACACTGAGCCGAGGTTCTGATGCATTTAGATGTGGAACCACAGCGAAACTTCCCCACGCAGCTCAGACCCACTGTAGACACACACACACACACATCAAACATTGATGGGGGGTCCACGCCACACCGGCGCCATTAACCTCTTCACCTCCCAGTCCGATAGCGAGGGCGAGCATGAGCGTCAGGATGAGGCAGGAGGCGATGAGCACCTCCAGGCGGTGCGCCAGAAGGCGGCTTCTCCAGCTCTTATCCAGGTCGTCGTCTGGGGAGACAAGACATCTGATTGGATGTTCAACCAGGAGAGGATATTTTTATTAGGTTTAACCGTCTGATTGGACTGTCTGTGGGACAGCGAGCCGGGGGGGCCACAACATGGACGTTCCTGTCGGGTTATTATCCTTCTCACACGGCGCCGCTCGTCTCACATGTCGACCAGATCCCGCTGTAACCCTACACCTGTGTGGTCATCACTGCGCCGGTACCTCGCCAACATCTTGGGGGCCTCACCATGGATGAATGGCTGCACCTTGGTGATTGGCATGTTGGGGCTGGAGGCCACTGGGCGTTGGGGCTCCTCCTCGGGTTTGGCAGAGTCGTCCTCCGATTGGGAGTCGGGAGCAGGGGTGCCCAGCGGGCTGACAATGAGCGTGTTGGGGGTCTCGACGGTGGGGAGGTCGTCCTCCGTCACCGAAACCACCTCGATCCTGAAGGGGTCCGGCTGCTGGGGGGCCTCCAGCTTCAGGTCCTGGACAGAACAGAAGGGTTTTATCATGACAGTGGATTTCCCAGCTAACCGATGACGAAGAGACAACTCTGAAAGTCCCCAAAGAGGGGAGCCCCTTACCGTCTGAGCAGTAATCAATGTAATTATTCATGATTCTCATCTTTTTTTATGTTTTTAAAAATTAATTCTGTTGGTTGGATGCCATGAAATTATAGGAAATAATAGAAGTCTGATTCTAAAGACTCATTCGATGGGCAGTAACATATTAAAGCTGATTATTCCACCCACCGTTGGGGGAGACGACGCGTCGGCAGCAGGATCTGCTGAAGAAGAGACGAGAAACGTGGGGATGAACGGAGAAGACATCGGTGGAGGAGAAGAACGATGGAGACGAGAAAAAGGAAAATATTAATCCTCAAAAATAAAACTCTATTCCGGGGTTTGACCATCTTTCAGCCGACAATTCGATCTCCACCCAGATGTTTGTCATCGCGCCATCGTCCACTGTCCTTTCTTTAAGTCCGTCTGCCCCCTGACTCCTTCTGTCACTCTCCCTTTTTCTACCCTTCCTCTCTTTTACTCCCCTTTTCTTCCCCTTCTCTCCGTCCTGATGGCTGCCCCCCTCCTGCCGTGACTCCTCCTGTACAAAGGGACACCTGAGCAGGTGAGCGCCACTGCTTGGAGTGGGGATCGGGTGACGCTGAACCTCCCACTCTGAGGGTAAGATTACATGCTCATGTGTCCCAAAGTGTTCTTGGCGTGATGGATGTGGTGGTGGTGGTGGTGGTGGAGGTGGATAACACTGCTGGGACGCCGTCCAGTGGGGCCAGGCAAAGAAGAGAATGTTTCTGTGAAGACGTTTTCTAATAGAACCATTCAACTCGCTGAGAATCACTAATTTACTAAAATAAAACTTCATTCATCCTGTTGAAAAATGGTTGAATTTAACCTTTGGGGGGGGTGTCTTCATGAGGGGACAGCTTTCTGGGGCCCACGGGGACCAGCAGCTCATGTTCATAATGATAATACATTTACATATCTCATTAAAAATTCCTGCAAAAACAAATTATTTTCTAATTTTTATCTGGTAGAAGCGTCACTTAAAGGATCCTGGAATTGTAATAGAGCTAGTCCTCAATTTACGAACATTCAGAGATTCGAAAAAACGCGCTTCACCATGTCTGACTATCGTCCTGCAGTTCCTCTATCTGCCACAACTCCCTGGGGGCAGCATCGGTGTGTTCACGTAGCTCCCACTCTAGTCTCCTCCTCTTATTGTTTGTTGAGCTCAGGCGTTGTTCTTTTTTATACTTTACCGTTTATCATGGATGATAAAGTCTAATGTAGGAGCTGTTTTATAGTTTGTGTGTTTGTGTCTGCCTTATTTTTTATTTATTTTGCTTTAACTCTGATGCCGTGTCTCTTTGCTCACGTCTGATTGGCTGCTGCACCTTTCACAGGTGTTAAAGGTTTGGTGATCAGAGATCAGATCACTTCGGCGGTGGGAGGAACACGGTTCTCACCGGAACCAACGTCAGCCAGCAGATATAAAACCTAGTTAGTATTTCCACCTTTTAACCTGTTAATTTGTTATTTTTCTAATAAATGGTAACCTCACTCAAAGAGAAACACCTTCTGGACAATCCTGACCTGCCGTAATGACTATCAAGTGGAACCCTGGTTTGAAATAGTCACTACAGCTAGTGAAGGTAGTGGTGACCATCTCTCTGATGACAACTCTGCTTCTGACCCACAATAACTCCTCCCTGCTCCTCCTCCTCCTTCACTCTAAAGGTAAGCTACATGCTACATGCTAAAGTACCGTAGAGTGGCTGTAATCTACAAAGATTAACAGCGGGGATCCACATATCTATTAGTGATAAAAATAACAGCACTGCACAACTGTAGTGAGCACTTTATAAATAAAGTTGACTTGAATCGACTGTTGTTGATCTTAAAAACTAGTGGAGAGTTCTTTGAATGTCAAAGATTAAATTATAAGGAGCAAAACTTTACTATAAACTAATCTGAATTCAAAATGGTTTGCCACATTTAACATTTCTTTAAAAAAAATTCCTTAAACTTAAAATTTAAGAGTTTATGAATTTGCATGAACTCCAAACAGTTCTGTATAAAAATATAGATTTTATTCAACACTGCAGTTCATGTTACAACAATAAATTACACAACATACCTGGTGTCAAAGGTTTACCACATTAAGCTAACACTACGTATCTATGCTAATTAGCCCAGCTAATGTGAAGGTGGTATGTGTTTGTTTGGTGAACTAGATATCATCTTTCATAACACACACGTCCCATGAATCCATGGATTGTTCTTTTTCGGAGACGTCTGGATCCATCCGACTGGTTTGTGTCCTTTGGATGAGGTGTTTCCTCCTGGCTCTGAAGAATCTAGGAAGAAGCCCCCCCACTGTGATCACAGTGTCCTCCGGGGCAGGAAGTGGGTGCAGGCCTGGTGGCGTCCCACTGTGTTGCCCTTCTTGAGCTCTCCCTTGTGGGACAGGGCCAGGTAGACCCCCGGGTGGGCCAGAGAGGAGTAGGTGGTGTAGAGGTTCTCCTCCAGGTTCTCCTTCAGCTGGCAGTCGTCAGAAAACCGCTCCTGGTGAGGATACGTAGGATTACCTGACGGGTTACAAAGGAGGTTGGTGAGCCGGGCGGCTACTTACCGCTCCGTAGGCCAGTCCGTCCCTCCCCATGCAGAGGAACAGCCCGCTCTTCACCCCTCTGATCACCACCACTCCATGTTTCATCGCAAAAACCCTCAGCCAGCCTTGAGACGCAGGATAGAAGGGGTTTTATTCTAGTGAAGCGTCACAGAACCAGAATCTCTCTGGGGTAGGGGGGCATGAACTCACAGTTGTCGTTGGGTTTGTGGACACCCCCCACAGCGCCGTTGGCCATAATCTGGAGATGGTAGCCAATCCCAACGCGGCAGTAGAGCAACTGCTGCTTCATCCCTGTCCTGGTTGTTAGAGGCTTAGATTCTGCTTGTTTGGAATAGATTAAACCTGATTTATTTTATTTTATTATCAAATTGACAAGTTTTTGGTCAAACTGTTTAATTATCAGCTCAACCCAACAATCTAAAGATGGAACTTGAAGTAAATCAAGATGGAATTGGCACCAGCTCACCTTTTCCTTTTTGAAGCGAGTCCCTGATGTGGAGCAGCCAGAGGCCCCGGAGCCGAGCACCGGGGCCCTCAAGTGAGGCCTCGGCTTCCTGTTTCTTGGCTCCCATCCCTCCATCGTAGGCACTGAACACCAGCAGCAGCAGCAGCAGGGAGGAAACGCTCATCGCGAAACTCGTCAGACAGCCGCCAGCACACTGGGTGACGACGGCCTACAAACTGTCATGTCCTCTGATGAAGGGCCACAGTCAGGGTTTGGCTCCCGGTGTCCTAGGGCGCTTTTACGTCCTCCTCTTGTGCTGAAGCACCGATGGAGATACTCAGCTGCTCGCTATCAGTGACGTATCAGAAATCCCGACAAACGACGACGTCCACACACGTGTGATTTTCAGATGAACACGGATTCCCTCCAGCATCAAACCCGACGTGATTGGAAGTGGTCTGAACTCTGACACAGACTCTGTTTGGGTGTGGACTGCGTACACCAATGTTTTCATGTCGCCCAATCAGCCCTCTGACGGGCGAGAGGACATGCAAACTGTCTGTTCCCTATCACAATCGCTGAGATTAGCGAGCAGCTAGTTGATAGCGGGAGCGCACTCCTTCACACAAACACACAAGTTCAGGTCAGTCTGTCTACATTTCTAGTGTTTTCTTCCTGAAAAGGAAGAAAAGAAAGTTCCACACTCTGCTGCTCGCGGTCATAAAAGTCTGATGAAGTTTTTAAGTCTGAAACATCTCTGGAGCATCACAGGAAAACGTTGCATCATTCAAAAAAACAAAAAACCCCAAAGATAGATCCAACTCATTTGGTGCTACTAATTCTGATCTGAACTATTCATCTTAGTATCTGTGGTAAAAATTCCCAAACTCTGCATTGGTCTCAAACTACCAGAACTCAGGTTGGGAGCACTAACACTTTTAGCTTAAAGGCTACATGTAAACTGAACTTTCTAAGTCTATATCTGTAAAATAAATCTACATCTTAGAAGGCTGCAACGTACTTTTGCAAAGTTTCAGAAATAATTTGACTAAAATTTTAATGTTTATGGTGTAACTTCATAAGTTGAGTTTGAGTTAACAGGCTAACTAAAGTTTAAATTAAATGATGCTGTCTCTTGTGAAGCTTGACATAAATTCAAACTATTTAGTGCTAATCACATAATTTGGTGACATTCTGAAGGGGATCATGGGAGTTGTTGTCTTGTTGTTGTCAAACAATAACCATTGCTGATAGAAGTCCGACTTGTTTCAGAAATAAGTTAGTTTAAATTTCATTTCACCTGCTTTGGAATAAGTTTCTCTGAAAACTGGTGTGTGGAGGAATCAAAGCAGTACCTCTGGAGCCCATCGGGGGCAGTGTTGTGTTTACCTCCGATATTCTTGTCCCACATTTCGCTGCCATCTAGATAGATAGATAGATAGATAGATACTTTATTAATCCCGGATGTTTCTGTGTTTGTTTCTGCAGCTGGAGATGTGAAGTTCCTGCTAATACACTGAATGTCTTCTTCCGAAGCATCATGTGACTCCTGACAACGCTTCTGATTACGGCGTCTACGCCCGGCACACGGTATCGGGACAGAACGCGTCTTATCTGAGAGAAGTTTATTCTTTTGCTCATTAAATACTGCTTGTACAGTCATTGGACGGTGAGACAGACAGATCAGAACGAGTGATGACATCACAGGCACGTGAAAAACATGGTTGGCAAATAATTTCACAAGAGGGATGTAGAGATAATGCATCATCAGTTAGGATGAAGATTAAGGGCTCAAAATGTTCAGGCACTTTTTTTTTTCTTCTGACAAATTCTAAACCTAATTCTGAAATTTAATGAGTTGAATCCAGCAAATGTTTGCCTGAAAAAATAAGTGAAAATCAACCTCCTCATCAAAATCATTCTTGATTCATTCTAACATCTAAATATTGTGCATTTTCCACAGCGAGTGCAGCTTTGAAAGTGTCATTTAAAAAAAAACAAAAAAACGGTGGCGTTACGATTAGTGTTGACATGAAATGTTAGATACTGATTCTGGTCGACTGTTTAAAGGTGTTCATACTTTTCAGGATTTGGCACATGTAAACAACTGAAATGTCTTTGTGCAGACGCAACTCTTCTGTGTTCACACACCGACTGAGCCGCGCAGAAAGGAAATAAAACAGTGGAATGTTCGTACAATCTGCGATCGGAGTCGATTGCGTCGGTGTCAATCCACCAGCAGGGGGCGGCGGCGGTGGCGGACTAGGAGGCTCCTTTGGCTCTCAGCTTGGACAGCAGCATCTCGTTCTTCCGACATTCCTGGTGACGGGAGCATTTGGTCAGTCGGGCTTTGGATTGGTTTGCTAATGAACTACAGAACCAATCGGATGTCGGCGCCGCTTCTCTCACCTCTTTGAAGTCCTTGACGGTTTTGAAGTAAAGCCGCTGCTTGTCCAGCAGCTCAAGGTACTCGTCGTTCAACTGATCGCGCCTCATTTTATTCTCCTGCTTTTTCTTCTCCATCTGGAAAGACAGAGAAGTCAGATGCGATCACTTGTGTTCGTGGGGTTCGATTTGTCCCGTTTTTCCCTCACCTTGATGCGACTCTGTTTGATTCCCTCCACAATTTGCTCCATCTGCCGGAGGAACTGGTCCTTGGCTGCTGAGGACGCCATCGCCCTGGGCAACGGCAGAGCGTTCAACTTGGATTCATTTATTTAAAGCCACAACACATGAGTCTGTTTGTACTTACTGCTGGAAGTTGTCGTGAATGGAATTCAGCAGATTCACCTGCAGGCACCAACACATCCGTTTGTTTTTGTCTCTTTACGAGTCGAACATCAGAAACAGGTCAGAGGATCGTTTTACCTCCTTCTCCAGATACACCTTCTTATCGTCCAGCGTGTTGTACAGCGTGAAGAACTGCTTTGTCTCTTTGTGCGTCGCGGAAACTACAAAAACAAAAGCGTGTTATCGTCTTTCAGACATTCGGTGCGTCAGTTTACCCCTGTTGGACCCACCTTGGCCGTAGAGCTCGATGAACCTCTTCTGGTACTGGGTCAGCTCGGCCCGGCTCGGCACCTCGTCGATCTTCCTCTGCAGGATGGCGATCTCACGGTTCCTCCGAGCCTGACAGAACGTCGAGATTTAATCTGCCGCTTAAAATAGTCCCCAACAAGAATGAGCGCGAGTACAAAAATGACGTTCTGATCAAACGTCATTTAAACTTCATTAACTGGCAGCATCGTCAGCTGACCTGGGATCTCTGACCTGGCTACTGTAGATGATGTCATCATGCAGATGTTAAATCCCAAATATCAAACACGGCTGACGTTAATCGGGATGAATGTGAGCGTTCAGGAGGACTGAGTCTGGATCTGGGATCAGGGTCCAGTTCAGATTCTAGTTCTAGGGTGTCACTGAGAGTTTGGGGTGGATCCGGGTGTGGATTCAGATCCTGGATCACAATGAAAACACAACTGGCTCCAGATCCAGGTCTGGTTTACATGAAGTGAAGTCGGAACACGTTTGTGTGTTGTGTCCTCCTATCGCCGGCCTGCTATCGCTGACCTCATTGCCCACAGAGATCCTCTAGCTGCATCTAATCTGGAATGTGTGTGTGTGTGTGTGTGTGTGTGTGTGTGTGTGTGTGTGTGTATTACCATGAGCAGCCGGATCTTCTGCAGTTTCTCTCTGTCTGTGTTGTACTGTTTGTCTATCAGCTGGTTCCTCTCCTGGGAAAAGAGGGACAGTTCAAATGCGGGCGGAGCGTCGGTGAAGACGACACCTGATAGGTGGAACGGGATTGAAACCTTCTCCTCCTCAGTGTCCTGTCCCGACGCCGACTTCAGCTCCTCGATGTTCTGCTGCAGACGGACCATCTCCTCCTGGAGACGACATCAGACGTCAGCAATGTTGAGGCGTTCCAAACAGATACCCACTGGGTTGGTAATTCGGTTCCCCCGCCTATCTACTCACCCTGCAGTGTGTGCGGAACTCCTGCTCCTGCTGCTTCATATTCTCGTTCATGGTCACCAGAGCCTTCAGCTTCTCCAGCAGGCTGTTCAAACAGAGCAGAGCTTCATCAGGTGGGCTGGCCCCGAAGGTCAGAGGTCACAGCTTCAGGTGCCACACTGCCTGAGTGTCCACGAGCAACACACTAAACGCCTCTGACGACAGAACCCTCAGCTCTGACCCAGGCAGAGCTGCACTTCCCCTGTTCGCCAGAGGAGGGCAGTACGTCTCAAACTGCTGCATCTTGTAACAGATTTATTCAGACTGAACGTTTTATCCTGAATCAACTCAAACCTGAGATGAAATTTAAATTAAATCTTAAATTGAGGAAATTCAGGTAATATTGGCTTCATTTAAATCTTTTGTGTTCTGATAGTTTTTCACTTCTTTCAAGCTATTTTGTCCTCAATAACCTCAACAAGAAACTATTTCTGAGTAATTTAATGGATAAAACTAGATTTTTTTGTCATGCAGGGCTGATGAGTCAAAAAGAGATGGTGGTTTTTGTGGTTTCATCTCAGAACAAAAGTTAAGATGATGTTACCCCTCTCCACCACTAACCTGCTGTCAGCCTGCTCCTCCATCTCCTCTAGAGACTTCAGCACTTTGTCCAGTTTCTCTGAGTGCTTTACGGCCTAGAAAGACACACAAACGTTCCATCTGTAAAAGTTTCCAGAAATATTGAAGGAAAAAAAGAAGCACAAAAAGGAAATCAAATGTTAAATTTGCAGCCAATCAGAAGCATAGGTTCACCTCCATCAGGTTCCTCTTGGCCTCCTCGCAGCCTTTCTTCACCTCCGCGTGCTTTGCCTGTAGCTGTGGAGACAGAAGAACACCATCGTCATCATCAAACCCAGAAAACCCCGAGTGGATGGATGATGGATGGATGAATGATGACAGATGTTCTTCACCTCCTCCAGCTGTTTGCTCCTCTGCTGGATCTGTTTGTTGAGCGAAGCCACGGCTCTGCGGTGCTGCTGCAGCGGGCCGTAACGCTCCGAACGCTCCTCTGAAGACAACTCCGACTGCTGCAGGAGCAGAAAGGGGATGCTGACAGACGCTAGCAGACAAGACGATAGCCGTAGGCTAAAGGCAGCTGCAGATTCTCTAAATTCATTCTTTCCACCAGGATCATGAAGTCGTTTCAAAACCAAAACCACAGGAAGTCTCCTCAGACTGCTGCTCACCTTCTCGGCGTACTCAGAGGCGATCTGTTTGATCTCGTCCGATTGCATCCCCACGATCTGACCCACAGCGCTCGCCGTCAGCCTCCCCTGATGGACGAGAGAAGGTCAGGTCCAGACACAACAGTGGGGGGAGAAACGGGTCCAGCTGCTAAATATATAGAAAAAAGAGGAAACAGGAAATATGCCCCTACCTCTTCGGTTACCATGGCAGCCATGTTGGTCATCAGGGTTTTGATTCGCATCTAAGAGATAAACAAACACTTTATTTGTTCAGGTTGTGCTTAAGACCCGCCTCCCAACCAATGAGCTCTCCAGAAAATTTCATTCATTAAAGTCACGTCCGTCTCTCTGAACAGTGAAATGCGCTCAGAACTCACCTCCTCTGCCGCCTGCAGGTCTTCCTCCTCCGACACCTCCGCCATCCCAGGAGGCGACGCCTGGGAGCCACCAGGGGGAGACGCCTTCCTCTCATCCGCCTGGAGGAAGACGTCCAGGATGAAGGAAAATCATGTGGGAAAGAAGGACTTTCAAGACCGAATCAAACACCTACCTTATCCTGTTTGTCCTGTTTGCTGAATCCGTATCGCCTGGAGGGGGGAAACAAACACCGGTGATGAAACTTATGAGACGTTATAAAGCAGAAATAAAACCACACACGCCATGCTGCATCACACGTGAGTAGAAATCCACGTTCAGGGCAAACAAATCCATTAAAAAAGGGCATCAGAGCAGAAACGGTTGTATCCATAAAGGCTGAAACAGGTGAGGAGGAGTTGTGGGGAGAACAAAGCCTCATGCGTCCAGAAATACTCACAGGAGGAAATCTGACACTCTAGTGCAGAAGGAGATGGATGGATGGAAAAACAGGGTCAGAGAAAGGTGATGACTGAAAATGACAGACGATGATTCGCAAGAAGGCGGGTGGGCGATTGCAGACGTCACCTGAGCTTGGAAACTCACCTGCCGTACTCCAGCAGTGTGGAGTGAACCCTGGACTCCTCGTCCAGCAGCTCCCCGGCGTCGCGCTGCCTCCGGTACCTCCTCTGGGGTTTATACGCCTCCTGAAAACCAGCGGAGGTTAACTCAGAGGACATGAGGAGCGATGGGATCAATGAGGAGGAGCGCAAACTCACCAACACGTCCCGAACCGCCTTTACGGACTTGTCTCTCCTCTGGAGGAACTCTTCATCCTGGACCAGAGGGATTGACAGCACAGGTTTAGCACGACCACACCGCTATGACACCGCTCTGCTCAACGTGAGCCGGGTCTGGCTTTTACCTCCGGGAGGCTGTGGGTCTTCTGGAACTGGGAGATGGAGTAAGCTCTCACGTAGTCCCCCATCTCCTCCCTGGTCTCGATGGCGCGCTTCACCAGCCACTGATACATAACAAGGACTGGTTTTACTCCCCAGTAAAGGGTCTCCTCTGGTGAGTATTAACCCAGGATGAGCGTGGATCTCCATTCAGGAGTTCTCTCACCTGTATCACCGGGAAGATGTGGATGAAATCCAACCCTTGGATTTGATGAGGCTCGAGACGATGAGGACATTTCATTTTGGGAAGAACGGATACAATTTTCTCCGTCAGTGCTCTGAAAAGAAGAAAGGTGGTGACAATCGCTGACCATCCCTCCAGTTAACACATTCTTCAGACCAGCGAAACAGACGTCAAAGTTATTTTAACTTCAGACCAAATCTGGTCTTCAGACTCACAATAAATGGGGTTTTCAAGTGATTTTTGTTGATACTGAGAAGTTTTTCGACCTTAAACCTCAAAGTACTTCAAAGTAATTCTGAATGAAGCCCTTACATTTTCTGTCCAATGGTTGAATTCTCTTGAAAGAGAAGATCCACATCGATGTCAAAGTTACACGTGGTGATGCACCAGGTCATCCCGCCGACCACCTGAAGAGGAGGAGGAGGAGGAGGAGGAAAGCTGCTTGAGGCTGGTGATTTAAGTCACATGATTACATGAACCAACACATGTGAAGGCGGTTCCTGGGAGCCCGATGGACCTTGTGTTTACCTTATCAAACGGCGACAGTCCTTTGATTCTCGCTCTGAAGTATCCGGCAGCCAGCAGGAGCTCCAGGATCTCTGCCAGCTTGACACTCTGCTCTTCATCCTCTCGGGTTTCCACCTGGGAGCCGATGTTTATTTTAAAAAAAATTGTCAAGCTACATCTTAAGAGTGAAGTCATTATTCATTCCATTTATATTTATTCTAACAGGCGTTGGAAGTAGAAACATTCTGATCCACCTCCATAGAGGATCTGTGATGTTCTCCAGAGCAAAGCAGCTGCAGAAAACCTGTTCAAACTCAGAAAGCTAGCGACTGATGACGTAAGTGACGTAGTTTTTCCAAAATTACTGTCCTTAAGCGCGTTCTGAGCTTTAAATGGACATGTTTAAACAGCTAAACAGAACAGAGGTCCCCCCTTTCATAAGCTAGCTCCAGTCGTTAGCCACCTAGCATACGTTGTGTTTGTTTACGGAAGTCGTTACGTTTGTGTTGACAGTAAACAACCTTGTTGTTGTGTTAAAGTGTGTTCTATCGTGTGTTGTAAACGCTCCTCACCTGGATGAGGTTCCCATCCTGGTCATACTGGGCTCCCAGTTTGGATCCAGTTCTCACTCTATGGAATACAGACGCAGCCGCCGCCATGACAGATGACAGATCACATGACTGGAGCACGTGACGGGTTAATGTTTATCCTTATACGGGCTTAGATTCGTTCGAACCCAAAACAAAAAAAAAGTAATGGTTAAATAATCTTTATTATCGTCTATTGTATTTTAAAAGAGAGTGTTTAAAAATTGTGGCGAGAGGCACAGATGCGTAAACGTTAAAGCATGCTCTCTCGCACACAGTCGGAAGGGGGCGCTATGAGGCAGAACCACAACTATGGGAAGGCGCCGAAGAAGACATTAAAGTAGGTTAACTAAATGCACGGCTGAACGTGCGTTATCCTTTTTACAATTTTAAAGCCAAATTCATTTTTAACCTTCAAAAATGCGAAACATGTCTTTCGTTGTTCACGTTTCAAAAATGTATATGCTTTCTATCTTTTTTGTACTTTATATTGATGTAGAGAGATCAACAACACCTGTATTGTGATCGTAATTATTTCATTTTAATTTATTGAGTAAAAAAAACTTAAAAGTAATTAAATCCATGTTAGCTAGTGTAAATCAGATTTATTTTTATTTTTTATTAGAATTGTTTAAATAAAGCGAAAATGAACGTTTTTATGACGGTGCTGCTCATTTTACGGCACGTAAATTCCGACACCGACGTGCTTTACGTTACACGTGTGTCCGGTTCCTTCCGCTCGGCGGTGTTTACTCCAGCATGGCGAAAGTTACCAAGAAGAAAACGATTAAAAAGAAGCGAAAGGCGCGCGCAGAGGCGGCGGGGGCGCGCACAGAGGTGAAAACGGATGTTTTTTACGACGAGGAAGAAGATTTAAATAAAACCGATGAAAACATCCCGAGCGAGGAAGACGAGAGCGAGGAGGATGAACGCAAACGGCAGAAGCTGCTGGAGGCCATCAGCTCCCTGGGGGGGCAGAGGAGGAAGACCCTGGGGGAGAGGTCCGAGGCGGCGGTGCAGATGTCCGAGTTCACGGTCAACGCGGACGGGGAGAGGGACAAGGTGGACCTGTCGGACCTGATTGGGACCATGGAGAAGACCCCCAACGTGTCCAACAAGACCAAGAGGCAGCTGGAGCACCTCAAGAAGGGGGGGGTGACCGTCGAGTGCCCCCTCAGCAAGCAGGAGAGCGAGCGGATCCAGAGGGACGTGGCCTTCCAGAAGGCCGCCACCGAGGTCAGCCAGTGGAAGGGGGTCATCAAGCAGAACCGGAGGGCCCCGCAGCTGGTGTTCCCCCTCAACCAGGAGCCCTCCGGCCCCAAGCCAATGGAGAGGGTGGTGTCCGGCTGGAAGGCGAGTACCCCGCTGGAGACGGAGATCTTCGCGCTGCTGTCGGCAAACAAGCAGCCCGTCAACGACCCTGTTCTGACCCCCGTGGAGGAGGAGGCCCTGAAGGCCATGAGCCTGGAGGAGGCACAGGTCCGGCGGGCGGAGTTGCAGAAGGCCCGGGCACTGCAGTCGTACTACGAGGCCAAGGCGCGGCGGGAGGCCAAGATCAAGAGCAAGGCCTACCACAAAGTCCAGAACCGAGCAAAGCGCAGAGACTTCCTGAAGAAATTCGAAAACATGGTGGCGTCGGACCCGGCCGCCGCGCTGGAGGAGCTGAGGAAGATAGAGGCGGCGCGGATCCAGGAGAGGATGTCGCTCAAGCACCAGAACAGCGGCAAGTGGGCCAAGTCCAAGGCCCTCATGGCCAAGTACGACGAGGGGGCTCGCAGAGCCATGCAGCAGCAGCTGGAGGTCAACAAGGAGCTGACCCAGAAGGTCGTGACCTCGCTGAACCCCCAGGAAGATGAGGAAGAAGAGGAAGAGGAGGGATCGGGAGATGCGGAAGTGCTGCCGGATTTTGTGAACGACGCAGAGCAAGCGTTGGATTATTCGAATCCCTGGATGAGAGGCAAGCTCACCGAAGAACCGACGGAGACCAAGACGGACGAGCCGATGGATGAAGGTGGAGCTGGAGCGGTGAAGAAAACGGTTGAGGAAGAGGAGGAGGAGGAAGATGTGGAGGAAACGGAAGAGGAAGTGCTCCTCAGACAGTTTGATCAGCGGAGGAAGCGGCGTCAGGCTCAGGAGGTGGACCTGTTACCTGAAATAACGGCTGATGGTGATGATGATGAGGAAAGAGCAGAGGAAGAGGAACAGAAGGAGGGAGAGGAGCTGTCGGAGTTCACGAGTATTTTCCGAGAAATCGCAGACGGCCGTCGGGAGGCGGCGGCGGCCGCCGCCGGCCAACTGGACTCCTCTGCTGCGCTGGATGAAGGACTGATGAGGATCAGGACTCTGGAGGACGTGGAGCTCCTGAGTCAAGAGGTGGGGCAAGAGGCGGAGGAGTCCGTTCAGGCCCCGCCCCCAGAAAAACCAGCTCAAAAGGTCGACAAGAAAAGGAAACGGGGCATCGAGCTTAAAGAAGTTCTCACCAAGAAGACAGAGGTCATCAAAGCCGCCTTGGCTCCGACCGTGGAAGACGCCGAGGATGGCGATGAAGATCTGGACCAGCGGGGGCTCATCAGAGAGGCTTTCGCCGGCGATGATGTCATCGCAGACTTCCTCAAGGACAAGAGAAGTCGGGAAGAAACAGGGAAACCAAAGCCGGTGAACCTGGCGCTGCCCGGGTGGGGTGAGTGGGCGGGCCTCGGCCTCAAGCCGTCCAAGAGGAAGCGCAGGAGGTTCGCCGTCAAGACGGCGCCGCCCCCACCCAGGAAGGACCGCCACCTGCCCAGCGTCATCATCTCGGAGAAGCGGAACGGCGCCCTGAGCGCGTGCCAGGTGAACTCGCTGCCCTTCCCTTTCCAGAGCCACGCCCAGTTCGAGAGCACCATCCGCGCCCCCACGGGCCGCACCTGGAACACCGAGCGCACCTTCCACAAGCTCATCCAGCCCCGGGTGGTCACCCAGCTGGGGGGCATCATCGAGCCCATGGCCCGGGAGGAGCTGCTGAAGGACAAGAAGCAGCAGTCCGCCACCAGGGACACCTTCATCAAGAAATATTAACTACTTCCTGTTTGTTACTTCCTGTTTGAGATCATCAGATGTTTGTTGAGGAAATGTTTGAAATAAATTCTGCCTTTAGGCAAGATACTCGTTGAGATGCATTGATGTTATTTTTATAGGCAGATTCATGGCAGCACAATGATGACGTCACAGGAAATGACTGTCAAATTAAAAGTCCTGTTTTTGAACCATCTGGCTGATTTAAAGCTTGTAGTTCCATTTGAATTTATTACCTGTGCCCAAGTAATTATACTTAATGGAAATATGTTTGTGATTAATTGTGTATAAACGTCATAAAAATAATATTAAAGATATTGTAAGACTAGTTTCATACTTTCCTGTAATATTTAACCTGAATATTTTGGGGGATGTAATGGCGTGTATCGTCCTGCGGAGGGCGCCACTACCATCGGAATGTGAAGCAGATGTTTGAATCCATCTGAGCGGTGTATAAGATAAAAACAAAAATAAGTAAATCATGAAATTTAATTTTCCTGTTTCATGTCTTTTTTTATGTCAGACTTTTTTGCACATTTTCAAACACGTTTGAGATTTTTTAAAATGTATTGTTGAAAAAAAAAAAGATCGAATAAATGTAAAAAATAATTTTTATCATTTTGTGATTTCGGCATCCCCCATCACACGTCATTCTATGACGTCACAGCAAAACGCGCTGCATCTTCAAGCTCCGGAATGTCGATCATAAATGGATTAATTAGCACTTAAACTTATCCCCAATTTTTCTCACTTCATTGGTCCTCTATGGCTCACCTGTGTCGGGTGAACGCACCTGTGCCTCATCGCATCACCTGCCCACCTGTTGGGGGGGTGTTAAGGTCTCCGGACCTCCTCTGTCTTGACTTCCAATACATCTGTAAGAAGAGGAGCCATTTCCGTTGCGTTAAACCTTCACACATGGGTGAGAGTGCACACGTTGGCACCTGACGTCTCTGTATTTCACGTGATAGACACTCTATTAAAGGTGGGGGTGGGATGGGGGGGGGTCTGTAATGGACTATGCATCAGTTCAGGTAATGCTTGTCAGCTTGAGTGCCCAGGAGGCAGTGGAGAATTCCATTTAGAACCCTGATAGTCCCTAAATCAGTCACCCCACCCTCCTCTTCCTCTCTATCGAACCATCGCCTTCGGTTCAATTACAGCTTCATACCCCCCCCCCATACACACACACACACACACACACCGGTCCTTGGACCCGGTGCTGCCCGCTGGACTGCGACGGGATCCTCACTCAAACACATGAAGGCCGCTGCGCCTGTAAATCAGCCATCTCAGTGAGGGAGGGTGTGTGTGAAGGGCCAACAGCCACCCCCCCCCCCCCCATGATGGAACATGTTTTTCCCCGTAATGCCCATTTGTAAGATCCGGTTAAATATTTGTTCTAGGATGAAGGAGCTTTTCTGCCTGCATTATTATTATTTCACTGCCGGAAGTGGTTTTCCTGCATTTATCACCGCATTTAGCATCTGCGGTTTTATTTCCCACCGCAGTCCAATTGTCTTGAAGGTCTGTGCAGGAAACCGTCTGATAGAGGACTCTTTCTCCATCCACCCCCCCCACCTTCATCCTCCTATAATCCAAGGCCCAACTCCATTCCCACCCTGACAGGTGTAAGATTAACTTAGTTAGGTGCAGAGCCGCTCAGGCGCGCCAAATTAAATTAATGGAACAAATTTCCCTCCTAATTAAGATGAAAATACGTGTCAGTTGTAACCTTGCTGAGCACTAATTATGTACAAATGATTTATCATCTGTTTCGTCCTGAATAGCAATGGGCTCACCTCTCTGATAGCCCTGGCTGGCTGTTAAGAGATGGGCTCTGATTAACTCTGACAGGTTGTGCTGCGGAGAAGCTGCGCGTCCCGGGCCAGCCAATCAGAGCCCAGCCTGGGCCCAGACTCTCCTCCCTTCCATTAACCTACATTGAGTGTGCAGCTGAGCATCACTTTGCTTCGGTTCCTTCTTGTTTCTCTCCCCGGAATGAAAATAAAGTACATTCAAAGAGGAGTGGATGGGGGGTGGGGGTGGGGGGGTGGATGAATCCCACCGGATTGGATCGAACTAAAGCACCGAGATGAGTCTTTAACGGGATAACAAGTTGACTAACGCCCATGCATCAAACGTGTCATGATTGGTCCAAAAACAACAAACAAGCTCGCATCACTTTGGTACCAACCTGACACCAGCAGGTGGCGCAAGAGGTTAAAGCGCGCCGTGCGTAAAACTCCAGCTCGGCTAAAAATATCATAAACACACAGGACTTCTTCGCGCAATTACAGCCATTCCATCTTATTTCTTCTTGGCTTGCAACTACAGATATATCTGAATGGGCAGCGGCTCTAATTAGCATCAGAATCGGGGTCCCTGGTGATGCTGTGGGGGACACACCGGCCAATCTGTAATCATTGTTCTGCAGGCGTGCACACATGGGGATGCAGCCCGCTTTGTCATTATCATTCAATATGCCACACGCATGCTGGCATCGCTTCCGTGGAGCTGCCAGCGACGATGCATTTGCATTTTTCCCTTCTTATAGTTCCAAGAATGTGCAGACAATGACGCACACGCAAACCAGCGCGCCTGAAGATGGTTTTCCTCCCTCGTCCTATGTCTCATTTCCTCCTCGTGTTCTCCTTCTATCCAAAAGTGATTATGTACAGGTGTCAGCTGCAGCCATTAGGGATGGTTTGACTTTCTATTGTGCTGTGCGTTTATTTAACCGACACTTTTCTTGTTGCTTTGTTGCGTTAAATGTCAGTGCGCGCTTTGCGCCTTTAACCGAGCATCTCCGTCCAAACCCGGTTATTCCCCCGCCGCGGGACGCGCAGCTCGGCCGCGTTAACGCGAATTCGGAGCTTGTCAGGCACCCTGACACGGAGAGGGGGTGTCAAACACTCATTGTAAGAGGGGGCTTCACATTTCCGCTGCATGCCCTGTGGGTGTTTGTTGTAAACGCGCACAATTGAAATCTCTGTTCTGACAAAAATCCACTGAAGGAATGAGAAATAAGTCTTTATTTGTGTTTTGACACATTCAAACCCCAAAAAGAGAGGGTTTTATTTTACATTTACGCACGTCTTCCTCAGGTTTATTCACATTCCTGCTCATAAATATGATTTTTTTAAATTCATTTTTTCCAAACAGTCCTACCCAAAGGCACCAACAGCAGCCATTTTCCTTTGTTGCCCCCACACCCTGTCCCCAGTTTTCGCCCAGCACCTCCCGCATCACGGCTGTCTGGGGATTGGTGGATGTTGCGGGGAGGGAGGGGGTTAGAGGTTAATTATAGACAACAGAGAGGTCACAGGGCCTATTATTTTGGAGCTGGGACCTGCAACGGTCCAATGGGGATGACATTTACGACGAGGGGGCCCTGCCCCACCCCTCCATCGCCATCCACACCCACAGCCCACCCCGCACACGCCATCACTCACATTTATACTGAAGGGGCCGACAGTGGGACGCAGTGGTCTGGTAATGAAAAGGCCCTCAGCGCCCGGATGAGGCAGGATGATGAATTGAATCCCTGGCTGTTCTCCGGCTGCGTCGGGGGGCCTCCAAGTAGCCCTTGACAACTAATTGAAAGCCCCCATACCCTCCTCTTACCTAGCAGACTTCCTTTATCACTCTAATTATTAGGGTTAAGTGAGTCTCCCGTGGGACAGACGAGGGGTAGAACATGCCGACTCATCTTATTAGATAAAAAATAAATGGCTGGAGCGTAAATGAATCACAGTAACGGCCTGTGGAGCCGTGTGCAGCTCACTGGTGCTGAAGGTGACGAGACAGAAGGTTTACTGCTGGACAGAAAACACCTGAACGTGTACAACATGAAGGTTTCAATTTAACCTCAATCCAGCTCTCCGTAATATCTGCTAGAATGTAAAAATGGGTTAATCCGCGACTGAAAATAGTCCCAGTGAATCCTTTTTTAACTGATTTGAGTAATGTTTGCTTAAAGTAAAAGTCAGCAACTGAGGATGTGATTGAATTTTTATTATCTGGGTTTGAGACAGAATTCACTAGAGATGACAGGTTGGAGGTTTAGGCTTTAGGTGGATTTTAAATTAAACACCGAAAAATGGCCTTTAATCTAATGTCTGATTGTTCCTTTCTGTCTTTATACATAAAACGCTCCTTGATTAATTTATTGTAGTGAAGATATTCTCTTTTCAATGTTACCATTTTGGGGTATAACTCAATATGTTCAATTTTTAAAAATAAATCTTCTTCCAACACATCAAACATATTATTAAATGATGTATTTTTGTTTTCTTGGAGTTTTAACATTTTTATTTTTCTAATTTTAAGTATAAAATATTTGACTTGAGCTGCAGTGAGTGTTTAGAGTTTGTAGGGAGCGTAACTTTAAGTCTTTTTGATCAAATCAGATTAAATCTGATTTATCAAAGAATAAATTATTAAGAATAATTCATTTTAAGAACAGAATCAGATTTTGCGAAATGATGGCAACCAAATTTCCCTGAATAAAAAAAAGAAACAAAATTTTGAATACCAAAATGGAGATTATGACACCGGTACAAACACACACACACACACACACACACACACACACACACACACACACACACACACACACACACACACACACACACACACACACACACACACACACACACACACACACACACACACACACACACACACACACAGCAGCTCTCTCAAACTATATTCCACTTGGATTTTTCAAATCAGCCGCATGAAAACTCCACTCAAAGTTAACTCGGAGCTTCGGGGGAACGAGAGCAGGATAGGCTGTTTATGTTCAAACTATTGTGTAGCCAAATATAATCCCCCAAACCCCATCATGAGCAGCAGGCCTCAGTATGCTGAATGCAAAATGGAGTGTAAATGGGACTGAGGATTAAGGTGATCCACTCTGCTATGTGACTTTCTCACCTCTGCATCTCTGTAAGCCTATTAGACCACAAGAGCAAATCAGATATGACGTGTGTGTGTGTTTGTGTGTGTGTGTGTGTGTGTGTGTGTGTGTGTGTGTGTGTGTGTGTGTGTGTGTGTGTGTGTGTGTGTGTGTATTAGTGTTTGTGTGTGTGATGTTAGTGTGTGAGGAATGACTTCAAGATCCAGTTGTTTATTTTCTGTGGCTGAAAGCTGGAACATTGAGATTCATCAGTTTTATAAATGGCGTAAAAAGCCACAAATTAAATAGAGCTCTCTGTAATCCTACATTAAACACAACGCTCCTCTCGTCTGACCTCCATGTTCAATAATTGACATTTAAAAACACTGACATTTAAATGAATCTCGTTACCTCCACCAACAAAAAGGTGGATGATGTGTGTTTGAACAAGTTTTCTTCTTTGTTTACAAGACAGTGAAAAGTTGTAAACAAGTTCTGCTAAAACAATTGTGGAAAGGACTCAGGATCAGTTTTTTTTTAAAAATTCTGAGATAATGATCTCGTTTTTGAAACACACAACAGGATATTCTAAACAAATGTCCATGGACACCTTAGTCCATCACTATTTACACAACTGGATGGTGGAGATAAACTTTACATTTGATGAAACGAACTGCACATAAATTATTTTGAGCATCTAGCTGTGTTTTTAATGTTTAGATTAATTTAAATTGTCTATTTTCTTAATTTTCCATAGAAGAAGGGTCAGAAAATGAATTTGAAAGTTGTTCATCTCCTCCCCAGCGTACATCAAAAATAACATTCACAACTCGAGGTCAAAGGGAAGAAAGGAATATCATTACTAGATGACTCTTTAATAAGTATGTTGTTTGACTTAAATTACACAAGAGGACTCCTTTAAACGTGACGTATCTCTTATCTGTTTCCGACTCAATAAAAAAAAAATCAGTATTTCATATACTTAATGATAAACAACTGTTTTAACGTGGTTTATTCCGAGTCATCCGGCTGTTTTAGGTAGAATCGGTTGCTTTTATGGATCATCCATTGACCGGATCCTCAAATCACGTGACACATCATCTCTGCGTAACGCGTTGACGTCACGGCTCTAAAGGCCAATTGGGCGCTCGTTCGTCTAATACAGCCGGAAGTCGTCTCAGTTACGAGAAAGAGACGGCTAATTAATAATTTCGTGTACTACAGCCGGGTATTATACGTGTTATTTTACTTAATGCTGTATAAAATGTTGCATTATATTCGCACAGCGTCTCTGTCGACATGAGGTAAGATATATTACTGACCTCAGCTATTAGCCGTTAGCTGTTAATGACACACAGTTCATTTAGCTTCTTAGCTAACACATAATCAGGCTACTCTGCTAACGTCACGCTAACTTAGCATAACTAATGGCATCTACATTTCTTGTCCTATATTATTATTTTTATTATTTTTAATTAAAGTATTTGTGTTGATCAGTAGCGATAGATGAAAACATGCAAATTCTGTTTAATTACTGCATTAGCGGTAAGGCTAATAAGTTTAGCAGGTTGCTCGTTAATCGTTGCAGTTTTGGCTGAATGCTGGTGCTAAAAGGAAGTAAAAATCAGTTCGTATGAGTCCTGGGTTGAGCACACAAGGTCACATGAGGAGGTGGACTCTCTCCAGGTGTGCCTCATGTTTTATCACCGCCTGACAGGCACAGGCCAGGGCTAAGGGTCCTCTCAGGTCATCTGGTGGAGCTGCTCTCTATGGTGGAAACCAGGCTCAAACTGGGAGCAGCTGGATCACCAGTAAGAGCTGAGCTGACTATGACACAAGAGGCGTAAATGTCTTATCAGGTTCTGTTATCACTCTGTCCTTAAGTTAAAATATGATATAAACACGTTTAGCATGTCTTGACCTCCGTCTGAGAGATGTTTTCTTGTTTGGGAACTGATTTTGGTGACATTTTTGGAGCGGTGGGATCAATTGAGTCGCTTTGCTTCTTTGTGGATAATGTCTGCAATGTTTCCCCATAATAAACACGCCTTCATATTATGTGTTTTTTGCTTCATGAGGCCCGTGGGTCAGAGAGGACTGTAATTTCATCTGTGCTGTATGCCATGCATATATGGTACATTTGACAATAAAGCTGACTTTGACTTTGACTATGGATGTCCCTGACACTGACAGCCATGAGTAACAGTGCACCGGCCAGAGACCCGCAGCGGTGGCTGGGGTCCGAGCAGACGCCGCAGACCTCCCGGGGCCCCTATATCTCCGTCATCACCAACAGGTTAGATCATCTTAATGGACGTGAAACGCTGGGTGTTCCTGCTCACAATGTAAGCATTTTCCAAGCCTCTACTCTGAATTTTAGGACCACCAACCTGATGATCCGGGGATCCATGCTGTTCTCTGTGGGCGTCTTTCTGGCCTTAGTGCTCAACTTACTTCAGGTCCAGAGAAATGTCACCCTGTTCCCCCCTGATGTCATCAGCAGTATCTTCTCCTCGGCCTGGTGGGTGCCACCCTGCTGTGGCACAGTCTCAGGTACTTGAACACACACACATGCACGAACACACACGCACTGCAAATGGATATATACAAATACACGTACAGTATTGACTGTGAAGAGGAGAAAAATCCTGGAAAAAGACACTACAAACCTTTCCAGAACTTTTAAGATTTAAAAAAGAAACAGATCAGACAAAGAATTAAGACGATCCATATCAGAGCTAACTGAAAAACTACAAGTAGTACTGTAATTTAAAAATGATGGATCAGAGTGATGACCTTCTTCCTCATATCTGGCAGATCTGAAATCAAGTTTGAAATGAGATCCTTTTCTTTTACTGAGCCAAATGAAAATTAAAAGTTCAATGCAATTACATAAGAGCGTCTGCAGCTGTTAGCGTTTAAGGACGGCGAGCATGGGTTGGAGCATCCTTGCATATTAAACCGCTGCATGCCCACCAGGCTTGACTATCCCGTCCTCCCCTGGGTGGAAAGCGATGGATGGAAATATTCCCAGGAGGCTCAGCACAAAGTAAAACAGCCTGAGGCGCTCTTCCTCCCCAGACATGGCGCTCCTCCATTCAGGAGCCCGTCGCTTCCTCTTGTTGCTAACACACACACACAACACTCTTCGCCCCCCAGGGGAGGGGTTTTTTGTCGTCTGAGTAAAAATTAATTTGTTTTGAAGCCTCATTAGTTGTTGCAAGAGGTTATCCCACAATCGACATTGCTGAAGTTTCATCTTCACCATAGAACCAACTTGAAGTATCTGAAATCGACTTCTTTCTGTTTGACGGAAGGGAAAAAAGAGACGGCACTTTGTGTAAAAGTAGATTAGAATCGCTGGCTGTCAGGAGGACATTAAATCATTCATTCTTCTTTATTTTTCCCTGTTCAGTAATCCTTCCACAGCTGAGCGAGCGCACCGGGATGCTGCCTGCATGCTAACAGCAAACATCTAGCTGTTGACAGTCGTGTTGCCTCTCGTGTTGATTCTGGCTCTTTTCTTTCACAGCATTGATCGGGTTGCTCTACCCCTGCATCGACAGCCGCCTGGGCGAGCCCCACAAGTTCAAGCGGGAGTGGTCCAGCGTGATGCGCTGCGTGGCCGTGTTTGTGGGTATCAACCACGCCAGCGCTGTATCCTTAGTCTGTTATTGAATGGTGTGAGTGATTTAAACGTGGCGGGTGAAGCTGCAGCTCTCTAAATCCATTCTGAGTCCAGCTGTTGACCGTCCGGTCCTTGACCACCCCCCCATCAGAAAGTGGACTTTGCCAACAACGTGCAGCTGTCTCTGACTCTGGCAGCGCTCTCCATCGGTCTCTGGTGGACGTTTGACCGTTCCCGCAGCGGCTTCGGCCTGGGGGTCAGCATTGCCCTGCTGGCCACCCTGGCCACCCAGCTCCTGGTTTACAACGGAGTGTTTCAGTAAGATCCCGCTTCCTTTACTGTGAGGGGAAGTAAGCAGGAAGTAGAAAGGAAGAGCAGAGCTAGAAATATCTCTTTAATGCAGGTTCACGCTACTATTAATCCACTTCGTTGGTTTTAAGTGACAGACTAGGATTTCAGTTCGACCTACAGATGTTACCTGTGTGTTTAAATCTACTTTTGTGTGAATTCTTCTCATTAACATGCGTTTTTAAACACTTGTGTTTTCAGGTATACCTCTCCAGATTTCCTGTACATCCGCTCCTGGTTGCCCTGCATCTTCTTTGCGGGTGTGATCACGATGGGGAACATCGGGCGGCAGCTGGCCATGGTAGGAACGTCTGTAACATTGTTTTTCTGTGAAGCTCCAAGCTTCCACAGGTCATGATGGTGGATTGTTTTTTTACTTCCAGTATGAATACAAGTTTGTTCAGGAGAAGAGCCACCAGGACTGAAGGACCTCACGGCTCCATCCTTTGTTCGTACCGATGCCGTCTTTCCACCGACCTGAAGCCGGCGTCGTTGAAACCCCGGGACCAGCCAGACTGGAAGAATCTGTCAGGCACATTAAACGAGCCCTGATCTCCTGGAGGAAACAGTATTTTTCAGTTGGCTCTGCCCTGACGAGGTGAACGAGAGCAGTCTGTTTTTGTTGTCGTTTCTCCCTCGGGTGCAGTTCATCTCTCCTTACCTGGGAAGGGATTAGCGGCGGCGCACCTATCGTTCTCCAGATCAGCTGGGATGTTTGAAACCTTTGGCTCCATTGTGCCAAACACAGGCTCACAGGGATCAGTGTGGAAGTCTCTTATCTACCCAACCTTTCACATTTCTTCATGTATCAGCGCAGAACACCTGATGTTTATCTTTATATTGTATGTAATTATCTTATTTCTACATTTAAATTCCTTCTTTTTTTTTGCATTGAAGTGAGGCTGCAGAGTGTTCAGTGTTAAGACAGCATTGGTGAGACATCCATTACTTCCTTTATTGTAGGACCTGACTTTAACGTCAGGGAGCGACGATGTTTCAGAAATTTACCTACAGCTTTGTCAGTTCTTGTTTAAAAAAAAAGCCTCTAAAACCAACAGGAATGCCAAAGATAACTCTTCTTCCTCCTTGTAGTACTTAATAAAACCTGGATGGTCACCTTGATGAACCTCAGATGTTCAGGACCTAAAAGTTATGACAGTAATAAAGAAGATGGGCAGTTAGAGCTGACAGCGGAGTAAAATGTCTTCTAAAGAGCGTATGTTTGATCCTAGCTAGATGAAGGTGTAGGAACGATCTTATAGTCTGATAGGATCTTTCTCTAGATAAGCTTTTATTGGATCTTTTCTGTATATAATCCATGGTTCTAACCCCCCCCCCATTCAGCAGTGTTAAGCTAATCAAAGAAGAAGAAGGAAGGAGCACTTGTGTATCTGAGACATTACCGGATCATTTAAGGGACCTTTTTATAAGGATTTGTGATAAAATAATTGGTCTATTTAGGGGTTTAAACATTAAAGATGATTAAATAAGTGTTTTAAGAAATTCCAACTCATGAATAAGAAAATATAAGAACTTTTCGTGCATGTTTTTATATCGACGCTGTAGTTTAATCAACATGTTACGTCAACATTCTGTTTGTTGTACAGCCGTGAGGGCTTCACACACACAGAAGGTCTGAAACCTCAATATGTGCAGTTTGTTACGTAATAAAGCCCACGGCCGTTTGGCTAACGCCTGTGAATCCTGTTCACGTCACGCGTGTCGAAGGCTTTCTCTGTTAAAACACGCAGAGATGAACGAGAAACCGTTTCCACAACGCTTCAGTTCGGTTTAACATATGGAATTTTAAAGAAGTACTTTTACCTACTTTTGTGACACATTTGAACAATGGCCCTTTTTATCTAAAGATCTGGAATTAAAATATATAAATTGTGTGTTTTAGAGTGTAAAAATGTTTTTGTGGACCTTGAAGGAGCTAACGCTAATGGCATGTGTTATGCGTGTGTGTGCTATTTTAGAAGATAAGAGTTGTCGTCTGTGTTGCATTTAAAGTCCAAATCCTATTTAAAGCTCCAGCTAATTAAGTGTAAATATCTCATATCTGGCACCGACGACGCAACACAAACTGTGTTGCTGCAGCAGAATTGCGCCCATCAAGCGGCGTGGCGCTGAGCGCTAATGTGGATTAATGCGTCTTGTCTGGCGGCGGCTCCCGCGGACATGCGCTGGTATGGACAAAAGTAATTAAGATGAATAATCAGGATTTAAAGAGCCTTTGTTTGCATTACTGCTAAATTCCAGGACGGGGACACAGTTTCTCTGCTTTACACGTGTGTGTGCGAGGCAATTTGCTGTGTGAATGTTATTGTTGGAGGCTAACTAGCTAGTAAAACAATAGGCGTGATGTGTCATAGCGGTAAGTGCTGCTCCGAAGAGCTAAACTCCCCACCGCTAATGAATTCATTAATCTCTCTATTTATTCCTGACAAGCAATTATCTCCACTCGCAGAACGAGGGTCAGGAGGCAAGGTTGAGAGCGCCACGATTTTTCTGAGGAGGAACCATCTATAGGGGCCAATCGTGGGGGCGCGTGTGTGTTTACGCCCACCCCCATTGTTTTTAACGCTCCTGGGGTGTGGCCCAGCCTGCTAGCAAGCTAACTTGGTCTTGGTTAGCTTCTGTGTAGTTTGAATGGAGCGGCTTTTTCAGACCTCCCCCTCCTTGTTAGCTCCTGGCCCCCCCATCAGGTGACAATCAGACCACAATGGGGGGGGGGGGTGTAGTTTCATAATCCGCAAACATTCCAGCCAAATTGTCTCCTGTGAGAACAGGAGGCTCGAGGATCTTTGGCGTTCTCGCTGTACGGGTTCGATCGGCATCTCACAAACCTGGCTGCTCACCACTGAACTCCCCAACCCGGCCCCCCTGGGGACGTGTCAGGTTATCGACAACTGTTAGCTCCTCCGGGGGCAGCTGGGACTTGTTAACCGAAGTAGAAGCAGCGGTTTTGTACTTGTGGAGAATGTTGCTAAGGATGAGACAATATCAGCACTTCAGTTAGCGTTACCTTTAGCTTTCATTTATCCCTGATTTTTCAGTTTTGACCAAATTTGAGTCACCTGGAGCCGGTTGGTGGGTCTCCAATCAGGCTCACATTTTCTATTATGATTTTAAGTGTATTGTTTATGCCCAGCTTTACATTCAGCTGCCAATCACAAATCAGTTGATCAAAAATACAGTATTTTCCGCTCTATAAGGCGCACCTGAAAGCCTTTAATTTTCTCAAAAACTGACAGTGCGCCTTATAATCCAGTGCGCCTTATAGTGCGGAAAAAAGACTAGTCCCAGCTATCAATACCCATATGTTTCGTAATCGACCAACCAAACCACAGTTAACACGATCTAATCTCCATCTTCCTCTACATCCCATGTAGAACTGCTGGAGCTCATAAAGTCTGACCTTGCTCGCCTCCGTGTTTTTCACACACAGAGGGGCAGCCAACCTATAAAGGCGGCTGGTAATCGCTGAGGACAGGCCCAATGCGATGAAATAGGTGTTATCGGGGGGGGGGGGACCGCGGCGCTCCATCTCTAGCTGGTCTCTGAGGGATGACCGTCCAAACTGGAATAAAACCCTGTTAAACGGTGTCACAACATGAATCACTGCCCCGGGAGACATCCATCACGGCTTAAGGGGTGACCACAAATGATCTGTGAGCCACTAGATATTGATTACTCATGTGCTGCAGGTGTCAGCTTTAATGTTGCGGCGGCTTGATAGCGTCGCCTCTGACAGCCGCTGCCCTAACTCTCCTCTGATAGATTTTAATGGTGAAATATTGATTTCTTTCTGGCCAAGGTCTGCCAGCAAGGGCCAGATCATTTGTTGGGGTAATGCAGGACACTCCGTGCCCTGGTCCCAATCAATCATTTTGACAGGAAGCACCAAAGAGAAAAGGAAGGGGGGGTGGGTATTCAACCTGGTGAGGCTTCATCCATGATCACAACTCAGAGGAAGAGACGGGACATCTCCGACAAGCGGTCCCAGCTAATATGAATACTAATGATGTGTTTATTGAGTGGGAATGCTCAGCAAATCACAGCTGACGGGATAAAGAGTCTCGAGCGCCGGATGAGGATCTCGGAGAGAGGGTCTATATTTTATTTAAGCGGCTCTCGGCTGGGGCTTGGGAGAGAGAGAGAGACTCAGGTAATGTGTTGTGTTACAACTCAGTGCTCGTTCGACCCCCCCCCCCCCAGCCAGAGCGATAACAGACTCGCTAATGGGAAGCCATCAATCACAATCAGCCTCCTATTCCACAGTGTCTCCACTCTCCTCAGCTCCGTAAGAGGGAGCCGGAATAGAGGTGATAATGGAGTTTTGTGGCTCGGTTGCCGTTAGCAGCAGCAGCAGAAACACGTCCAGGAGTCGTATTTCCAGCCGGAGCAAAAAAAAAAAGAAAAAAAAAAAGATGCTCTGCCGTGTCAGCATCTTTTAATAAGACTGGCTGTGAGAAAGCGGAGCTGGGTTTGGGGCCGCAAGGGCGGAGGAGAATTAATGCGCCGCCGGTCTCAGGTGGGATGAGTGTGTTGGGCGTTGAGTGCCAAAAGCAGCTAATTGGTTTTTCATTACACTGTGTTCAGTCTGCTGTTACGTCCACAGAGCGACGCCTGCAGACAAAGGCTGAGAGGGAGCGGAGGGCGTGTCGCCGGTATTCACGCGTGTCCGACTGCTATTTTTTATTCTCAGGAGCTGCAGGAAGGAGAATATTGTGAGGTGGAATGGCATCTAAATGTATGTGAATGCATCTCTTCATACGGGCTTCCCTCATCGAGGTGCGCTCAGGTCAAAGGTCAAATAAATACCTGTGGCTGTGACCCCGTGATGGTTAGAACTGCAAGTTGTTGAAGGGTTCCATCTGTTAACAGTTTAAAAAAAAAAGAACCAATCAGAATTTGAGATATTTAGGGGCGTTTGTTTTAGTAGTCAGTTCGTTCTGAGCGGGGCGGAGTCGGATCAGGTTTTCTGGGGCGTAACGTGAGAGCCGTCCAATATGTTCTCATCAAACCCTCCACACACACCCTGTGTGTGAAGGAGATGCGTCTGTTGATATGATTCCCTGAATTCCCAAACTCCAAATAACGTCTCTCTTAAGTGACCCCACCCTCTGTAATCAGACCCCCGCCTCAGTTTGTCAACAACGCCCCAACTGCTGCTCCGTCCTCATGCCATTGACGCGTATTAATACAGGTGGCGGCCAGAAGGGGGCGCAACGCTACACGTCTCCTCTCCATGCCTGTGACGTGTGTGTGACGTGTGTGTGTGACGTGTCGGCCCTGAGGACAAACTGACAACCGTCTCTAACGGAGGTGGAGGTGTGGGGGGGGGGGGGTCACCCTGTGGAGGACAGGAGGGTTCCTTCAGTTTCTGTCCTGAGGGGGTCAAAGAAAATAAAATATAGAACTGTAAACAAAAAAAGGATTTCTGGTGGGAATATAACACACACACACACACACACACACACACACACACACACACACACACACACACACACACACATACACACACACACGCTGCCCCACCCCCCAACGGGATCGAGAGGGACAAATGGCCGACTTCCTCCCCGTATTGTTTCGTCCTCTTCTTCATGGAACATGTATGTCCATCATAGGGGTCTGTGCATGTTGCCATGACAACCTGGTGCCTCCAGGGGAATGGAAATGTGGCCCCTGGAGCCCCCCCCCCCCCCAAACCCCCCCACTGGGAAGGTGTCTTCCTCCCTACCTTGAGGCGTTGGAGGCGTTCGCTGACGTTTGTTGTTTATTTATTTGTATGAAATGTCCATCAGTTTTTTTTGGGGGGGGCGGGGCAAAACTCGTTTCCCTTTGGCGCAGGAGGAACTTCTGCCCCTCACATCAAAGTGAGGACAGTGTGGGGGGGGGCAACAAAGGTCCGGTCACACATGACGGGCTGCGTTCAAGTCCCTGAACCTCCATAGACGTCCAGCTGGGCTGGGGGGGGGCACCAAACTTCACACATGAGCCGACCCATCCCAACACTGCTGTACGTTTGTGGTCCCCCCCCTCCCAGGAGAAGCACCCCCAGCTGGAGGGCTAAATCATCTCTTAAGTATTTCCAGGGGAGCAGTGAAGGCCTTTCATCGGGACGCTCGTCCCCGCCGCCGCCACGGAAACCCTCCTGGGGTGGGGGGTGGGGTCAGCTGCAGGAGCACAAAGGCAGATTGTGCTGCCCCCCCCCAAGACACAACGTGACTTTGTGTCTAATCACATATGGCATTGTCATCATACAGTGATTTCCTGCCCTGACACAAACTCCACAGCCACTCGGTCATGGGGGTCAAACCGAATTTTCTCAGAGAGGGTGTGAAGACACAAAGGCACTGTCACGGTCCCCTCGGTGATTCGACCCCCCCGTCCTCATCCTCCTCCTCCGAAACTAAACTCCGGCGAAGAAGAAGTTTGTGTCGGGATGCGTGAGGAGCAGCACTTTGGGGAGAGGTCAGTATTTTTATCAGCATCACACTCGGGGGGGTGGGGGTGGGGGGTTGGATTTTACTTTAATATTTAACAGACTCATTTCTCGCTCCAAAATGTTGTTTTGCTAACATTCCAGCACAACCTGCACAGGTAGGATGTTTTCAGATATTAATTATCATGTTTTTTAATCCCAGGAATGATAAAATCTGAATTCAGATTTCATCTGTAGAAGTCCAAAGTATTAGCTAAAAAAACCCCTAATTATATAAGTTTGTTATTCACTTGTGTTTGTTGATGCAAAACTGTCCTGTTATTGGTGGATTTTAGTGATTTTGTAATGATAATGACATTTTCATTTTCTTAATGAATCTTAATCATAGTACAATTTAGTTTCAGATTATTCAATTTTGAAAAGTAAATGTGAATCTGCAAAATTAAATTTTCTATTGCTGGAAAATATTTAAAATTGCAATAAGGTGTAGTACTCAAGTAAATGTAATCAGTTACATTCAGGCCGATGACTCTCATCTCAAAGGAAAAAATGAATTTGAATTTTTTTTCAGCTTAACATTATTTAAAATCCTAATTTCTCCAGAAAATAAATCATCAACTACTCATCATTTAAACTATTATTTATTTGAAATATTTGTATTTCACCTAAGATCTTGTTCAACATTTGGGGCTTCAGGTTCTGTTTAGGTCCGTACCACTGGGTCTGTGATGTTGGGGGAGATGAGCACATACCAACAGTCCACTTTAATTAAATTAAACCCTAATCCCAATCCAATTATTTCAATAACAAAACCGGTGTCATGGCAACCAATCCAGTTTTTGCATAATTTACAAAAACTGCTGAAAATATCTCACGATGTTAAAGGAAAGAGAAAAAAATTCCAAAAATCTGCCCCTTTGACTCAGATCTGGTTCACGATTGGTCGGCTCATTCTTTGAAACATGGCTGACCCTAACCCCAAAGTTCATCAAAATTTATGTAGGATTTTTTACATCATCCGAGAAAGACGTAAACAAAGAAAATACGATGGAGAAAACAAACTTAAACAAAATTTTTTTTAAAAATCCAATTTTTAAGGCCAAATTTATTTAAAAAATGTTCAAATTAGTACAATTACAGAAATAAAATAACAACACCTAAAATTCAAGAAATTTAGCCTAGTACAGCATTTTTGTACTGGTTGTAGCTTTGGATGCTAGCGTGACTTTGCTAGTGGATAGCGCTCTTGATCCAACGCCTTATTCTGGTTCTTCATCCGGTCCGAATGTGAACCCGAGTCCTGAACCCTGAAGTGGGAATTCTCTCCCACTGTTTACTGGTGTTTGTCCAGTTGCTTTCCCCCTGCAGGAGCCGTGCGTCGCCTCTGTCCCGTTAGCGTGTAGCCTGACAGACACGTACGACATGCTAAATCACTGACGCCATTAGACATGCTGGCTGACCAAACGGATGACATGCTAGGGTCCTAATCCTCGGCTTGAATCGCTGTGCTCTCCGTGACTAAATGCTTTTGGTCAAACACAAATCATCAGTGTGTAATCCACTTAGCTGTGTGTGTGTGTGTGTGTGTGTGTGTGTGTGTGTGTGTGTGTGTGTGTGTGTGTGTGTGTGTGTGTGAGGGAGACAGGCCATGTGTGTGGTCTGAAATAGCATAACAAACAGTAACACAGCAGCTTTCAGGCTTTAAATGATCTGCAGCCCCACAAGGAGCTGACAGAGTTAAGCTAGCAGCTAGCGGACCCAAGATTAGCCAGCGCTAACGCTTGTCTGCCCCCATTCTCTTGTCTGCCCCCGTCCTCTCACTCTCATGGCTGAACTTTAAAGGTATAAAAATGTGAAACAGTTGAGCGAGAAATATTTCGGATGTATTCTGATTATTTAAACAACCGTAAACCATGTTTAGCTTATTGTAGCATTTTGTAGTTGAATTACCAGAATTTATGGTAGAAATAATCTTTAGCCTGGTGCTAAAACACATTTTGTTCATGCAGACAGTAAGTTTAATCCTTTTAAATATATTCAGACTATGTATATAATTAATAATACAATTAAGTCGTAAAAACAGTTACGACTAATTTATGGTCAACTTTAAAAATAAAAAATTTGTTTTAATGTTCAGTTTCTACTGCAAACAAAGAAACAAAGAGAATAAATGCAAAATAAACTCTAAATTACAAATAATATAATAAGAAAAATAAAAGTATGAATGTATTTTTTAATAATGTACTCTGTAGTTATTGTTTTAAAACACTTTAAAAAACAATATCTTCATTTTTTGTGGAATTATTCTTTATCTCTTTGAATCGATAATCATGTGATCTGTGTCGATGACATCATCAAACATTTTTCCGTTGATCCATTTGGAGCTGCATACCAGTTGTCACATGTGAAAAAAGTTATTGTTTTTAGATCTACTCTGTTGACTCAACAAACAAGCAAACAAACAAACAGAACAAAAGGCGACGCCCCCGCGGCTTCAGCGTGTGTACATGTTCACGTCCTCACGAGGTACGAGCGTTCATGAATATCGAGGTATTCAGACTCAGAGCTTTTAACATCAGGTTTAATCCCCGCTACAAGTCTCCAGAAAACCAATTTATCTCCCATAAAAGGAGGCTCCTCTCTTCCTCCTCCTCTGCCGCTCCTGCTCTGCTCTCCAGCTTCCTCCTCCATCCACTGATGGAGATTAGGCTTATTAAGAGGGCTTATTGTCTGCGGTGTCATGGATACCCAGTGATTACACACTCTGTGGCTGCTCCTCCTCTGTTCGCCCTCAAACCTCGCAGGGATTCGTTGCCTCCAAAGTCAAATCAATTATTCCCAACCCCCCCCAACAACCCCCCCTTTCACATTCACCTCTGATATCATGCCAGACAGGCTGCACTCCTCATTGTCAACAAGCCTAGATGGCAAAGGCGGTTAGTGTTTGAAAGGAGGCTGTGATCGCAAAGTGTGAATTTCACGAGGAGTAGACAAGTTCCTCCAGTCCGGAGTCAAACGTCTGTCTGAGTCGTCGTGTTTACAACGTGATTCTGTTGGTGTTTAGTCTACTGCAAGTGGGACTGTTTTACTTTTATTTTTGTCTAAACAGAACAAGCCTCCGGCAAAGCTGATGTTTTTATTTAGTCCATCAAATTTAATCCCACGTCAAGTTTATTTTGAAAACCAGGGAACCTTCAGATGAACCAGCTACTAGATGGATCCATTAGTAACCAGCTACTAGATGGATTCGTTATTAGGAACCAGCTACTAGATGGATTCGTTATCAGCAACCAGCTACTAGATGGACCCATTAGGAGGAACCAGGTACTAGATCGATCCATTATTAGGAACTAGCTACTAGATGGATCCATTAGGAGGGCACTGACTATGTGTTGGTTTCTACAGGAGGGACCCATCTACTCGATGTTTCTGTTTGACCATCGACTATCAGGACTGCTGTGGGCCTCCATCAGTTTCTCCAGTTGGTTCCTGATCTAATCTAATCTAATCTAATCTAATCTAATCTAATCTAATCTAATCTAATCTAATCTAACCTTTTCTTGAAATTGTAGTTTGTGTTTATAAAATCCAGCATCAATTCCCATCAGACCGAAGATCAAGTGTTTTTGCCCTTGAATAAAAACCTACTTCCTGAATGAAATCCCACTTCCTGAATGGAAAGTGATTTGACCTTTGACCTTGACGTTGCGTCGCGGTCCTGAGAGTGATTTGTGTTATTCAGGATCCCCTGCTGCTTCTGTGGACTCACAGCCTGGATGTTAAGCCCTGGGGGGCCTGAGGGCCTACATGGAGCCCCGACAGACTGGGCCTAAAGAGGGACGAGAGGGCCAGGGGTAATAAATGCCCTCTTCCTGGGGGGGCACTTGACCCCAGCTGGCCCTTTGAAACCCTGACAAGTATTTCACGGAGGCTTTCTAGATGAAACCCTGATCCTGGACTGACTCCACCTGGACCCCCCGTCAAAATAACCACCTATCCGTTTTCAGGCGTGTCTGTTCTAGCTTGTGGGGCAGCAGTGGGGGGCGTCTGCATGTGTCGGACGCCTAATCCCCCCCCCAATCCGGGTCCAGATCCACCGACAGACCACCGTTACATCACTCAGGCCGTAAAAGTGTCAAAGCGTCTCTTGAGAGCTTGTTGACCTTGACCTGTGACCTGCACCGACTCCCACCCCCACCAACACCCCCTCCTTAAAAAAGCCCCTTCCAGGCGAGGAAATGACACCGCGAGGATGAACAAGTGTGATAAACAGAAGGGCAAGCAGGCGAGGAAGAGGAGACAGAGAAACGTATAATTGAGCTTTTGCATGAACGGGTTATCTGTCGCCGCTAGACCCCGAACACAAAGGTTGGGCTTTGTGTGTGAGGAAACAGAGGGAGGCTCGGCCCATGTGGGGCCAACGGAGTGTGTGTGTGTGTGTGTGGGTGTGTGTGTGTGTGACCACACAGCATAAAGGTCTGGAACACAGGAGACCCTGGCCACTGATAGGCACTCATGGAGCCTCTTCAGCAGGTTAGCGGCGACATAATTAAAAAGATAAACCTTATGAGCAGGGCACAGAGATAAGGCTTGTAATGAGAGCGAGGAGGCAGATTGTCCAATGAGAGCATAGGGGGGGTTAGAGGGTGGTCCCAGGGGAAATAAACCCCGACCTGTCAATCATCCGCCCGAGATAAGTGTGGATATGGAGCCCCGGAGCAGATCTAGGAGAGCATGATCTGTAGCTTAATGCGATCAGGAGGCTCCTCCAATGAGAGCGCAGAGCAAATCAAATGTCAGGGCTGATGACACCGTATTAATGGAATCAGGCACATTGTTGGACAGTTCATCCATAAAAATCACAAGCAGAAATTCTTCCTCTAACGTGGTTTAATTTACAACCATACAAACTCAAGAACTCAGCATATCCAGACTCAAGATTCGCTAAACCCAACGTTAGCTGGATTAGTTAGCCAGTTTAGCTAGATATGTCACGTTAAGTAACTGAACTTATTACTTATCCAAGTTACAAACATTACATTTACACAGAAAAAACATGTTTGTTTCTTATAACATAAAACCTTTTAATTTGTCAGGGAATTAAACCCACAGAACTCGATCAATCAAGGATCAAACTATCAATGAATAAAGAAAAATAACATCAAACACAAGTTAGGACATTAACTTTGTTCACAATGGTTTTATCAATGTTAAAATGGGCTGAATTACTGCATTGTGGGAAATGTAGTTTTGCTCAAAGCACACTTTTACCTATTTAGTTTTAGACACTATAACCCTTTATGCTCTCGCGGGCCACATAAAATGATGTGGAGGGCCACATTTGGCCCACGGGCCTTGAGTTTGACAAGTGATCTAAATTTACCAGCTAGCCGCTAACTGTCTGTCTGCTACTCTCTTTAATTTAAATCTAGCTGTGTTTTGTTTATGACAATGAGATCCACGTCAGAAATGTTTAAATAGATCCGTTTCCATCACGTCTAGCCCCTCTGACCCAGGAGCCCCGTTGGCGTTGGCAGGAAACGGCGCTGCGTGTGCGTAAGAGCAAGAATGTTGATGATGGCGCTCCAGGAACGATTGTGGTTGTGTTGGTTTGCTGTGGAGAAAGATAGAAATATGTGAAGACGTGGTCAAAACAAACATGGATTCACATCCACACCCTAAAGACTCCGAATCCAGAAACGTCCAATAGGGATGAAGCTTCCTTTTCCATAATAGGGTAGTTCAGATTTAATAAGAGGCAACTAAAAATACTTTTGGCGAATAAATCTCAACCCTTGATTTAAAAACAAAAAAAAAGTAAATCTTCATTGGGTTGTTGCTTTATTCTCAGATGTGTTTTATTATGGGATAGCAGGGAATTCTTTGTTTGGGGGATTTAAGAAGGGGATTGGTCGGTTTAAACATCTACGTCAGCGCAGATTATTTGGACGTCTTTAGTGAAAGTCTTTTTCTCTTCCATCATATGTGACATAAATACATCTTTCTCATCTTTCGCTTTCCCATAATCCCATACTTCCTGTATTATTACAACTCTAATGAACTACCTGCCTTAAAGGGTCGCTACCCAGGCAGCACCGGTGACGCCGGCGGCGATCCGGGTCTAGTTTCTTGGCCCGATAGGCGTCGTCACATGGGCTTCTTCCCAGCTGCGTAAATAACAGACATGTATTCATTCGTATAGCGAATAATTCCCACCTTTCAAAACACACATATAACAATCCGTTCCAGTTGCAGGAGTACGACTCTCTCCCACTCGGGTGTGTAAACGATCTGGGAGCACATTGTCTCTCCTAGCATGTGAGCCGCGCTCAGTCGGGCGCCCGCTGATTGACAGTTAGCTCGTCGCCGCGACACTCGACTGCTCGTATGTAGAGTTTAGAGCCGTGAACGCAGGCGTCTCCTGTGTAACGCTCTCCCTCCTCCTCCTCCTCCACCCCCCTCTTCTTCTCCTGTCTTTGACACCCCCGATTAGAAGGGAAACCTGCGTGGAGAGAATGCATCTCTAACAGGAACAACGTGTGGTGCTGTGAGGTGGAAAGTGAGCTCTCTTGTTACCGGGCCTGCAGTCGAGGTTGTTTACATGAGCACCTGAGGAGGAACAGGGTGTTCAGCCTGACAGCCGGCGCTGCTTCATCTGCAGAAGCTCCAGAGGAGGCCGCCATGACGCCTCCGGGCGGGCCAGAGCTCTACCTGCGAGGAGGAGGAAGGGGAAGGGGAAGCTTTCAATTTAGAAGCAGCATGAAAGAGATGCTGGGGTTTTAATTGTTGCGTCAGAAATATCCCGGGTTGTTAAAAACAAACATCCTCTCAGATCCAGCCTCAGCGTGTTTTATCAGGTTCAACCCAACATGAAGTTGGTTTATTAACCCCAGAACACCATCGCTGGGTGATTTTCACCTGAGAAAATGTATTTACAGTATTTTCTGCACTATAAGGCGAACCTGCAAGTCTTTAATTTTCTCAAAAACCGACAGTGCGCCTTATGTATGAAACTTTTTATTTATTTATTTATTCGATATAGGCCATTCATTGAAAGTGCGCCTTATAATCCAGTGCGCCTTATAGTGCGGAAAGTACTGTTCATGATTTGTTTGAGTGTCATGGGTCTCTGGTTAGCTTTCAGTACTGGATTTAATCAGTTTGACTTCACCAGGAACGTCTCAAATGTCCCAGAAATGGGTCGACCAAATACCAAGTTTCCACTAGCATTGTTTTTGAATTTTTTAGGAATTTTTTCTTCTCAAACTCCCAATTTATCAGTAATTTTGGGACATTTTTTTAGGGTTCCCCCATGACACTTTCATTTTATTAGATGTGTCACAGTCGAAAATAAAAAAAACACACTAGTTTTTCATGTGACGTCATTAATTGATTTAGTGCTTTTACGTGGGGTTTATTATATCAGCCAGAAGTCACCCGGTTAGTGAAAAGACAGTCACCTACCTAAACTACCCAGTTACACAGTTTCCCACAGGATTAATGAAATGTATACATGTATGTATCAAGCTGCGACCCCTCAGCTAACGGTTAGCGAGGGGAGCAGGTTAACATCCAATCATCGACTTTAATTGAATTAAACCCTAATCCAAACTTCAACCAATCGTGTGCACAAGACAAAAAGGTTGTTCATACATTATAAGAAAGAGAAACTCATGCACCTTCCTCTTTATTGCTCCAAAAGTAAACGGTTGCTGCTTGGATAACAAAAACGAGTTGTTTGTTTGTCCAATGTGGGGATTTAAAACTAGCCTGATAGCGTTAGCTCGTGTCGAACTCCTCCTCTGTCTCATTGCTGCTGATATTCTGTTTTCACATGTCGTCTGATTACCGTTGATGTATTTTCTGTAAAGTCCTCTGAACCTTTTCTGCTGTTGAAATGTGCCGTACAAATAAAGCGCCCCGCCCGGCCTTACGGGCACGATGGCGGTGACGTAAGCGGAGGAGCTCCTGACAGATAATTACCACCATTCATCTGTGTTTCAGCTGACGCACGCCAGCATCAGCGTCCCGCGGGAGGCAAGAGCCAATTTTTTTAGGAAAAATCTTCTTTGTTTGTTTGTGCGTTTGGAACACGGAGCGTTTGCTGTCGGGTGCTGAACAGGCAACAAACATTCAGGGTGTTGATCGGGGCGTTTTTATGGGGAACAGCTGCATGCTGGGAGTGGAAAGTTTGACATCAGCAGAGCTGGAGGCCTGAAAACAAAAAAGTATTTGCTAAATAAAACGTGCTGAAAAGGGATTTTTATTTTCTCAGGAGTTTTTTGGAAAGTTTTGACAGGTGGAAAAAAACATTTTGGTTCCGTAACTTTTATTTCTAGCACAAACGCACCAAACCACGTATGAAGCTTAGAATGAGCGTAAGGTTAGCACGCGTCTGGACTGAACGCTCAGGTTATAAAAATTTATAAATTTGTAGACGTCATGGCAACGAGCTCCAGATAATTAGCAACGTTCATGCAAACGGAAGACGTCCCATTAGCATGGCGTATCTTTATTAAGACGTAAGGTTAAATAAAAAAAATACACACATACAGGATCTCACGTAGGAGCGTCATCACATTTACTCAAAGACAGTTTATCTTTTCTGGCCTTTAAAGAAAAGATCAGCGATCAATCGTTATCTCTGTATTTGACAAGGTGACATTGACGGCGTATTGATCGGTGCTGATTGATTTGTCGCCGCCAGTATAAGGCTATCTGACAGAGGTAGCACACGGAATCAACACATGGCTACGATTTTTGCGTTCCTGGATGAAAATCCAATCAAATAAATGTATTACTTATATATAAATGAGACCATCTGATTGTAAAACTTGATTTCACTGATAATTTAAACTAAATAACCCAACATAGATGCTTTTCTTTCCATGTATTCTGTTTTATTTGCTAAATGAAAGTTAATTTTACCCCCCATGCTAACGGCGTCATTGTAGCCGTGAGCTGGAGCGTGAACGTAATTAAATTGTTAGGATTAGATCGATACGAAGGGCTGATATTGAACTAAACAGCAGAAAAAAAACATCCATACTGATGATGTCGGCACATTTCTTCATTCAAGGGTTAATTAGCGTTTAGCTTCAGATTAGCATTTTAGCTTCATCTATGTTTTCAATTTAAAAATTCAGATTATATTAATCTAGAAAAACCTTTTTGAGACACAGATTTCCATAGCTCTGCATTATAAAGATGTTTATGCTGCCTTTTAATGCCGTTTATTCTTAAATAAATCCCTGACGTCCTTAAAATGCGACGCTCTATTCCTGGCATCACCAGGACATCGGTTACATACGTGTTATCCGTACACTTGCGCCCTAAATAGAGGATTTCACAGCCAGAGCCGGTGAGGATGACATTGCCTGAGCGCTATGTGGCCCCCGCCTCACTAAAAGCACAATAGCAACTGTGGGATTGACTATTTATCTCCTCTCTGCGCCTCCTGCCTCCTCCTCCTCTTCCTCCTTGGAGAGCAGCGGTGAAACAAAGCTGGGTTATGGATCGGCTCTGACGTGAGCAATCCTGAAGGTTTGGAGGCCTCATTATTCACTGAACTCAATTACACATGCATGCTAACGTTAGCATGTAGCTGCTTGTTAGCTGCAGCTTAGCCTTTTCCTTTAAAGTGATCTATCAGGTTAAATTTCAGACATTTAACCTGATAAATGTTGGGTTAAAATGATTCTTGCATTTTAACCCAGATCATTTGTGTGTGTGTGTGTGTGTGTGTGTGTGTGTGTGCATGCGTGCGTGCGTGCGTGCGTGTGTGTGTGTGTGCGTGTGTGTGTGTGGTTCAGCCTGACTCCACCTGCTAGTCCACCTCATGCCACTAGAAAGTGCTCTTCAGCAGTTTATCATTCTTCTGGCAGGGTACCTCCTTCCTCCATCCCTCCGTCTCTCACCCCCCCATCTGTCTCTCTTTTCACTTTTACCCCAGAAAAAAAGTTCTGCTTCTAATTTTGCAGAAGAGGCAGGGAGAATTTGATTTAAAAGTGTGAAGAGGAAGACTAAGAAGAAGCCTGGAGTCTGTCCACACCCCCACCCCAGTGCGGTCAACAAACAGACAGGAAGAGGGGTAACGTGTCCGCTGGGAGCCTCCTCCTCCTCCTCCTCCTCCTCCTCCTCCTCCTTCCTCTTCTTTCAGAGTCTGGGTTTCATTTAAAGCAGGTAGAAGCAGGTGGTCTGAGGTTTTTATCTGCTGTACAGTAGCAGCTGATGAAGAGTGAACACAGAGGCTAAAGCAGCGCCGTACGGTCACAGGGAAAGACGACTTGATCGTCCGAACTGTTTGTTCTCGCCCATTGTAGTGGGAAAGCCCGGGAACCATAGCGACAGGAAATGTCCGTTAAGATTTTAAAAGTCAATTCAGCTTGGGATTCTCTGATTTGGGATCATTTTGGTTTAATTCTAAGCATGAAGAGTTAATCTAATTGTGTGATCTGCTAAAGTATTTTTACGAAAGTGTTTTCCAAAATATTGATTAGTGTAGTTTTAAAATTAGCTTTGGGCTCATTTCATCTGTAGGTCGCCAAAAAACAACCAGCTCGGAAATTCACAAATTTGAAATTCACAGATTTGGCTTCCAAAAGTGTTCAAGTTCCACATTTTTCTCCTCTCTGACTCAGATCTTTTCTAATAAATGGAAAAAAAGCAAATTTTTAAAAATTCTGTACAAATTTGACATTCGCGCATTAAAATAAGCATAAATAGCCAAAGAACTCAATTTTATCTGGTGTTAAAAAATTTGGTACTATTTATCCACCATAATGCCACCATAAAAAACTAAAACCACTTTATATTTCCATAAGAAAGTCTTTAAGGGTGATTTTTTTATGAAGATGACTCAAATTTAAAATATATTGTAATTGGATGTTGTAACAACGTAACCATAGAAACGAAGGAACACACAGATAAAACAGACGATACTACACTGACATTTATGACTAGTAAGCTAACGTTAGCGTAGCATGTGTTAGGCTACTGTTAGAGACCAGCCCAGGACTGAAGGAGGCTGTCAGCCGTCTCCTTGTTGCCCTGTTGCCATGGCGTCCACAAACATATCCGTTCACCAGGGTTTGGGGAGTGACGTCTGCACCTTCAAGACCTGACATGTGAACCATTAGTGCTTGGTTCAAACAGGCTGCTGACGCGTTTTCCACTGACCTTAAGACAGACGAGCCAGAAGCTGCTCTGATCACAAACATACAACAACCAGGACAAGTAAAGCAAAAACGAAAGACGTATAATTCTTTAAATTAAATGTGCAGCAAGAACCAAACACATGAAATAAATGTGGATGTCTTAATGAAGGCCTGCTGGGTAACGGGCGCCATACGTCCTTCACCTGTGTGACGCTCTACACGCTCCCTGCGACGCCTCCAGAGGATTAAATGTTAATGGCACATCAAGGGGACATTATGGAGTCATGCTAGGGCGAGTCTTCATTTACAGCCACAGGGGCGGCGACCTAAAGGCCGACTGTTTCAGGACGGCCCGTCGCTGACCTGTAATGGCCGATCCATCCTGATTAATTGGATCCTTTAACAAGCATCCAGTGACAATTAAATGGGGCTCCAGGGGGAGAAGAGGGTGAGGGTGGGGTCCTGGTGGAGTGCTGCTTCACTGGCCCCGGATCCTTCCAGGGGCCCCCCTGAGAGCACCGGGGCTCCCCACTCCATTGGGTAGGAGCAGGAGGATGCGGTGAGATTAACACAAAAGATGCTGGACCTGGTCTCCGGGGAGGGGGGGGGGGGGGGGCATCGCGGCGGCTCGTTCAGATGGTAAAGTGTTTATCAGGGGGATGTTGGTGTGAAGCTGAATCATCTCACAATAGGAAAGCTTTATTTCTTTTAAATCTGTGAAGTCTCCATTAGTTTATGTTCTGTAAAGTGAAACTGTGGAGATATTTTGTCTTTTTTTTTGATGGAGATACACAACATCTATAAATACTATTAATATAGATGAGTAATTATACTGATTAGGTTTATTTCCCATGATTCAAAATGCTGTATAAAATAACTTTACACACTAAAGCATGAAATTTATAGTAAATAACTTTAACTTTTATTTGCATGTTTACATTCATTAAATATTTAATATTAGCTAAATTTTCTATATTTCAAAATTATCATTTTGATGTATACTTAAATTTTTAAATCTAATTCAATAATAATTTAATTTGAAAAAGTTTAAATCTCAGGTCAAATTTTGTGATACTTTTTTAAATTCAAGGAATTTTCATAAAAGGTAATTAAAGTGAGTATCACAATCCTAATGCAATTTTAGAATTTATCATTATCATTATTATTATGCAAGTAAGTATAATTGGAGAATAGCTAAAAATTTGTAATATTTTTTAAATGATTTTAGAAATCAGAGGATTTGTGATGATTGAGAATAAATTAATGCTCAAATAATAATTAATTTTAAGAGGCGGAAAAAAAGAAGCAACTAAAATCCGAGTATTGAACCCTGTGGAACTCCAAAAGAAAAAATCTGAGCAGGTTGAGAAACAAAATGAACTGTTGTGTTGAGATTTAACAAAATAAAAGCGGAGCATCGCTGAAACATTAACGAATATTTCCAATCAATTAGCATTTTTAGCAATCTTATAACACTAAAAATACTAAAAAAAAAATGCGAATAACAGTTTTCCCAGTTCTGAAGATGCAGCACGTCTAACGTGGGGACGTGTTCTGGCGTTGCTGGACCGTTCAGGTTAAGTAGATTCTTCCAGTGAGAGGAAAGAGCGGCGCCGGATTCAATTACTCCTCCTTTGTCCGCTCAACAAAGAACATAATTAGCACTAATGGTGATAGGAGCAGCCAGGAGCGCTGGCCCCGCCCCTCACGCGCCGGCGCATTCACACATGACGAAGCACATACATGCAATAAACATGCACTAAGTCACACACGTTGAAAGAGGAGGGGGCAAAGGGGTAGTTTAGAGAGCGGGGGAATATTTGGGCTTTCATTAATTCAATTTAATGTCCGTGATGGGAATCAGCAACCCCAGCGATCCCAGTCACGGCCTCCCATTCAGGCCCGGAATGATCCCAGCGACGCTTCTCTGTCCGGCCAGCGATAGCAAACTCTTTTCATTGACTGGCATAATAGTCCACTCCCCCCCCCCCAAGCCCGTTAATTACTGCGATGGTGAGATACAGATAGGGCGCCGTGTGGAGGGTAATTGAAGAGATGTGTGTAACCACCCTCGCCATTATTAATCCACATAATTTCCTCTTTCATTTCAAATTAATTGGAATAAAATGCTTGCTACATTAGCTTCATAATGAAAGGCAATAATCTGCAAAAAAAAAAAAATGTATAAGAGCAAGACCTTCTCCGCAGGTTGGAATTAATTAAATTCCTTTTTTAGCCGTATTTCATTAAAACTCTCTTTTTTCTTTTTTTATTTCCAGGCCGGCCGGTATCGCGCTGCATTCAAGAGAGAACCCAACTGTCAGCGAATTTAGTTCCAGATTAATTATTTCAGCCCGATAACCCTTTTCATCTCTTTTGACTCACTTTATAGAAAGAGCCAATTAATTATGTCAAACATGTTCTCTGCTTTGGCTCCCCGGAGCGTCCAGGCAGCTGATGGGATGTTTACTGGAAGAAGAAGGATGATGGCGGCTGATGGGTGTGTGCGTGTGTGTGTGAGTGTGTGTATGTGTGTAAGTGCCCGCCCTCTAATCTCGACACACCTGTCAGGCGTGCAGCTCGTTACCGTGGCGCTGAGGGCCCCGGCTGGTTTTGTCAGGCGCGGGGGCTCCAACAACAATCCGGGGGAACGTGTTGGAGCGAAGGCTCTGTCCAACGTGAGACGATTCACTCAATTAGCCCCCGGCACTCCGCCGTAATGAGTGTGTGTGTGTGTGGGGGGTGTCCGGGGGTCACCGCTTGTTGGTTGTCAGCACCAACTGGCTGTTGTGGTTCTGTTTGCAATTGTGTGTGTGTGTGTGTGTGTTCTCATGATTGCGGTCATATTTTTGGTGTACAGTGATCCCTCGTTACTCACGGTTAATGCGCTTCAGGAATCACCCGCAAAAAACAAAGTTCCTCGATATAGCCACAACAAGTTTGATTAAAAATTTTTTTTTAAAACCCTAATTTAAAAAACAAACAAACAAAAAAAACAAAAAACCTACAGTAATCCCTCGTGCATTTGCGCATCAAAATGCGCGGCTTCACTACATTACAGATTTTTAGTAGGCAGTCATGTGATACCGTACTAGCATTCTATTGGCTGACGGCATCCAGAAGTGCGCTGCGTTCTTTGAGTCTCGGACACAAAAGTGTTTTAAACAGTCTGTCAGAGTGTGGGAAAAGGACTGGATGTGTGTGAAATGAAAATAGACGTTCTAATGTTCCAGGAGGTTAAAGAGCGTGTTTGACCTCCAAGTAGAGCTCAAGACCGCATCCAACACTTTAGTAATCGGGTTAAAAGTCGCAAAACACCGTTTTTTTTTTAATCTAAAGAAAATCCCGACGTGTCAGTAAACCCGTGGACTTACCTGTTCGTCTGGATCTGATCCAGAACACACCGGTTCCCTTAATGAAGAAAGTGTCACATCTGGTGGCCCCTCCCCTGCACGTGGCTGCCCGTCAGTGTGGCGTAACCCCCATCACGCTCCTCCGGTTCTGCTCCCTGACAGTCGCCTGGAGCGCCGTCCCATCAGCCCTGCTGGCGGCAGATGTGTGAAGCGCGGCTAAGTGGCGGCCTCTCGCCGCGGCGCTGACTGACTGACAGGTGGAGTGACGCAGAAATGAGGACGTGACAACACGGCCTGATTCCACAGGAAGGGCGTGGCCCCCGCCCGAGCTCCTGGCCGCGGATGTGACACCTGGAGCTTCTGGATGAGGCCTGGAGAATTCCCAAAATCGCTGAGGTGAGCCTCGCGGCGCGGCCCCCGGCAGAGGCTCCATTACAGAGTAGATCCCAAACTTTAAACACATGGTTTGTGTGTGTGTGTGTGTGTGTGTGTGTGTAAGATTGATTCACGCCCTCCTATCCCAGAGGCCCCCCATGCATAGTTTCTACGGCCGAATGCACTTTGTCAGTCACCAGGAATGGAATGTGCAGCATCAGGAGAACACAGTACACCAATGTGGGGACCGGGGGGCGTGTCACCAGGTGTTGGGTCACATCCTGTGAAGAAAGCCGCTTCCTGTGTGTGATGTTGAAGTTCGGTACAATAGGAAAAAAAACAACAACCCTCTGCTCAGATGCTTGGGGTCTATTTTCAGGCTTCCGGGGGGGGGGGGGGGGGGGTCCTGGGATGCAGCTGTCCCGGAGATGTGGAATGATGGAGCATGGAGGAGAGAGTGCAGGTGGTCCCCCCCAACGCATCATCAGAAACAGCCCCACATCAAAGAGGGAGCTGCACACACACACACACACACACACACACACACACACACACACACACACACACACACACACACACACACACACACACACACACACACACAGAAGATATGTTCACCATGCATGTGCGTGTAAGCAGGAAGCCGACTGGTGAGTATTCAGGGTCTGCAGAAGAAATCAATCAGCTGATCGGCTTTATTGATCTTGATTTATTTACTCTCCCAGATCAGTGCTCTTTCAAATTACATATAATAATAATTAAAAAATCAATTTTAGTATTAGTTTCGTGCCTTTGCTCACAAAGGAATCACAACATTTAACATGATTAGCTTAGCTCCGCATAAAGACAAGAATCAGGGGAACAAAGTTAGCCCTCCTTCTGGAGCATGTTTGTTAACAAAGAGCATCCATGGATTTGTTTGTTTGTTTACATTCAAATTCAGATTCAACCAACTTTATTGATCCCGTAAAAGGCAATTCATTTCGAGCCGACCCCACCCACTATCACACAAATCAACAAATTAAAAGTTAAATCTGGTAAAATAAACAGCAAGAAAAACAGTTTGAATATACATTAATAAACTGGTTATATTAGCTTTATTTTAAGGCTGTAAGTTAATGTGTGAAGACCGTTAATGCATATTCATAAAGAACAATCAAATGTATTTTTGTATTCCTATAATTTACTTTTTCTCTTTTATATCAAACTTCTTGGAACACGACTCAGGTTGGAAATATTTTTTCCTCAAATCTGTTGCTTCACTTCCACAATTTGCCGTTTCTTAAAGTTTATTCGGACACCAAAGGTCACTTAAGTTCATGACCTTTAGTTTTGGCTGCAGCCGGATCCTTAATCCCTTCCACATCTCCGTCTCACCTCACCTGCCCCCCCCCCGGAGTCGATTGCAGATATAGTTCAATCCAATAAAAGCCTCCAGCCAGAATACATTATTCAGCTTCTCCGATGCTAAATTGCAAACCAGCCATCCCACAACAGCTAATTGTTTTGATAGTCATGGCTGTGATGTGGGGCAACCCCCCCCCAAAAAAAACCCCAGAAAAAAACAAACTGTCGGCACCAAGGAACAAAGTGAGAGGAGAAAAGTTCTTTTTTTCTAAAACCTGAAATAAGATCCTGAAAATCCATGAAAAATGATGCTAAAATCCACTCTTGCAGCAAGAAGTGTGCTTGTGTGTGCATGTGTGTGTGTGTGCATTTGTGTGTGTGTATGTGTGTGTGTGTGTGTGTGTGTGTGTGTGTGTGTGTGTGTGTGTGTGTGTGTGTGTGTACCGCTCGTGCATGTGAGATAGCTTTTCGGCTGAGTAGAAGTAATTCTCCTTGATTCGTTCCCAGTCACACATCCAAATGAGTTTGGATGAGAAACACAGCAGGGGCCCCCGTGGCCTCCTGAAATCCAAGGCCCCCGTCTCTCTGCGTTGAGCCGCCGCTGCCCCTCCGCTGAAGGGGGGCGATGAGTTTATGCATCGGCTGATATTCAGGAAACACTCGACTGTAAGTCGGAGTCAAAGCAAAGGGAAATTTTTTCATTTGTCATGCTGCACCGTCTCCAGTCTGGGGCCCGTCAGACGTGAAGGGGTCTGCAGATGAGTTGACGAATCTCAAACCGACTTCAGACAGGGCAGATGGTGTCATTCTGGACCAGGACCGTCGCCTCGCGGACGCAGACTGTCATTCTAAACCACAGATTCACCCCCATCACACCTTAAAGTAACACTGACCCCATGTTAAATGGAATCAGCTGATTGCACGTTGAGTTTTATTTTGAAGGTTTCTTCACTTCCTGCCTGTTTCCCCCCCCTTTTAAATTGCTAATCTGTCTCACCTGTGTCCACCCCCCACCTGTTCCCCTCATCCTGGTTCCATGGATGTTCTCCACTGGTTTCCATCTCCCCATGTAAGTTTTTGCAACTTGTTTGTTTGTTGTCCTTGGAGCTTTGGTGGGGTTATGTTTCCCCCTTTTGTTGGATTGTGTTTTCTCCCGCCGTGGAGGATGTTAACTGAGGATTAGCGCTCTCTGCTGTTTGCCGTTCTTCTTCTCGGCATCGTTGCTAACGCAAACTTAGCTGAAAAACAAACATGCCCCCCCCAGTTTGAAAACTGCCGGCGGCGCTCCGATAGAGCCGTGACAGGCAGTAAACATGGGCGGATGGTTAAAGGGACGGGGTGACCTGCCCTTTGCCCGTCCTGAACTTCCCAGAGAGCTCTGGTGTCCCGACCGCTGGGAAACTACAGGGAGGAAAACTCACAGGTTCAGATTTACACACTGAGAAGGTCTTAGCATATAGAGCTGGAAAATGAGCTCCGGAATCTTCTTGGAGAGAACTTACTTGAATGCAAACGATGTATTTTTGTGTTATTTGTCTTTTAATGACTGGTTTTCATGGGAATTGCGTCAGGAATGTTTTCAGAATTTGAGAAAATTCAGAGAATTCTCATCCTTCAATGATAAATGAAATATTCCAGGATCCATCCCACAATGCTGCAGGAGGCCGTGCACAGTGAATACTGGCATCAAATGAACACTGAATACACACGCGTGTGTACATACGTTGTGCGGTTTTGATGCATGTCTACAAACTGACTTCAAAGAGAACTCCATTAGTGAAGGACGCTTCAAAAATGACGTTAAACCTCGGTTGTGTCGGCTCGTTCTCCCGGTTCTTCAGGTTCAGGTTATTAACAGAAGACGGCATATGGTCGGCTGTAAATTAGTTAAATGATATGTATGACACCTGCGTGTAAGGGCAAGACGATACAGCGTGTGTGTGTGTGTGTGTGTGTGTGTGTGTGTGTGTGTGTGTGTGTGTGTAAATGTAAGCGTGTGCATCTTGCTGTGAGGCACAGAAACACACGCATCCTGCATCATCCCTGTCTGTAAGCTAACCTTTCGTTAGCACACATGTACAGGATCTTCATATTCACACCAGTAACATGTTGTCCACATGTCCTGGAGCAGCCTGCGCAGGTGCATCAGAGGTCAAAGGTCAAGGGGCTGAAACAGGGTCACATAGACGGTTTTAAACGGTCGCTCCCCCCTCCCCTGACACCTGTCCTGCCTGTGGGGGGTTCGAGTCTCAACCTCTCTCGGGGTCAGCAGCGCTAGGGACGCTTTGCAGGCTGGAGGTGGAATATGTGTGGCATGTGTGTGTGTGTGTGTGTGTGTGTGAGTGTGTGGTACAGAAGGAAAGGGCAGCGCCTGCACCTTACCCTGCTGCAGTAAGCACCTGTGTTTGTGCAGGCTGTGTGCACATAGCCTACCATCATGGATGGATCACCTACAGGGATGTTTGATCAGGAATCGATCGTTGGACGTATCAATAGCGGGATGTGCTTCTCCATGCATTCCTATTGTAATCCCTTCTCCTGTGTTATTTCCTAAACCCCTAACAACCTTCTTGGGTCCTGATGTATGAAACACTCTGTTTCCACGGACGCATGCCGGCATACTGACAGGAGGAATGTGTGTTTACTCTTTGCTACCAGGACACACCAGCACTCCACCAGCTGGACGCCCGGCCTCTGGCCTGTCTTAAATTAGGAACCGTCTTCTGTGAACTGTGGTCCTGTTTCCTCTCTCCTCTAGTCTGATAAACCCACCAACACCTTTGCCTCTCAATTATTCTGACAAAGCTTTGCAGCTTTTGTTCCATTCCCTAATTTGTGTGTGTTTAAATGACTGGTGTGTGTGTGTGTGTGTGTGTTTCTGCTCCGGTGTTTGCATCGCTTCCGTTTATCCACGCTTCATCTTCCTTTTTTGGGCCGCCTCCGTTCTCACACACACCTGTCAACAAGACCAATTTCCTGCATTCTTCTTATCGCGTGTCCACATTCAAATGCGGCAATCTGACAAGTGACGGTGATTTCATACACAAGCCTGAACATTATTAAACTGGATCCTTCCAATATGGAAAAATCCCATCAAGATCTGGTGTCATCTTGTTTTGCAAGGCTGCTTTACAAACGGCATCAAATATAAAGTAATGAATCCTTCGTGTTCTCGCAAGATGATGAAGAAAACACACAAAAGTGAAGATCATCAGAATCTCAGCGGGCGCTGCTGTTATCAGGAGGCTCTGCTGCACAATGCCTGTGGAATTTTGACTAAAAAATACTTTGCAAATTACTGATGTGAAAGATTTGCTCACAGAAAAGTCACTGGACTGCTGCAGGTTTTTTGTAGCGCGAGAGGAGAGATGGAGTCAGTGGAATGATGACATTAATAAAGAGCATTGTCATCCACATACACATGACGCTCACGCAGCGAATCATAAAATAATAAACATTAAATGTCTAGTATTCGTATGGATTCCTGAAGGTCAGGTATCAGTTTGGAATTGATAAAGATGCTATAAGAGTAAGGAACATTTATGTCTGAATCTTAATAACTTGACTCTAATCCCCTAGATTTAATTTTTTGGTTTTGATGGGGTCAGAGGTCGTTCTCCTCGTTAATTAAACTATTTGAATTCTCTAATAAGAATCAATCTCAGCTGAAAGAAAGAAGTCATCCAGCAGTTTGTGCCATCTGTCTCAGGTGTGTGTGTGTGTGTGTGTGTGTGTGTGTGTGTGTGTGTGTGTGTGTGTGTGTGAAGTAGCAGGAGGTGATTTCATCACCGTCAACACCCTGAATGAATTACAGGCCAAGGGGACCTGTAAGAGGATCCCGCCCGGCGGGGCCCCGGGTTTGAAGTGCCATCCTGAGCCTGAAGTCAGTTTGTGGTTGGCGTTTGAAGCTGCTGTTAGCTGCTGTTAGCTTACAGGAGTTTAGCCTACAACACTGTTACACATGCTAGGAAAAGCACGGGTTCAGCTCGGGTAAAATCTCTTGAAACTTTCAGAGTCTTGACATGTTGGTGGCGCCGTCACCTCGTAGGAAGAGGTTGTGGGTTCCAATCCCGACTCGTAGCCTTTTTTGTTGTTGTTGTTGTTGTTGTTGTTTTCTTCGTACGGCTAAAAGTTTTAGCCGATCTGAAGTTGACAGCGCTCCGGTTCCTCCGACTACTCAAACAAACAGAAAGATGACTGATTAACGCGACTCATAAATAACTTATTAATTTGCTTTCAGGCAAATTCCTTTCAATATCCCAACAATTTATAAGAAGTGTCTCTCAAATATTTATAAGCCAGGGGAAGTGGGCAATTTGTGTCTGACTAATGACAAGAGCGGCCCCTCTAATTACACCAGTTGAAATGGGATTAGACAGTTTTTATTTCTTAAAGGCCGATGACTGGCACCGACGCCGGGGCGTTCACTGCAGGAGCGGGAAGCCGCCATTAGCCGCTGCCGCGCTAATAAAAGTGTGTCGTTTAATTAAGGCTAACGTTTCCCTCTCCGTAATAATAAAGCAGAGCGTTTTGAACGGAGTGCCAGACGCGTCAAGAGATTTGTACTTACACCCCCCGCACGTAATTAATAAGACAACAATATCGCCGAGCGCCCGTGGTTCCGAATCGAAACGGCGGCGCGGGCAAACGCACAAAGACGCTAATAAACAATATGGAAATGGGATTCCCTGATGACCTCCGTAGGGTTTGAGGGTCCGCACTACGAAAAAAAATTTCAACTGCGTCAATGCGACGTAGTTTATTTTGGTCCCCCCCCCCCATGCGTGGACTCCAGCCACCCCCTTTCAACCCAGCCGAGACAGAAGGTTATTGCTGATACGACGCGGCTTTGAGGGCCATTATCAGACAGCACAAACAATTAAGGGTGTCAATAATGAGAGAATAAGAGGGGTCTTTTGTGGGCCGCCTTTTGTGCCAGAGGCCCCTCTGGCATGAAAGGACCGAGACACCCTGTTGGACCTCCCCCTCGCTGGTGCGGCGATGTAGTCATTAGCTAGCGATAAGCTAGGAGAGGCGGCGCTAAGAGATAGACCAGGATCCAATTTAGGAGGTAAAAAGACGCCGAGGCCGACAGTCGGGGCGTTAAACCTGCGGTGAACACACCGCCCCGATGCCAGGAAAGATTTCCAATCATGATCAGAAGGTATTACCCCCCCAACCCATCCCACCCCCAACACATAGTCAGAGCCTACTGTCATCATCTTTCCCACTGTCCTCCGCCGTCGTGATTGACACCCGCATCCGGGCCTCTGAGAGCAGCCAGCCGTTCTCTTGTGTCGCGGCTCTGCTTGGGCGATCACGGGGGGCACCGCCCTCGGACCCTGGCTGCCGAGGGCCCGACGGGGAACCGGGCGGCCCCCTCATGACACATTTAGGAAGTAGCGCTGGCCGGTGATTGTCCTGTGCCAGCGGGGAAGGTGGAGGGACAAAGGGAGGAGAAGATGACGGGGCCCCCGAGGCTTTCATGGGAGAGGGGTTGTCTAGACATCAACGCTTTGAGATGACTTTGAGGGAACTCTTATCCCAACTTCAGGAAGGGAAAAGGGGGGACGCGTGGGGGAGGTCAGACTGATACTAGAGCTTGACCTTGCTGGTACAACTCGGTGTCAGAGATGTGACGACAACAGCCCCCCCACTGACCTTGCCGTGTCCCGTTGCCCATTTGCGTCATTCACAGCTTCATCGAGCTGATGGTGCTTATAGATGCGTCAGATCCACGGGGGGCTTGGATGCTCAAAAAGAGACTATTTTTATTTTGTTTTTCTCAGTTTTACATACCTGCTTACTATGGTCTAACATAAACTTCAAGTTATTAATAATTTTATTTATGTTCTATTTATTGGTTATTTCTTTGAGTAAATTTGTCTAACTTGAACCTTTCATGCAAAAACTTCTGTATCTTCCTGTTTTGCATTTCTTTGTCCAATTGATTTGACGGAAACATTTATTTTGTTCCAATAAATCTGTTGCGTAATGAAAAAAAAAGTTTGACTCAGGTGGAATGGGATTATTATCATTATTATTATGGGATTATTAACATGATGTCATCATTTCACAAAGCTGAAGTGTTTATTCTGTACACAGGACTGTACTACGGTTTCCTGAACAGGTGTGTGTGTGTGTGTGTGTGTGTGTGTGACAGGTGGGGGGTGGGGAGTGAGGGTAATGGGTCAAGGCTCTATTTTGAACGAGTACTTACTGGCTCTTTAATAAACCTTTGACCCCCCCATGGGGTCATATAGCTCTAAACAACTGCACCACCCTGCCACCCACAGTGACTGGCTGCTCGTTGTGGGGAGGGGGGGGTGCACAGTCAAACACCTCATGACACCAGAGTGTGTTTGAATACACTGATTTAAATTCACTGACTAATGGAATTATTCATATTTTTAGAACAAACCCCCGGTGGCGTCCCTCAGGGCTCCGCCTCCGGCTCATTATTATTCTGTTTACAATGACTTGATGTCTCTTTAAGACGTTTCGCCGTCGTTTCAGTCACGTATTACTCTATCGATGCGTTTCCAGTCATCCACATCAAGTCAAGACGATGAAGCCTCCAGTGAAATCACCCATCAGATCCTACAGATATATAATAACACGAGCTGAAGTGACATCAAGTGTCAAACTCATTTTCAGCATAACGGCTGTCCTCAAAGGGCCAGATGTAACTAATAAATGTAACTCAATGTAATGTAACATAAATGTAGCTACTCCTTATTTTCAATAACTGAATTTATTACTTATTCAAGTTACAAACATTACAGTTAAACAGAAAAAACGTGTTTGTTTCTCTGTTCTAACGTAAATCCTTTTGTCGGGTTATTAAACCCACAAAACTCCATCAATCAAGGATCAAACCATCAGTACATAAAGCAAAATAACATCAAACACAAGTTAGGACATTAACTTTGTTCAAAATTATTTTGTTAGTTAAAATGGGCTGAATTATGAATGGTAATTGGATACTGTGAGTACAGGAATAGTGACAAACCGTGATTAGGATCGTGTTTCTGGAGACGTGACGGAACTAAAACACGACAGGAAACTGTAGAAACCGGTTGAGCTTTGATGTCTTCTCTCTTCTTTTGTCTCTTTTCCCCTCCACGCGTTCGTTGCTCTGTTTTTCCCTCGTTGCCCCCGGAGACACAAAAACCTGCTGTATCTGACCGTAGGCCTCGCGTCCCATCTTCAGTCGAACACCTGACACCAACGGACCCGTTTTGGATTGATGAATGACGCCTGACAGCCGTCCTATAGCTGCCTCCGCTGCCTCCCCACCACAATTGTCCTGGAAAATGTTTGGCGAAGTGACAGAAAATATGCTTTTGTGCAAGTGGTGCCATTTAAAATTTCCTTTTAATTATGTTGGGAAGACAATGCATATTTCTAAGATGATCATATCTTCTGCACGAGGTGTCCCCCGGTGCAGAAGCTCTGCCTGGGGGTGAATGAGATTACATTTGTACTGCAAGAAAATATTGTTCCTTCGTCCTCATAGATGCGTTTGAATGTACCGGCGCAGCAGAAGCGCGTCTTCACCCAACGCTGTTGACATGAAGGTGAATAAGTACGACAAAGGCTTTGACGGTTCATTTAATCCAGCAGATTTAATATAGCTGTGTGTTTCTAGCCTGATTAAAATGAACCAAGCATCTAGATTTAGCTTGAGTTGAACGCATCTGAATTGACATATAATTTGACACTGCTTTCCTGTACAATTTTGTTATTTTCCCAATAGTATACCGTCAGTAGCTGCGGAAACATCGATGATGTAATGCTGTACCAGCTATAATTTCAGCACCAACATCAAAAATGTGTGTCACATGGCAGGGCGTGCAATGTTAGGCAAGGTAGCCTAAGGTTAATTCAGCCAAACACGTCATGGTGCAACATTTTTTTAGGGTGCTGGATGCAAAAGGAAAAATATGACGGTTGTTGTTTTCCATGACTTGTCTGGAAGAGAATTTTATCTGATGCAAAGTAATTGATTTAAATTTGAAGACCTCCAGTTTGTGGTTGTTTGAGAAGAAGAAGAAACTGTGCGTCTGTATCTTTAATATTCACGAGTCCGAGCTGGATTCATATCCTGAGTCGGATTCTTGTCGGATGTGAGGAGGCAGAGGAGCAGACGGGATGCTGCCCCTCATTTGAATGTGAAAGTATCCTTCAGGGTCTCCAGGCCGCCTATCTCCCCCGGTGCAGCTCTATAACTCCTCCAGTGTGGGCCGGGGGGTCAGGGGTTCAACGTGGGACAACGCCCCCTATCACTCCTGGTGTCACTCGGATGATGTCACATTACCCCCTCGGCCAGGAGGGCAACAGCACCCTTAACAATAATCTAATTAGGTATCAATGAGCTCCGTAGCCCTGGATGTAATTGGCTTTTTATGGGTGGGTGTGTGGAGGGAGGGGGGCGTCGGGGGTGAGAGGGGGTGGGCGTACAGCTGGTGGCAGTAAATGAGACAGGATACATCCTCATAAATGTTTAGCATGTGCCGCCAACACACACACACACACACACACACACACACACACACACGACGTACAAACATGCCTGCAAACAGCGACGCTCAATGATTCATTTAGCAGCCCTAATAAAACCCGCTTTACAAGTGTGTGTGTAGATTTAGCAAAGTAAATACACACAATTATGCCATAAAAGATATAAAAACTACTTCTGGATTGAGAGCCAACTTTCTAATGAAATTTTTTAGTACGTCAAAAATCAGCTCGACTCGTCCTCTCGTCCTCACATCAGTGCAACGGCCGTCCTCAAAGGGCCGGATGTAACTAATAAATGTAACTAAATGTAACTCAGTGTAATCTAAGTCACAAACGTTACAGTTGCAAAGAAATTTTAAAAAAATTTTTAGACACTCTCACCTTATATGCTCTCACGGGCCACATAAAATGATGTGGAGGGCCACATTTGGTCCCCGGGCCTTGAGTTTGACACATGTGGTCTTAAACATGTGACAGGAAGTGCGTATGGTTGATTTCGTGGTAATTTTTGTCTTTTTTAAACATTTCATGACTTTTACAAAATCTTTGAAGCCGCTCGTGACGTTTGGCCACTCAGTTAAATCCAGATCTGTGTTAAAATATTTGTAATGGAAAGTCTATTTGTGTTTACTACTCTCGTGGTTACTAATGATAGGAGTCTGCCACTAGTGAAGGAGGTGATGTCACTCAATTTGGCACAAGATCCCTCCGAGGTAAGTGAAGTCATCATCATATCATTGCTGGTTGCAATAATAAAGCAGTTTAATGATGATCTCATATATAAAAAGGAATGTGTCCATTGTGCTGGTTCAAACACACACACACACACACACACACACACACACACACACACACACACACACCCATTTCTTTTTTCAGAGTCTTAAATGCTGATGGGAGTTACTGGGAGGGTTTTTATGTGAGAAAAGCGTTTTATGATTGTTGGGGTTTTATTGACGGCGTTCTTGTCCGACCTGTATTTCCTTCCCGTCCATCTCCGGGTCCTGCGTTGTTGGGGGAGGGTTCGGCGTTGCTCATTTATTGTGGTTATCAGTTTCGGTGCAGCGATCTGTGATTTTGGTTCGATCGATTAAAACCTGCTCAGTTTCTCTAAAAAAAAAAAAACCCAACTTGATAAAGCGTAAAGAAAAACGGGTTTGTCTCTAAACCCCAATGATGGTCTCATATAAGACGCTTATCGTGGTTGCTGTGGTGACAGCAGAAGAGGAGAGTATCCTCAATTAGCGCCTGCGACCAGACAGGTTGCTATCGCTTCCACCCCCCACCCCCCCTTGACCACTTCCTCTCCGCTCTCCTAGCGCCGGCCGCAGCTCCGTTGCGCTACATTAGCTCAACACCAAAGAGCACAGGCGCGCTAATGAGACACGGGCGCGGGCTCGCTAGCTCATTCATCATCCTGCTCCCTCCAATCCCACCGCCCTTTTATCAGGCCCCCAGTCGGGCCCCCGTGTCTTCTCCTCCGACATTAATCAGCTGTCCGTCCAGGCGGGGGTCACGATAATGCCCTATTAGCCGCGGAGCTGCGGAATCATTACAGGCCAATGAAAAGGCCACGGATTACAACCAGCCCACACCTCCAGAGGCTCCGGGAGAGAGAATCAACAACGCCTGACCAGGAGTCGGAAATTAGCTGATACAGCCTCACGAGGGGGGGGTTTGTTTGGCTTGTTACCACCTCCTTCCTATAGCTTTCTACCCGCTCGAGCAGCTTCCAGAGGCTTCTGTAAGTCTGAATTCAGGCTAGAATAAGTTGAACCAAAAACAACTGCTCACAGGAACCCTTCGAAACCCATCCAAACTCTGAAGCCTCGTCTTTTGGCTCACAGAGGGATGGAGATGATTGCTGGGGGAGACCCGGGCTCGGTTTAACCCACACTTACAACCATTTCCACTGGGACACCGCCCCCATCCGTCTCACAGCAACTCATTTATAATCACCGCCGGGATCTAAACAGTGATCAATGATTATGAATGTCATCAGAGAGCAAGTTGCAGGGCGCCAAAGCCCACCCCACCCCCCAGCTAGCAATTCGCCCGCATGGATCACAATCATAATTATGAGATATGCTTTCACTTCCGTTTCTGATTATCTGTCTGTATGCATGAGCAGGCTGGCATTAGAGGCAGCAAAACATCCATCATGTGCAGACGCAGGCAGATTAGTAGGGCCAGACCGGTGATAGATAGTCTCTGAAAGGGTAATGATTAGCTCCTTTAGCGTCCGCCGAGCCGGACCCGCCGGTGTCACGCGCTGCCCTCCACCAGCCATGCAAAGTGGAGCAGATGAGGGGCCATTTGTATTCATTAGAGCATGGAGTTAGCTTGTAAAGAGCGACTCCTCTTTCTCCTAACGCGTCTGCATTCATCTCACCCAACAAAATGGGCACGGGGCCTCGGCGAGAGAGAGAGGAATCAATTCGCAAGCAAAACATTTGCACGAGGTGATACCGAACGCGGAGCGACGAGGAGCGAGGTGGCGACCGGTTCGCTTTCTGCACGCTAGTCTACCGTGTCGAAGCGCAGCACGCCACGTCGCCGCCCAGGCGAGGCTGAATCGCCCTCCCCGGCCATGAATCCTACTGACAATGCTTCATGTCCTGCCAGCTGATAGCATCTCCCTCCCCTCCCCCCCGTCTGGCTTGTGGCCTGGAGGGGAGTGCAACCGCCGTTGATCACGGCCCGGTGACAGATTATCTGATGCTAGCTTGTGTCAAAATCTGCCAGAACCAAGGAAGCTTTTACTGCAGGCTACAATCAGGGAACAGGAAGTAGAATGTCATTCCACAGCTTCAATTTGCAATTGGCTGCACTCAAAAACACTGAAAAGTTGGAATAAAAATCTCAATTTAAGACAGAAGATAGACCCTAACCTGATTGATAGCCAGGATTCGAGTCCTTCAAACTTCTTTTTTCCTAAGTAACTATGTAACTGAACTTGTTAACATGAGCTTTGTCCTAGCTCTAGTCTTCCTCACCTTGGATTCCATTAATTTACTCAGTTTTGATTTCTAAGATTTACAAAAACGTTGCATGCCCGTCTAATAGCACCTCTGCTCCCACAACCTTCCTGTCAAATCAAGCGTTTTATTGATTGCAAGTTTGCGTCTAACTGTCTGTGTCTATTTGTGCATGTGGGCAGGAAATGTGTGAAAATAGACGATTAAAAAACGACCCATTGTTACGAATGACTTAAAAACCAGTTGGGTGGGTTTATTTAAGTGGATTGTGGTTGGTATGTTCACTATAAAGTTCATATTTATGAAGTATTTTTTTATACAGTGCAAACGGACACTATAAATAAATGCACGCCTCCCTCCGGTGTGTTGATGCTACGTGTTAACAGTTTGTGTTGTGACACATTCATTTGCTGTGGGTTCTCAGTTCACATGCTGTAGTTGAGGTGAGACGAGACACGGCGGCCAATTAAAAGCAGCGTGTTGACATGATAGAGGTTAGATGACACACTTGATGTTCTAATTAGTCCGGCGGGGTATTTTACAGCATGTTGGTTCCGTACAGTTACCTCCGATGGCGTGCCACCAACACAAACAAAGCCTCCAGCTTCTCAGGAGTTGTTCAATGTTTTAATCAGCCCGACTGTCAGACGGCGCTGTCGCTAACAACGTCTCAGCATTATGAGTGTTTAGATGAGTTAAAGAATGATTTTAGAGTGGCATTTTAATACATTATATAAGGTTAAACTGAGAAAAAACACTGAAAAAACTGCTGAGAGCTTAGCATTAACAACTGGACACAACTTGGATCTTCTAAAAGTTCAAAAACATGAGTGAAGTAAATAAAATAGAAGCATCAAACTTTTTGGTCATGAAGAGATCATAAAAGCACAAAAAACATAAAAACGTGTTGTTATATTTTGAACTCGTCTTTTTAGCTGCTAAATGTTACGCTATGTTCCCCATTTATCTCTAAAGAGATAAAAAGAGCCATCAAATCAAAAGAAAACAGCTGGTGGGGATGAACCAAAACGCTGGGCTGAAAGAAGCTAAAATAGAAATGCTCTGTGGATTCACAACAACGTAATATTGTACATTGATGAACTGTCTCACCTATCAATTACTGTACACTTAAATTAAAGTTAGGTTGGGGCAACGAAAGCATTTTAATTTAGGCGAGTGACAGATTGTATAAATAGAATCTTGCTTAACAAAGCCAGATTTTTAATTTTTTTTTCCATAATTACAGCAAAAAAATGATGCAATTTTAACAACATTTTGCGTGGGCGGAGCTAAAACTGTTAAATCATTCACACTAGTTATTTTATGGAAAACTAAACTCTTGCTAGCCAGTTTAGTTTGAGTCTTCCAGCTGCTGACAGGAAGCTGACTTCAGTATGTTGATGTCAGAACGATGATTCCGATGGTACGTTGGTCCACTGACGAGGTTGACCCCGTGGCCCTTGTGACCTCCCCATCGCCAGCTCTCCATCCTGCATCTATCTTCCCGTGTTCTCTCCGGTACCCAGGGTCGCGTGACTCCATCGGCTTGACGGAGAACAGGGCGTGTCGTCTTCGGCTCTGGATGGTTTCCTCTCTTGATGCCTGATTGTAAAGCGCATCGGTTCAGCCTCAGCAGCGGGGAGAAAATGAAAGCTGCCCCGGGTTATTGTTGCAGCCTGCTTGAACTGCCGGCACCAGTATTGACGTACTGAAGGGTGTCGCTGTAAATCAGGCTGGTTGCAGCGCATTAGATAAATGGCACCCTGCTACATGAGGAGGGAAGGCTGTAATGAATCAGAGGCCTCTTTAAATAAATACCCAGTTTACATCACAGATAAGAATAGATCAGACGGCTAACGTTCTGCTACACACATATATTATATTGGCAGCAGCATTAGAATGTAATAAATTACAATGACAGTCATGGCTATTATTCCATCACTGCCTGTCATTGGCAACTGGGTGTGTCTAATTGTGAACCGCTGTCACAAGCCAGGGGTCACCATACATGCTTGGCATCATCACCTGTACAGGACCCGCCCCCCTCCCTGATAGGATCGGCGTCCTGACAGTGCTGGTCTTCGATTAATGATTGATGTGATGAAGAGGATGTGGCTTCACCTGCCGGCAGACAGCGACAGGCGTCTGCTGGCGTCTGGACAGGAAGAAGCCCCTCCGTGACTCCTTCCTGTACCGGTGAGGATGCAGAAGAACGTTCTACTGAACTGATTGACAGGTTTATCCTCCTATAGATAATTGATTCTGCATTTAGTCTTATTGAGATTTATGTATGACAAACCTTTGAAAAGATTATCCATTATAATATACTGCTGCCAGTTTTGATACAGTAAAGAAGTAGATGAATAGTTGGTAGACTTAGACTGGATTAAACAGTTAGAACTGAGACATTTATAGTTTGATCTAAATTAAGTTGATCCTTTTATTATATAAAGTTTCAAACATCGGCGTTTATGTTGTGATAAAAGGCACAGGAAATGCAGACGCGTTGCGAGCTGGACGAGATGGGCACAAGTAGACGACCTGGAAGGCCATGCCCACCACGCAAACACAGCAGAATAGGAAACAGGAAGTGGGAATAGCCTATGATTGTATTGTGTCAGCAGGATTTGCGACATTGAGACAGATATTCTGATGGAGTGGCAAAAAAGTGAAGCCAAAACTGGTTTTAAAATGTTTGCATGGTGCTAACCCAACACGGACAGGTGATCAATGTTCTATCAAACTTTCACATCAATGTAATTCCACAAACATGAGGCCACCAGCTCAGATTTTCATGCATGTTTAAAATCCAGCACCAGCCGGTCCTACTTTGTGTGAACAGTGAAAAATTTACCTGAGGATCGACCCGTCAGGCTTGAACCCAACAACCCATCCTCCTGACATCCAGGGGTTTCATATTCTGCTGCTTTGAGTCCCCACCATGTCACAACGGCTGATGGAGGGAATTAGTCCTGACCTTTGAGGAGGAGGAGTGGTGAAGCCTATCATTAGCAGGCTACCAGGAAGACATTACGCCGCCTCGGTGACCTACACAGATACTGTTCAGATAAGGGATGAAGAATCACCCTGGAAGCCCCAGCAGGAAGAGGAATGTCTTCTCTGACCTGCTGCTATTTTTCTTCTTGGGTTTTTTTCTCCTTGGAGCTTCATTTAAATTCTTTATGAAGCAACTTCCTGCTTGTTCCATCCACCGTCTGGTGGATAAAGGAGGTGGGGATTGGAAGCGACCATCGCGCCCACCTGTGGCCTTCCCATCATTGTGGTTGTGACTATTTTTATTTTGGTCATTTTGCTTTTTTTAAAACATTCTTTCTGCTGGCGTTTCCGCCCCGGGGCGTTTTCGGCTGGTGGCTCCTCCTCCTCAGCTGGGAGTCTCCCCTCCAGCTGCAACAGATGCAAACGTCGCATCAGAGAAGCGATGCAAGACAAACCAGGCCAACGTGGAGAGCGGCGGGAGCGCTCCCGATTGGCTCCTGACGCCTGCCATGCGAGCGCCGCCTCTCGGGCGGGGTGGCGAGGCGGTGGCGGCGGCGGCACGTCCACGCCCAGGGAGGAGACAGACACCCACCGTCTGCCTCCTCTCTGTGTGAATGCTCCGTCACCCCCCCCCACAAACCTCCATCGTGATGAGGCTTCCTGAGGATAATTAGTCATTAGTCAGGTGAGAGGCGGAGGGGGAGGCGGGTGAGGTTTATTAAAGCGCCGCCTCATCTCTCTGCTTCCTCACTGTCATTTGTTGAACATTTGTTACGTAACACAAATTTACAATAGGCTCAGAACATCCCGTTCTTTAGCATCGTTGCTAGAGTCTGCTGGAGGACTTCCCACAATGCATTGAGCCTGTGTGTGACTTAAGAAACGAAACAAAGCCCGAGTGAGGGATTCAGGTCGATCCACTCGTCCTTGTAAAACACAGGGTTGGAGCCAGGCGACATATAAAACACACGCTTCCAGTCCAGATCTGGACACACCTTCAGGCGTGTTACAACCTTTCCCTGCTGTATTAAAAACAGAAGATATTGGGGGTGTCAAATTCAGTTTCATCGAGGGTCACATCAGCATAACGGCCGTCCTCAAACTAATAAATGTAATATAGATGTAACTACTCCTTAATGTTAAATAACTCTGAATTTATTTAGTTACAAACTAAATAAAAAAATGTTTGCGAATCTGTTTTATAATAAATCCTTTTAATTTGTCAGGTTAAGAAATTCCAATCAATCAAGGATCAAACTATCAATGAATAAAGAAAAATTAACACCAAACACAAGTTAGGATGTTAACTTTGTTCAAAACCTTTTTGTCAAATTAATTACTGCATTGTGCAAAATGCAGTTTTTGTTCAAATCACACCTTTTAAATTTATTTTAGACACTAATCTTTTAAACACTTGTGGGCCACATAAAATGATGCGGCGGGCCACATTTGGCCCCCGGGCCTTGAGTTTGACACATGTGGAATATTATATGGACTTTTTGCTTTTATCTCAAAGCCCGTTCAGGTTGGGTGTAAAGCACAAACAGGCGGTAGCGTCTACGGCGTCCGATCCACCGTGTGACTTCCTGTCTTTTCAAACCGGGCCCTCTTAGAAACGGGGAGCCGGACCTCTTCGACCGGGCCCTTCCACCTCACACGCCTCCTTTCTGCCGTCCTGACCCGTCGCTGAATGCTAAATTCAATCAGCGGCAACGCCACTGTGATCAAGGGGCTGGTTTCACAGTTGCTCTTGGCTCGGGCTTCGGGAGCTAGACTAAATATGTGCAGGAGGTCCCCGGAGACTGGCTGGCAAGACGCTTTTTTGTTTTTCATATATTTTTCTCTCTGCGTGAGCCGGCCAAACTACGCTAGAGCGTTTATTGATCCTCCAGAGCCCCTGCCTGTCCTCACATTGAGCACATATGAACTAACACAGGCCCTGCAGTCTTTCATTATGTGAAATGTAGATGTGATTCTGCCACTGCAGGCCTGAAAAAACCGCACTCCTAAAGAACCGACGGCAAGGGTGCAACACGAGATCTGCTGACAGCTCCTCTGCACATGCTAGATAGGGCTAAAATATATTTGGCATTCGTGCAAACATAGACTTGTCATCGCCCCCACACCCCAGAGTGACATTATGTCTCCTTTCGCTTTGTGTTTGCCAACATCCAATTGAGATATCAAATTTCAGATCTCTTTCTCTTCGGATTCTGAAAAAAACCCGTGAAGCGTCGACCTCAGACCGCTGGCACCACCCAGACGCAAAGACACTCCTGTCCAGAAACCAAAATTGTGCCTCGGGATGTTTCATGTTTGGAGAACTTGGAGATCGAGCCAGAAAAATGTAAATAATGGAGTGATAAGAAGAAGAAACGCAACTCCAACCTTTTGATCATTTAGTCATTGTTAACTGGCCACCAAGTTGAGCCAGGTTTCCAGTCCGATGCCGCGTTCACTTCCTTTTTTTTTTTAGGTTGAAAAGTTATATCAGCACCTCCCCTTTGTGATGTGTAGCCAAGATGGTGACCAATGAGGATGAAAACTGTCCTTCATTCCACACTAAACTCGTAAGGAGATTCTGGGTTCACCATCCGGGTACCGTACATGTATTTTGGAACGTAGCGAAACCAGCGTTGTAGTAAAAACTGGAGGAGGATTTGTTCTAAAACGTAAAAAGAGTAACTGGGGTAAATAAATACACTCTTCAGGATCATTTTTATTAATTTCAGAACTTGCTGAGAAGCTCTTCACCCAGAGGGGATCGGATTATTCGTGCCGCGTGTTGTTTCAGCCCGAAGTATTTTGGACGTCCCAGCAGGAGTCTTCATCGCGGTGGCGGATAAAGACGCAGAAAAAGCTTTGACTTGACCTGTAACACGGTTTGTATTCGATCTGCTCCCCACCCATAACCCCCCCCCCCCCCCCGTCAGAGATCGCCGTCTCCACTCCGTCCAGTGATGGATTGGTTTGTCGATGAGGGCTGAGCACCAAAAAAGGTTGTGCAACTTCAACACGGCATAAGTCAAATAATGTGTTGTCGGTGCCGAGCCTCCGTTGTCGTACATGACAGCCCCGTTAGAGGAGAACTACAAAAGAAAACGTGCTGAATTTCCCCCAAACGCGATCGATCCAGAGTCGTTCCTGCAGAACCGAGACGGCGGCCACGATCGGAGGGCAAAGGTTAACGTAAAAATATCTGAGCGAATGACGCAGCAATGTTTTACAGCCACAAACGTTACGGTTTTACAACTTCACATTCACGTCTAAATGCCACGGTCCCTCCCTGCCACGCCCCCTAATGACACACTCCTGTGGGCGTGGCTTCACCCGGTCATCCTGACTCACCTGTCTTGCAATCTACAATCAGGCCTGCTCGGTAATCAATCATTCGTCACTCGTTACCGGATATTTATCATCTATTAAAACCTGTGATCAGACCAGCTGGTATTTACGTGGCGGTTGATCTCCTCCCCAGTTTGGAAGGGAAGGAGCTCCGCCCTCTCGCTGTGTCTCCTCCATCGAGAGACATTTTCTGTTGACTCTCCATCTTTGAGTTACATTTACTTCTTTAATTTTGAAATGTGGTTTAAAAACACTCTTATTCTTCTTGGACATTCTTTCCAGATCTTGAATGTCCAACAGTAACCAGTCAGACGTTGATTATTTTTCTAATTAACAAAATGAAGACTTTAGCAAACGTTAAGCACAGAAACGTTTCCTCCACAGAAGCTGACGCGAGTTGTCACGAGATACTCTGAATAATTTAAATGATCTGAATAAAGATTTTCAGGTTTTCGGACAAATTGGGCATCTCTTTAAGGAAAAATGGGAGCCTTGTTGCCCAGAAGGTCGACATTGTGCAGTAAATTGTGATATAAAATGATATCAGGCTGGTTTGTTGGTTGGTTTTGCTCCTCTTTCAGGGCTCCAGGATTGATTGTTAACGACAGATTCATCCCAGCACGACCCTGACCCAAACCTGGGTTCTATGATTTTGACTTCATTATCTGGCATCAATAGGTCGGCAAACAGCGGTGAGATGGTTAAAAATGTAGAACAACAATCAGTGAAATGAAGATCAGAGGCTCCAACAAGATAACGACAGAAAGCGACCGCAAAAACATGAAAATAGAGTGAAACTAGAAATACGAAGCACATTAAAACATCCGTGACACAACAAACGTCTGGTTTCAGTTTCAGAGCAGTTATGAAACACTGGAGTGAGGACAGACATCTCACTTATCTCAAAATCCAAACCACAAACAGACAACAGGTTTTTTTTAATCCTCCTTTAAGAGTTATCCTTCATGTAGCCGATGCTGATTTCACTTTTGAATGCCCTTGAGTCAAATCTCAAGCGTGGGAAATTCTATTTACAAATGACAGTCGAGAAAAAGGTTTTTCAATTAGCATTAGCGACGTAGCTCACGTTGTTTTGAGGTAAATTCCGACATGAAATATTTACCATTAATTATTGTGCCAGATAAAAATATAAGTATAGATTCATGGATCATGCCTTTATCTGGATTTATTTGAAAACTACTTGGAGAAGTTTCTTGATAATCCGCCATGTAGTCGCTGAAGGAATGAAAACCTTCCAGGTGGAGGTGAAGGTAATAAAGCCGAACTGCTAAATTACAGTATTTCATCGAGATCCTGTTTTAATCACTATAATTATCGCGGTTGTTCACTGATCATTACTGACTGTTCAGCTTTATCCTCCGTAAACAGGTTCAGGTCATCTTCATAGATGGATTCATCAAAACGGTTGGTCTGTTTACGACCCGGCTAACTGTCTGTCTGCGGTTTGTTTGTTGAATGGACGAGTTGCTGTGCCGACTTTATGGCGGTAGTGACATCTCATTTCTACCTGCTGCAGTTTCCTGCTGAGATATAAGTAAACTGGATTCTAGCGATCGCTCTCGCTCCCAATAATGTGGGTTTATTGCTACCAGAAGAGAATTAAACAACAATCGAAGCTATGAGAGTAAAAAATAGATGTAGTAACAATAATAGAGGTCGTAAATTCTGACTTGTGTTGCAAATAAATGTCAGATTTACAGTAATCCCTCGTTACTCGCGGTTAATGTGTTCCAGGGCCACCCGCAAAAAATGAAATTTCACGATATAGTGACAAACTATTTTATTATTTATGGTAATTTAAACTTTTTTGAGCCCTCCCCATACTGATATTAAACCACCTTATGTCTGTAAAACCTTTTCCCACACGCTGATAGACTGTTTAAAGCACTTTTGTATTGAAGAAAAGTTTTTCCTTAATAAACAGAAGTGCTCTACGTTCCGTGTGTCTCAGAACGCAGCGCACACACGGATGCTGTACGCCAATAGAATGCGCGTACGGTGTCACATGACTACTTACTAAAAATCTGTGATGTAGTGAAGCCGTGCCTCTGGAAGCACGAACAAGCGAGGGATTACCGTCTGTTTAGGTAACGGAGTGGACTCGCATTAACATAAACACATCCAGTTCATCCTAACACGTCCGGTTCACGCTAACCTCTTTACATGTTTGACTCTCATTTCCTTCATCCTGGAGCTTCCTGTACCTTCGGCCCTCCCCCCCAGATCCCCTCCCAGCTGGGATCCTCCCAGCCAACCTGGACCTCAGGTGACTTCCATCTTCGCCTCGGCGCCGCCTCATTTTTAGTTCTCACTCATAAAATCCCTTTAGCCTCTTAGCTGTTAATTCCCACCAAACTATCTCTGCTGTTACCCACCAATGGTGTTATGTTTACACCCGTGTTTATTTATTTATTTGTCAACAGAGCAACATAAACATTAAAACACAATTTCTACTAAATATTGTAGGAGGAATTAATTTTGTGTACGGCGCCAAAAACATGGAAATTTTCTGTCTTAATCGAACAAGAGGCTTTTTTAAAAAAAAAATTCATGAAAATTTGTAGATATGCAAAGTTTTAAAATTTTTAAAAAATTCAAATATACAAAAATAAAAAAATAAGCTAATTTAATTTTGTTTTTTAATAGTACTGCATCGTGTTTCAAACAAATTTAGCATGGCGCCACATTGAAAACTAGTTCATGCTGAAATGTGAAGGCCTGCTAACGTGCTAACGTAGCGTCTGCTAACACGTCGGTATGGGATATCAGCGCTAACGCTTCATGACCAGGGGCCACGGGATAGTTTTGACAAACAGCACTTAAAGAGGATTTTATTTCTGAATATTTCTTCATCTTTTAAAGTGAAAACACGCAAAGAAGGATATGTTTTCAGATCTTATCTCCTCCTTCATCTGTTCCTGCCTGGTCATCGCCTGGAGCGTCCGCTTGTATGTGATCAATTATCCGACGGCGCTGGTTGTGATGTGGGGTGTCAGAGCGGCGGGATTGAGACATACGGCGGGTTGAGGTCGCTGTGACTGATGGCGCAGGAATGTTCAATCCCTTCAGGTGAAGCTGGAGCTCTCTGCGGGCAGATCCAGCGCCGCAGCAGTGCTAGCTAGCATGTCGGTGCTTGCCACGCGCGGATGCATGTGGCGAAGTTGTTCAACCTGCAGTATTTGTGTGTATGTATTATTTGCATGTTGATGCATGTTGTGAATGTGTGTGATGGAATATTGCATGACCAACTATACACTGTATGTATGAGCTTTTCTTTTGATTGCAGGCCAAAAAAAACCTTTTGGAATATAATTTGAAGGCGTTGAAGCATTTTATTGGGGGGAAAAAAAAGTTGTAGTTAAGCACTGCCAATAAATAATAAAGAGTAAAATGGAGAAAAAGAGCTGCTGGATATCTGAGCAGAGAAAAAACTGGGGTAAAAGAAAGATGCTAGCGCTGAAAGTCCCAACTTTCATTCTACAATTTTAGCTGTTTCATTAAAATATTCTTTTGTGAACCCAAAACTTAACCAACCAGTTTCTTGAGTTACAAGAGATCCTTTCAACTGAACTCCTTTCCAGCGAGTTTTAGACCCAAATAAAAGTACTTCAATAAACAGGCCTAAGCAGGCCTGTTTATACCTTTTTATTTTTATGCCTATTTATGCCTTTCTATTTGTATATTCTTGATGGGTTATTACTCTTTGGTGTTGGTAGTACTTTCTATGTGCTGGTGCGTTCTGTGTGCTTTTTCTGTGTTTTTGTGTACTCACTGTGCTGTGTGTAGTGTGTCGGAGAAAATAATTTCCCTTACGTGACCGCCTTAAGGGATCAATAAAGTTTGACTCTTTCTGCTCTCTTAATTGCTGTCCTTGTTCTCTGGAGGAGTTTTTGAAGCACTTTTTTCCTGTTTTTTTTTCTTTTTTTGTCGACCGCTTGAATGAAATCTCACCTGGGTTTCGATCTTGGGCCTTGTGGGATTGGAACCCGTATGGATTTGCTTTTCACGGCATCGTGAGATGAAAACACTCAGACTTCTGTGCCAATGTCACCCAAACCTGAACGGCCATAAACTTGTTCCAGGCTGTGTCGAAACAGAATCCTGCAACCAGTGTGTCTCCCGTGACGACAGCGGCGTCGCTGGAGGTAAGCGCCATAGCGTTTTATTGCGTCCTCAGATTGCTGAGGGAAACTGCGTTTGTGGCTAGCTAAGTATTTTTACTTGATTCTACGCCCACTGGCTGTCTTTGTTCTTCTCCATTATATACTGGGCGTATAATTAGCATGTGCTAGCTTGTGTGCTGAGCAGCTCTCTGTGGTTTTATTACAGTAGCTCCCATTGTCTGCTTTTCATTGGGCTGGCAGCTTTCAGCGGACACGCATGTGATTATGTAGTTAGTATGTGCAATGGCATGTCCTTACCTTTATGTGTATTTTTATTTGTGTTTTTAAGGTGTATAAATGTCAAAACCCATGGCATTTCTTTATAGTAATTCAGTACATGCTGTTCATGAATGTATATATGTGAATAAACACATCCTCTGCAAGTTGGAGTGTGTTTCTGTGTGTTTTTGTGTCTGCCGGTGTTCAAGGTGAGGAAGAGGAGGATGGCGTCTCATCTTCCCCGGTTTCCTCAGACAGGTAAAGGCCATTACCGCCGGCTTGAACCACATTAGACACGGTCAGACGTGCCCTGGGTCTCAAGCCTAAAACTCATTCCATCTCTGCGTGACCTTTGCCACCGTTCCACCGCAGCAGAAGGTTAAGGTCGATTGTTCAGGTTGCGGTCTAAAGCGCTGTGAAGCCTGGCTGTTCTTTCGTTCTGCACCTGCCCGATAAACCTGACACTCAACCAGAAAGCGGGACGCAAACATCGCCTTTTGTTTGTGTGAAGAAGCGCGATGATGATGATGATGATGATGATGGCGGGAGCATCCCAGGTGTCCCTTTGGGACGCCTCAGCTGCATCCTCCCACCAGGTTGTAGCAGCAGCTCTGTCGCTAACAGCATGGCGGCGCAGATGGCCCCACGTGTTTTTTGGCAGTCGCCATACGGCCGGTGTGCCTTACAGCAACTGGCAAGGTGATCAACGCTAATCTTCAGAGAATTAACAGAACATCATCCGTGAAAAGAGAAACTTTTTCTACAACTTCTGCTTTAGAGATTGAACTGACTTCCTGGCACAAAACTTAAAACAGTCTTTTCTCTTTTAGGTTTCATGACTTTGGGGCCGTTTTGACGCCAGTTTCTCTTCATCCGTGTGCGACTCTTCCTGACGCGAAGTTTGGTTATGTTGGGGCTCAAAAACTACTAAAAGGTTTGTGACGTTTTCTTCATTGGACAGTGTTCTCTTTTGCGCGCGTCTTTCCGTCTTTGAGACACATTTTTTGACAGGGACACACGATCATCAGACAGCGTTCGTCCCTGGGATGCCAGCTTTAAGTCCACTTCCAATTCAACAAAAATATTCACAATTTGTTCCATTTCTCCTCTCAAATTTCGAACCCGGAAATCACCATTATGTTTTGATCTCGTGCGACTTACCTACGTGATTCAGTCTTATTAAAATCGACCAAACAGCAACACGACGTCTGCGCGTTTTACACGCTGCAGTGAGAGAGCAAGAATAAGCATCCTGTTGGGTTTGTCTGTTAAAACGCTTTGAAATGTCTGCTGATGTGATTAAGCGCTATACAAATAAAGGTTCATCGATTATCACCATACCTCTGAAAAAGATGCAAAAGTTGGAGAAAAGCAAGTGACAATGACAATACTTTCTTGCATTAAAAAAAAGTTAATGAAGAAAAGGAGACAGATATTACTACAGATATTACAGAAATGTGTGTGGAGAAGGTTCTATCAGCTTTTTGCAGTGTCCACAGGAGAATATATGAATTAGAGGAAAAGAAAACTGTTGAATGGAAAAAAAAGTTTAAAAAAAACAAAACTATTACATCTTTATTTCTAAAACTTTCTAATGACTACCAGGCTTTAACATTTTGATAAAATTAATTTATTATTTTATTTTTTTCTATTTACTGAAAGTTATGACGTCGGTATTAATAAAAAAATTAAAATTAAGTTTTAGTTTTTATGTTGTGCTATTGGCAAAACTCAACCCTTGCGTACGCTTCAACCGTATATTTTGTTATTACTTTTGGGATGCATAAACGTCATGTTGAGATGCACAAAGTTTTGTTGTTAGAGGTAAAATGAACTCTGATTGGATGCAAAACCAAGGTGGAACCCCCAACCCAATAAGTGTCTACAAGGCTCATAACATTTGATGAGCGTTGAGCCATTTTAGAATCTTATTAAACATTCATCTACTATTTTAACCTCCTTTCTTGTTGCTAAGCGTGTTTTTAAAACTAACGCAATTAATGCAGATGAGTGACACGACTCGATGAGATTTTGAACAATGACAAACCATTGAACGGACACGCTGAAGCGTTAACTGTTTGGTGTCATCGCAGGGGGGCAGCTCAGAAAGAAGTCCCAAAGATGGATTTCAAACAGATAGAAATCTGCGAACACGGAGGGCTTTATCTCAATATCTTGGGTCTCTAACGTATTACACTGACGCCAAAGGGGTAATTCCTGAATCTGGATGACTGACAAAAGAATATTTTATTTTTTAAGCAGGTGTTGAGGGTTAAGGTTTGGGTTAGGATTCTGTAGGAGCTCATTAAGGTGAGGAAGCAGCTCTATCTAATTTAAAATGTCATAAATAAATGTGATTCTACAAGTTAGGCAGTGTGCAGGAATTTGCTTATTAAGCTCCTGTTTAATGTGGATGAGACATTGATGGATTGGACGTATGGAACAATGAGGAGCAACAGTTTCACTTCAAACAGCCGCGGTGACTGAGAACTCATTCCCCCCTATATCATTAGATGTCAACATTTAGTACTTTGCTATCTCCTAATCTGGACAGTTCAGACGTCAAACGTGTTCCTGCCGTTAATTTGAAAGCGACGTTCAAAAACCACAATGAGCCTGTTGCTGAGGTGCGTGCAGCCAGGTATGTCGCTGCACCGCCGCACCTCAGGTGCAATAAGCCGGCTCCGCCCCCCTACAGTGATAGATGAGATAAAAGATATGGCAGCAAAGTAAACTGACATGACAAATCTGCTGGCGGTTACCTTCAAATGAAGCAAAAGCCACAGCGTATGATCCCAGGAGGAGCATGTGTGTAATATTTAGCTTGTGTTTGTCTATGAAGTGTCTCATACGATCCAGATGGGGGGGGGGGGACCACACAGAGGCTTGTCTTGACCTCTGAGAGGTCGGCCGCCGCCGTCACGCACCTCCTCTCTGAGATTTCAGCTAAAAAAGGTGCAAAAAACCCCCCCCAATATCTCTGTCTGCCCTCGCCTCGTCCGCAAAAGGAGGAGCTGAAAGCAAATCTGTTTCTTGCGACTGTTTAATGGAACCCATATGAGGGACCCCTGGTTCCAACTTCACTAAACAAAGAAGCTCTGAAGCTTTGAGGTGCCCATGCACTGCTTTGGGAACAACGATGGAGCTTCCATGGGCCTGGTTCCCTCCTGGTTCCCTCCTGGTTCCCTTCTGGTTCCCTCATGGTTCCCTCTGGTTTCTCGTAGGATTAAGGTTTGAATGTGACAAACGTACACGAAAAACCATCCCTGCTTATCACATTCCACATCTATAGACTGTTTCAGTCTCTGGTGATGAAGAGCAACTGCTGCAGAGTCGCTCACACAGGCTGGATGCACCTGCAGTAAGTTAATCAGTCAGTGTCTGTGCAGCTTATACAAACCAGCTGTGCAGCTCTGCACTCCGGAGGGTCCCGGGAAAAGCAGCACATTTCCCCTCACGCTGGAATCGGGCAGATGATAAATTGGGATCCAACAAAGGCGGCCATTCAGCCTGGCTAAAAAGCATAGAACCAATTGCTTGTGGATGAGCGATGGTGGAGAATTACACCCCAGAATTTTATGTATCCCTCATTCTCCGCCCACAGAGACGCCGCATTCACCAGATTTAAGCGGATTTTGCATCATATTCTCTAATAATAAATATTCTGTTTCACATCAAGGTCACTTCATAAGTCTTTTCAGCTCAGTTTTACATATAAAGTTGAATCAAAGGCACAAATTTAGGGCTACGCAATTGAAATATGATGTCATTTGAGCTAACCGGTAACATATTTGGACTTTTCGTGCTGTTTTTTTTGGGCTGTCTCTTTGCTATGGCGATACATCCAATCATCATCGTTAGCTTGCGAGGTAGCCAAATGTCTGTCAGGTGATTAACTCATCGTGGATTGATTGAAACAGCTGCCAACGGATCCAGTTCTTCCAGGCTGGATCTAGTTCTCACTTCCCCACCCGGCCCGGCCTACATGTGACTGATCCGACGCTCTGGACGGCAGCCCGTGACTTCTGGCTCCGGCGTGATGTTCAGGCACGACCCCCTCATCAGATGTGTGAGATCAAATGATCATCAGTCAGTGTTTACGCCTCTCCAGTAACAGTAAATTAAAATATCCTTTCATGAATGCATAAGTGCTTCAATAAAACGGCACACAAATCTTTTTATTTTGAAGAGCTGAGGAGTTAAAATGAAAATGAGATGTCTACTTGTACGAACTCCTCCAAAATGTGGATTAAGATGTAGAATAAACATCTGTAATGGCAAGAACAAAATCAGCATTTATTATAATAGTCTTGTGATATACGCTGCAGGAAACAAAGTAAAACCTGGATTGTCTGACCTCTGACCTCGTCCTCACATAAACGCATTCAGCTGAAATACTGCCGATGACATCATGACATCCATGTAAGACATAAAAGACGTTAGCTCTATCATCTAAAAGCTGATGGATTCAATCATTTCACACCATTGGTGGACTCCCTGGGTGAAACACACTCAGGTAGGACTTCACACACACACACACCATTTATTCCTCCTGCACACACTGGATTCCAGTGGGACCACACATGACGCTCCTGGTGTTAAAGCTGTTAGCCACGGTCTGCGCTGAGCTTCATTCCCAAAATGCCTCCCAGTTGTAACTTGAACTCTTTTGAGGAACACATGGGATGAGCGTCATTCCAGCGCTCCGTCTCTGTGTGAATCTCTGCTCTTCATAAACCTTCGCCGGGGCTATTGATTATCGCTGAGGCTCCATCTGGAGCCGTGGAAACCGGCTAAGCGCCGGTCAGGCCCGGGAAGCCCAAACCCCAACCGATGACGACCAAAACAAGGCGATAAAAGATGCTAAAACACAGTGGAAATGCGATTTTGTGCTGATTTGATCCGCTAATAGTTTAACAAAAGAAAATGAAAGGGTTATTTTTAATGTACCCCATCAATTCTAAGTACTATTAATCAATCAGAGAATCAATATGACCTAGAAGAGGACCTGGAACGTGAACACCTCTGCAGGCCTCGAATGTGAGCTGATTGCCTCATATTGTGTATTAATATGTTCTTATTCTGGGCTTAAATAAAACATTTCCGCACACGTTTCTAGTGTGTATTCTTGCGTAGGCGGTGTGATTTACATGCAGCTGATAGCAATCCCGAGCGCCGCCGTCAGTAATAACTACAGTAGCGCTGCGGCTGTCCGTCCGCGGCGCTGTAAACACCGTGTAACCTTTCATCAGGAAAGAAGACGATAAGATTCAACATCACCACGCCGAGCGAGTCTATTATTGCCCAGAGGAGGTGCAGCCGGGCTCCTGCTGAAGTATTTTCATTTCATGCGAAGGAGCCCTCGCCTCGATTATCTGTCTGACACCTCTATAAATGTCTGCTCTTCTGCAGCAGAAGACCCCCCCCAAATGGGGGGTGGGATGTGGGTCGTCATACATATTTATGCTGTGTACGATCTAGCAAAGCAACACGTTTACATGGAAACGATCCGAGTGGAGACCAATGGAATCATTCAGGCTCTGGGAGAAGTTGAAAGACCTCCAGAATCTACTTCCTGGACTAAATCAAAGTTCAAATTCATTGATTTGTCTTTTTGCAACAACTTTCTGTTTAGATACCACCTCCAGATGTGTGTTTGTTGGTTTGTCTCCTCCAACGAGTAGGCGGCGTTTTCACCCGTGTGGTTTATTTGTGAGCAGGATTACAATAAAACACACAAGAGGGATTTTCTGGCAATTTGCTGACACGTTGAGGTACAAGGCAAGAAGAAACTGTTAATGTCTGGAAAAGCACCCGTTACAGTCTGGAGAAGAACCCATTAATGTCTGGAGAAGGACCCGTTGAAGTCGAAAGGAATCCGCTAAAGTCTAGAGAAGAAACCATTCAAGTCTAGAGAAGAACTTGTTATAGTCTAAAGAAGAACCTGTTACAGTCGATAAGAACTCTTTCAGGTCTAGAGAAGAACCTGTTAAAGTCTGGACAATAACCCATTAATGTCTGGAGAAGAACCCGTTGAAGTCTGGCAAAGAACCCGATAAAATCTGGACAACAACCCATTAATGTCTGGAGAAGAACCTGTTGAAGTCTAGAGAGGAAACCAAGTCTGGATATGAACCTGTTTTAAGTCTAGAGAAGAACTTGTTGGAGTCTAAAGAACAACCTGTTAAATTCTGGAGAAGAAACCACTCAAGTCTGGAAAAGAACCCATTCAAGTCTTGAGAAGAACATATTAAAATCTGTAGAACATGGGGTTTGAGGAGCCTCAGTATTTTTTCATTTACTGTAACTTTTTCCACCGTTTCTAGCCCTGACAAACAGATGTTTGTGTTTTGAAATGGACAGTCAGACGTGATCTTTCTCCATCTGATCACAGAGATGGCTGAAAAGGTTCTACCTGCAGACATCCTCCTTCCTCCTCCTGGTGTGTCACTGCTTTTCCTCGGTGTTATGATAGAAACGCAGTCCAGCTGATTCTTCCCTTGGCTGCCATTTTGCTCGGCTCTCGTTGGCGAGGGCGATTTCAAACAGATGATTTGGGGAAATGCCAGCGCTGTCACTTCTTCTTCTGCTCTAACCTTTCCTAGTGGCTGCTCAGAGGAGACAGTTTTACAGCGTTGCTCGGAAAACAAATGAAAAACCGCTGTGTATGGTATTCTCTGTGGAGTGAAGGGCTGGAGTCAGCTGCTGGTGTCCTTAAAGTCTAGAGACCATCGGGTAAAGATTGTAGAAACGCACGTGGTGTTAGTCTGAATGGTTACCATAACAATCAGAGCAATGATCTGTGATCTGTGAACGGGAAGTGATCTTGTTCTATTTCATTAAAGGTAATAAAACCTAACCTCTCAATAATTTTGTTCATATATTGAGGACTACCTGTACTACAGAACTACACTAATTTATACTACTAATACAGGTAGTGTTCATCTTTTACTTCAAAAAGTCCACAATTTACAATTTACGAATATTTACGAATATCCGACTATTGTTGTTGTTTGTTGTTGTCTCTGTTAGCATCTTAGAGCGTCAGGCTTTGTACTTTGGATGCTTTACTGTTTATCATGGATAATAAAGGCTAGTGAAGATAGTGGTAGTGGTGACCATCTCTCTGATGACAACTCTGACTCTGACCCACAATAACTCCTCCCTCCTCCTCTTCCTTCACTCCAAAGCTAAGCTACATGCTACAGTACCCTACAGCGGATCATCAACAGCTGACTGACTGCTGTTGTTGTTGGATGGGCTTAAAAACTGGTAGAGTACCTACTGTACTATGTACTATATGTGCATATTTTACGTACATCATATACAGTATGTATTCTTTATTGTACAGTAACATGTACCTCTATTATGTGTTTTATGTCCTGTAATTGTTTCTGGTCAGACTTAGGGAATAGTACTTTACTATTTAGAGTATACGACATTACTTTAGTATTTAGAGTAATAATGACATGTAAATGACCTCAAATGGAGATTACAGATTGAAATTTAATTTTAAAAAAAGACTAATTTATGAAGAACCTCATGGAACCAATGTTCGTATTTTGAGAACTACTTGTACTACAGAAATACACTAATTTATACCACAAGTACAGTAGTAACCCAGTCACACACACACACACACACACACTTACACAAAGACGTGTGGGAGGCCAGTACGTCTCAATGCTACTTCTGTTACTCATGATAAAACAACGGCGGCCATTTGTGTCCCAACTGCCTTCAGCGCTCAGTTGGTCACAGGCGGGTAGACAGAGGAGGGCATGTGGGGGTTAGTCTGTATGTGTGTGTGTGTGTGTGGGGGGGGGGGGGCTTGTACAAATGCCTATGTAAAAGCATTTGGTTATGTATTGACAACATCAAAGACTGATTGTGTGATTGATCAACCAACAACTTGGATGATTTGCGTGCTTTATGTAGTACTGTTGTGTACTATCTGTAGTATTGTTGTGTACAGTGTGTAGTACTGTGTTGTAAGTAGTGTTCATGTTTTTCCAAAATGAACTCATATTGATCATTTATTGATGATCCTAAATGAATTCATTGATCTATTGATCATTTATTGATAATCCTAAATTAACTCATCAATCTATTGATCATTCATTGATTACTGCACCAGTTGATCCAGTTCAGTCGTTCACATCAGACAACTGGCCTGAATCTGAATTAGTAGCTTGTCTTTTCTTGTTTGATGAGAAACAGGAAGACAGTTTAAACCCACCCTCCTCCTGATTGGCTGACCCTCATCATGTGACTCCTGGACCTGAAAACCTGCCTCTAGAAAGGTTTCCCTCAGGATCCAGATCAGAAACAGACTGAAACAGGATCCGCTCTGATCTGACCCGGGTCAGTCTGGATCTTTATCATCTCACAATGATGTAATCATGTCCTTGACGTGATCCACCAATCCAGAACAACAGAATCCTGATCCAGAAGTTCTGATCCAGATGTTCTGGTTCTGGATTACCTCTGAAACTTTTCCAACATCTAATAAAAATAACTCAAACCAGTTCCTGTCTCAAACACACCAGTGGAGCGACCTCCAATCAGATCCTGTGTTTGGATGGATTTATGGTGCTGATTCTGATCCAGTTCATGGGGGGGGGGGCTTCTCTGTTTATTACATTCATTTGCATTTAAATTAAAGCTGCTTTGTAGCCTCAGGGCCGGCAGCGCGGCCACTGTGTCGTCCACATGTGTACACACACACGCACACACACACACAGATATATGTATATATAGCCCTATGTAATTGGTAGGGAAATGTTAATTTTTCTAATTGTTTGGAATTTGCATCACACTCTGATCGCACGCACACACACACACACACACACACCATGCTTTTATGATACCATTATGCATGCATGCAATGAAAAGTGAAGCGTGTGAATAAATTACCCCTCCACTCCGTTTCCATTGGATAATTATGGAGGCCCAGCCGAGAGCAGAGCCTCCTCCTCTTCCTCACAGAGCAGCAGAGGGTCTGGAGGCAAACAGGTAGAGGCAGAGATCCAGCCGGCCTGTCACAACATTTACCTTTGAATTTGACAAATTGATCTCAGCCTGCTGCTACCCTCTATTTTCTTACTGTGTTTTTGGAGGAGCCCTCTTTGGACAGGCTCCAGAGCGATTACTGAAGACAAACTCTTCCTATAAGGGAAGTGTGGAGCTCCGGATGACAGATGACCTCCAGCCTGGAGGAAATAGCCAGGTTTCATCAGGAAGATGCTCATTCGATAAGTCATTTGGTCCAAATAATTACAGTTCGCCATCTGAGCAGCTCCACGAAAGTTTCTTACATTTTTTTTCTCCATTTCTGTGCAGATTATGGGAAGAAATGATGATGCATTCACTTCCCTGTGTAACCGGAGGGCGTCTCTCTATTACACATATTTTTTCCTCGTTGTTATAGATTAAAATCGCGTCTCTGTGAATATACGATCTGTTCGTAACAGGCACTAAAACGTCGTCCTGTAATTTGGCTGATTTTTATTTAAAGGAAGATATTTTTATTTTTCCAGATTTTTATTTTAAATCACAATCTCAGCAAACGATCATTTCAACATGATGAATAATTTTAAATAGTTTTTAATGTTTTTCTAAACTGTCATGCTGGAAATTTAAAAAAAAAAGTCATGCAGGAAATTATTTTTATTAAAATGAAACTCATTGTTTTGCCTCATTTTTTTGCGAAAACCATAAAAAGCGTCGGGTTTTCCTTGAATGCACCACCCTACATATTTACATTTGGCGTTCAGGGCCACTGTCAAGGTGAAATCCAGTCTTGTTTTTTAAAATACTGTATGTTCCTGCCTGGGCTGAGGGTGTGTGAAGAGTGTTTCAGAACGAAGGCAGAACGTCTTACATGTTTACCTTCATGTCAGGACAGGAAAGGGTTAAAGGAGTCATTTCTTTACAGTTCAAATTAAAACAAACATATTCATTGATTCATTCACTAATTTGTTTATTTGTTAATAAACATTTTATCCTACTAGAAATTTGAATTTGTCCCAAAAACTGTTATTGCCTCTGTTTTCACCTTTGTTTTTGTGTTTTTGGTGTGAATTCGGATTAAAGGGTTCGAGCAGGATTTTTTTTTTTTTACTGTAACATTGTGAGATCAGACATTTATTTAAATTCGGGATCTTTATGTTTGGGATATTAAAATTCTGGTTGCGGGGCTGTGAGGCTGGTTCTGGTCTAGGCCTCTGGTTCTGGCCCAGGTCAGTGGTTCTGGTTCTGGTCCAGGTCTGACCGCCGGGCCTGAGAGGACTGTTTCGCGTTGCTAAACATTTCTAGTACGTTTGTCAAATATGAACCAAATCAGTTTAAGTTCAAATAAAGACGTCCTCTCGGGTTTTTCATTTATTTTCAGTAGTGTTAAAAATTGAAATGTTTAGGGCGCGTCACACATTTTGAGAATAAAACATTTCGTTCAGGTAATTTAAACCAAAACAAAATGTATTTAATTCATTAAAACTAATTATTTTGTATCTTAATATATCTTTAAATTAATTTATAATATAATAATAAACTGTATGAGGCTACAGAAGTAGGATAACATTATTTGAGCCTTTTGATATTCCTGTGATGGACAGGAGAAAACGTGTAAAAATTGCGCCAATAAATTCCCAAATGTCCGCATTTTCTATTCAATATTTGCGCCTTTATTTCTAAATAAAGCGTGAACTGCGGGACTTTTTTTTTTTTTTTACAGTGAAGGCGTTTGTCGCTCGCCTTTGTGCGGCCTTCTGAGAGCAGGAGATGACCTCTCCCGCCTGCCGTAGTGCGCGTCAGGCCCACGGAGGGCTGATGAAATGAGTGAACACGAGAGGAGCTCATTTCACGCCCCGCGACGCTTCGAGCCGCGCAGATCGAGGCTTCGCGTCCCGCTGCGTAAATTCACTCCTTCTGCAAACACCGATGAATATGGATCCAGGTGTCCCACTCAGGTGAACCAATGAGCTGCGACCCCCCTCACACAGAACCTCCTCACACACACACACACACACACACACACACACACACACACACACACACACACACACACACACACACACATGCGTGCACACATCTCCAGTTATTAATTGAATATTCCATGTCATCCCCCCCCAAAAAATATGTCATTGCGTCTGAGGTTTTTTCTTTTTCCAATAAAAAAGTGTTTATTTGGAAACATGGTTTAAATGTACACAATAAACCCCCCTCAACCAGCCCCCCCCCCTCAAATAAAAGAGCAACACCAGAGGAAATGACGCACGGAGAGGCCGATTGGTGCCGACTGGAGGAACTGTAATGATCCTAAAGATGTGTTCCAAACACCAGTGAAAAATAAACCCAAAAATATTCTAGATATTAATTGATGTCTCTTATAAATATAAACTGGTCGTTTCTTGTGTTCTTTTGTCGCTAAAATATTTAACTGTGCGGATTTCAGTTTTGTATTAATTTTTCCACACTTTTCCATTTAATCATCGTCTCCACCACGTTGTTGTCTATTCTTCTGACTTTTTTAACATTTGATTTTGATTAAATCTGTTCAGGAATCTTGTTTGACCCGAGGAACATTAGATTTTACAGACTTAAGGATCGTCATTGGATCCAGATTTTTTTTTTATCCCCCTGGAATAATCCTTCATCGTTGTGGAGAAGAAGAAAAAAAGATTTATGATGATCTGATGACATCAGTGTTTTATGACAGAACCTCCATTACTGACCGGATAACAAGGACCTGAGATCTAAACACTCTACATATAAAATTTATCTGCTGAAGCTCCTGATCCAGATCCTGAAGGAGGCCTCAGTGGGATCCAGTTGATCTAGAACAGACATCTGACCATCCGGGTTCTAGGGGTGGGGTCATATGAGGCGAGTCAGCCAATCAGGGGGGCTGAAACTATATAGGCCTTTTGTTCCAATCATTTATTTGATTATTGTTAAATTAAAACATTTATCTGTTAATTCTATATTTATGACCCATCCAATAATAATAATAGAGGATTTAAACTCGCGTTAACACTTCAGATCATATTGATTATTATTCCTATAATATTCCCTGAAGTCCGTCTTTGGGCATCATTACGTTAGATTTCTTTGTTTTTTTTGGCTGTTTAATAATTTAGGATTATTACAGTTCAAGTCCAGAAAAGCATCAAACTGAAGTCTGGTGGGGCCCCTGCTGTTCTCAGCGGGGGGGGGTTCGGAGGGTTCGAGGCCCGCCGTGAGCCGCCCGGAGCCCAAACGTCCGCCGCTGCGGGCTCGTTATGGCTGTAGGTGCGCCAGGAGAAGTGAGAGGAGGAAGAGTAGAAGAGGTGGGAGTGGGGGGGTCCGTGTCACCCCCAGCTCAGGGGGACAGACACACTTACACCCTTCCAGGCTGGTCTGATAAAATCTTTGGTTTTGGCGGTCAGGAGAGTCTGCAGTCTGCTCTCTGAGGAGGAGGAGGAGGAGGAGGAGGAGGAGGAGGGGATGAAGAGGAACTCGGCCTCGTCATTAAATTAGATATCATCTATTTACAATGTACAGAGTGTGCGTGGGGTGTGGGGTGGGGGTGGGGGGGGCGGTCAGTCGCTGTCCTCCTTGTCCTCCTGGATGGTGGTGGTGGAATGGTTGTACAGTCCCTGCGCCATCAGCTGCAGCGCCAGCCCGTTCTTGAAGCCGCTGGCCTTCTTGATCTTGGCGCGTTTGTTCTGGAACCAGATCTTGATCTGGGACTCGTTCAGGTTGAGCTCCTGGGCCAGAGACTGCCTCCGCTGCTCCGTGATGTACCGGTTCACCTGGAACTCCGTCTTCAGTCTCTGCAGCTGCTCTGCCGTGAAGGCCGTCCGCGGCCGCTTGTCCTCTTTGCCGCTTTTTGACTTTTTCAGTTTCCGTGTCCTTGGGCCTGCAGTAAGGGCGAAAGGACAGCACACCGGAAATATGAATATTCAGCGCCGCGGAGAGCCGGAAGTCAAGATCCAGAGATGATCTAAAGAACCGCGGGTTGGGTTTTTATTCCGAGCAGCAGGAGGCCTCACTGACCCTGACCCCCCCCCCCTTATGAATAAAAAATACATAACAAATTACATCTAAACACACACACACACACACACACACACACACGTAAAGGAGAAATACTATTAGTAATAGTAGCAGCAGTAGTACTACTACCTATAATTGTAGTAATACTGTAGTTAGTAGTGCTACAAAGGATACTTGGAAAGAATAATTCTAATATAACTAGTAATAATAATATAGATGTATGCTATTAATACTTTAATATTGTTACTGTATTATTACTATTATTGTAGGAAGGTATGTAGGAACCACTAATATATTTTAGAATTATTTAGCAAGAATAATTACCCCGATTTAATATAATAATAATAATAATAATAATAATAATAATAATAATAATAAAAAACCATTACATATTTAAATTATAAATTAGAATAATAATACTAATTGTTAATATTCGTTACTATTAGAACGTTTTACTCTATATGAATGTTGCTACACTATTATTATTTTCTCTAGCGGGAGCAGCGGAAATATTCAAAACTATAAATGATAAAAATCATTCCTAAAATCATTATTATTATTATTATTATTATTATTATTATTATTATTATTATCAAATTTCTAGGTTGTTAAAAATATATTTTAACAATTACATGATCATCATTACCAATTATCTACATTTGATAATAATAATAAAATAATAATTTCTTTTTAATGTAAAGATTTGACTGCAGTGATTTTCTGAACACAAGATCAACATCAGCCCAATCTCATTTACACACGCACACGCACACGCACACACACGCACACACACACACACACACACACACACACACACACACACACACACACACACACACAGGTGTTTATCGCACAACAACAGCCGCTCGGAGATTATTTCATCCTCTTTTTGCTCGCTCATGTAAATCCATGTCGGCTGATGTGGAACCCAAATGCGCCCCGGAGCGAGAACCGGAAGCCCCGACACCGTTTACCGGGTGTTTATTTACGGGGACAGCAAATGAAATAAAAAATGAAAACAAAACAGAACGGCCCTGAAACGCGGTGCGCACTGATCCAGAAAGATCGCTGTAATCCCTTAAATCTGCGTTAGGATTAAACCTCCTGTCACGTGTCTGGGGTTAAAGTGCGTTTATCTACCAACAATCACAAAGATGCGCCAAAAGGGAAATATAATTATAACAATAAACAGCTCAAACGTGTTTTTTAAACGCGGAGCTCCTGAACGAGGTGCGTCTCCGCGCCGCGGGGCTTCAGCCGCTTTTAACCGAAACTGATTTCATCTGAAGCAGTTAATGGATTCAAAATGTCTCCTGTGTTCATCAGGGCTGATCGGAATCATCAACAGCGCCTCCACTCCGCTGTTCTATCCCCCGTGTTCGCCTCATCCGTCCCGCCGGACGCCCAGCTTCCCTCTGAAGGGGGGGACAAACGTCTGCGCGTCAGATCCTGAGCTGGAACACATGTGCGCGTCAGCGCCGGTAAATGTAACGGGACGCGCCGAGTCCGACCGAACGCAGGGTTTGAAATCTTTTTTTTTTTCCTCACTAAATTTCAGTATAATAATAACATTTTTAAAATCAAAGGCAGGTAAGCAAATAAAAATGACAAATTATAAGTGGATAAAAAGTTTTTTTAAAAATCTGGACATTTAACAAAATGTTTTAATCACTGTTGTTATTATTGACTAACCAGGTGTGTCTCAAATGTTATTGAGTCTCTGTGAGGAAAAAAGAAGAGGACATTTTTAAAGGTTGAATTAAATAGTTCTCAGAGGGAATGATGGGGGATTTATTCATTTAACACCTGGATGTAATATTATAAATTAAATTGAAATACTGAGAGAAAAAGAAACCAAAACGAAGCTTTCTTCTGAATTGACAGAATAAATTAATGTTCTATCTTTTTTCCTATAGAAAAAAATGAATTTTCTTATTTTGGCTATTTTCAAATGTAAATTTTATGAATAAATGAAAGTAAAATTTAAGAAAATTTCTGATTTACTTTGAAAATAGTTTGATTTATTGAACTGTATTTTTTGTTATGCATAAAAAACTCTTTAGTTTTTCATTTAAAGACAAAAATAAATAAATTTTCGCTTTATTGCGGTGAGATTTCTCCAGTTTTTGCGCACCGGCTTCCCTTCATGAAACTTTTGTCTTACCAGATGATGGCCGGTCCGAATACCGGGTGCAGTAGACCCAGGCCGGCCAGAGCAGCGGCTGGCTCTCCGGTGTGGCTGCCCCGGTGCCGTTTAGCACCACCAGCGAGGAGGGGGTGTTCTCCCCGGCGCGGCCGCCGGTCCTCTCCTCGTCTTTGACTCCGCCGTCCCCGGTGGAGACGACGGCCGCCGCGCTCCCCCCGCCGCAGCCGCCGTTGCTCTTTTTGGGACTCGCTAAAGAGGCGGAGGAGGCGGAGGACGCAGAGCTGTCGGTGCTGCAGTTGGAGTCTTGGCACGGCGTCCCGGGGAGGCTCGGCCTGCTGACCAGCGGGTGGACGCGCTCCCTGCCGGAGGTGTGCGCCCTCTCCCGCGGACCGAGGCCCAGCTCCTTCTTGCAGCCAAAGTCCGGCCTCAGAATGTTATCGATGAAAAAGTTGGTGGTTCTGTGGGCCTGCTGGGCGACCTGCAGGGGCAGTATTGGCGGCGAGGGCAGGCTGGGGGACGGAGAGACGCTCTCTCCCTCGCTGCTCTCCGTGCTGTTCGGATCCCGCTGCTCCTCCATCGCTGCTTCTCTGAACAACGTGATTCTGTTCTCTCAATCCACTTCCACTCTGTGGGCCCGTTTGTATCCAGAATAAGATGAGACTTCGCACTAAAACATGGTGGTGTTCTCCCCGGTTATTGCTGGAGGTGGGAATTATTCTCAAACTGTGGACATCCTTCCTGCGTAAAGGCGCTCCGGCGCGTCATGGTCGGCGAGTTGACTTCTAGACTGTCTGCTGGCTGCTGTCGCTTCTCACCCACCGCTGTATGACAGTCAGATCTTCACAAAGTCTTCACATCACATTACCTTGCGCGCACCCACACACTCACACACACATGCTCACACACACACATGCTCACACACACACACACGCTCACACGCGCCAACCAGAAGCAAAAGAATAACGCCCAAAGCGCAGCGGGCCAATCACCGCTCGGGACACTTTTGGACATGGGGGTGACGATGTCCAATAATGTGGGACGTCTCTGAGCCAAAAGGGGAGCTTTGGAGCGGCGAGCAGCTTCAGAGGAACCAAACAAGAGATTATCACTGCTGCGCTCCTCCAGCCCGGTTCTATCTGTTACATCTCATACAGCTGAGACACGCGCACACACACACACACACACACACACACACACACACACACACACACACACACACACACACACACACACACACACACACACACACACACACACACACACACGATCATCACTTTTCAAGTTTTCAAAAATCACACCAGGTTCTCCTGAATTTGTCAATTTACATTTGAAACGTTTGAATTTTCCACCCCCCCCCCCCGCGCCCCGTTGTTTTGTTATTTTGTGTTGCGTTCAGGGTCTCTGTTTTTACGCAGGCCTTCCGTTGCGCACCAGCCTGCCCCCCATCATCACGTTTCTTAAAATGGATCTAAACGGAGCTCCTACATCTTCATACGCACCTCCTGCCTTGATGCGCCCCCACCTCCTCTGTTCTCTCCTCCTTTCTGGAGAACACTCACGGCTGTCAGCCGGCATTCTTTTCCGGGCCGAGCTCTCCAAAAGCGCGCTCTTATCTCGGCGCGGGAGAGAGGAGCTGCCGGCGGATAATTTATAGGTTTTAATTACTCCGTATTCCGCCTGATCGGCCGGACGTTCATCACCTGGCGGCGGGAGAAAAGCCTCTGTCACCGTCAGCGCGCAGAACGCTTCATCAAAACGTGCGCAAAATGGGCCGATGGAATAATAAATGCGCCATAACAGACAGGCGAACGGATTCAAAGCGTTAATAGAAAAGTCCACAATCCTCCTGGAACACAGAGACCGGACGGAGCGACGACTTAATTGGACTAATTTATATTAAGGCTTTTGTTTCACTTGTTTTTAAGGTGGAGCCGGAGGCCGGAGAGCGCCTCGGCCACCGCAAACATCTGTGTCGCCAATAAAAGGAATAATCCCCAATCACTTTAATAATCAATTCCTGGTTCATATTTATCGATTAACCCATTAACCAGTAAATTATAAGATCCAATTACCTTCATTGTCTTTCTAATGTACCTACCGGTGTTTCAATTGTACAATATTCCTCCATGGACTCCTTGTACCTGTAATTTAATTCTTTACATGAACATATATTTATTTGTTTTCAGGTTGTAATGATTATAGTATAAGTAATTATAATAATAAAAAATAAATGTTTAAAGCAATAATCTATCTATCTATCTATCTATCTATCTATCTATCTATCTATCTATCTATCTATCTATCTATCTATCTATCTATCTATCTATCTATCTATCTATCTATCTATCCATCCATCCATCCATCTCTTCATCTTTATCTTGACACTTCTTCAGAAGAACAGACGCGCAGTTCCAGGTTCTTTGTTGTGATCCGGTGTCATTGTTGTTATTTTTCTGTAAATTATTTGTGATTTTTAAGAGAAAAAAATCAAGAGAAAAAAAAGAAAGACAAATTTCACAATGTTTAAAATCTTTCTGAAATATGAAAACAGTAAATATCGAAAATTACGTGATTTTATATGAATTATAAATTAATTCGTCTTAATAATAAGAGACTGAACATCTTGAGCGTTGAAGCAGCTTCTTCCAGCCCCCAGATATTTTTTAAACGCTCCAAACTGAGTGGAATCAATGGGATATAAACGGATCACGTCCAGAAGCGTTAAGGTTCTGCTGCAGTCAAACATCAGAAGGTTCTGAAGCTGCAGGCTGGAGAGTCTGAAGCCTCATCGGGGAGAGATAAGGACTTATCCCTGGAGGTACAGGGCAGGCAGGCCTGCTATGAGGCGTCGTCATTCCATCTGCTATTCAAAATCAAATAAAATCACAAAAAACAAACATTTAAGTATAAATATTAAATTTTTAAATTGTAATTACCAGAAAAGGTCGGAAAAAATACTCGTGGTCGAACAAAAAGAGTTTTGCTCTGTTTCCTTTGATTAAAAGTTGATAGAATCGCCTGAAATCATTCTGATCACTTTTATTAACATATGAGTGACTCACAGCTCCTCTCAGCCCAAACGCTCCAACAGCCCGGTTCTGGAAGGTTCACGAATGATACCGCAGCGCCACCTGGAGGCCGATCAGAGACTCCAGCCCTGGCGCTCAGGTTCAAGCATACAGTAATTTAATAAGAAAATATAATTTATTTCTATGCGTGCATCGGAAGAAGACGATTGGAATCACAGTGCAGTAGTTCTAAGGAGAGTAACATGGAGATGGATCAGTAGTGGGTCAATAACAGAATGATAATGAAATTAATAAGATGTCAACATGTTTCTTTTTTAATAAAATCATAAAATTATTGTCTCATTTCCAAGTAATCAATTTCTTTGGATATTAATATTTTTTCAGTTTGTCAGTAACACTTCATATGTTTGATTATATATTTCGTGGAAGTGTGGGCGGCTGTCGTTCGTGTTTTGTCCAGTTGGGGGCAGCATCAACCGTTACGCAATGTTCATCTACCGCAATTCTCCAGCCGAAGAAGACGGTGAGCAACAGCTAGGCATCAACATGCCTGCTGCTGTGATAATGGAGGAAAATTTTGATAAATTATTGGAGCAGTGTGAAGCTCAAGAGCTCGAGGTGAGACACAACTTATGAATTAAATTATTTTAATATCTTTATTTATATAAAAAAGTTGTCTTACAGGCTTCCGTAGCCTGAGAGTCGCTGTGTCTCTCCTGACATCTAGCTAGCTGTAGCCCGGCTCAGGCTAACGCTAAAGCTTTCAAGCGTTTATTTTCACTTTTTCACCGATAATTTTAGTTCCAATCGTTGTTGCATTAATTTACATCACAGACATAAGTCCAGGGTTGGTTAACAATGCTCACAAAACGTGTCTTTTCCTTTCGATTTAGCAATGTTTGCTTCTAGTATTGCTGTTAGTAGATGGAGGCTAACTTAAATAGCCATTTAAATGTTCTGTCTCTTTGGGTTTGTTGTTGTTTATTTCAATTTCTAAACTTTAAACCATGAGTTCTATCTCATGTGTGTCATCACATCACCTCAGGACTGATTTATGACAGGAAAATGACCATTAATTATGTAAGCTAAGCTAGTGGACGGCTAACATCGTGTTAGAAGATGCTAAGAAGTGAGTAACATTAGCTTGAGCTGGGTCAAGGGTCAAGGGTCAGTCTGTTGCTGATGTCAGGAAGAAAATAATTTTAAAAAATGAGTAACGTATCTCATTTAGGAATGCCACTTTAGAACCCATACAGCTTTCACCCTGTGTTATTTTGAACAGGCTCCAGGGGGCATCACAACACCTCAAGTCTACGCCCAGCTGCTGGCGCTCTATTTACTCCATAATGACATGTAAGGCATCTGCGTGTGTGTGTGTGTGTGTCATCCGTTTGTCCAGAGGTCATCAGGTGACATGGAGGCGTGTAGATTTATTTTAACCTCTGCTACAGTCAGTTTGAAAGCATCTAGAACCGTTCAAATGTGTTTTGTCCTTTGCTGCTTTCTGTACTTTGGGATTTTTGTACTAAATATTCACATTTATGCACAGTAACAGTAAAATAAAGAGGCTTGCCGAAAAAAAATAAACCTTCATTGCAGTAAAATTGTCATCTTCCCTATTGCAGCTGTCATATATATTTATCATATTTTAATATAATCTATCTACCTCCTTAACACTTGTACATGATCTTTTGAATTTGCTCCTCAAGGCTGTGATTTGAGAGGTCATGTGTTTCAGACTACAGGAGGTCCCTATTATAAGGTTTCTGCGTCTGACTTTCTTCTGTGTGTTGTTTAACTTGTTGATGTGGATCCCACAGGAATAACGCCAGATATCTGTGGAAACGAACTCCCCAAGCAATAAAATCGGTAAGCATGTTCAAACATACACCGCTTTGGGGGTGTTACTGAAATCCATTCCAGTGTTACGAATCTATGACAGCTACTACAGCTGTCAGGAGTTTAACTACGATGTGGGAATAATGATTAATAACAGGATCAGAACCCTTTATCACGAACAGGAGGGGTTGGAGAATGAATCACTGTGACTCATCGATAACCTCTTGGGAGTAACTGCTCTTTATAGTAACATGAGCGCCACCATTGTGTCGTGTGAGGCGTGCTGAACGTGTCTGAAATGCTTTTCCTCTTCTTGCCTGCAGACGAACCCTGAGCTAACGGCGATCTGGGGCGTCGGCCAACGCATTTGGCAGCGAGACTTTCCAGGCATCTACACGGCCATCGCAGGTTTCCAGTGGTCAGAGAATATTTTACCCGTCATGGAAGCCCTGAGAGGTAACAGTCTGGGTTTGACGTCCTGAGGCCTTTATGTGTCATTCTAGGATCTAGTACCTCTGAACCCAAACGGCTCTCAGTGGGGTGCATAACTCTGTCAAGGTTGTACAGACCCACTTATATCCACTCTCGAGCTCTGATTACAGAACAGTAATGTCCTAAAACTAAATAAAAAACAGTCCCTTCTATCTGATAGACTAAACTTAAAGAATTTAAAATGAATTATTTCTTTCACAAACATTTTGAAGCAAACGGTGAAACAACCTGAGGGAGAGAAGTCTGTCTTTAAGTTGTGGTTTCCTCTGTGTGCTTTCGGACATCACCAGCAGGGGACAGCGTATGACTACAGCTGTAGTTATGACGCAACCCATGTGAAATAATGTGCTGGGACCACGCGGTCCTTTTTCATCTCAGGTGTGACACTCAGGTGCCCCAATGGTCAGTCCAGGTCGATCTTAAGCAAAACTCAGACTCAGGTCTAGACACTCAGGTTCAGCTGAGTGTTTCCTGTCTCTTCTCCACTACAGATTCCTCATTTTGAGAAACTTTCCTCTTTAAAACTATTGCCCCTCCTGCTCGCTCCCCTGTGCGTCTGACCGTGTGATGTTACCCTCTGTCGGAGTTAAGAATAGCTCTTCCTCGTGTTTACGGTGCGTCGTGTTGTCCTGCCGTAGATGCTGATGTACACATGTGTCGTAAGACACTTGAGCAACCATTGATCATCCAGTGTGTTTGAATTAAAATCAATAAATGCAGCAAATCTTTCCTTAAATGTACTTCAAGTCCATATGATGATGCTTTTATTGGTAATATTTACTAAATACTTCATTTTCCTGAGTCTAGTTTGTCATCCTGTCATCGTTTCAGCAGAAATTAAAGTACATCAACAGTTTTATTTGACGTAAACACGTCATCAACATTCAGCTTTAAAAGTGCGAAGCAAAATGGGAAACACAAAAACACAACTTACGTCAAAGATTTGATGAAGATCTGATGATCAGAAATTTAAGAAGTAATTTCCTGTTACTCAACACGTCTGATCTGAACGTGAATGTGGGAACAACAGAAAAACAATTCTCGGAGCCGGTTACATAAATAGTCGGCGAGGTGAACGACAAACAAATCGAGGAGGTAAAAAATCATCAACAACACCGGAGTCATGGGGGGGTTCACATGGACTTGTTTACCACAGTCCAGGGACCCCCCCCCATCCCACCCCGTCTCCCAGATGGGGCTGTTCTGAGCTGGTCACATGGACCCTGGTTGTCGTTGCTCAGTCCACCATTTCTGTCACCGCATTGGTGATGGTGAGGGTGGGTAGACAGTTTGTGCCCACTGGGACATGTGACACATGCACCACTTGTTAGGAGGGGCTGTTTCTCTGAAAAGATACCCCGGCAGCAAGCAGACAGGAATGTGTTCTCTGGTTGGTGAGCGGGGGTCGGGTGTCACCAGCTGTGAGGGGCGGGTATAAAGGACAGAGCTGCTAGCGCTCAACCAGAATAGAAACGACGCCACCGGCGCTACACGCTAACGACGAGCTAGCAGAACCCTTCACACTCAAAGGGACGAGTAGAGCTTCTAGCTTCCTCTCGTGAACATACGAAGCTTTCCTGATCCGACTGAAAGGCTGAGACTCTTTTCCATCATGGACATCCAGAGGACGGGATCTATGGTGCGGCCCCCCAGCCCCATGGACAGCCTGGAGAAGCAGCTGAGCTGCCCCATCTGCCTGGACATGTTCACCAAGCCGGTGGTCATCCTGCCTTGCCAGCACAACCTGTGCCGCAGCTGCGCCTCCGACCTCTACGACTCGCGCAACCCCTACCGCTTCTCTGGCGGCGTCTTCCGCTGCCCCACCTGCCGGTTCGAGGTCGTCCTAGACCGCCACGGCGTGCACGGGCTCCAGCGCAACCTGCTGGTGGAAAACATCATCGACATCTACAAGCAGCAGCAGGAAGTGAGCGGTGGGGGCAACACGGAAACCCTGAAGCCGAAGGAATCCAAGGAACCGTTGTGCCAAGAACACGAGGACGAGAAGATCAACATCTACTGCGTGAGCTGCCAGGTCCCCACCTGCTCTATGTGCAAAGTATTCGGCCAGCACAAGGACTGTGAAGTGGCGCCGCTGGCGAGCATCTACCAGGCCCAGAAGGGTGAACTGAGCAACGCCATCGACACCTTGGTGTCCAGCAATGGACGCCTGCAGGCGCTGCTCAACCAGATGGACGACGCCTGCCGCACGGTGCAGGAGAACGCCCAGCGCGCCAAGCAGGGTCTGGGCGAGCGCTTCGACCTGCTGTACGCCATCCTGGAGGACCGCAAGACCATCCTGCTGGAGCAGATCGGGAAGGAGCAGGACGAGAAGGTGGCCGCCCTGCGCGCTCTGGCCAAACGCTACGGCGAGCGGCTGCAGGCCGGCACGGAGTTGACGGACTCGGCGGTGAGGGCGCTGGAGCAGGGCGGCTCCGCCGAGTTCCTGGTGGCATCCAAGGGCCTCATCATGCAGACCAAAGACGCGGCGAAATGCTCGATGGGGGAGGACAGGCCAGAGCCAGGGTTTGAGAAGATGGACCACTTCACTCTGTCCACGGAGCACGTGGAGGCAGTCCTTGCCAAAATGGACTTCGGAATGGGCGACGACGACGAATTTGAGGACGCAGAGGAGGAGGAAGAGGAGGAGGAAGAGGAGGAATAATGCAACTTGAAGCATTTAAAGACTCGTAGGAAATTCTGGTGTGCTTTTGATAGCTTATGGCAGGGACTCTGAAGGAAACGTAAGGTTGAAGGAGATGTGGGCTGAAATGGCTTGCCCCTTACTGTCAGTGCAATATTTCATTTCAATGTTGTATTTTTTTCTTAACTTCTTTTTATACTTTTGTACTTTGAAGCCATTTGAACGTTAAAAATGGGTCTAGATACACGCGATCGAAGAACGTCCAACGGTTGATTTACACTTCCTCATTGGTAGCTTCTAGAAATTGTGTTTTTTGTTTTTTTCCTCACTTTTGTCCGAGTTTGTGTTGAGTCGGTGATCAGTTGATCTGCCTGTAATCACCCAAAAATCTGAATTTATGGAATGTGGAATAAAGCTGCATGAATTGAGCATCCTTTTTGATTTCTTGTTCGACGTTTCGGGCGAGCGAACGCACAAAGGAAGAAGAACGTGGAGGTATTTCGGTCGCGTACGTCTTCTTTGGGCTGCTCTCCCGTTCTGTTGCTGTTCTTACTTGGCAGTCGGCTTGCATGTAAAAATAAAAGCCCTTGCCTTGTCCTGTCTGCTTTGCCTTTGCTGGTGAAAAGTGGAGGCTATTTTTAAGAGGTGAGAGGGTGAGAATTGATAGCGGCCCTGGAATAGACTCGGGGAAAAAGGCCAGGTCCTGTTTCTTTACCATAAAACTCACGTCCTCCCTCTCATGGACGTCTTGCTCAGCACCTCCAGCTCCATGCCGGCGTGTCAGAAGGGCAAACTAAGAAAGGCCGCTCCAGCTGCTGCTCGCGTCACATCCTAACAGTCAGTAGGGTAAAAATACTCGTCTGCCTGGGGGACCGGGTTACAAAAAGCCCCCTTCAAATGACCTGCTTGGCTGCATGGAGAACATTTGCTCCGAGACCTCATTTTGTTTCCAATACGCCGCCGGTCAGGTGCGGCGAAGTTGTGCCAGCAGAAGACGGTGGAGGTTTATGAAGTGTGAGAAACGCTCCGCGTTTAGCAGATGGCAGTTTTTTATTCCCATTTCCTTGGAAAGGCTCACCACCATGTCGAAACACTATCGATTCCACGCCCTTCTTTCTCGACTGAAGAGCTGTTATCCTCCAGCCGTGACCCAGATTGAAATAGAAATGAACTGTTTCTGCTCAAATGCAGCTCTGATAGGAATGTTTCAGGGCGACCGCCTCGTCTGGGACGGAACAAAAACGGGGGAGATCGGGAAGGTGGAATAAAAAAGTTCTCTTGATAAATCTCCGGCCTTCCCCCCCACAGCTGTCCTGCCTCATCCCTCTTGTTATTGTTACTGCTGCTAGCTGTTGGTACACACCGACTGTTGCTAGGCTATGAAGCACCGAAGGCCACAACCCTGAAATTTTGACACGATAGCAGCGGAGCTGCAGCAGATACAGCTTCCACTTATCTGCAGGACGAAAAGGACGGCACTGGAATAATCAGCCGGTGCCTGTTGATAAAGACCTCAGCGGGTTGTGGTGTCAGAGGAAGAAGATCCGCTTCAGTTAAAGAATTAACGTCATCGGGATCCAAAATGTTTGATTTAGAACATCCAGATTAGTTTAAAGTGTAATTAAAATAACTAGGCAGTCAGAAACTGCAACATCCCGCGACACCCCTGAATTCAAAATTCAAAATATCTGACCGTAGATCAAAGCTGGTGCTTTGATCTGTGTTCTTACTCACACTGGCCTTCTCCCTCGTCTTTCTATCTTATCCGGTTCCTGATTGTACAAAAGTTGAAATTTGACCTTGACCTAGTTTTCTCAAGGTCGAGGTTGTCATCTCATTTTTATCCCCGCGTAATGTGCCGCGTAATGTGCTTTTTTTTTTCATCTTCCTATCCGCAACGGTTGTGAAGATATTTGTTGGACGAACACACGAACACTGACAATTGTGTGTGTGTGTGTGTGTGTGTTCACTATGACGGTGAGGATACGCCTTTAGCGGACACACACATACACACAGACACACACACACGACTGAAGCAGAGCCAACTAGTTAGCCAAATGCTAGCTAACTTCAACAGTTTGTGAGGAACTTTCAGTGTGTAGCTCAGAGCTAGGACATTACCACACACCGCTATCGTAGCCTGAACGAACTCCCCTTCGGGGATGGCCACGTCCTTGGCATGTCAACCAATCAATATCGTCAATCACTCTGTCCAGTCACAGAGCAGATTTGTGATGTCACTAAGGGCAATTCCAGCAAAATCTGATCGTTTTGATTCGGTCCGGTCCATGAATTCCTAAATCTCCAAATATCTATTGATGCAGGAAGCTTTTGTTTACCAGGTTGGAGGAGTTGGTCGGGTTGGGGAGGACCACTATGTATAGAGACCTGAAAAAATGTGATTTTCACACCCCTTTAACGTTTGGAATCATCTCTTTATTTAAATCCTAAACGTTTAAATCCTGTAGTTTTATTCACCTCAACCCTCTTTGAGTTCCATTTAAAAAAGCTGCATGAGTGAATCCGAGTCATTAGTCTGACAAATCACATGACCCTGTTAGCACGTTAGCACATGTCTGCACCACATGCACCTGTGTAGCCTCACGTCCATCCATCCCCTCCCCCCACAGAGAGCACCCGGCAGCGGGCCTACAGCCTGGTGGCTCAGGCCTACACCTCCATCGCGGCCGACGACTTCGCCGCCTTCGTGGGATTCTCAGTGGAGGAGGCGGTGAAAGGTACGACTGTAGCGGCGTAGCCTTCGAGCTTCCATTCATACATTCTGACTGATGACCCCCCCCCTCTGTTTGTGTGAAGGTGTGGTGAGTCAGGGCTGGCAGGCCGACCCCTCCACTAGGATGGTGATGCCCAAAAAGCCAGGTAGGTGGCAGCAGCGCGCTTCTGACGCTCTCATCCGTCACCCTCTGCTGCTCTTCCTCTTCTGGGTGTGTGTGTGTCTGTGTGTGTGTGTGTGTGTGTGTGTGTCTGTGTGTGTGTATGCGTGTGCGTGTGTGTCAGTCAGAGGGGGGAGGAGGGGGTTCCCCAACATCTCCAGACAGGTTCTGATTGGCTCCTGTCTGGAGTCAGACTCTGATCGGTGTGTGATGGACGTTACCGCAGTAGCATCTGCTGCACACATGTCCTGTCACCATGCTAACCCCCCCCCCCTCTCGATAAGTGTTCATCCCTGGGGGGTGGGATCTGCTGTGAAGTTCTGTAACGATGTGGTGAGGTCACCTGTTAACCTGAAACCTGCCCCTCCGACATCTGATGGATGGTACAATAAGCCCCCTCCTTCTGACTTGTCCCCCCCCCTCTCCACAGATCCTCCCCCCGTCTCATTGGTTCCAAATGAGCAGCAGTTGGCCAGACTCACTGACTACGTGGCTTTCCTGGAGAACTGATAACCCGCCTCCACCACGGCTGCACGGATCCAGCTCCTGGTACGGAGGGAGCGTCTGGATGGACTCGTTCTGCTTCATGCAGAGACCCGCCCCCCCACCCCCATCTGAGTCAGACGCACCAAAAACCCCCCCATCGTCCTGCATGAAAGCCTTCCTCCTTGTCTATTTATGTTCACCCGCTTCGCCTGTCGGTTCACACGCTGGACATCGATCCCTCACACGCGGTGTTGTGTTCTCCTGCCCCCCACCCTCCACCACCCCAGTATGTTTTTAACAGCTGACTTTAAAGGATGAGTTCACACAAACACCAACGCTTAGTCATCACATTCTCATCCCGCATCCCGAGTTTCTCACTCCACAAAACCGCCTCAGCGTCCTCCATGAAGACCGAAGGCGACGGGAACTTCCTGTTTTGCCGAGATGGGAACTTCCTGACGTCCAGATCGTTTTCCAAGCATTCAGAACCTCCAAGATCTCACTTTGGAATGAAAAAGACATCCAAGTCTCTTGTTTTAAAGATGGAATCTTCCTCATTTGAAACTAAAAGGAAGGAGGCGGAGCTTCTATCGCTCAGGGTTCACCTGATGTCTGGAAGACGCGTCACTCATGATGGAAAAAACAGAAGACGCCGGTTTCAGGATGTTTTTTTAATGTTATAAATCAAAATCCCTTCTTCTTTAGTCGTTCAGATGAATGTTCAGAAATGTTTTGTGGAATCTGAAACATTCCCTCCTGACGTGGGGGGGGTTGGAATACGACACAACCCGGTTCTGATTCAGCACTCGCAGGTTCCCTTCGGACAGACTGTCAGGCACGCGGGCGTCTACATGTGGATTCATTTCTCGTGATTTGAAGTTTATGTTTCGAGCGGTGAATAAATATTTTCCTGTTTCTAATTCAGCATTCTTTCATTTCATTCTGGAGGGGAAGACACGAGATGTTTGCCCTCGTGTGAAGGAACGAGATGCATCAAGACATTTCAGACCAGCAGGTGGTAAACATCTATTTTAGTTCATCTGTACATTCTGACCTTTTCACTTCGACCTCGATGCAAATACAGATTTAGAATAACAACACAGCAGCAGCTTTTTATTTTGAAGGGCATATCTGGTTGCCATCTGGTCCTCCTCCAAAATAAAACTGATGGTGCGGGAGCTTTTGTCATGAAGAAGAATTATAAATACTTTCTGCCTGTTTGATGTTGCGGCGACGACGAGAGGAAGTGGGAGACATTTGATGTGATTCTGTGTGTAACCGCGTTCATCACAGCTGAGCTGTTTGTTTGTGGAGGCGAGGCTCTCGGTCATGTGTTTTTGACGTGGGTCGATTCGTTTGAACGTTAGAAACAACTTGCCAACATTTTTACTCGACATTGTGTTTGTTGTTTCTTGTTTGTTCTTTTCTGGCCTCATTAAATTCATTTTAGTGACGATAAAGTCTCCATTTATACTCCTTCATTCAGCTCTTGTTCTTACTGAATTTTACCAATTGGAATCTTTTCTGTATGAATTTTGCAGCATCTGTGGCTAAAAATTTTCAACTATAATGTGTCTGCACTCAGTGCTTGGTTGAGACCACCTGGTCCGGGGTTCAGATCCATGTTTGTGCGTCTGCTGTTCACACACACGTGTGACCTCCTGCCGAGTCCAGACTGGTTGGCCCATCCTGGCCTCATGTCAGCAGCCGGGATGCCAGAAGTGTGAGGAGGAAACTGATCACTGAGCTGCGCTTCTGCTGAGCTGGACTTTGAACTCTGGTGAGGAGCTGACAGACTGTGGTACTGCGCATGCGCACTCTAGAATGGCTGTTTATTTTTTATTTTTTTGCGTTGTTGCTAATATTTTCACGTGGCCGGTTAGCTCAGTTGGTTAGAGCGTGGTGCTAATAACGCCAAGGTCGCGGGTTCGATCCCCGTACGGGCCAGTCTTTTATTACATTCATATCTGTCTTCCTTGACTCGTGAATATCCGGGAGTTGTGACATCACAGGACTGAGAAATGGCGTCATCATTCAGAGGAGAGTCCACATTTTTTCGCGTCTTCGTGTCTAAATCTAAGAGCAGCAGGAGTGTCACAGAAACCTCTGATGCGTTCATTAAATAATTATATTGCTGTGTTTTTTTTTTAAATCTACAGCTGGTTTTGGACAGATTCTTCTTTCAGAGTTAATTAAACAGCTGCAGCTGCAAACCACACCAGAGACTCCTGAGTCTTTACGCATGAATTAGAGACTGTTTTCACTTCATTTTCCTTGGGACTCAGAGGCCGGTAAGCTCAGTTGGTTAGAGCGTGGTGCTAATAACGCCAAGGTCGCGGGTTCGACCCCCGTACGGGCCACGATCTTGTTTTCTTCGTCACGTTAGTAACACACCAGATCAAGGAGAGGTTATGGTAATCCTCTAAGGTCAATAACGGTAAATTATGAAGAAGTGTCTCCACCTGAGGCTTCAGTCCCTCAGTGACTCGGGGATTCAGGTGTTTAACTTCCAAGAACACGTCGAAAGTCGTCACCATCACGTGAGCAGAGTGTTTTCATCAGTCAAACATGAGATCTGGAGAAAGATCTGCATAAATCAATAAATAAATCAATAAATACAGATCATGTGACGTGTCCTCTGCAGGCAAACACCTTATTTCATGTGCACATGGCATATACATGTGTATATAAGTTGTGTACATCACATGTATCCTTTACAGTTTATTAACATCACGCAGCTCAGCGCAGAAGTCCAGCTTCTCCTGGAGAGAGTGACGTGCGCCTTTACGCACGAACGCAGCGGCCGCACCTGTTAATGACATGTCGTTAGGTCATTTTAGGATGGCTGCGGCTGAATTAATGTGGCCGGTTAGCTCAGTTGGTTAGAGCGTGGTGCTAATAACGCCAAGGTCGCGGGTTCGATCCCCGTACGGGCCAAAATTATGTTTCACTCTAAGCACGTTATCAGAGTAATTACAGGCGCCAAGCCGGTGAAAACATCTGAGAGGTGAAGTTTCCGTCCTCAGATTACTTTTTGGAGTGTCATCCTTGCAGCTGCAGCATCAGCAGTTCAGTGCAGAAGTGCAGCTTTAAGTACACCATCTAGCGCGGCCAAGCAGAGGCGGGTCTGACGCGTGTTGAACGCGCAACGTCACTCAGGTGAGGCAGACGAAAATTAGGAATGTCACGGAAACATCCAATTAAGTAAAGTTATTTTGACGCACAAGGTCCATGGTTGGACCTTTTGACGTGTCATCGTGTTCTGTGTCTGCAGGGAAACAGGTTGTGTGTATATGTTGTGTTTCTCACATGCATCCTTTACAGTTCATTACACACCTGCAGCGTCACGCATTGCAGGTCAAGCTTTATCCCTGGACAGTTACGCGCGCCTTTACGCACGAACGCAGCGGCCCTGCGTGTTGCTGGTCGGAGGTTGGATGTCTGTCCGCGCCTTTGTCCTCGATTACATACAAAAACCTGCATTTTAATGCGTAAACCTAAAAACCGTTCTTCTGGAAGGGTGACCCACCCTTCTCCTTCTGTTGAAATCCAGATATTAAAACAATCAGTTCCAGTGATATTTGATAGCACGTCAGGTGGCCGGTTAGCTCAGCTGGTTAGAGCGTGGTGCTAATAACGCCAAGGTCGCGGGTTCGATCCCCGTACGGGCCAAAGTCTAATTTATGTTCACTGACACGTGTCCACCAACGCTGTGACGTGACGCCCTCAGTTTTTTTTAACTTTTTATTTTTTTAACGTTTTCTTCCATCTATTCATATAGAAATGTTTCAAATCCAAATAATCAATCAAAGAGCTCATTTTTTGTCTCACCTGTCTTCATATTTTAACCCGTAATTTTTTCAGGGTTTTAAAGTTTTACCCAGTGAAGGCCTTACGTGCAGTGCATGCGTGAATTCAAATGTAGCAGTGTTTTCTTGTACCATTAGTAAGTGAAACAAACTAATTGCAATTATTCTCTTTTCCTTCAGTAAATTATGCAAAAAACATCTTGTAGGAAATCAACGCTCTGACACGGGTGGCGGCCGTGGATCCTAAATCTTCTCCGTTGCTCTTTAAAAGGCTTTCAGCTCATTAATCCGGTAACTGGACGCCGGTGGAAGCCCGTGGTGGTTTTACAGGTTGGTGTGATGTATAAAATGTGTCAGGGCTCTGTTGTGAAGCAGCTGAGGGAACGCTTTGAAGCTAGCGCACGAGGTCAGCCTGTATCTCCACAATAAGCTCTGAGCGTTTTAACTGCAGCGGCTCCGGCAGCAGTTTATTGGTCACACGATGCACCTCTGGAGGTTTTTGACATTTTAAGTCCACGGCCTTTTCTGCTGAATGTATGGCCTGGAACTAAAAGCCTCCCCAGAGGTCGTAACCTCCAAAGCCACCATTATCAACACTTGAAACACAACTCAGTCCTTTCCTGCACCCAAACGCTCCACAGGTCCTCGCTCACATGTTTCCATTCCAACCAGCTGCGTTTCAAGTGGCTGACTCCACTGTTTCGTGTTATTCCCGACATCCTTTTTGTGTGCAGAGAGATTCAAGAAATAATTATGCACACACAGAAGAAACAGAGAAAAGCAGACGGAAAATAAGTGGATACCATCTATCATTATTTCTTTTGTCCTAATCCTTTCTTTTTTTATTTTGTGGTGCGTTTGTGTGCAAACCAGAAAACTCGTGGGATCCTCTCTGAGTCACTGACGCTGCACAGATGCTCGCTGAGAGTCGCTCAGAGCTCTGCGGTGTGAGGTCATTGATTCCAGCATTAAAGGTCACTTCTGCCTCACATCCCAGAACAGGGAGGTTGAGGTGGGGGGGTTACAAACAATCCCAAGAGTTCCCCTCCTCTGTAAAACATAAATCACACTGAGACATGATGCTAATGCGCTAGTCCTTTAAAATATAAACTCAATTAGAGGGAGAATAAACAGCATTCCACTAGATATCACAACAAAACATCTTGTCCAGCCAAAACCAGGAGGGCAGGAGAAGGAAAACATACCATCATGTGTTTTTACGACCTTAACGGTGCAGTGAGGGTGTAAATTACTTTTATTGGCTCCATTAGTCGTGTTCCAGCCTACGTTATTGACGACGAGCTGCCAGATCAGCAGCTGCCCGTTGGTGGTTTCCCACCTCCAGAGGAGAACAACCCGCCTGAAATCCCCCAAATCCCTTCATGCTAATGATTTGTTTTGTTCAGTGTCACACAGTCAGGACTTGTAAACTCATGTTTGTGAAGTTTGGTAATAAATAGACATGTTAAACTCAAATAAACCATCAATCTGGAGCCTGGTGGATGATTGCAGGTTAGTGCTTGTGGATGTGTTGATGATTCAGCAGATGGAGACTGCAGGAGAGGTTGATGGAACGGAGGAGGTTCACCAGCAGGGGGCAGTCTCCACACGCCGTCAGCAAATGAACGCGTCATGGGTCGGTTTAGAAATCTTAAATCAAATGTAGAAATATTTAGATAAAAGGAGAAAATAATGATTTTCCTTTTCCTATTTGAAAAAAAACAAAACCTTTTGCACTAACTTTTAAGTTTTCATTAAGTAAACCCTCCCTCACATCCACAGAGAAAATGTTTCCACGTGGGATGATGGTGATTCATGAGACCGCGGGAAGACTCCAAGAGGATGTGGGAGACTGATGATGAAGAAAGAGGGAGATCCGAGAAGAAGAAGAAGGAGGAAGAGGAGGAGGAGGAGAGATGGTGCACAGAGGCCAAGAGGGGAGATGGTGTGGGAGGAAGAGTGAGGAGGAGGAAGAACACTGTGGAGTGCCAATTAACATCTGCTGCTGCGGGGAGGAGGAAAAACACTGGAAATTTAACGTGACTGGAGCAAAGATGATTCCTGCTGACTGACGGGATTAGAGCATCAAATCTATACGTTTCCATGGGAACAGCATCCAAACCGCTTACCCTGAAAAATACCGAAACACCTGTCAAATCTGAGTCCTTCAGCTAAACCATGAGAACCGGGAGGAAATCCGTTGTCACGAACAGAGAATTCAATTCTGCAGCTGTTTTCAGAGAAATGTGATCTCAGGCTGAATTCCCAAATCCCAGATTTCCTGATCCTCCAGAAAAGTCAGGATATCTGGTCTTGGCTGGAGCGGCTCTGCTGTCAGTCAAACTGAATGCGCCTTTTATGAGCCCCCCCTCCAGGGGACCCCACCTCCTAACTTTTTGTGCCTGCAGAGGGAATTGAACACAGATCACCTGCAGAGCGTTGATTTGATTCTACTTACAAAAAAAGGTGCATTTTTCGAATGAATTGGGTTTTGATGTTACATAACCCCTTTTGGAACGCGTCAGGCTGACAGCCGGACAGCTGCAGTGGCTCATCCTGAATGTTTTCTCTGCTCTAAGAACTCTCAGTCAGTGTTCTGTATCTACATCCTCCTGATGATGGACCCAGGATGATGAATTTATCGTCCAATCAGAGAGCTGCGCCACAAAAAACACGCAAAGCTGCGCTTTTCTAACGCGCAGTAAGTTTTGTTTCAATCAAAAGTGAATTAAGTCAAAATTAATGAATGAAAGAGAAGTTTTAGGTGTGACGTGGGTTATTCCTTGTGTTTCACATTTACATTATGTCCTTAAATGCGTCACGAGATGAACATTTAGTGAGTATCTCCCGTTCCCAGAGTGTCCCTAAACGCCTCACACCTGCTGCAGAGTTGATTGAACCGATCCGAGAAGCAGACCTGATTCTTCCTGTGAGGTAAAAACTGTCATTAAATAATTTTAGTCCAGAAAGGTTACATTTTATATTGATTAAACCAGAATTAAGTTTCATTTCTTCCTTAAAGAGCAGATCCAGCTTTCCCTATATGTCTGAAGTCTTTCCCTCAGCTTCTCGGATGATCTTTCCACGCTAATCACACATGACCTTTTAGAACATCACCATCACAGGAATACATGGATGAGGGTCCCGGCCTCTCCATCGCTGCCCCCCCCCCTTAAACCTGTGATCAAACGTCTCATTTGTTCACCTCCAGCCTTCCTCCTTCAGACGGCCTCAGCAGTGGAGTCTGCCTCCACTTACACCCCCCCTCTGGTTCTCCCTCAATCCTGACCATATGTTCTCTGGAAGGGGTTTTGCGGCGCACCGTGACGTGGAAGCCTTCCAGAGAACGTTCCCGGTGGTCTGGATGTGGCTTTTTCACGGTTCTAGAAGGATTTAAGGGATTGTATTAACGTGGCAACTTTTAGAGGGTTTATAGGTGGACGTGACATTCTGCTTTAAGTTGGTCATCAGAAATATTCTCTCTGCTTTCATAGATTGTTGGACGAGTGATGACCGGACGTCCCGTGAAACAACAGCCGAGGTGCTTCTCTTTGGTAGGTAGGTGAAGGCAGCAATCAATCCAATCTGTATAAAAATAATTTATATCTCTGCTTAATTCTATAATATAAATGATTTAGAGGAATTTTCCAGTTGTTGAGTCGTGAGAATAAAATGGAGCGCTGCTTTTATCAGGCAGAAACCTCCAGCAGACCCCAGATTCAAGCTGGTGGAGCCTCTGGTTTAATAACTCAACATGTATCTACAACTAGAAGATTCTGATCTGTAATATTTATAATAACCTCTATGAGGATATTCATAACGTTAACGGTTCCTCTGAACACAGTTTTGTTCTACAGACCAGTCGTAACCAAGAAAACTAAAACAGAAGCAAGAAAAACAGAAATCGAGTCTGTTCAGAGCAGTAAAATGTGTGTGTGTGCGTGTGTGTGTGTGTGTGTGTGTGTGTGTTGGGCATCCTTCATCAAAGGAGCAGCAATTAAAGTGCCATCTTTACTTGATTAGTTGGGCAGGAGCCTCGACCCCTGAGGGGACCCACAAACCGACTCCATCATAAATGTTCATACCGTTAAAAAGATGCAAATTACTGCAGACTGCAGGGCCCCCCAAACACACGCACACACACACACACACACACACACACACACACACACACACACACACACACACACACACACACACACGCACACACACAGATGTTAAAGAAGCTGACGCTTCCACAGGACTTCAGATGTCCGGTCCTTCATCAAACTTTTCTTCTCGTTTTTTGCTCCGACTCGAGTGACATCACTGGAGGACAACCCCCCCCCACCCCCAAATGACTGGTGTTCACACATGAATACTTGAGGTTTCATTTGTTTTAGGAAATTAAAAAGTCACAATCACCACTGCAGATGGAGGTTGTGGAGAAATGAGTCACCAGCCTGCGTGTGATTTAGTCTGGGTTATAATCTGGCATCGATTGGAGAGCCAGGATCTAAAAACGGACGGAGCAGCTGAAACCAAGGCGGTTATTTTTCTCCTCTTTTTATGCCGTGTCTCTTTGTTCACACGACTGTTTCCCCTGGTGAGCAGAAAAACTTCCTCTAACAGCAGAGGTTAAAGTCGAGCAGATCGTAGGAAGCATCCCGGGGGGTGGGGGGGGTGGGGGTATTCCCAACAGTGATGACGTCACAGGGGTCATCCGTCAGTCCCGAGATAAGGACGTCTGGGATGAAACGTCTCATTATTAATAATCTAAAAAAATGTTTTTCACACGCCCGAGTCGGGATGGAAGGAATGTGTTCCTGTCAGACGAGTGTGAAGTTTTACTGCCGTCTAATTAAACTCCCACAGAAAGACATGAAAAAAATAGGATAGATGACTGTGCGTTTCTACCAGATGAGTTATGAGTTCATCCAGATTTGTCCAGGCTCATGGAAAAAATGCTGGTCGGATTTTGACAAATTATTGAACGGAATTATGCAAAAAAATTAAAAAGATCGCAGCATTGAGCTCAACGCCATTTGTAATTACAGCCTAAATCCATCAAAGTCCTATAAGCACTGAATCCATCAAAGTGGGGGTGGGGGTGGGAGATCGGCATAGCCAATCAGACATGAAAGATTTGCACCAATCAGGTGACCGTTGCAGTTTATTTCTACTTCTTTATTTCTGCTTCTTTCTACTCTAAATCTCTTCCTCATCGGTCCGGTGATGCGTTCGGACGTCGTCGTCCGTTTGCAAACTCTGCACACATTTCAAGGAGTGGAAACATCTGTCGCCCCGAGAGAGTCTGCAGAACGCAGTCGTGTTTTTAATCTCCCACCCCCCCTGAATCCCTCCAGCGACAAGACTCACCTCAACCCGAGGTCAGGAGCCGCGGTGACCGAGACGCAACTTCCTGTCGTCAAAACGGACCAATCGTGTGTCTTTGAAACGATGAATCTCTCCACTGTCTGCGTGATGACTTACGTGAATAATCAATAACGGATGTTTGTGTTCTTTGACCTTTGACCCCCCTTATGTTGCATTTTTTTGCATTATGAGTGGAAATTCTGCAGGATTTGTTCGATATAAAAGACAGAAAAAAAACCCATTCCTGGATCTGCTTCTGGATCCAGATCAATGCCAACATTTAATGCCCCCCACCACCCTCCTCTAAGGTTTTATATGGGTTTAATCTGCTGCTCATGAAAAACCCTTTCAGATGGGGAGGGGAGGGGGGGCATGAACATGGGTGTTAATCATGAAGTCATTCAGCCAACATAAAGAATAATAGATTTCTGTTTTATTTTCTTACGTTTTGGGGGAAACTGGACGAAACATTTATTGATGGAATGCTGTAGATCTATAAAACAGGTCACGATGAAATATTTGAAAGCCTGAAATCTTTCTTTCCAACCTTCCTCCGGGAGAGACTTTAATCTCCTGGCATGAATTATAGACGTAAAGTCGGAGAAGAAACCTCTGCTTTACAGTCAGACGCTAAAAGTCGTCGAATTCAGAGATTCCGACCCGACATGACGGCGTTTTCTGAGGACAGACGTTGAAATCCCGCTGCTTACGTTCCCTCAGATCTCTTCGGTGTTTTAAATCCGATCAGGGGACACTCCCAGCAGTTCGCCGGATCATAAATGGGTGATCGCGAGGCGGGGATGCTGCAGGATGTCAGATCTGAGTCCGCTGGTGGTTTTTGCTGCGGCTGAAGGGTGGGATCCGGTCCAATGTGAAAGCCATTCCAGGCCCCTGACTTTTACGACTGGGGGGTGGAAAGACGCAGCGCCAGCGGGGTGACTCATGGATGGAACAACTGCATGTGCGCCGCTGCAGCAGTAAAAGCTCCGCGCCGCCTTCCCCCCCACCTCAGCAACGGAGCAGTGATCCCACGCTCCTAGCGCCACCGCCGCTTCAGGGTGCTGAGGTTGTTTTAATTAATATTCTGTTGGGGGGGGCGGAGGAGGGAGGCTGGTTTTTGTTGGCGTGTGCTGAACGTCTCGACCACAGAAAGCTGCAGCTCACGGTGGAAACTCTGACACGTCCTGCCGGCTGCTTGTGAAGCGCCGTTCGCCGTGCAGCTAAGAGTCTGAATGATTCATAGGAATTCGGTGTCGGCTGCGTTCACACCTGGTTTTTAAACCGGATCTAAAAATCCTGTTTCCTAATGTTGTGATTGGACAAGTCTGAACACACCTGGAGCTGACGTCAGATCTGAAAATGCAGGATGAGCATCGCTGATCGCTGTTTTTATTCATCTGACATGCTGGATGTTGATTGGCTCACCTGAATCAGCTGACCTTTGACCTGCAGGAACAGAAACGCGAGCTCAGACCTAAACGTTCTCGTGTTACGGAAGCCCCTCAGGGACATCCTCATGGATGATTTTATAAAGCTTCATGACATGACATTAGCCTTCATGTGATGAAGTGATTGGTCAGACACGGCGCTCTTTGCTCCGCCCCCCCGCCCTGAGGAGCATGAAGAGGTTAAATCCGTCGTCCACCCTCCGTTATCTCCGACGCTAACACGCCGCTGGCCTCCGGGGCGGCGATGACGGCATCAGCTGGCGATCGACTGAAAACAGCTTTTCCATATTTAATCAATTTGCAAGGCGGGCTGTGTCATCGCAGCTCGGGGGGGGGGTGGAGTTGGGTGGGGTGGGGTGGGGTGGGGGGTTGGGCGTTAATGGACGCACACAGAAAGTCATCCAGACTGGTTCCATTACACTGAACACTGGGTTCATGTATGTTTGGTGTGCGTGTGCACGGATGTGAAGTCATGGCACCGTGCAGCTGGTGTGTTTATCTCTACGCAGAATCCGATTGGCTGTTGAGATTTAACCCTACGTATGATGCAGGACGTCCGACACGCTGAGGTCGATCGGAAACGATGGAGGTCCAAAATGAGAACGTTTGTTGCCAAAAGTATACAGACGCGTCAGTCAACTTAAAAAAAAAAAAAGTAAAAGTAAATTAAAGTCAATAATTTAAAATCTTGCCTCAGACCTACGATGGTGTCCCCCACCCCCCACCCCAGAGAGAGACATCATCTTTAAGCCGCTCTATTCTCTGGCCAACCGGCCAACACACTCATCTCTAATTTTTGAAAAATTACTTGCTCTGATTTTGTTGTTGCTAAACTTTGAATATTTGCTCCACCTTATTCAAAAATCCTAAAATCAAAGCTGACGCAACCCCCACCCCCCACCCCACCCCATACATGTAATCCAGCACCAGAGACTAATTTATGAGGCTGCTGTTGAAAAGATGAGTTTGCAGTTGTGCAACTATTTTGTTGAGGTTATTTATTAATGATAAAACCATTTATCTGCCCAGAGAAAAGAGGATTAGTCAATGACTGACTGTAAATGCTTCCATTTGGGTTTTTTTAAAGCCCCACCTGTCTTCAGTGGAGGATGAACTACCTGAAGGTCTCCATTAAGTTCCTGGAGAAGATTTCTATTCCTTGGAGTATTTTTTAAACAGAGTGAAGCTCAATAAAATTTATTCCTTCAGTTTTGCCTAAATTTTCAGTCTTTGTTTCCATCCGAAACATTTCTTTACCCTCCCTGGCCGTCAGCTCGTGTTCCACGCTGGGGGAAAAAGTGATGAAGGGAGGAAATAAGGGAATTTATCAAAGAGGAGAAGGATTTGTGAACACCCCGCTCCCCTTCACCCCCCCCAGGAGAAATGACATCTGGAGCGTTTGCGGGGGTTTTGAGGGAGAACTCATCGCCAGGTCTTTTAAAGTCAACCGAGCAAATATTTAATCGTCTCTCTTCTCCGGACGATGAAGTTTGAGCTCCTCGTTTCTTTACTTTGCCTGAGCGCTGATCTCTGGAGGCGTTTGTTTGTTCAGATCGAGGAATGAAGAAAAATACTTGAATGATTGATTAAAATCCACCAGAATCCACAGCAGACCAGACCGTGAGGGATCTGAGCGCCGAATGTGGTCAGAAGTTGGAGCTGCTGGAACTCTGAACGACGGAGTCAGATGTTCTCACGCCGCTGAAGAACTTTGAAACTATTAAAATAAAAGTTTTTAATAGTTTGATTTATTTTACTTTTGATCTCATCTCTCTTAAACATCATCATTTCCCACCATCACACGCTTTTCTTCTATTTGTGGCGGTTTCTCCTTGAGTAAACAGGAAGTCCGGCGACATAAATAACGCCTGGTGTTGAGATCTTGGATCTGCTGAACAGCTGATTTGATAAACGTACCCTCAATCCTTCGCTTTCTTTGGACCACAAGCACTTCCTGTTTTTTCCGGTCGCTTAGCAACAGCATCAGCCTGTAGGTGGTAGCAGTAAAGCCACCTTTGTGACCTGTTCAGATGCCCTTTTGGGGGGGTAAAACCACATGATGGACGGCTGCTTCGTGTTCGGAGCTGCGGTTGTGTGTTCTGGCTCACCGCCACGCCGCCGTGATTTACTCCAATAGTACAGAACCGTCGGTTATTAGAAACATGTGGGCTCCCCCAACCGTGACGTTTCTACTGTGAAAAAAGTCTCTTCCCATTAAGTCAGGGGTGTATTCACATAACAAGCGACTGGATCGTTATTTAATAACGTTAGATTTAATACTCCAGTTACGTTTTTATCTTGAGGAAGATGAGCCAACGTTTTAAACTAAATAAACAGAAACGGAATTAAATTCAGTCCGTGGGACGTGAATTATGTTCTATAAATGGATGTATGACAAGGAAAATGTGGCTTTATCGGACAATCTGGGAAATTAAAAATCATTTACATCACAAACACTGGAGGAGAAGCAGATGCTGGAACCGCGAGCCAGAACCTGTTTGATTAAATAGCTCAGGTTAAAGATTTCTGCGGGTGAGCATCTCCATAAATGTTTAGCTTGAACGCTCCAGCGTCTGCTTCCTGTTGAATAAAGTTCACCGCCGACTGACAGGAAACACATGTGTCTGGGAGGCGGAGCCATCCGCCAGTCCGCGGCTCCTCTGGCTGAACCCTGAGCTGCTCCTGATGGGCAGGTTAGCAGTTAGCATGTTAGCTTTACTCGTAGAGCTCCTTTAGCGGAGCAGAATATTAAAATAAACATTTGTGTCCGACTACTGGAGGCTGTGAGACGTAGAGCAGGTTTGTCCTCAGAGACGTGATGTTAGCTCCAGATTTCAGCGACGCTCCAAAGCCGTCGGGTTGTTGATCGTGTAGGAATGTGAAAGAAAGCAGCTGGGATGTCAGACAGTGGTCAGACTGTTTAAATGTCTGATTCTAGAAGTTATTTAAAGTGTCAAAGACAAAGGTCATGACCCTAAAAAGTTTTTTTCCCTTATTTTAAAACACAAACCCTGAATTAATCCGTGTTATTTGGGACTATGGAGGCATTAGTGAAGCTACGCTACAGAACTGTGTTCTTTCTGATGTGTTCTGTTAGGTACTTCAGTCATTTGTTCTTTTTCTTATCCGGGTCTGGGTTATGGGTTAGGGTTAGGTTTGGATTAGGGTTGGGTCTGGGTTAGGATTAGGATTGGGTCTGAGTTAAGGTTAGCGTTATGTTTGGGTTGCGGATTAGGTTTGTCTGGGCTATGGGTTAGGATTAGGTCTGGGTTATGGGTAAAAGTTAGGTCTGGATTGTTAGTTTGGGTTAGATCTGGGTTAAGGTTAGGGTTAGGTCTGGGTTGTGGGTTGCGGGTTAGATCTGGGTTAGGGTTAGGTCTAGGTTGCGGGTTAGGGTTATGTCTGGGTTGCGGGGGCAGCAGAGAATCCCTGTCCTTCCCCAGCGCTCCTCTCTGTTCTTTCAGTCGTTAACCTTAATTCAAAACCAGGAAGAAAGGAATCAGTTGCTCACGTTTATTAGAAAGTCTAATTCATTTTTATTTCCCTTTTGCCCCGATGAAACAGATTTCAGTAAAAACCAAATGAAACAAAAATGAAAACAGCTTGACAAGTACATTCTATTTCTCCAAGGCTGGAACGTGTGTTTGTTTGAGGCGGCGGATCCAGAAGTGCACTTAACATTTTTTTTTTTAGCATCCGAGCCGTCGGTCGCCGTCAGTTATAAACACACGGACTCGTGTAAACACGGCTGTGGATGGTGCGACTGTGAAATAGCGAAAGGTTGAATCCACAGGCATGGAGTGTGTTTGGAAACGGGAATCAGGAAACGACGATGTGAGAAAAATATAAAACCATGGTACTGGAATTTAACGCCAGTCCTGCATGTATTGATTTATTGCTAATCTCTTTCCAATATATTCATATGTTTCTTGTTAAATTGTAAAACTTCATTTAAAAAAATTTTTTAAGGAAGAAAATGTATAGTTTTCCAGAAAACTGAATGCACCTAAAATCTCATCTGTAAAAAAAACAAAACGAAACCAAACATACTATGTAGCACCAGTAGGTTAAAACAAATCATGCAGCAAAATGTGTTGCCTTCCTTCTTGTTGTGAAAAAGACTACTTCAAGAATCTGGGGATAAAGTTCATGTTTTGTGGAATCCAGTGCAGCCACCGTTGCTTCGGCATCGCATCCTGACAATGCGGCCAGTTTGGATGGTTCTCCTCAGAATCCCCTGAACAGAGGCGAAAGCTGGCCACGCGTTCGCTGCCGGTCCTATGTTCGCACCGCGGCGAATGCTCCTCCCCTTCTCATGGATCCTGGAGGTGATAGGACAAGCAAAAAACACACAGAATGCTTCAAAATACAAATTATTCAGGTCTTGTTTCCGAAAGTGGTGTTTTTTTGCTTTTTCGTAACTTTTACGTGTAGTTTTTTTGTTTCCATGGTTACAAGTTGCACCCATTCTGTGGTTTCCATGGTTAAATGATGTCGTCGGTGCTTTGATGTCTTATCCCTGATTTAATAAGAGAATCGTACCTGGTTTCCCACAAGCCCTTGCACACTGCTCGTGTGTCTCAAAGCGATTCTGGTTTCCGCCGCAGCCTCCGTACCAGAAGCGCGTGCAGGCCTTCTTGGCGGGATCGTAATGCCACTTCAGGATGAATTTGGCACAAGAACCCTCGTCTTTGGGAAGCTGACAAATATCCAAGGCTCTGGAGGCCGCTGTGGGAGGAAAATGAGTTAAAACATCGGAATGCACGCGTTACAGAATTTAAATACGAAGAGAATTAAATATATGACCACCATTAAACTCAATGAGTGGGAATGAAGACAAGAAGAATTGTGGAGAAAGAACAGAGTAATGCTTTTAAACGTGTTCAAGGAAAGAACGAAATCCATCCCAGCAGCCCTCTTTTTCCAAAATCTTGAGATTACAGCACACTCTGTGCATAACTGTAAATATCCTGTGCCAATTTATCCCGTTGCTGACAAATTGAACTTGCCCTGTGTGCAGACTACTGCCAGAAACACAATGAAGCAGTGAACAAGGCTTTCCATTCATTTACTCTGCGGTTACGACTTGGCTCCCGACTGAAACAAAAGCATAACCTTCTCATTTTCCACGTTTTTGGCCGGTCGCTCGTTCCATCAGTCGTTTAGATCATCTGCGGGGCAACGGAGGAGGTGGGTGGGTTCACAGCTGAACACTTCAACACAAAGACTTGTTGTTTCAAAAAAAACCCAACCAAAAACGAGCGCCATTTGTGGAAATTAGATTGCGTAATGGCGATGCAACGGTCAGTTCTGCAGGCGTCCAAATCTGTGGCCGACAGTCGAGGTGGACTCAGAGGGTCGTCCGAATCACATTCAGTGGACAGGGCATTGTTTGTTTAAAACTAAACTGGGGAGAAAGTGCTTCCCTTTTCACATTATATATAACATATGAATCGATGTGTGTGTGTGTTGGGATCTTACCGGGAACTGGGAGGACCTTCACCTGTTCAGACTGCCTCGCTCTGGGCTCAGGCTCCGGCACTGTGGAAACAGGACAATATGAAAATGGTTCCGGCTCAAAGGAACAGAATCGGACCAGCTGCTGGAATACCGGGAGGGTTTTCAACACGTAATGCAATATGGAGAAAATGAGCGAAGTAATTTCCTCTGATGTAATCCTGATTATCTGTCACAAAATATTGACATTGGCAGGTCCTACTAAATTTAATTCCCCAGAGAACTTCACTCCTGTGTACCGAGATGTAATCCTCATTTTCTCAGAGTAAAATGAAACTTTTCTTTTGCATTTATTATGTGTTCAGATGACTGTTTGCTCAAATCGGCCCCCGGAACAAAACTCCGTCAGCTGCTACTAACGCTAAAGGCTAATTGTAAAGCTGAAAGCTGAAACCGTTACCAGATTAATTTTTCATTCATTTGGAGATCCTTTTGCAACCACTGCTTAAAAAAACAAAAACCTCTCAAATGTGCTCATTATAAATATGAATTGCTAAAAAAAAAGTTGGTATCAAATGTATTTCAAGGTACAGTTAGAGCCTTGTAACAGAATCAATTCAAATTGTAGTTGATTTAACAAAACTGTTGGGTGGGTTAATAGCTTTCAAATCAAAACCGTAAAGTTGACTTACTTTGGTTACTAAAATTTTAATTTAGATTTTTACTTGCTAGAAGCCACCAAGCTTATTTAGCTAGTCTCCTCTGAAGCAGAGGAGATCAGTTGAGTAACTCGATCGGTTTGTCTACATGCCTTTAATCATTTTACAGTTCATAAACTGTAAAAGGTCCCAAACATGACGGACAGGCAGAGACTGTTATGAATCATAACCTAATGCATTGAACTTGCTTGTCAGCATCTCTGCTTAGCTCAACTTCCTCCAGGCACTGTGGTTTGGCTGGAGCTGCTAACACCATGCTAACGCCGTGATGCCGGATGTTGGGCCGTCACCTGGCCAGGTGCCCACAGCTGCTCACCCAACCACAGGCAGGTTCCCAAGCAGAGGCCCTCACTGTTGGACCTGTTTTCATTGCCCTCCCAACCTACATACCAGAACTCGGTCCAGATCCTGATCTTTCTGTCAATGAACTACTTCTCCTAGATCTTTGCATGGCATCAGGAGAGTTCATTGGACGCAATAGTTGGTTGATTAATAGCACATTTGTGTGGACGTTGATTGAAATATACAATTTTGAGTTAAACATCAGGTTTTATTTACACGACTAGCATGTTGCCAAGGAAACACAGCCAAACGATCAGTTAGCAGTAACTGACTGAGCAGATTTAATGTCAACCCTGAATGGATTTGCGTTGAAGGGTCATAGACAGAACAGTTTAACCCTTTTCGTTTCCGTTGCCGTTCTGATACGTGGTGGATAAGGTCAGCAAAAACATTTATTTATTTCCCAACAATGATCTCACAGTCATCAACACACTTATATTGCTGCATGAAGTGTTTTCCCCCACCCGTTTTCCTGCCCAAAAATGTAAGTCAATGTAAGTTTAAACCTTTCATAGGTCAAATGGTGACACATGAATGATCAATCGCTCACCGGTTTCTGGTTTGTCCAGCGGTGCTGTTTTTACTGCACTGGTGACTCTGCTAGCCATCTTGCGGACTGGTTTGGGCTCTGCTGCTTCTGTTAAAGTGAAACCAGAAGTCATGGAAAGGAAACAATGGAGGGAAATCTGAGATTCAGGCAAGCTGACTGCCTGAAAGTTGAACTTTTGTTGTTCTTTTACGTTAAAATGTGTTGGCCCGTTTGCGGACTTACTGGTGGTCATGATGCCTTTGCGGGTGGAGACGATTTGACCCTCAGCGGTGTAGGCAGTCACCACGGCGTGATATGTTTGAGAACTCTCTAAATTGTCCACGGAGAGCTCCGTGCCTGACACGTTGGTCTTCAGCAACAGGGCGTGGTCCTGCAACCGAGTCACCAAGACCTCAAAGTAGACGAAGTGCTTGGGGTCTGGGCTGCCCCAACGCAGCTTCACGCTGCTGGAGGTGACGTTGGAGACGTGTAGCTCCTCGGCGTCTGAGTGGGAGAGGTGAGTTGTCAAGAGTGGACATCACCCGGTAAAATCATATTATTGCAAGAAACAAGAGGCGTCCGGTAGCCGTTGTGCATGAGAGAATCCTAATTTTCCTGTTGTGAATAGTGTAGATAGGAGTCTTTGAGAAGCGCTAACATTTGTGCTGATTGTTGATACATGGGAAGCCAGTGTTTAGCCGCTAGCTATGCATGAGTCACACTGACGAAAACAAAATCAAGCAGTCCAAACACTGCTCTATTCTAGTCTAAATCTTACCTTTATGCTTTCTCTGGTGAACTGATTGCTGATGTTCATGATGCTTCTGATATCTCCTGTAATGGGGGAGTAATCAATGAATGAAACTTTCAATGTTTCCAAGAGATTAATGGTAACTGGTTGTTTGGTTCAGCAGTACTCACTCTGCTTGCCGTAACGACGTTGTGAAGGGGTTTTTCAGTGGCTGGTCGCTTTGGAACCACTTGCAGTTTTTGGAGACTTCAGGCGACATGTAGAAGGCATTTTCGACTGAAATGAGAAACAGCACCACATGTCTTTTGGAGTCATTGGAGAAATTAATCATACAAGGGGCATAGAAACAGTCAAACGGAACTCACTGCTGATATACTTTGGCATCAACTGGCCGAAGTTCTGGATGTGTTTGTCGTAAAAGAGAGAGATGCTGTCCAGCCGCTTGAAGAAGACATCGGCTGGTTCGCTCGCCATTCGTGACAAGACGCGAACATCACCGGCCTTCAACTGGGGTCCAACGCCCAGGATGACCAGGAAGTAGCCTCTACACTTGACCTCGGTGGCGATGCGTACCAGCTGCTCCTCCTCCTCTTCCACGCCTCCCGTCACAAAGAGCATCAGTACTTTCCTGTCACGCTGCAGAGGTGCTTTCTCAAACACCTGGTCGACTGTGGATTCAATCGCCGCCGCCAATGCCCGACTGCCCTCTAGCTGCGGCGTCTTCTCCAGCAGGAATTTAACAATATTCTGAGCTGAGTGGTGATCAGTCAAACCGATGTCCACGTGGATGGGAGAGCTGGATTTGTTTTGGATGTAGTGGTAAGGTGAATGCTGGATCACCGACACTCTGGCGTGGTGAACGGACGAAGTGGGATCTGAAGATATTTGTAAATGCTCCACAATGTGCGCTATGTAGCGTTTAATCTCTGTAAAGACTGTTGGGTAGGTAGACTCAGAGCTGTCCATGAGGAACGCCATGTCGATGTCCACGTCAGTGGTGGATGATCTCCTGTCTCGACTGGCTGCTGGAGGAACGTAGTCGCACATTTGGTCTGGAGAGCAGAGGTCTAAAAAAAAGAAAGCTGAATGTAACATCGGTCAAATATTGCCATATTTCTGGTCAACCGAAGATGTTTAGTTCATCCTGTTTGTGCAAAAGAACTTTTTAGTTTATATACTTGTATTTTTAAAGTACAAAATTTCTATACTTCTCTAAATGGTAAGAGAATCGATCCACCAGTGAACTGAAGAAAGTGTCAAAGACATTTAAAGGAATTATTTGATGCACGGGGGAAAAAGATTAATTTTATGAAACTTTATAAAATCAGGCCTCGTTATTTCTTGACTGGAACAAACTTTATCTTGACAAGTCAAATCAATTTAGAGATCTTACCCAGGCAGATGTGGCAGCTCATGATCTTCTGGATGACGGTGTTATACTGAGCACTTCCAGCGTTGGGAAGGACGATGACCTGGCCGAGCACAGTGCTGTTGACCTGTGGTGGGAGGAGAAACAAAAAAAAGATTGTCTCAATTCTTTTTCTTTAATTTATTTCCTTTAAATATGACAAGCTGAAGTTCTGCCAACAGAAATCTGCTTCATTTGTGCCTCCTTTCACCTGCAGTGCTCTGGTCAGAGCTCTGTCCTCTCGGTTGACCAAGAACAAAGTGGCGATTCCAGCGTCGTGCAGGCGAAGAGCCGCATTAGTCAGCGCCTGAGCTTGACCCGCCGGCCCACCGACGAAGAAGACCGCCACCTTCCTCATCAGGAAACCGCTACGCACTCTCTTGAAGGTGTTCTGGGCCACAAAGGTCATGGCGTTATCCAGCTTGCGCTCCTTCCTCGTCTGTAGGGTCTGCAGGCCTTCGATGTGCTGGAGCAAGACGCGTTTCTTCATGGAGTCGGCGAAACGGATCTCAGTGGTCACTTCGTCGTTGTACATGGTCAAAGCCACGCGAGCTCCTCTTGGACAGTTGCTCTCGGTGATGGTGATGTCTCTGATGATGCGCAGGACTGTGTCACGCATGTTGTTGAAGGTTTGGCGACCGTTACTCTGAGAGACATCCAGGGCGAAAGCCAGCTCGGTGGGGTAGAGCGGGCACTCCTGTTGGCCTGAAAGACCCAGCAAAGAGGAAGTCGTTCTCAGTTTACTTCCTCTACAGCGAAGCAGTTATTACCTGATTGTTTTTTGTGTACTTACCGTAACAACAAGCTGGAAAAGAGAAGACACAATATATTTGTGAGACTTCTTTGTAGCACATAAATCATTTTACGTGATTAATTTTGTGGAAAAACATGCTATCAGCTATTAAATCTGACTTACGACAGTTGTCCCGGATTTTCTTGACCAGGTCACAATCCTGGACAAAAGAGAGACAATTTAGATCACAGACACCAGGCCTTGACTCTGTATTTTAATTTAATAAATGTTCACATACCACGACTCCTGGCCCTCGGGGTCCTTTCTGACCCTGTGGGAACAGAACCAACCGCTGTTAACAGCTGGACAGACTCAATGCTGCTTAGTGATCTTTTAACTTCAAACAGTTAGCTCATAAGATCAACCAGGGTTGTTCATAAATAAATATTACAACAGTTAAATGAAAACAGTCACTGCTATGCATATGAGGATGCAGATCTGGGTCGGAATAATAATCCAGAACGGGGAGAACTTTATATTCCAGGGGAAGTATTTCAGGCTTTAATGATAACAGCATTGGCAGACGCATCATTCTTAGTGCTTTCTCACTAAATCAGGTTAGAAGTTCCATTATTTGCTGCATGTGTCATTAGTTTTAGTGATCCATGAGAAGCCACAAGCAGAAACAGACTGCTTATTAGTTTCTATCGGTCTGCCAGTATTCTTCTCAGGCATGTCATTCAAATAGTTTATGGAAAGAGAGAAGATTTTGAAGTTCCTTACATATGGCCCCGGATATCCAACCTCTCCCTGCTGTCCAGGTGGACCAGGATCCCCAGAGACGCCCTACAAAGGATGAAAAGTTAGAATAGTGAGATCTCTACCTAGACTATATATTACAAGAAAACTTATAGTGAATGACAAAGGCATCCCCGTCTCCTGGAAATAACTTTTTTTAAGGGGAACCTTGTGGACAAATTTTTTTTCTGTTAACCTACTGCTAGTCAACACGTGACAAGAATTTCAAAGGAAATTGCAAGCAAATGTAATTCCTATGAATTGAGGCTGCAGCAAAAGTCTTTCCAGTGATGTCAAGTCAAAGTTCAGGACTTTGCTGCCAATCGTCACACACCAGATGTACTACATAACCTGGATTATAATATAATATTAGCGTCATTGAATTGGAGTTGGAAGACTTACCCTCTGTCCACGGTTACCATTGGGTCCTGGTATGCCCTTTGGTCCGGGGTCACCAGCCTCCCCCTGGGACAGTAGAAGGAAAGAGAATGAATACTGAAAGGAAAACAGTTACATCACCTTAAACCTTGTATTTTGATAGTCTTCTGACCTTTTGTCCGGTGAATCCTGGGAAGCCTTCGTCACCCTGTGGAGGCAAAATGCATGCTCACTTAAAATGTGATTTATATCACATATAATTGAAAGCTTGTGTCTATTCTGTGTAGACTACTGCAGATCAAAATCCTCTTACCTTTCTTCCCACAGGCCCCGCGATGCCAAATCCATCTCTACCGTCATCACCCTGTGAAATAGACAAAATAAAGAGCTAAAGAATTCATCTGCATGTACTCATGGTAGCAAAAGGAAACAACCCAGGTTTTCCTCCTCTTTCTCCGGCGATAGCATTACTATGAACTGTTACATGATACTGTGGGATGTTATGGGACTCATTCACAACAGAACCGACTCGCTGATTAAAAACATGCCATAAATTTTATGATTGAAAATACGCTGTAACACAAATCGTGCTTTGAATCACAGCTCCGCAGAACTTCAACAACTTCTCCTGCCAGAAAGCTTCTCTCTCACAGTAACAGTTACTAAATCCAGCAAATACGGCTTGACAAATCATTTGAGATTGTGGACAGGAAGAGAAGCTACTTATTCTGCTCATAAAAAGACGATGTGGTTCCGTCCTTACCGGCTCTCCGCGGGGACCAACTGGTCCAACAACACCCTTAGGTCCTGGTTCTCCTGGCTCTCCCTACAGGGAGGGAAATGTAAACGCTCCATATTAACAGGGACATATTTCTTGAAGCTGTCGGGTCAGTTCACACATTTAATTCTGCTGATACGCTTTTATTCTGACAGTAGACGTAAGGCAGAGCTGTAATTCGAGAGAGCTAGGCTTACTGTGTTTATAAATGAAACACTCCTCTTATGGACGAGCAGAAGCCATGCCAAATCATGTTCCACTCCTTACCTTGCGACCAAGAGCTCCTCTTCTACCCTTTTCTCCAGGAGGACCCGGGTCACCTCCAGGACCCTAAAAAACATGATATATATACAATAAGCTTTTGAATTTATTGACCTGATATTGATTAAAAGGCGTGGATCTGATCCCATCTTTCTTGGCCTTGTGGAAGGCCATTTTAGAAGCATTACTCAAGGCTGCACTTCATCATGTCAGCATAAGATGCAAGCATTAAACATGTCACTGTATTGTGTGGTTTTTGTGTAACAGGAGTTTTAAAGCTTTCTAATGGGGAATTAATGTGTTTTAATTGTAATTCTTATTAACCGCATATCTGAGAATAAAGAATCTAAAGGTGATAGACAGAGGAACAGGATGGACTGAACTCATTCCTACATCCACCTCTCCAGTTGTTTAACAGTCAGAAAGCTCACTCACTCTGGGTCCAGGGTTCCCGTCTTCCCCTCTGGGTCCTGGTGCTCCGTTTGGTCCAGATGGACCCTTAGAAAGACACAAGACGTTGATTACGAACGACTTTCTTTCATAGTGGACATAGTCACAAGTCAAGGAGGAGAAAAGCTCTAGAGATCTATAAATAATTCAGTCATAGTCCAGTCAAAACAACATGTCAGATTGTAAATGCAGCCAAGTAAAGATCATGATACAATTCACTGTGACACATGTTTTACTTTTGTGGATTTACTGTCTGTAAAATACAGTGAAAAGAATGGAATACTCACTCTAGAACCTCCGATTCCAGGCTCTCCTGCCACACCGTCGACTCCTGGCTTCCCAGGATTTCCCTTTAATGACATGAAAGCAATTGTATTTACTAATCACTGCCTTTAGAAGAGTTTTTGTAAGAAGTTTGGATCTCATCACCAATCCGTGACTTACAGCCTGTCCAGGTGAGCCTCTTCTACCATCAAGTCCCTAAAAAATATCAAGACAGTCTTGATTAACCATATGCAGGACTTAGTGAGGTGTGGTAAAGTTCATGACACCATCTCAACTATTTACCGTTCTTCCGAGTTCCCCGTCAGCCCCCTTCTGTCCGTCCTCACCTGGCTCTCCCTACCGGTTTAGAGCCGGTATCAGTTAAACACGTCCAGACATCATGTTAAACTGCGACTAAACATCAATACAATATGATGAGGTGAAAAATTACCACTGGGCCGGCATCACCAGGGTCTCCTTTAGGTCCCGCGTTGGTGTTATCTGGTCCAGTAGGGCCCTATTCAACAGATATCACTTTTTATATAATGAAACACTCCACAACAAAGTTTCTCATCACACTTAATATTACGAACATCCTCATAGCAAAGGAAAAATCCTACAGTAAATGATAAGGCAGTGTTTAATACCACTGAGATGCTGTTTGTTGCTTAGAGATGGTGAACCACAACCTGTAGGTCTTTATAGTGTTGAGTTAAGAATGCAAACAAGACCATACTAGAATAATCTGCTAAAATCCACACAAGTAGGCCGTTGTTTAAATTAAAAAAAAAATTGCTACATGAAATAGAGTTGATTAAGTATTATTGCCTTGCCACCATAATGTAACCTGGGCTTCTCCTGTCTTTGTCCTGGTAGGCAGGAAAGAAGCTCATGGTTGCCAACGCATTTGCTTTGACACCTGGTAAGAGGCTTTTCTTCTGCTACAGCTAACAGCACACTACTTTTTGTTTCCAACATATTTTAAGTGAGAAATAAGACACCTAATAGCAAAATCTGGGTTGGCATTGTGTCAGCATCTTATTTATCTCTATATCATATTTCTGAAACAGGCATACTCATACACCTGCAAAGCATGTCTGAAAAGAGTTTTAGTGAGCGATAGACCATCTAGTCACCCAGCAATGCAAGTTTCTAGTTTGGTCTGTGAGCTCTGCTTTGAATAACAGCTAACTAGTCAACTTTCTTGTTTTGGAGTTGGTAAAAAGAAAGTTCACAAAAGTCTCAGCTGTAAATTAGGAATGTTTTTATTAAATACATATTCTATTTATTACTTTAGAAGTCTGCAGTGTCTTATTTTAGTGTTTTGATTCAGAGCAGGAAATGATGATGACTGGCTTTGCAAGAGCTCTTATTACTAATACTATAGTCTTATCTAGTTCCTGAAAGCATTGTGTATTCAGTTACTCTTGATTTTATTCTAGTTCAGTGTAATTTATAGGGACAGCAAATTTTTATTCATATTCAACCAATTAACACTCTATAAATGCTCTATGAAGAATTTTTGACAACTCACAGGGTCTCCTCTGATTCCCATGTCTCCTCTGTCTCCCGCTTGTCCTTTGAGCCCTTTGGGACCCTTAAAGTAATAATTAGGTTTTAGGAACATTCATCAGTCCTGACAATAATGGATAAAAAGATGCAAAATAAAAAATTGAGAACTAAAATGTTATCAGGACACTCACTCTTCTGCCAGGATTTCCTCGTTCTCCTGGGGGTCCAGCCACCCCACCTTTGCCCTGAAAATGTGCAGCACATTCTGATTAAATTCTGCAATCATGCATAAAACAGAGCTGATAAAAGATTTGGTCACATGACCTTCCTGCTACATGTAAAAATCTAACAGAACACACCTCTTCTCCGTTGATTCCATCGAGTCCAATTTCTCCTAATTCACCCTGCAACATGGTGACAGTTGGTTAGATAGGTCAGGTTTTTTTTCCAGCTTCATCTAACAGTTAAAAAGTCTCACCTTTTCTCCTGAATACCCGCGACCACCCTGAAGAACACAAAATACAAGGTGTTATACCGTTTTATTACAGATAAATTCAGAATAATATTGACAGTTTACAGCATTGAAGTTGATTTTACCTTGAAACCTCTTTGCCCTGGACATCCCTGGAAACCCTGAGTTCCGTTCACACCGGGAAGACCTCTCTCTCCCTGTCATCACAGAAAAAAGACGTTGATAAAAAAAACTGGTGGGTCGGATTGGTGAGAATGTGGAAAAAGAACATCAAAACTTGTCTGTAGACGAAACACTGATCACTAGAAGGAGTCTCGTGGAGACTGTGTGGTAGATCCAGTATCTAAGCAAAGCATTCAAACTTACAGGACCACCCTCGTCTCCAGGATGGCCTTGGCTTCCTGGTAATCCTGGACCACCCTGAAAGACAAAACAAGTATGAGCTTCTGATGAACAGGTTCTTCATATATTTTGTATTTTGACTTGACTTTAGATACCTTAGACCCTGGAAGACCGACGGCTCCTCGGTCTCCTCTGGATCCAATACATTTACATGGCACTGCACAGCACTCCCTCTCTGCGATGTTGTCCTACACAACAAAAGACAGCAGCTATAGAGTGATTCAAAGGGAAAATATAAAGCTAACAGAAGTCTTCTGTCTGAATGTAATGTGGTACTGACCAATTCCTCCATCAGCTCATAATCCAAGTCCATGACGTTGAGTCTTAAGGGTCTGGTGTACCTGAAGCCACGACCAAATTCCAGTTGCAAAGCTTCCTCGAATCTGGGCACTCTCTCCAACCCAACCATAATGAAACTGCTCACTCCTGTGTTCGTAGTGTCAATAACATATTTATTCTCAGTAATTACTTATGACACAACTGTAGTTTCCTGTTAGGTGAAAGTCTAGTTTTTACTATATCATTACCTGACTGCTGCAGTTCTTCAACTTGGCTTTTCATGTCCATGTACGGGGCATCAAGTCCATCAGTCAGATGAATGGCGACCTTTAGGAGAATAGAAAGAGCTTTCATTCTTGTTTATACTACCCATGAGTCTTAGATGAGTAAGTTGAATTGTTTGGCTGTGATCTTGAGCCAAGTCCTTTAAAACTCCCTTCATAGAATGTTGCTTGAGGTACGTCTTTTCTTATTATACAAATAATTGATTTCTCAAAACTGAAATCATCAATTTAATATGAATTAATGTTAACTATAAAGTTAGACACAGTTTTGACCCTCATGCTAAGGATATCTCTATTAACTAACCTTAACAACATCGTCCTGTCTTGATTTGAATCTGTTGGCATAAGCTGAGATGGTCTTTCCTGTGAGGATGAAAGGACCACGACTCCGTAGACCTCTGAAGCCCTCAAAGAGCTCATCAGCATTGTCTGTGAAGTCAAGCTGGACAGGCTGAGAGTTACCGTCCACAGCCAGGATGCCCACTTGTACAGAAGGAATCTGCCCAGACGAGCAACTGATAGCGGCCATTTTGGTGATTCTCTGCAGAATGCTGCCCATTTTGTTCTGGAGGTTTGTCTGAACACTGAAGATGTTTTGATCCGAAACATCAAAGCCCACCAATACCTCTATGTTGCAACCTGCAAAACAGAGTGTGGTTTAATTTGAATAACAAATTTTGCAAAAGAAATATAGAAACGTTCATCCACCAAGTCATTAGCAGAAAGAAACAACACTCCTACTCACGTTTTGGAGCTTCCTGCACACCAGTGCACAGTTTCCCCTTGACTTCATCATCCAAAGTCTCCAGAATTTGCTCGTTGAGCTCTGAAAGTCCCTGAACGGTACTTGCTCGGGTCATAGTGCTGGACTCACTGGCTAAGATTTCTAATTCATTCTCGGTGTCACCCACTCCCACAGCAAAGATTCTCATGCCCTTCTGCTTCAGGCCGAGGATCGCTGTTTTGCTGTCATCAGCTGAGTTTCCTCCAGTGACAATCATTAAGATCTGTGGCGTGCCCTCATCCATCCTACTGCCCTTTTCTTTGGTGAAGTGGACATTCTGGACATGTCGAATGGCTGCACCGGTGTTGATTTTGTTTCCGCCTTTGTACTCCACTCGGCCAATAGCATCTATGATGTCTTGCCTGTTCTTGTATGTGTTGAGGAAGAACGCGTCAGTCACATCTGCAGCGTAATGCGCCAGGCCAATCCGCAGGTTGTCTCTCTCGGTGTAGAAGAGGTCAATTAAGTTGGAGATAAACATCATCAATTCATTGAAGTTGTTCTTGCCAAAGTTAATTGAGCCATCCACTAAAAACACGATATCAGCTTTTTTGGGCGCTGGCAGGCCGGATGCTGTGAGTAGGAAGATGGAAGATTACATGGTAAAGAGAGAGAACAACAGGAGACAAAATGGAGTAAAAATCATTCATTAGATTTATTAGAGTGTGTGTGTGTGTGTGTGTGTGTGTGTGTGTGTGTGTGTGTGTGTGTGTGTGTGTGTGTGTGTGTGTGTGTGTGTTATTTGACTATATTTGCGTTTGCAGAACTTACTAGGACCTTCAAATTCGTCTGGGGGTGGAATAATGGGGATGGTACCACTCAGCCTGGCAATAAACCTTTCCCCGATTGCCGGCAAGCCAGGGAATGTAGGAACTTGAAGGACATCTTCTGAGGTGGTAGCAATTTGGGTTAGCTGCTTTGTGTTTGCACCACCAGCTCCAACTCCAATGCATTTGACCTGAGAGTTTCTAAGCAGAGGTCCATAGGTGGAAACATCTTGAGGGGAGCGTTCACCAGTGAGAACCACAAGATGCTGGGAGGCCTCAGATGGACGAACACCAGCTGAGGGTCTTAGCTCATTATCCACAACATATTGAATGGCATCAGCTAGGTGTGATGAGCGGCCACCCATCTGACGAAGTCTTTTGATTGCAGATATGACGGACGGCTTATTATTGTGTGTGTTGAGAGAGAACTCTGTTTTGACTTTGTCTGCATACTGGATGATGGCAACACGCACTTGATCAGGACGAACATTGAGCTGTTCGACAATGCTGAGGATGAAGTCACGGATGTGAGCAATACCCGCCTGGCCAGTGCTGTCAGAGCCATCAATAAGGAAAAGAATATCCTTTTTCCCAAGATCTAAGTAACCTGCAAAAATAAGCATAATGACAAGGGAGACATAAATTGTAGTTGCATATGAAAAGGACTCTTGAAGTTATCAAAATTTCTGTGACTATGTGGTGACTCCTAAACAATTCCAAGCCTTAACTATTTGAGGTGGTCCTGACAATCTATTTAAACTACAGTGGTTATGTTTAAAAAAGTGATGAAAAGAAAGTTGTGGTTTAACCCAGGCACAGGCAAACTACATCCTGGGGCCACACACGGCCGTTGGGCTTCATAATCTGGCCCATTTAAATTAAACTATATAGTCAGTCAGTCATCTTCAGATTACCACCGCTATATCCGCCGCAGCGGTGGTAATCTGAGGAAGCCGGAGCCTATTTCGGCGGCATAGGGCGTGAGGCGGGGGACACTCCGGGCATGACGCCAGTGCACCGCGGAGCCACACACAGACACACAACCATGTACACACACACTCATTTCTACGGGCAATTTGGAACGGCCAATCAACCTGAAGCGCATGCTTTTGGAGGTGGAAGGAGGCCAGAGAACCCGGTGAAAACCCACGCAGACACGGGGAGAACATGCGAACTCTGCACAGAGCGGGACTCGAACCCAGGTCCGACGTGTTGTGATGCGGCAGCGCTACCCATTGCGCCACCGTGCCGCCCTAAACTATATAATTTTCTTTAAATAAATGAATTTGTAAAATAAGTTTTATAATAAGAATGCATATGTATGCTTTAATGAGGTGTACAAAACTGGTGAGACCAGCGATGTTGTTTGGTCTAGAGACAGTGTCACTGAGGAAAAGACAGGAGACAGAGCTGGAGGTAGCAGAGATGAAGATGCTGAGGTTCTCTCTGGGAGTGACCAGGAAGGATAGGATCAGGAATGAGTACATCAGAGGGACAGCACATGTTAGAGTTTTTGGAGATAAAGTCAGAGAGGCCAGACTGAGATGGTTTGGACATGTCCAGAGGAGAGATAGTGAATATATTGGTAGAAGGATGCTGAGTTTTGAACTGCCAGGCAGGAGACCTAGAGGAAGACCAAAGAGGAAAGTGAAAAGAGGACTTGAAGTTAGTTGGTGTGAGAGAAGAAGACGCAGAAGACAGGGTTAGATGGAGGCAACTGATTCGCTTTGGCGACCCCTGAAGGGAAAAGCCAAAAGGAGAAGAAGAAGAAGATGTATGCTTTACTGTTTGGAAAGGCCAAAACATTTAATATAATGGTTTTACATTTTATTTGCAATATTACAAATATTGCAAATAACATCCATCTGGTCCTCAGCTGGCCCACCTGTCACATTTAAGAACCACCAGTTAAAGTTTGTCCGCCCCTGGTTTAAAACCTTAACTTCAAGTTAAATACAATAGTAATTTTTTTCATTTTATTTTGCTGTACCAATCCCCATATGGAAATTATTAATTATTAAATATTACTTACTTAGGTCCACCGTGGTAGGAACATAATTGATGATATCAGCAGTGGATATTGTTTTGACTGAGTTAATGAGCTGCGACTCTACATTTGGAAGCTGCTGGAAACTGTCCACCGTATAAACAAGCTCTGGTTTCAGAGAAATTTGTCTCAGTTCATCAGGGTCTGCATTCCTTGAACCGATAGCAAGAGGTGCAACCTGGTTTCTCTTCAGTTGGTCTGCTGCAGTGGATACATCATCTGTAGACCTTCCACCTGTTACTACAATTAGGAACTGGGGCACCCCATCTTCAATGCGGCTTCCTGCAGACCTCTGGTAGATGTTTCTGGAGACCCACTCAAGAGCTCGACCTGTGTTAAGAAGGTTCCCTCCTTTGCTTCTGAGTTTTGCCACGGCCTGGCGAACCTCATCTTTTGTAGAGTATTCATTCAGAAGGAATTCTAACTTGGGATCATCACTGTACTGAACCACTGCAATTCGGACCCTGTCAAGTCCAACATCCAGTCGTTCAATAACTCTCCTCATCATTTCACGGATGGCTGGGAACTCACTACGCACCGCGGTTGTGCCGTCGATCAGGAATACCACATCCCTCTTTTCTCCACCACTGGGTGCTGTTACTAGAATTCAAGCACAGTAATACTGTATGATTACAATTGATAAATCAAATTAAAGAATTAAATATAAACAGCCATAAATGGACACTCCAACCCTGACTGTAAGAATAAAAGTAAAATAGATTACCTTCAGTGGTTGGGAATGCTGGATTCATCCGGGCAATGTCTTCATCTGATAACTCGGTGATAGTGGTGATTACATTTTCCTGAACTACACCCAGGCTGGGGATGTCATCTACAGTGAAGGCGAAGCCAGGCACATATGAAACCGTCAAGAGCTCTGTAGGGTTCATGTCCCTGGTTCCGATGCTGAAGGGAATAACTCTGGACTGTTTAAGTGAAGAGGCTGGACGACTGATGTCATCAGTTGACGACCCGCTGGAGATAACGATCACAAACTGTGGAACACCCTCTTGCTTCCTGCTACCTCGTGCTGCTGTCAGAACATCTTGATTGATGAATTGCAAGGCCCGACCCAGGTTACGTTGTCTACCGCCGTTCTGCCTCAATCCTCTGACAGCATTCAAAACAGCTTCTTTTGTTGTGTGTGTGTTCAGATACATGTCAGCTTGAGCAACGTTGCCATACTGGACCACCCCAATACGGATCTTATTCTCAGCCACGTCAAGGCTTTCTACAATCTGGCGGATAAATTCTTGGATGATCGGAAAATCTCGTCCAACACCATCAGATCCGTCGACAAGGAAAACGATATCCCGCTGAGGCCCCTGTGATTCAGCTGAAAGAGAAAGAAAATGTAACATTACTTAAAAGGTCAAAAGTGAAATAACCTGATAACAGGGAGAAAAGCTTAGGCATCATTCTGCGTTAAACTGTTGAGAAATATCTTGTCGGTTCACAATCCTTGTGATGCTAAAGCTATGGCGCTAATATTTCCATAATTGGAATAAGTGAAGAACTGCACATTTGTTTTTATTTTATTGGAACACAGCTTTTCTTCCATAACAATTTAAAAAAAACCAATTATGGTGCTGCTGCAACAGCATTTTACCCAGAACAGCGAGACAAATAAGATTAGCCTGTTCTACTGAAGTAGAACATAGGTGACCAAGAGAAAGTACGGATGTAAGACTGGAAAGAAGTGCACAGTCTGATGTGTGTATCATGAAATCAAAGCCTGTTAAAGAAATTGCTGTGAAATCCATTGCTGTACTTTACTTCAGAATATATTTTTGTATATTGGCTGCAGAAAACAAATAGGAGAACCTAAATGAAATGCTCATCATTGCAGCTGTAAGAACAGACAACATGTAAAATAATTTTAAAAAACCCCGTTGGTTTAAAATATGTAACTGATTCCATCATTTCTGAACAAGTGCCTGTACAATTTAATTTACACCTGATAATAGAATTACATCTGAGGTATGTTTTCAGTACAATTTCTAAAACTGACAAGTAAATGAATTACAAAAACAAAACGCCAAAATATTTATACTCCGCTTTTAATGAATATTACAGACAAGAAATTCTGAAATTCTGGAAATCCCAATTTCCAAAACACTTTGCAGGAATTGTATTACCACCACTCCTATATCACTCTGAATTCTATTCAATGATTTCAAAATAAAACACAACAAACAAACTAATATATAATTAAGGCAAGTAGGAAAAAAAATAGAAAAAAAAGACCATCGTGTCCTTTGCATACCAAAAGTTGTTGGTGCTTCTGGAGTGACGTCAGTCACCACAGCCTCCACAGAGGACTGAAGTTGCTGTAGGACACTGGGAAGGTCAGTAAATTCAGACACAGATAGAGAAGAACTGGGATCGTGGGCTATGTTCTGTAATTCTGTGCTATCAGAGGTCCCGCTGCCAATTGTAAAGATCAGGACACCAAGCTGTTTGAGAGCATTTGCTGGTGCATTGACACTGTCAAAAGACCTTCCACCAGTTAACAAATATAGGATCTGTGGAACTCCTTGCAGACGCCTGCTTCCAGCAGAGGTCGTGAAGACATTTTCCCTCAAGTGGCGGAGAGCTTCTCCAGTTTTGAGGGGTCTTCCGCCTTTGTGCCTCAAACCTCTGACGGTGTTGAGGATGTCGCCTTTTGTTGTGTATGTGTTGAGATAGAAATGGACAGCTGAATCTCTGCTGTACTGAACCACTGAGACACGGTCTTTGTTGTCATCCACACTGAGTGTCTCTACTATTCTTTGGACAAAGTCCCGCATATCTGGGAATCCACTTCTAGTTCCATCAGATCCATCCAACAAGAACACAACATCCTTTCCTGATGGCTGTTTCTCCACTGAGGAACATACAATTTGAAAGATGGTTAGTGAAGCTCCTGCATTCAACCCACCCAAATGTTTGCGGCTTACTGTATTAACGCTGACCCACATCTCGTGTCCTAGTGACAGCGGTCGACTTAAAGTCACTAACTACTTTTGAATGTACTTGAGTTTGGCACTGCAATGAGCTTGGAATGTAAAACTTGTTGACTTTCTTACCAGTTACTGTTGGTGCAATGGGTGTGGCCCTCACTCGCACTGTGCCCATTACAGCGGAGAGCTGTTCTTGGACACTGGGAAGGTCAGTGAACTCAGAGACTGGTAGAGCATAATTGGGGTCATAAGAGATCTTCTGCTGCTCATTTCTGTCGGAGGCTCTTGTGCCGATGGGAATGACAACAATACCCTGCTGTTTGAGAGCAGAGGCCGGGGTTTCGACATTGTCAAAAGACCTTCCACCATTTAGCAGGATCAACATCTGTACAACGCCTGGCATGCGTCTACTCCCAGAGGAGGTGGTAAAGACATTGTCCTTGACATATTGGAGGGCTGCCCCAGTGTTGAGGGGCGTGCCTCCCCTGTGTTTCAACCCCCTGACCGAATCCACAATATCCTGTCTCGTGGTGAATGTGTTCAGATAGAAAGTGACCTCTGCAACTCTGCTGTACTGGACCACAGAGATGCGGTCATGGTCTGGCCCCACATTGAGTTTCTTCACAACTCTCTCAACAAAATCACGCATGGCAGGGAAGCCATTCCTTGTGCCATCAGAACCATCCAGAAGGAACACAATGTCCTTTTTGGTAGTCTCAACTGAGAAAACAGGAAGAGAGAAAAATAAGAGTCTTTGCAAAGCGTATGCTGGTGGTTACATCATGAAGTTGGGAACTGTTTGGGTTGTTTTGTTGAAGAACTGGCCCTGTTCACATGCCTTACAAAGTGTAGGAAGGCACACCACTATCTCTACTTAAAGAAATATACCTAGGTGAAGAATTATCGCTCTAAGTGCCTTTCTGTCAATTTAGCCGAATGAAATCAGAAGAGCTATCCGGCCCAGAAGAGGCTGTGCTTGTTGACGTACCAGCTACAGTGGGTGATTCTGGGGTGACGTCAGTCACCACAGCCTCCACAGAGGACTGAAGTTGCTGTAGGACACTGGGAAGGTCAGTAAATTCAGACACAGATAGAGCAGAACTGGGATCGTGGGCTATGTTCTGTAATTCTCTGCTATCAGAGGTCCCGCTGCCAATTGTAAAGATCAGGACACCAAGCTGTTTGAGAGCATTTGCTGGTGCATTGACACTGTCAAAAGACCTTCCACCAGTTAACAAATATAGGATCTGTGGAACTCCTTGCAGGCGCCTGCTTCCAGCAGAGGTCGTGAAGACATTTTCCCTCAGGTGGCGGAGAGCTTCTCCAGTTTTGAGGGGTCTTCCGCCTTTGTGCCTCAAACCTCTGACGGTGTTGAGGATGTCGCCTTTTGTTGTGTATGTGTTGAGATAGAAATGGACAGCTGGATCTCTGCTGTACTGAACCACTGAGACACGGTCTTTGTTGTCATCCACACTGAGTGTCTCTACTATTCTTTGGACAAAGTCCCGCATATCTGGGAATCCACTTCTAGTTCCATCAGATCCATCCAACAAGAACACAACATCCTTTCCTGATGGCTGTTTCTCCACTGAGGAACATACAATTTGAAAGATGGTTAGAGAAGCTCCTGCAATCAACCCACCCAAATGTTTGCGGCTTACTGTTTTAACGCTGGCCCACCTCTCGTGTCCTAGTGACAGCGGTCGACTTAAAGTCACTAACTACTTTTGAATGTACTTGAGTTTGGCACTGCAATGAGCTTGGAATGTAAAACTTGTTGACTTTCTTACCAGTTACTGTTGGTGCAATGGGTGTGGCCCTCACTCGCACTGTGCCCATTACAGCGGAGAGCTGTTCTTGGACACTGGGAAGGTCAGTGAACTCAGAGACTGGTAGAGCATAATTGGGGTCATAAGAGATCTTCTGCTGCTCATTTCTGTCGGAGGCTCTTGTGCCGATGGGAATGACAACAATACCCTGCTGTTTGAGAGCAGAGGCCGGGGTTTCGACATTGTCAAAAGACCTTCCACCATTTAGCAGGATCAACATCTGTACAACACCTGGCATGCGTCTACTCCCAGAGGAGGTGGTAAAGACATTGTCCTTGACATATTGGAGGGCTGCCCCAGTGTTGAGGGGCGTGCCTCCCCTGTGTTTCAACCCCCTGACCGAATCCACAATATCCTGTCTCGTGGTGAATGTGTTCAGATAGAAAGTGACCTCTGCAACTCTGCTGTACTGGACCACAGAGATGCGGTCATGGTCTGGCCCCACATTGAGTTTCTTCACAACTCTCTCAACAAAATCACGCATGGCAGGGAAGCCATTCCTTGTGCCATCAGAACCATCCAGAAGGAACACAATGTCCTTTTTGGTAGTCTCAACTGAGAAAACAGGAAGAGAGAAAAATAAGAGTCTTTGCAAAGCGTATGCTGGTGGTTACATCATGAAGTTGGGAACTGTTTGGGTTGTTTTGTTGAAGAACTGGCCCTGTTCACATGCCTTACAAAGTGTAGGAAGGCACACCACTATCTCTACTTTAAGAAATATACCTAGGTGAAGAATTATCGCTCTAAGTGACTTTCTGTCAATTTAGCCGAATGAAATCAGAAGAGCTATCCGGCCCAGAAGAGGCCGTGCTTGTTGACGTACCAGCTACAGTGGGTGATTCTGGGGTGACGTCAGTCACCACAGCCTCCACAGAGGACTGAAGTTGCTGTAGGACACTGGGAAGGTCAGTAAATTCAGACACAGATAGAGCAGAACTGGGATCGTGGGCTATGTTCTGTAATTCTCTGCTATCAGAGGTCCCGCTGCCAATTGTAAAGATCAGGACACCAAGCTGTTTGAGAGCATTTGCTGGTGCATTGACACTGTCAAAAGACCTTCCACCAGTTAACAAATATAGGATCTGTGGAACTCCTTGCAGGCGCCTGCTTCCAGCAGAGGTCGTGAAGACATTTTCCCTCAAGTGGCGGAGAGCTTCTCCAGTATTGAGGGGTGTTCCGCCTTTGTGCCTCAAACCTCTGACGGTGTTGAGGATGTCGCCTTTTGTTGTGTATGTGTTGAGATAGAAATGGACAGCTGGATCTCTGCTGTACTGAACCACTGAGACACGGTCTTTGTTGTCATCCACACTGAGTGTCTCTACTATTCTTTGGACAAAGTCCCGCATATCTGGGAATCCACTTCTCGTTCCATCAGATCCATCCAACAAGAACACAACATCCTTTCCTGATGGCTGTTTCTCCACTGAGGAACATACAATTTGAAGGATGGTTAGTGAAGCTCCTGCAATCAACCCACCCAAATGTTTGCGGCTTACTGTATTAACGCTGGCGCACCTCTCGTGTCCTAGTGACAGCGGTCGACTTAAAGTCACTAACTACTTTTGAATGTACTTGAGTTTGGCACTGCAATGAGCTTGGAATGTAAAACTTGTTGACTTTCTTACCAGTTACTGTTGGTGCAATGGGTGTGGCCCTCACTCGCACTGTGCCCATTACAGCAGAGAGCTGTTCTTGGACACTGGGAAGGTCAGTGAACTCAGAGACTGATAGAACATAATTGGGGTCATAAGAGATCTTCTGCTGCTCATTTCTGTCGGAGGCTCTTGTGCCGATGGGAATGACAACAATACCCTGCTGTTTGAGAGCAGAGGCCGGGGTTTCGACATTGTCAAAAGACCTTCCACCATTTAGCAGGATCAACATCTGTACAACACCTGGCATGCGTCTACTTCCAGAGGAGGTGGTAAAGACATTGTCCTTGACATGTTGGAGGGCTGCCCCAGTGTTGAGGGGCGTGCCTCCCCTGTGTTTCAACCCCCTGACCGAATCCACAATATCCTGTCTCGTGGTGAATGTGTTCAGATAGAAAGTGACCTCTGCAACTCTGCTGTACTGGACCACAGAGATGCGGTCATGGTCTGGCCCCACATTGAGTTTCTTCACAACTCTCTCAACAAAATCACGCATGGCAGGGAAGCCATTCCTTGTGCCATCAGAACCATCCAGAAGGAACACAATGTCCTTTTTGGTAGTCTCAACTGAGAAAACAGGAAGAGAGAAAAATAAGAGTCTTTGCAAAGCGTATGCTGGTGGTTACATCATGAAGTTGGGAACTGTTTGGGTTGTTTTGATGAAGAACTGGCCTGTTCACATGACTTACAAAGTGTAGGAAGGCACACCACTATCTCTACTTAAAGAAATATACCTAGGTGAAGAATTATCTCTCTAAGTGCCTTTCTGTCAATTTAGCCGAATGAAATCAGAAGAGCTATCCGGCCCAGAAGAGGCCGTGCTTGTTGACGTACCAGCTACAGTGGGTGATTCTGGGGTGACGTCAGTCACCACAGCCTCCACAGAGGACTGAAGTTGCTGTAGGACACTGGGAAGGTCAGTAAATTCAGACACAGATAGAGCAGAACTGGGATCGTGGGCTATGTTCTGTAATTCTCTGCTATCAGAGGTCCCGCTGCCAATTGTAAAGATCAGGACACCAAGCTGTTTGAGAGCATTTGCTGGTGCATTGACACTGTCAAAAGACCTTCCACCAGTTAACAAATATAGGATCTGTGGAACTCCTTGCAGGCGCCTGCTTCCAGCAGAGGTCGTGAAGACATTTTCCCTCAGGTGGCGGAGAGCTTCTCCAGTTTTGAGGGGTCTTCCGCCTTTGTGCCTCAAACCTCTGACGGTGTTGAGGATGTCGCCTTTTGTTGTGTATGTGTTGAGATAGAAATGGACAGCTGGATCTCTGCTGTACTGAACCACTGAGACACGGTCTTTGTTGTCATCCACACTGAGTGTCTCTACTATTCTTTGGACAAAGTCCCGCATATCTGGGAATCCACTTCTAGTTCCATCAGATCCATCCAACAAGAACACAACATCCTTTCCTGATGGCTGTTTCTCCACTGAGGAACATACAATTTGAAAGATGGTTAGAGAAGCTCCTGCAATCAACCCACCCAAATGTTTGCGGCTTACTGTTTTAACGCTGGCCCACCTCTCGTGTCCTAGTGACAGCGGTCGACTTAAAGTCACTAACTACTTTTGAATGTACTTGAGTTTGGCACTGCAATGAGCTTGGAATGTAAAACTTGTTGACTTTCTTACCAGTTACTGTTGGTGCAATGGGTGTGGCCCTCACTCGCACTGTGCCCATTACAGCGGAGAGCTGTTCTTGGACACTGGGAAGGTCAGTGAACTCAGAGACTGGTAGAGCATAATTGGGGTCATAAGAGATCTTCTGCTGCTCATTTCTGTCGGAGGCTATTGTGCCGATGGGAATGACAACAATACCCTGCTGTTTGAGAGCAGAGGCCGGGGTTTCGACATTGTCAAAAGACCTTCCACCATTTAGCAGGATCAACATCTGTACAACACCTGGCATGCGTCTACTCCCAGAGGAGGTGGTAAAGACATTGTCCTTGACATATTGGAGGGCTGCCCCAGTGTTGAGGGGCGTGCCTCCCCTGTGTTTCAACCCCCTGACCGAATCCACAATATCCTGTCTCGTGGTGAATGTGTTCAGATAGAAAGTGACCTCTGCAACTCTGCTGTACTGGACCACAGAGATGCGGTCATGGTCTGGCCCCACATTGAGTTTCTTCACAACTCTCTCAACAAAATCACGCATGGCAGGGAAGCCATTCCTTGTGCCATCAGAACCATCCAGAAGGAACACAATGTCCTTTTTGGTAGTCTCAACTGAGAAAACAGGAAGAGAGAAAAATAAGAGTCTTTGCAAAGCGTATGCTGGTGGTTACATCATGAAGTTGGGAACTGTTTGGGTTGTTTTGTTGAAGAACTGGCCCTGTTCACATGCCTTACAAAGTGTAGGAAGGCACACCACTATCTCTACTTAAAGAAATATACCTAGGTGAAGAATTATCGCTCTAAGTGACTTTCTGTCAATTTAGCCGAATGAAATCAGAAGAGCTATCCGGCCCAGAAGAGGCCGTGCTTGTTGACGTACCAGCTACAGTGGGTGATTCTGGGGTGACGTCAGTCACCACAGCCTCCACAGAGGACTGAAGTTGCTGTAGGACACTGGGAAGGTCAGTAAATTCAGACACAGATAGAGCAGAACTGGGATCGTGGGCTATGTTCTGTAATTCTCTGCTATCAGAGGTCCCGCTGCCAATTGTAAAGATCAGGACACCAAGCTGTTTGAGAGCATTTGCTGGTGCATCGACACTGTCAAAAGACCTTCCACCAGTTAACAAATATAGGATCTGTGGAACTCCTTGCAGGCGCCTGCTTCCAGCAGAGGTCGTGAAGACATTATCCCTCAAGTGGCGGAGAGCTTCTCCAGTTTTGAGGGGTGTTCCGCCTTTGTGCCTCAAACCTCTGACGGTGTTGAGGATGTCGCCTTTTGTTGTGTATGTGTTGAGATAGAAATGGACAGCTGGATCTCTGCTGTACTGAACCACTGAGACACGGTCTTTGTTGTCATCCACACTGAGTGTCTCTACTATTCTTTGGACAAAGTCCCGCATATCTGGGAATCCACTTCTAGTTCCATCAGATCCATCCAACAAGAACACAACATCCTTTCCTGATGGCTGTTTCTCCACTGAGGAACATACAATTTGAAAGATGGTTAGTGAAGCTCCTGCATTCAACCCACCCAAATGTTTGCGGCTTACTGTATTAACGCTGGCCCACCTCTCGTGTCCTAGTGACAGCGGTCGACTTAAAGTCACTAACTACTTTTGAATGTACTTGAGTTTGGCACTGCAATGAGCTTGGAATGTAAAACTTGTTGACTTTCTTACCAGTTACTGTTGGTGCAATGGGTGTGGCCCTCACTCGCACTGTGCCCATTACAGCGGAGAGCTGTTCTTGGACACTGGGAAGGTCAGTGAACTCAGAGACTGGTAGAGCATAATTGGGGTCATAAGAGATCTTCTGCTGCTCATTTCTGTCGGAGGCTCTTGTGCCGATGGGAATGACAACAATACCCTGCTGTTTGAGAGCAGAGGCCGGGGTTTCGACATTGTCAAAAGACCTTCCACCATTTAGCAGGATCAACATCTGTACAACACCTGGCATGCGTCTACTCCCAGAGGAGGTGGTAAAGACATTGTCCTTGACATATTGGAGGGCTGCCCCAGTGTTGAGGGGCGTGCCTCCCCTGTGTTTCAACCCCCTGACCGAATCCACAATATCCTGTCTCGTGGTGAATGTGTTCAGATAGAAAGTGACCTCTGCAACTCTGCTGTACTGGACCACAGAGATGCGGTCATGGTCTGGCCCCACATTGAGTTTCTTCACAACTCTCTCAACAAAATCACGCATGGCAGGGAAGCCATTCCTTGTGCCATCAGAGCCATCCAGAAGGAACACAATGTCCTTTTTGGTAGTCTCAACTGAGAAAACAGGAAGAGAGAAAAATAAGAGTCTTTGCAAAGCGTATGCTGGTGGTTACATCATGAAGTTGGGAACTGTTTGGGTTGTTTTGTTGAAGAACTGGCCCTGTTCACATGCCTTACAAAGTGTAGGAAGGCACACCACTATCTCTACTTAAAGAAATATACCTAGGTGAAGAATTATCGCTCTAAGTGACTTTCTGTCAATTTAGCCGAATGAAATCAGAAGAGCTATCCGGCCCAGAAGAGGCCGTGCTTGTTGACGTACCAGCTACAGTGGGTGATTCTGGGGTGACGTCAGTCACCACAGCCTCCACAGAGGACTGAAGTTGCTGTAGGACACTGGGAAGGTCAGTAAATTCAGACACAGATAGAGCAGAACTGGGATCGTGGGCTATGTTCTGTAATTCTCTGCTATCAGAGGTCCCGCTGCCAATTGTAAAGATCAGGACACCAAGCTGTTTGAGAGCATTTGCTGGTGCATTGACACTGTCAAAAGACCTTCCACCAGTTAACAAATATAGGATCTGTGGAACTCCTTGCAGGCGCCTGCTTCCAGCAGAGGTCGTGAAGACATTATCCCTCAAGTGGCGGAGAGCTTCTCCAGTTTTGAGGGGTGTTCCGCCTTTGTGCCTCAAACCTCTGACGGTGTTGAGGATGTCGCCTTTTGTTGTGTATGTGTTGAGATAGAAATGGACAGCTGGATCTCTGCTGTACTGAACCACTGAGACACGGTCTTTGTTGTCATCCACACTGAGTGTCTCTACTATTCTTTGGACAAAGTCCCGCATATCTGGGAATCCACTTCTAGTTCCAGCAGATCCATCCAACAAGAACACAACATCCTTTCCTGATGGCTGTTTCTCCACTGAGGAACATACAATTTGAAAGATGGTTAGTGAAGCTCCTGCATTCAACCCACCCAAATGTTTGCGGCTTACTGTATTAACGCTGGCCCACCTCTCGTGTCCTAGTGACAGCGGTCGACTTAAAGTCACTAACTACTTTTGAATGTACTTGAGTTTGGCACTGCAATGAGCTTGGAATGTAAAACTTGTTGACTTTCTTACCAGTTACTGTTGGTGCAATGGGTGTGGCCCTCACTCGCACTGTGCCCATTACAGCGGAGAGCTGTTCTTGGACACTGGGAAGGTCAGTGAACTCAGAGACTGGTAGAGCATAATTGGGGTCATAAGAGATCTTCTGCTGCTCATTTCTGTCGGAGGCTCTTGTGCCGATGGGAATGACAACAATACCCTGCTGTTTGAGAGCAGAGGCCGGGGTTTCGACATTGTCAAAAGACCTTCCACCATTTAGCAGGATCAACATCTGTACAACACCTGGCATGCGTCTACTCCCAGAGGAGGTGGTAAAGACATTGTCCTTGACATATTGGAGGGCTGCCCCAGTGTTGAGGGGCGTGCCTCCCCTGTGTTTCAACCCCCTGACCGAATCCACAATATCCTGTCTCGTGGTGAATGTGTTCAGATAGAAAGTGACCTCTGCAACTCTACTGTACTGGACCACAGAGATGCGGTCATGGTCTGGCCCCACATTGAGTTTCTTCACAACTCTCTCAACAAAATCACGCATGGCAGGGAAGCCATTCCTTGTGCCATCAGAGCCATCCAGAAGGAACACAATGTCCTTTTTGGTAGTCTCAACTGAGAAAACAGGAAGAGAGAAAAATAAGAGTCTTTGCAAAGCGTATGCTGGTGGTTACATCATGAAGGTGGGAACTGTTTGGGTTGTTTTGTTGAAGAACTGGCCCTGTTCACATGCCTTACAAAGTGTAGGAAGGCACACCACTATCTCTACTTAAAGAAATATACCTAGGTGAAGAATTATCGCTCTAAGTGCCTTTCTGTCAATTTAGCCGAATGAAATCAGAAGAGCTATCCGGCCCAGAAGAGGCCGTGCTTGTTGACGTACCAGCTACAGTGGGTGATTCTGGGGTGACGTCAGTCACCACAGCCTCCACAGAGGACTGAAGTTGCTGTAGGACACTGGGAAGGTCAGTAAATTCAGACACAGATAGAGCAGAACTGGGATCGTGGGCTATGTTCTGTAATTCTCTGCTATCAGAGGTCCCGCTGCCAATTGTAAAGATCAGGACACCAAGCTGTTTGAGAGCATTTGCTGGTGCATTGACACTGTCAAAAGACCTTCCACCAGTTAACAAATATAGGATCTGTGGAACTCCTTGCAGGCGCCTGCTTCCAGCAGAGGTCGTGAAGACATTATCCCTCAAGTGGCGGAGAGCTTCTCCAGTTTTGAGGGGTGTTCCGCCTTTGTGCCTCAAACCTCTGACGGTGTTGAGGATGTCGCCTTTTGTTGTGTATGTGTTGAGATAGAAATGGACAGCTGGATCTCTGCTGTACTGAACCACTGAGACACGGTCTTTGTTGTCATCCACACTGAGTGTCTCTACTATTCTTTGGACAAAGTCCCGCATATCTGGGAATCCACTTCTAGTTCCATCAGATCCATCCAACAAGAACACAACATCCTTTCCTGATGGCTGTTTCTCCACTGAGGAACATACAATTTGAAAGATGGTTAGTGAAGCTCCTGCATTCAACCCACCCAAATGTTTGCGGCTTACTGTATTAACGCTGGCCCACCTCTCGTGTCCTAGTGACAGCGGTCGACTTAAAGTCACTAACTACTTTTGAATGTACTTGAGTTTGGCACTGCAATGAGCTTGGAATGTAAAACTTGTTGACTTTCTTACCAGTTACTGTTGGTGCAATGGGTGTGGCCCTCACTCGCACTGTGCCCATTACAGCGGAGAGCTGTTCTTGGACACTGGGAAGGTCAGTGAACTCAGAGACTGATAGAACATAATTGGGGTCATAAGAGATCTTCTGCTGCTCATTTCTGTCGGAGGCTCTTGTGCCGATGGGAATGACAACAATACCCTGCTGTTTGAGAGCAGTGGCCGGGGTTTCGACATTGTCAAAAGACCTTCCACCATTTAGCAGGATCAACATCTGTACAACGCCTGGCATGCGTCTACTCCCAGAGGTGGTGGTAAAGACATTGTCCTTGACATATTGGAGGGCTGCCCCAGTGTTGAGGGGCGTGCCTCCCCTGTGTTTCAACCCCCTGACCGAATCCACAATATCCTGTCTCGTGGTGAATGTGTTCAGATAGAAAGTGACCTCTGCAACTCTGCTGTACTGGACCACAGAGATGCGGTCATGGTCTGGCCCCACATTGAGTTTCTTCACAACTCTCTCAACAAAATCACGCATGGCAGGGAAGCCATTCCTTGTGCCATCAGAGCCATCCAGAAGGAACACAATGTCCTTTTTGGTAGTCTCAACTGAGAAAACAGGAAGAGAGAAAAATAAGAGTCTTTGCAAAGCGTATGCTGGTGGTTACATCATGAAGTTGGGAACTGTTTGGGTTGTTTTGTTGAAGAACTGGCCCTGTTCACATGCCTTACAAAGTGTAGGAAGGCACACCACTATCTCTACTTAAAGAAATATACCTAGGTGAAGAATTATCACTCTAAGTGCCTTTCTGTCAATTTAGCCGAATGAAATCAGAAGAGCTATCCGGCCCAGAAGAGGCCGTGCTTGTTGACGTACCAGCTACAGTGGGTGATTCTGGGGTGACGTCAGTCACCACAGCCTCCACAGAGGACTGAAGTTGCTGTAGGACACTGGGAAGGTCAGTAAATTCAGACACAGATAGAGCAGAACTGGGATCGTGGGCTATGTTCTGTAATTCTCTGCTATCAGAGGTCCCGCTGCCAATTGTAAAGATCAGGACACCAAGCTGTTTGAGAGCATTTGCTGGTGCATTGACACTGTCAAAAGACCTTCCACCAGTTAACAAATATAGGATCTGTGGAACTCCTTGCAGGCGCCTGCTTCCAGCAGAGGTCGTGAAGACATTATCCCTCAAGTGGCGGAGAGCTTCTCCAGTTTTGAGGGGTGTTCCGCCTTTGTGCCTCAAACCTCTGACGGTGTTGAGGATGTCGCCTTTTGTTGTGTATGTGTTGAGATAGAAATGGACAGCTGGATCTCTGCTGTACTGAACCACTGAGACACGGTCTTTGTTGTCATCCACACTGAGTGTCTCTACTATTCTTTGGACAAAGTCCCGCATATCTGGGAATCCACTTCTAGTTCCATCAGATCCATCCAACAAGAACACAACATCCTTTCCTGATGGCTGTTTCTCCACTGAGGAACATACAATTTGAAAGATGGTTAGTGAAGCTCCTGCATTCAACCCACCCAAATGTTTGCGGCTTACTGTATTAACGCTGGCCCACCTCTCGTGTCCTAGTGACAGCGGTCGACTTAAAGTCACTAACTACTTTTGAATGTACTTGAGTTTGGCACTGCAATGAGCTTGGAATGTAAAACTTGTTGACTTTCTTACCAGTTACTGTTGGTGCAATGGGTGTGGCCCTCACTCGCACTGTGCCCATTACAGCGGAGAGCTGTTCTTGGACACTGGGAAGGTCAGTGAACTCAGAGACTGATAGAACATAATTGGGGTCATAAGAGATCTTCTGCTGCTCATTTCTGTCGGAGGCTCTTGTGCCGATGGGAATGACAACAATACCCTGCTGTTTGAGAGCAGTGGCCGGGGTTTCGACATTGTCAAAAGACCTTCCACCATTTAGCAGGATCAACATCTGTACAACGCCTGGCATGCGTCTACTCCCAGAGGTGGTGGTAAAGACATTGTCCTTGACATATTGGAGGGCTGCCCCAGTGTTGAGGGGCGTGCCTCCCCTGTGTTTCAACCCCCTGACCGAATCCACAATATCCTGTCTCGTGGTGAATGTGTTCAGATAGAAAGTGACCTCTGCAACTCTGCTGTACTGGACCACAGAGATGCGGTCATGGTCTGGCCCCACATTGAGTTTCTTCACAACTCTCTCAACAAAATCACGCATGGCAGGGAAGCCATTCCTTGTGCCATCAGAGCCATCCAGAAGGAACACAATGTCCTTTTTGGTAGTCTCAACTGAGAAAACAGGAAGAGAGAAAAATAAGAGTCTTTGCAAAGCGTATGCTGGTGGTTACATCATGAAGTTGGGAACTGTTTGGGTTGTTTTGTTGAAGAACTGGCCCTGTTCACATGCCTTACAAAGTGTAGGAAGGCACACCACTATCTCTACTTAAAGAAATATACCTAGGTGAAGAATTATCGCTCTAAGTGACTTTCTGTCAATTTAGCCGAATGAAATCAGAAGAGCTATCCGGCCCAGAAGAGGCCGTGCTTGTTGACGTACCAGCTACAGTGGGTGATTCTGGGGTGACGTCAGTCACCACAGCCTCCACAGAGGACTGAAGTTGCTGTAGGACACTGGGAAGGTCAGTAAATTCAGACACAGATAGAGCAGAACTGGGATCGTGGGCTATGTTCTGTAATTCTCTGCTATCAGAGGTCCCGCTGCCAATTGTAAAGATCAGGACACCAAGCTGTTTGAGAGCATTTGCTGGTGCATTGACACTGTCAAAAGACCTTCCACCAGTTAACAAATATAGGATCTGTGGAACTCCTTGCAGGCGCCTGCTTCCAGCAGAGGTCGTGAAGACATTATCCCTCAAGTGGCGGAGAGCTTCTCCAGTTTTGAGGGGTGTTCCGCCTTTGTGCCTCAAACCTCTGACGGTGTTGAGGATGTCGCCTTTTGTTGTGTATGTGTTGAGATAGAAATGGATAGCTGGATCTCTGCTGTACTGAACCACTGAGACACGGTCTTTGTTGTCATCCACACTGAGTGTCTCTACTATTCTTTGGACAAAGTCCCGCATATCTGGGAATCCACTTCTAGTTCCAGCAGATCCATCCAACAAGAACACAACATCCTTTCCTGATGGCTGTTTCTCCACTGAGGAACATACAATTTGAAAGATGGTTAGTGAAGCTCCTGCATTCAACCCACCCAAATGTTTGCGGCTTACTGTATTAACGCTGGCCCACCTCTCGTGTCCTAGTGACAGCGGTCAACTTAAAGTCACTAACTACTTTTGAATGTACTTGAGTTTGGCACTGCAATGAGCTTGGAATGTAAAACTTGTTGACTTTCTTACCAGTTACTGTTGGTGCAATGGGTGTGGCCCTCACTCGCACTGTGCCCATTACAGCGGAGAGCTGTTCTTGGACACTGGGAAGGTCAGTGAACTCAGAGACTGATAGAACATAATTGGGGTCATAAGAGATCTTCTGCTGCTCATTTCTGTCGGAGGCTCTTGTGCCGATGGGAATGACAACAATACCCTGCTGTTTGAGAGCAGTGGCCGGGGTTTCGACATTGTCAAAAGACCTTCCACCATTTAGCAGGATCAACATCTGTACAACGCCTGGCATGCGTCTACTCCCAGAGGTGGTGGTAAAGACATTGTCCTTGACATATTGGAGGGCTGCCCCAGTGTTGAGGGGCGTGCCTCCCCTGTGTTTCAACCCCCTGACCGAATCCACAATATCCTGTCTCGTGGTGAATGTGTTCAGATAGAAAGTGACCTCTGCAACTCTGCTGTACTGGACCACAGAGATGCGGTCATGGTCTGGCCCCACATTGAGTTTCTTCACAACTCTCTCAACAAAATCACGCATGGCAGGGAAGCCATTCCTTGTGCCATCAGAGCCATCCAGAAGGAACACAATGTCCTTTTTGGTAGTCTCAACTGAGAAAACAGGAAGAGAGAAAAATAAGAGTCTTTGCAAAGCGTATGCTGGTGGTTACATCATGAAGTTGGGAACTGTTTGGGTTGTTTTGTTGAAGAACTGGCCCTGTTCACATGCCTTACAAAGTGTAGGAAGGCACACCACTATCTCTACTTAAAGAAATATACCTAGGTGAAGAATTATCGCTCTAAGTGACTTTCTGTCAATTTAGCCGAATGAAATCAGAAGAGCTATCCGGCCCAGAAGAGGCCGTGCTTGTTGACGTACCAGCTACAGTGGGTGATTCTGGGGTGACGTCAGTCACCACAGCCTCCACAGAGGACTGAAGTTGCTGTAGGACACTGGGAAGGTCAGTAAATTCAGACACAGATAGAGCAGAACTGGGATCGTGGGCTATGTTCTGTAATTCTCTGCTATCAGAGGTCCCGCTGCCAATTGTAAAGATCAGGACACCAAGCTGTTTGAGAGCATTTGCTGGTGCATTGACACTGTCAAAAGACCTTCCACCAGTTAACAAATATAGGATCTGTGGAACTCCTTGCAGGCGCCTGCTTCCAGCAGAGGTCGTGAAGACATTATCCCTCAAGTGGCGGAGAGCTTCTCCAGTTTTGAGGGGTGTTCCGCCTTTGTGCCTCAAACCTCTGACGGTGTTGAGGATGTCGCCTTTTGTTGTGTATGTGTTGAGATAGAAATGGACAGCTGGATCTCTGCTGTACTGAACCACTGAGACACGGTCTTTGTTGTCATCCACACTGAGTGTCTCTACTATTCTTTGGACAAAGTCCCGCATATCTGGGAATCCACTTCTAGTTCCAGCAGATCCATCCAACAAGAACACAACATCCTTTCCTGATGGCTGTTTCTCCACTGAGGAACATACAATTTGAAAGATGGTTAGTGAAGCTCCTGCATTCAACCCACCCAAATGTTTGCGGCTTACTGTATTAACGCTGGCCCACCTCTCGTGTCCTAGTGACAGCGGTCAACTTAAAGTCACTAACTACTTTTGAATGTACTTGAGTTTGGCACTGCAATGAGCTTGGAATGTAAAACTTGTTGACTTTCTTACCAGTTACTGTTGGTGCAATGGGTGTGGCCCTCACTCGCACTGTGCCCATTACAGCGGAGAGCTGTTCTTGGACACTGGGAAGTTCAGTGAACTCAGAGACTGGTAGAGCATAATTGGGGTCATAAGAGATCTTCTGCTGCTCATTTCTGTCGGAGGCTCTTGTGCCGATGGGAATGACAACAATACCCTGCTGTTTGAGAGCAGAGGCCGGGGTTTCGACATTGTCAAAAGACCTTCCACCATTTAGCAGGATCAACATCTGTACAACACCTGGCATGCGTCTACTTCCAGAGGAGGTGGTAAAGACATTGTCCTTGACATATTGGAGGGCTGCCCCAGTGTTGAGGGGCGTGCCTCCTCTGTGTTTCAACCCCCTGACCGAATCCACAATATCCTGTCTCGTGGTGAATGTGTTCAGATAGAAAGTGACCTCTGCAACTCTGCTGTACTGGACCACAGAGATGCGGTCATGGTCTGGCCCCACATTGAGTTTCTTCACAACTCTCTCAACAAAATCACGCATGGCAGGGAAGCCATTCCTTGTGCCATCAGAACCATCCAGAAGGAACACAATGTCCTTTTTGGTAGTCTCAACTGAGAAAACAGGAAGAGAGAAAAATAAGAGTCTTTGCAAAGCGTATGCTGGTGGTTACATCATGAAGTTGGGAACTGTTTGGGTTGTTTTGTTGAAGAACTGGCCCTGTTCACATGCCTTACAAAGTGTAGGAAGGCACACCACTATCTCTACTTAAAGAAATATACCTAGGTGAAGAATTATCGCTCTAAGTGACTTTCTGTCAATTTAGCCGAATGAAATCAGAAGAGCTATCCGGCCCAGAAGAGGCCGTGCTTGTTGACGTACCAGCTACAGTGGGTGATTCTGGGGTGACGTCAGTCACCACAGCCTCCACAGAGGACTGAAGTTGCTGTAGGACACTGGGAAGGTCAGTAAATTCAGACACAGATAGAGCAGAACTGGGATCGTGGGCTATGTTCTGTAATTCTCTGCTATCAGAGGTCCCGCTGCCAATTGTAAAGATCAGGACACCAAGCTGTTTGAGAGCATTTGCTGGTGCATTGACACTGTCAAAAGACCTTCCACCAGTTAACAAATATAGGATCTGTGGAACTCCTTGCAGGCGCCTGCTTCCAGCAGAGGTCGTGAAGACATTATCCCTCAAGTGGCGGAGAGCTTCTCCAGTTTTGAGGGGTGTTCCGCCTTTGTGCCTCAAACCTCTGACGGTGTTGAGGATGTCGCCTTTTGTTGTGTATGTGTTGAGATAGAAATGGACAGCTGGATCTCTGCTGTACTGAACCACTGAGACACGGTCTTTGTTGTCATCCACACTGAGTGTCTCTACTATTCTTTGGACAAAGTCCCGCATATCTGGGAATCCACTTCTAGTTCCAGCAGATCCATCCAACAAGAACACAACATCCTTTCCTGATGGCTGTTTCTCCACTGAGGAACATACAATTTGAAAGATGGTTAGTGAAGCTCCTGCATTCAACCCACCCAAATGTTTGCGGCTTACTGTATTAACGCTGGCCCACCTCTCGTGTCCTAGTGACAGCGGTCGACTTAAAGTCACTAACTACTTTTGAATGTACTTGAGTTTGGCACTGCAATGAGCTTGGAATGTAAAACTTGTTGACTTTCTTACATGTTACTGTTGGTGCAATGGGTGTGGCCCTCACTCGCACTGTGCCCATTACAGCGGAGAGCTGTTCTTGGACACTGGGAAGTTCAGTGAACTCAGAGACTGGTAGAGCATAATTGGGGTCATAAGAGATCTTCTGCTGCTCATTTCTGTCGGAGGCTCTTGTGCCGATGGGAATGACAACAATACCCTGCTGTTTGAGAGCAGAGGCCGGGGTTTCGACATTGTCAAAAGACCTTCCACCATTTAGCAGGATCAACATCTGTACAACACCTGGCATGCGTCTACTTCCAGAGGAGGTGGTAAAGACATTGTCCTTGACATATTGGAGGGCTGCCCCAGTGTTGAGGGGCGTGCCTCCTCTGTGTTTCAACCCCCTGACCGAATCCACAATATCCTGTCTCGTGGTGAATGTGTTCAGATAGAAAGTGACCTCTGCAACTCTGCTGTACTGGACCACAGAGATGCGGTCATGGTCTGGCCCCACATTGAGTTTCTTCACAACTCTCTCAACAAAATCACGCATGGCAGGGAAGCCATTCCTTGTGCCATCAGAACCATCCAGAAGGAACACAATGTCCTTTTTGGTAGTCTCAACTGAGAAAACAGGAAGAGAGAAAAATAAGAGTCTTTGCAAAGCGTATGCTGGTGGTTACATCATGAAGTTGGGAACTGTTTGGGTTGTTTTGTTGAAGAACTGGCCCTGTTCACATGACTTACAAAGTGTAGGAAGGCACACCACTATCTCTACTTAAAGAAATATACCTAGGTGAAGAACTATCTCTCTAAGTGCCTTTCTGTCAATTTAGCCGAATGAAATCAGAAGAGCTATCCGGCCCAGAAGAGGCTGTGCTTGTTGACGTACCAGCTACAGTGGGTGATTCTGGGGTGACGTCAGTCACCACAGCCTCCACAGAGGACTGAAGTTGCTGTAGGACACTGGGAAGGTCAGTAAATTCAGACACAGATAGAGCAGAACTGGGATCGTGGGCTATGTTCTGTAATTCTCCGCTATCAGAGGTCCCGCTGCCAATTGTAAAGATCAGCACACCAAGCTGTTTGAGAGCATTTGCTGGTGCATCGACACTGTCAAAAGACCTTCCACCACTTAACAAATATAGGATCTGTGGAACTCCTTGCAGGCGCCTGCTTCCAGCAGAGGTCGTGAAGACATTATCCCTCAAGTGGCGGAGAGCTTCTCCAGTTTTGAGGGGTGTTCCGCCTTTGTGCCTCAAACCTCTGACGGTGTTGAGGATGTCGCCTTTTGTTGTGTATGTGTTGAGATAGAAATGGACAGCTGGATCTCTGCTGTACTGAACCACTGAGACACGGTCTTTGTTGTCATCCACACTGAGTGTCTCTACTATTCTTTGGACAAAGTCCCGCATATCTGGGAATCCACTTCTAGTTCCATCAGATCCATCCAACAAGAACACAACATCCTTTCCTGATGGCTGTTTCTCCACTGAGGAACATACAATTTGAAAGATGGTTAGTGAAGCTCCTGCAATCAACCCACCCAAATGTTTGCAGCTTACTGTATTAACGCTGGCCCACCTCTCGTGTCCTAGTGACAGCGGTCGACTTAAAGTCACTACTTTTGAATGTACTTGAGTTTGGCACTGCAATGAGCTTGGAATGTAAAACTTGTTGACTTTCTTACCAGTTACTGTTGGTGCAATGGGTGTGGCCCTCACTCGCACTGTGCCCATTACAGCGGAGAGCTGTTCTTGGACACTGGGAAGGTCAGTGAACTCAGAGACTGGTAGAGCATAATTGGGGTCATAAGAGATCTTCTGCTGCTCATTTCTGTCGGAGGCTCTTGTGCCGATGGGAATGACAACAATACCCTGCTGTTTGAGAGCAGAGGCCGGGGTTTCGACATTGTCAAAAGACCTTCCACCATTTAGCAAGATCAACATCTGTACAACACCTGGCATGCGTCTACTCCCAGAGGAGGTGGTAAAGACATTGTCCTTGACATATTGGAGGGCTGCCCCAGTGTTGAGGGGCGTGCCTCCTCTGTGTTTCAACCCCCTGACCGAATCCACAATATCCTGTCTCGTGGTGAATGTGTTCAGATAGAAAGTGACCTCTGCAACTCTGCTGTACTGGACCACAGAGATGCGGTCATGGTCTGGCCCCACATTGAGTTTCTTCACAACTCTCTCAACAAAATCACGCATGGCAGGGAAGCCATTCCTTGTGCCATCAGAACCATCCAGAAGGAACACAATGTCCTTTTTGGTAGTCTCAACTGAGAAAACAGGAAGAGAGAAAAATAAGAGTCTTTGCAAAGCGTATGCTGGTGGTTACATCATGAAGGTGGGAACTGTTTGGGTTGTTTTGTTGAAGAACTGGCCCTGTTCACATGACTTACAAAGTGTAGGAAGGCACACCACTATCTCTACTTAAAGAAATATACCTAGGTGAAGAACTATCTCTCTAAGTGCCTTTCTGTCAATTTAGCCGAATGAAATCAGAAGAGCTATCCGGCCCAGAAGAGGCTGTGCTTGTTGACGTACCAGCTACAGTGGGTGATTCTGGGGTGACGTCAGTCACCACAGCCTCCACAGAGGACTGAAGTTGCTGTAGGACACTGGGAAGGTCAGTAAATTCAGACACAGATAGAGCAGAACTGGGATCGTGGGCTATGTTCTGTAATTCTCCGCTATCAGAGGTCCCGCTGCCAATTGTAAAGATCAGGACACCAAGCTGTTTGAGAGCATTTGCTGGTGCATCGACACTGTCAAAAGACCTTCCACCACTTAACAAATATAGGATCTGTGGAACTCCTTGCAGGCGCCTGCTTCCAGCAGAGGTCGTGAAGACATTATCCCTCAAGTGGCGGAGAGCTTCTCCAGTTTTGAGGGGTGTTCCGCCTTTGTGCCTCAAACCTCTGACGGTGTTGAGGATGTCGCCTTTTGTTGTGTATGTGTTGAGATAGAAATGGACAGCTGGATCTCTGCTGTACTGAACCACTGAGACACGGTCTTTGTTGTCATCCACACTGAGTGTCTCTACTATTCTTTGGACAAAGTCCCGCATATCTGGGAATCCACTTCTAGTTCCATCAGATCCATCCAACAAGAACACAACATCCTTTCCTGATGGCTGTTTCTCCACTGAGGAACATACAATTTGAAAGATGGTTAGTGAAGCTCCTGCAATCAACCCACCCAAATGTTTGCAGCTTACTGTATTAACGCTGGCCCACCTCTCGTGTCCTAGTGACAGCGGTCGACTTAAAGTCACTACTTTTGAATGTACTTGAGTTTGGCACTGCAATGAGCTTGGAATGTAAAACTTGTTGACTTTCTTACCAGTTACTGTTGGTGCAATGGGTGTGGCCCTCACTCGCACTGTGCCCATTACAGCGGAGAGCTGTTCTTGGACACTGGGAAGGTCAGTGAACTCAGAGACTGATAGAACATAATTGGGGTCATAAGAGATCTTCTGCTGCTCATTTCTGTCGGAGGCTCTTGTGCCGATGGGAATGACAACAATACCCTGCTGTTTGAGAGCAGTGGCCGGGGTTTCGACATTGTCAAAAGACCTTCCACCATTTAGCAGGATCAACATCTGTACAACGCCTGGCATGCGTCTACTCCCAGAGGTGGTGGTAAAGACATTGTCCTTGACATATTGGAGGGCTGCCCCAGTGTTGAGGGGCGTGCCTCCCCTGTGTTTCAACCCCCTGACCGAATCCACAATATCCTGTCTCGTGGTGAATGTGTTCAGATAGAAAGTGACCTCTGCAACTCTGCTGTACTGGACCACAGAGATGCGGTCATGGTCTGGCCCCACATTGAGTTTCTTCACAACTCTCTCAACAAAATCACGCATGGCAGGGAAGCCATTCCTTGTGCCATCAGAACCATCCAGAAGGAACACAATGTCCTTTTTGGTAGTCTCAACTGAGAAAACAGGAAGAGAGAAAAATAAGAGTCTTTGCAAAGCGTATGCTGGTGGTTACATCATGAAGTTGGGAACTGTTTGGGTTGTTTTGTTGAAGAACTGGCCCTGTTCACATGACTTACAAAGTGTAGGAAGGCACACCACTATCTCTACTTAAAGAAATATACCTAGGTGAAGAACTATCTCTCTAAGTGCCTTTCTGTCAATTTAGCCGAATGAAATCAGAAGAGCTATCCGGCCCAGAAGAGGCTGTGCTTGTTGACGTACCAGCTACAGTGGGTGATTCTGGGGTGACGTCAGTCACCACAGCCTCCACAGAGGACTGAAGTTGCTGTAGGACACTGGGAAGGTCAGTAAATTCAGACACAGATAGAGCAGAACTGGGATCGTGGGCTATGTTCTGTAATTCTCCGCTATCAGAGGTCCCGCTGCCAATTGTAAAGATCAGCACACCAAACTGTTTGAGAGCATTTGCTGGTGCATTCACACTGTCAAAAGACCTTCCACCAGTTAACAAATATAGGATCTGTGGAACTCCTTGCAGGCGCCTGCTTCCAGCAGAGGTCGTGAAGACATTATCCCTCAAGTGGCGGAGAGCTTCTCCAGTTTTGAGGGGTGTTCCGCCTTTGTGCCTCAAACCTCTGACGGTGTTGAGGATGTCGCCTTTTGTTGTGTATGTGTTGAGATAGAAATGGACAGCTGGATCTCTGCTGTACTGAACCACTGAGACACGGTCTTTGTTGTCATCCACACTGAGTGTCTCTACTATTCTTTGGACAAAGTCCCGCATATCTGGGAATCCACTTCTAGTTCCATCAGATCCATCCAACAAGAACACAACATCCTTTCCTGATGGCTGTTTCTCCACTGAGGAACATACAATTTGAAAGATGGTTAGTGAAGCTCCTGCAATCAACCCACCCAAATGTTTGCAGCTTACTGTATTAACGCTGGCCCACCTCTCGTGTCCTAGTGACAGCGGTCGACTTAAAGTCACTACTTTTGAATGTACTTGAGTTTGGCACTGCAATGAGCTTGGAATGTAAAACTTGTTGACTTTCTTACCAGTTACTGTTGGTGCAATGGGTGTGGCCCTCACTCGCACTGTGCCCATTACAGCGGAGAGCTGTTCTTGGACACTGGGAAGGTCAGTGAACTCAGACACTGATAGAACATAATTGGGGTCATAAGAGATCTTCTGCTGCTCATTTCTGTCGGAGGCTCTTGTGCCGATGGGAATGACAACAATACCCTGCTGTTTGAGAGCAGAGGCCGGGGTTTCGACATTGTCAAAAGACCTTCCACCATTTAGCAGGATCAACATCTGTACAACGCCTGGCATGCGTCTACTCCCAGAGGTGGTGGTAAAGACATTGTCCTTGACATATTGGAGGGCTGCCCCAGTGTTGAGGGGCGTGCCTCCCCTGTGTTTCAACCCCCTGACCGAATCCACAATATCCTGTCTCGTGGTGAATGTGTTCAGATAGAAAGTGACCTCTGCAACTCTGCTGTACTGGACCACAGAGATGCGGTCATGGTCTGGCCCCACATTGAGTTTCTTCACAACTCTCTCAACAAAATCACGCATGGCAGGGAAGCCATTCCTTGTTCCATCAGAACCATCCAGAAGGAACACAATGTCCTTTTTGGTAGTCTCAACTGAGAAAACAGGAAGAGAGAAAAATAAGAGTCTTTGCAAAGCGTATGCTGGTGGTTACATCATGAAGGTGGGAACTGTTTGGGTTGTTTTGTTGAAGAACTGGCCCTGTTCACATGACTTACAAAGTGTAGGAAGGCACACCACTATCTCTACTTAAAGAAATATACCTAGGTGAAGAACTATCTCTCTAAGTGCCTTTCTGTCAATTTAGCCGAATGAAATCAGAAGAGCTATCCGGCCCAGAAGAGGCTGTGCTTGTTGACGTACCAGCTACAGTGGGTGATTCTGGGGTGACGTCAGTCACCACAGCCTCCACAGAGGACTGAAGTTGCTGTAGGACACTGGGAAGGTCAGTAAATTCAGACACAGATAGAGCAGAACTGGGATCGTGGGCTATGTTCTGTAATTCTCCGCTATCAGAGGTCCCGCTGCCAATTGTAAAGATCAGCACACCAAACTGTTTGAGAGCATTTGCTGGTGCATTCACACTGTCAAAAGACCTTCCACCAGTTAACAAATATAGGATCTGTGGAACTCCTTGCAGGCGCCTGCTTCCAGCAGAGGTCGTGAAGACATTATCCCTCAAGTGGCGGAGAGCTTCTCCAGTTTTGAGGGGTGTTCCGCCTTTGTGCCTCAAACCTCTGACGGTGTTGAGGATGTCGCCTTTTGTTGTGTATGTGTTGAGATAGAAATGGACAGCTGGATCTCTGCTGTACTGAACCACTGAGACACGGTCTTTGTTGTCATCCACACTGAGTGTCTCTACTATTCTTTGGACAAAGTCCCGCATATCTGGGAATCCACTTCTAGTTCCATCAGATCCATCCAACAAGAACACAACATCCTTTCCTGATGGCTGTTTCTCCACTGAGGAACATACAATTTGAAAGATGGTTAGTGAAGCTCCTGCAATCAACCCACCCAAATGTTTGCAGCTTACTGTATTAACGCTGGCCCACCTCTCGTGTCCTAGTGACAGCGGTCGACTTAAAGTCACTACTTTTGAATGTACTTGAGTTTGGCACTGCAATGAGCTTGGAATGTAAAACTTGTTGACTTTCTTACCAGTTACTGTTGGTGCAATGGGTGTGGCCCTCACTCGCACTGTGCCCATTACAGCGGAGAGCTGTTCTTGGACACTGGGAAGGTCAGTGAACTCAGAGACTGATAGAACATAATTGGGGTCATAAGAGATCTTCTGCTGCTCATTTCTGTCGGAGGCTCTTGTGCCGATGGGAACGACAACAATACCCTGCTGTTTGAGAGCAGAGGCCGGGGTTTCGACATTGTCAAAAGACCTTCCACCATTTAGCAGGATCAACATCTGTACAACGCCTGGCATGCGTCTACTCCCAGAGGTGGTGGTAAAGACATTGTCCTTGACATATTGGAGGGCTGCCCCAGTGTTGAGGGGCGTGCCTCCCCTGTGTTTCAACCCCCTGACCGAATCCACAATATCCTGTCTCGTGGTGAATGTGTTCAGATAGAAAGTGACCTCTGCAACTCTGCTGTACTGGACCACAGAGATGCGGTCATGGTCTGGCCCCACATTGAGTTTCTTCACAACTCTCTCAACAAAATCACGCATGGCAGGGAAGCCATTCCTTGTTCCATCAGAACCATCCAGAAGGAACACAATGTCCTTTTTGGTAGTCTCAACTGAGAAAACAGGAAGAGAGAAAAATAAGAGTCTTTGCAAAGCGTATGCTGGTGGTTACATCATGAAGGTGGGAACTGTTTGGGTTGTTTTGTTGAAGAACTGGCCCTGTTCACATGACTTACAAAGTGTAGGAAGGCACACCACTATCTCTACTTAAAGAAATATACCTAGGTGAAGAACTATCTCTCTAAGTGCCTTTCTGTCAATTTAGCCGAATGAAATCAGAAGAGCTATCCGGCCCAGAAGAGGCTGTGCTTGTTGACGTACCAGCTACAGTGGGTGATTCTGGGGTGACGTCAGTCACCACAGCCTCCACAGAGGACTGAAGTTGCTGTAGGACACTGGGAAGGTCAGTAAATTCAGACACAGATAGAGCAGAACTGGGATCGTGGGCTATGTTCTGTAATTCTCCGCTATCAGAGGTCCCGCTGCCAATTGTAAAGATCAGCACACCAAACTGTTTGAGAGCATTTGCTGGTGCATTCACACTGTCAAAAGACCTTCCACCAGTTAACAAATATAGGATCTGTGGAACTCCTTGCAGGCGCCTGCTTCCAGCAGAGGTCGTGAAGACATTATCCCTCAAGTGGCGGAGAGCTTCTCCAGTTTTGAGGGGTGTTCCGCCTTTGTGCCTCAAACCTCTGACGGTGTTGAGGATGTCGCCTTTTGTTGTGTATGTGTTGAGATAGAAATGGACAGCTGGATCTCTGCTGTACTGAACCACTGAGACACGGTCTTTGTTGTCATCCACACTGAGTGTCTCTACTATTCTTTGGACAAAGTCCCGCATATCTGGGAATCCACTTCTAGTTCCATCAGATCCATCCAACAAGAACACAACATCCTTTCCTGATGGCTGTTTCTCCACTGAGGAACATACAATTTGAAAGATGGTTAGTGAAGCTCCTGCAATCAACCCACCCAAATGTTTGCAGCTTACTGTATTAACGCTGGCCCACCTCTCGTGTCCTAGTGACAGCGGTCGACTTAAAGTCACTACTTTTGAATGTACTTGAGTTTGGCACTGCAATGAGCTTGGAATGTAAAACTTGTTGACTTTCTTACCAGTTACTGTTGGTGCAATGGGTGTGGCCCTCACTCGCACTGTGCCCATTACAGCGGAGAGCTGTTCTTGGACACTGGGAAGGTCAGTGAACTCAGAGACTGATAGAACATAATTGGGGTCATAAGAGATCTTCTGCTGCTCATTTCTGTCGGAGGCTCTTGTGCCGATGGGAATGACAACAATACCCTGCTGTTTGAGAGCAGAGGCCGGGGTTTCGACATTGTCAAAAGACCTTCCACCATTTAGCAGGATCAACATCTGTACAACGCCTGGCATGCGTCTACTCCCAGAGGTGGTGGTAAAGACATTGTCCTTGACATATTGGAGGGCTGCCCCAGTGTTGAGGGGCGTGCCTCCCCTGTGTTTCAACCCCCTGACCGAATCCACAATATCCTGTCTCGTGGTGAATGTGTTCAGATAGAAAGTGACCTCTGCAACTCTGCTGTACTGGACCACAGAGATGCGGTCATGGTCTGGCCCCACATTGAGTTTCTTCACAACTCTCTCAACAAAATCACGCATGGCAGGGAAGCCATTCCTTGTTCCATCAGAACCATCCAGAAGGAACACAATGTCCTTTTTGGTAGTCTCAACTGAGAAAACAGGAAGAGAGAAAAATAAGAGTCTTTGCAAAGCGTATGCTGGTGGTTACATCATGAAGGTGGGAACTGTTTGGGTTGTTTTGTTGAAGAACTGGCCCTGTTCACATGACTTACAAAGTGTAGGAAGGCACACCACTATCTCTACTTAAAGAAATATACCTAGGTGAAGAACTATCTCTCTAAGTGCCTTTCTGTCAATTTAGCCGAATGAAATCAGAAGAGCTATCCGGCCCAGAAGAGGCTGTGCTTGTTGACGTACCAGCTACAGTGGGTGATTCTGGGGTGACGTCAGTCACCACAGCCTCCACAGAGGACTGAAGTTGCTGTAGGACACTGGGAAGGTCAGTAAATTCAGACACAGATAGAGCAGAACTGGGATCGTGGGCTATGTTCTGTAATTCTCCGCTATCAGAGGTCCCGCTGCCAATTGTAAAGATCAGCACACCAAACTGTTTGAGAGCATTTGCTGGTGCATTCACACTGTCAAAAGACCTTCCACCAGTTAACAAATATAGGATCTGTGGAACTCCTTGCAGGCGCCTGCTTCCAGCAGAGGTCGTGAAGACATTATCCCTCAAGTGGCGGAGAGCTTCTCCAGTTTTGAGGGGTGTTCCGCCTTTGTGCCTCAAACCTCTGACGGTGTTGAGGATGTCGCCTTTTGTTGTGTATGTGTTGAGATAGAAATGGACAGCTGGATCTCTGCTGTACTGAACCACTGAGACACGGTCTTTGTTGTCATCCACACTGAGTGTCTCTACTATTCTTTGGACAAAGTCCCGCATATCTGGGAATCCACTTCTAGTTCCATCAGATCCATCCAACAAGAACACAACATCCTTTCCTGATGGCTGTTTCTCCACTGAGGAACATACAATTTGAAAGATGGTTAGTGAAGCTCCTGCAATCAACCCACCCAAATGTTTGCAGCTTACTGTATTAACGCTGGCCCACCTCTCGTGTCCTAGTGACAGCGGTCGACTTAAAGTCACTACTTTTGAATGTACTTGAGTTTGGCACTGCAATGAGCTTGGAATGTAAAACTTGTTGACTTTCTTACCAGTTACTGTTGGTGCAATGGGTGTGGCCCTCACTCGCACTGTGCCCATTACAGCGGAGAGCTGTTCTTGGACACTGGGAAGGTCAGTGAACTCAGACACTGATAGAACATAATTGGGGTCATAAGAGATCTTCTGCTGCTCATTTCTGTCGGAGGCTCTTGTGCCGATGGGAATGACAACAATACCCTGCTGTTTGAGAGCAGAGGCCGGGGTTTCGACATTGTCAAAAGACCTTCCACCATTTAGCAGGATCAACATCTGTACAACGCCTGGCATGCGTCTACTCCCAGAGGTGGTGGTAAAGACATTGTCCTTGACATATTGGAGGGCTGCCCCAGTGTTGAGGGGCGTGCCTCCCCTGTGTTTCAACCCCCTGACCGAATCCACAATATCCTGTCTCGTGGTGAATGTGTTCAGATAGAAAGTGACCTCTGCAACTCTGCTGTACTGGACCACAGAGATGCGGTCATGGTCTGGCCCCACATTGAGTTTCTTCACAACTCTCTCAACAAAATCACGCATGGCAGGGAAGCCATTCCTTGTTCCATCAGAACCATCCAGAAGGAACACAATGTCCTTTTTGGTAGTCTCAACTGAGAAAACAGGAAGAGAGAAAAATAAGAGTCTTTGCAAAGCGTATGCTGGTGGTTACATCATGAAGGTGGGAACTGTTTGGGTTGTTTTGTTGAAGAACTGGCCCTGTTCACATGACTTACAAAGTGTAGGAAGGCACACCACTATCTCTACTTAAAGAAATATACCTAGGTGAAGAACTATCTCTCTAAGTGCCTTTCTGTCAATTTAGCCGAATGAAATCAGAAGAGCTATCCGGCCCAGAAGAGGCCGTGCTTGTTGACGTACCAGCTACAGTGGGTGATTCTGGGGTGACGTCAGTCACCACAGCCTCCACAGAGGACTGAAGTTGCTGTAGGACACTGGGAAGGTCAGTAAATTCAGACACAGATAGAGCAGAACTGGGATCGTGGGCTATGTTCTGTAATTCTCCGCTATCAGAGGTCCCGCTGCCAATTGTAAAGATCAGCACACCAAACTGTTTGAGAGCATTTGCTGGTGCATTCACACTGTCAAAAGACCTTCCACCAGTTAACAAATATAGGATCTGTGGAACTCCTTGCAGGCGCCTGCTTCCAGCAGAGGTCGTGAAGACATTATCCCTCAAGTGGCGGAGAGCTTCTCCAGTTTTGAGGGGTGTTCCGCCTTTGTGCCTCAAACCTCTGACGGTGTTGAGGATGTCGCCTTTTGTTGTGTATGTGTTGAGATAGAAATGGACAGCTGGATCTCTGCTGTACTGAACCACTGAGACACGGTCTTTGTTGTCATCCACACTGAGTGTCTCTACTATTCTTTGGACAAAGTCCCGCATATCTGGGAATCCACTTCTAGTTCCATCAGATCCATCCAACAAGAACACAACATCCTTTCCTGATGGCTGTTTCTCCACTGAGGAACATACAATTTGAAAGATGGTTAGTGAAGCTCCTGCAATCAACCCACCCAAATGTTTGCAGCTTACTGTATTAACGCTGGCCCACCTCTCGTGTCCTAGTGACAGCGGTCGACTTAAAGTCACTACTTTTGAATGTACTTGAGTTTGGCACTGCAATGAGCTTGGAATGTAAAACTTGTTGACTTTCTTACCAGTTACTGTTGGTGCAATGGGTGTGGCCCTCACTCGCACTGTGCCCATTACAGCGGAGAGCTGTTCTTGGACACTGGGAAGGTCAGTGAACTCAGACACTGATAGAACATAATTGGGGTCATAAGAGATCTTCTGCTGCTCATTTCTGTCGGAGGCTCTTGTGCCGATGGGAATGACAACAATACCCTGCTGTTTGAGAGCAGAGGCCGGGGTTTCGACATTGTCAAAAGACCTTCCACCATTTAGCAGGATCAACATCTGTACAACGCCTGGCATGCGTCTACTCCCAGAGGTGGTGGTAAAGACATTGTCCTTGACATATTGGAGGGCTGCCCCAGTGTTGAGGGGCGTGCCTCCCCTGTGTTTCAACCCCCTGACCGAATCCACAATATCCTGTCTCGTGGTGAATGTGTTCAGATAGAAAGTGACCTCTGCAACTCTGCTGTACTGGACCACAGAGATGCGGTCATGGTCTGGCCCCACATTGAGTTTCTTCACAACTCTCTCAACAAAATCACGCATGGCAGGGAAGCCATTCCTTGTTCCATCAGAACCATCCAGAAGGAACACAATGTCCTTTTTGGTAGTCTCAACTGAGAAAACAGGAAGAGAGAAAAATAAGAGTCTTTGCAAAGCGTATGCTGGTGGTTACATCATGAAGGTGGGAACTGTTTGGGTTGTTTTGTTGAAGAACTGGCCCTGTTCACATGACTTACAAAGTGTAGGAAGGCACACCACTATCTCTACTTAAAGAAATATACCTAGGTGAAGAACTATCTCTCTAAGTGCCTTTCTGTCAATTTAGCCGAATGAAATCAGAAGAGCTATCCGGCCCAGAAGAGGCCGTGCTTGTTGACGTACCAGCTACAGTGGGTGATTCTGGGGTGACGTCAGTCACCACAGCCTCCACAGAGGACTGAAGTTGCTGTAGGACACTGGGAAGGTCAGTAAATTCAGACACAGATAGAGCAGAACTGGGATCGTGGGCTATGTTCTGTAATTCTCCGCTATCAGAGGTCCCGCTGCCAATTGTAAAGATCAGCACACCAAACTGTTTGAGAGCATTTGCTGGTGCATTCACACTGTCAAAAGACCTTCCACCAGTTAACAAATATAGGATCTGTGGAACTCCTTGCAGGCGCCTGCTTCCAGCAGAGGTCGTGAAGACATTATCCCTCAAGTGGCGGAGAGCTTCTCCAGTTTTGAGGGGTGTTCCGCCTTTGTGCCTCAAACCTCTGACGGTGTTGAGGATGTCGCCTTTTGTTGTGTATGTGTTGAGATAGAAATGGACAGCTGGATCTCTGCTGTACTGAACCACTGAGACACGGTCTTTGTTGTCATCCACACTGAGTGTCTCTACTATTCTTTGGACAAAGTCCCGCATATCTGGGAATCCACTTCTAGTTCCATCAGATCCATCCAACAAGAACACAACATCCTTTCCTGATGGCTGTTTCTCCACTGAGGAACATACAATTTGAAAGATGGTTAGTGAAGCTCCTGCATTCAACCCACCCAAATGTTTGCGGCTTACTGTATTAACGCTGGCCCACCTCTCGTGTCCTAGTGACAGCGGTCGACTTAAAGTCACTAACTACTTTTGAATGTACTTGAGTTTGGCACTGCAATGAGCTTGGAATGTAAAACTTGTTGACTTTCTTACCAGTTACTGTTGGTGCAATGGGTGTGGCCCTCACTCGCACTGTGCCCATTACAGCGGAGAGCTGTTCTTGGACACTGGGAAGGTCAGTGAACTCAGACACTGATAGAACATAATTGGGGTCATAAGAGATCTTCTGCTGCTCATTTCTGTCGGAGGCTCTTGTGCCGATGGGAATGACAACAATACCCTGCTGTTTGAGAGCAGAGGCCGGGGTTTCGACATTGTCAAAAGACCTTCCACCATTTAGCAGGATCAACATCTGTACAACGCCTGGCATGCGTCTACTCCCAGAGGTGGTGGTAAAGACATTGTCCTTGACATGTTGGAGGGCTGCCCCAGTGTTGAGGGGCGTGCCTCCCCTGTGTTTCAACCCCCTGACCGAATCCACAATATCCTGTCTCGTGGTGAATGTGTTCAGATAGAAAGTGACCTCTGCAACTCTGCTGTACTGGACCACAGAGATGCGGTCATGGTCTGGCCCCACATTGAGTTTCTTCACAACTCTCTCAACAAAATCACGCATGGCAGGGAAGCCATTCCTTGTGCCATCAGAACCATCCAGAAGGAACACAATGTCCTTTTTGGTAGTCTCAACTGAGAAAACAGGAAGAGAGAAAAATAAGAGTCTTTGCAAAGCGTATGCTGGTGGTTACATCATGAAGGTGGGAACTGTTTGGGTTGTTTTGTTGAAGAACTGGCCCTGTTCACATGACTTACAAAGTGTAGGAAGGCACACCACTATCTCTACTTAAAGAAATATACCTAGGTGAAGAACTATCTCTCTAAGTGCCTTTCTGTCAATTTAGCCGAATGAAATCAGAAGAGCTATCCGGCCCAGAAGAGGCTGTGCTTGTTGACGTACCAGCTACAGTGGGTGATTCTGGGGTGACGTCAGTCACCACAGCCTCCACAGAGGACTGAAGTTGCTGTAGGACACTGGGAAGGTCAGTAAATTCAGACACAGATAGAGCAGAACTGGGATCGTGGGCTATGTTCTGTAATTCTCCGCTATCAGAGGTCCCGCTGCCAATTGTAAAGATCAGCACACCAAACTGTTTGAGAGCATTTGCTGGTGCATTCACACTGTCAAAAGACCTTCCACCAGTTAACAAATATAGGATCTGTGGAACTCCTTGCAGGCGCCTGCTTCCAGCAGAGGTCGTGAAGACATTATCCCTCAAGTGGCGGAGAGCTTCTCCAGTTTTGAGGGGTGTTCCGCCTTTGTGCCTCAAACCTCTGACGGTGTTGAGGATGTCGCCTTTTGTTGTGTATGTGTTGAGATAGAAATGGACAGCTGGATCTCTGCTGTACTGAACCACTGAGACACGGTCTTTGTTGTCATCCACACTGAGTGTCTCTACTATTCTTTGGACAAAGTCCCGCATATCTGGGAATCCACTTCTAGTTCCATCAGATCCATCCAACAAGAACACAACATCCTTTCCTGATGGCTGTTTCTCCACTGAGGAACATACAATTTGAAAGATGGTTAGTGAAGCTCCTGCATTCAACCCACCCAAATGTTTGCGGCTTACTGTATTAACGCTGGCCCACCTCTCGTGTCCTAGTGACAGCGGTCGACTTAAAGTCACTAACTACTTTTGAATGTACTTGAGTTTGGCACTGCAATGAGCTTGGAATGTAAAACTTGTTGACTTTCTTACCAGTTACTGTTGGTGCAATGGGTGTGGCCCTCACTCGCACTGTGCCCATTACAGCGGAGAGCTGTTCTTGGACACTGGGAAGGTCAGTGAACTCAGAGACTGGTAGAGCATAATTGGGGTCATAAGAGATCTTCTGCTGCTCATTTCTGTCGGAGGCTCTTGTGCCGATGGGAATGACAACAATACCCTGCTGTTTGAGAGCAGAGGCCGGGGTTTCGACATTGTCAAAAGACCTTCCACCATTTAGCAGGATCAACATCTGTACAACACCTGGCATGCGTCTACTTCCAGAGGAGGTGGTAAAGACATTGTCCTTGACATATTGGAGGGCTGCCCCAGTGTTGAGGGGCGTGCCTCCTCTGTGTTTCAACCCCCTGACCGAATCCACAATATCCTGTCTCGTGGTGAATGTGTTCAGATAGAAAGTGACCTCTGCAACTCTGCTGTACTGGACCACAGAGATGCGGTCATGGTCTGGCCCCACATTGAGTTTCTTCACAACTCTCTCAACAAAATCACGCATGGCAGGGAAGCCATTCCTTGTTCCATCAGAACCATCCAGAAGGAACACAATGTCCTTTTTGGTAGTCTCAACTGAGAAAACAGGAAGAGAGAAAAATAAGAGTCTTTGCAAAGCGTATGCTGGTGGTTACATCATGAAGTTGGGAACTGTTTGGGTTGTTTTGTTGAAGAACTGGCCCTGTTCACATGACTTACAAAGTGTAGGAAGGCACACCACTATCTCTACTTAAAGAAATATACCTAGGTGAAGAACTATCTCTCTAAGTGCCTTTCTGTCAATTTAGCCGAATGAAATCAGAAGAGCTATCCGGCCCAGAAGAGGCTGTGCTTGTTGACGTACCAGCTACAGTGGGTGATTCTGGGGTGACGTCAGTCACCACAGCCTCCACAGAGGACTGAAGTTGCTGTAGGACACTGGGAAGGTCAGTAAATTCAGACACAGATAGAGCAGAACTGGGATCGTGGGCTATGTTCTGTAATTCTCCGCTATCAGAGGTCCCGCTGCCAATTGTAAAGATCAGCACACCAAGCTGTTTGAGAGCATTTGCTGGTGCATCGACACTGTCAAAAGACCTTCCACCACTTAACAAATATAGGATCTGTGGAACTCCTTGCAGGCGCCTGCTTCCAGCAGAGGTCGTGAAGACATTATCCCTCAAGTGGCGGAGAGCTTCTCCAGTATTGAGGGGTGTTCCGCCTTTGTGCCTCAAACCTCTGACGGTGTTGAGGATGTCGCCTTTTGTTGTGTATGTGTTGAGATAGAAATGGACAGCTGGATCTCTGCTGTACTGAACCACTGAGACACGGTCTTTGTTGTCATCCACACTGAGTGTCTCTACTATTCTTTGGACAAAGTCCCGCATATCTGGGAATCCACTTCTAGTTCCATCAGATCCATCCAACAAGAACACAACATCCTTTCCTGATGGCTGTTTCTCCACTGAGGAACATACAATTTGAAAGATGGTTAGTGAAGCTCCTGCAATCAACCCACCCAAATGTTTGCAGCTTACTGTATTAACGCTGGCCCACCTCTCGTGTCCTAGTGACAGCGGTCGACTTAAAGTCACTACTTTTGAATGTACTTGAGTTTGGCACTGCAATGAGCTTGGAATGTAAAACTTGTTGACTTTCTTACCAGTTACTGTTGGTGCAATGGGTGTGGCCCTCACTCGCACTGTGCCCATTACAGCGGAGAGCTGTTCTTGGACACTGGGAAGGTCAGTGAACTCAGAGACTGATAGAACATAATTGGGGACATAAGAGATCTTCTGCTGCTCATTTCTGTCGGACGCTCTTGTGCCGATGGGAATGACAACAATACCCTGCTGTTTGAGAGCAGAGGCCGGGGTTTCGACATTGTCAAAAGACCTTCCACCATTTAGCAGGATCAACATCTGTACAACGCCTGGCATGCGTCTACTCCCAGAGGTGGTGGTAAAGACATTGTCCTTGACATATTGGAGGGCTGCCCCAGTGTTGAGGGGCGTGCCTCCTCTGTGTTTCAACCCCCTGACCGAATCCACAATATCCTGTCTCGTGGTGAATGTGTTCAGATAGAAAGTGACCTCTGCAACTCTGCTGTACTGGACCACAGAGATGCGGTCATGGTCTGGCCCCACATTGAGTTTCTTCACAACTCTCTCAACAAAATCACGCATGGCAGGGAAGCCATTCCTTGTGCCATCAGAACCATCCAGAAGGAACACAATGTCCTTTTTGGTAGTCTCAACTGAGAAAACAGGAAGAGAGAAAAATAAGAGTCTTTGCAAAGCGTGTGCTGGTGGTTACATCATGAAGTTGGGAACTGTTTGGGTTGTTTTGTTGAAGAACTGGCCCTGTTCACATGACTTACAAAGTGTAGGAAGGCACACCACTATCTCTACTTAAAGAAATATACCTAGGTGAAGAACTATCTCTCTAAGTGCCTTTCTGTCAATTTAGCCGAATGAAATCAGAAGAGCTATCCGGCCCAGAAGAGGCTGTGCTTGTTGACGTACCAGCTACAGTGGGTGATTCTGGGGTGATGTCAGTCACCACAGCCTCCACAGAGGACTGAAGTTGCTGTAGGACACTGGGAAGGTCAGTAAATTCAGACACAGATAGAGCAGAACTGGGATCGTGGGCTATGTTCTGTAATTCTCCGCTATCAGAGGTCCCGCTGCCAATTGTAAAGATCAGGACACCAAGCTGTTTGAGAGCATTTGCTGGTGCATCGACACTGTCAAAAGACCTTCCACCACTTAACAAATATAGGATCTGTGGAACTCCTTGCAGGCGCCTGCTTCCAGCAGAGGTCGTGAAGACATTATCCCTCAAGTGGCGGAGAGCTTCTCCAGTTTTGAGGGGTGTTCCGCCTTTGTGCCTCAAACCTCTGACGGTGTTGAGGATGTCGCCTTTTGTTGTGTATGTGTTGAGATAGAAATGGACAGCTGGATCTCTGCTGTACTGAACCACTGAGACACGGTCTTTGTTGTCATCCACACTGAGTGTCTCTACTATTCTTTGGACAAAGTCCCGCATATCTGGGAATCCACTTCTAGTTCCATCAGATCCATCCAACAAGAACACAACATCCTTTCCTGATGGCTGTTTCTCCACTGAGGAACATACAATTTGAAAGATGGTTAGTGAAGCTCCTGCATTCAACCCACCCAAATGTTTGCGGCTTACTGTATTAACGCTGGCCCACCTCTCGTGTCCTAGTGACAGCGGTCGACTTAAAGTCACTAACTACTTTTGAATGTACTTGAGTTTGGCACTGCAATGAGCTTGGAAAGTAAAACTTGTTGACTTTCTTACCAGTTACTGTTGGTGCAATGGGTGTGGCCCTCACTCGCACTGTGCCCATTACAGCGGAGAGCTGTTCTTGGACACTGGGAAGGTCAGTGAACTCAGAGACTGGTAGAGCATAATTGGGGTCATAAGAGATCTTCTGCTGCTCATTTCTGTCGGAGGCTCTTGTGCCGATGGGAATGACAACAATACCCTGCTGTTTGAGAGCAGAGGCCGGGGTTTCGACATTGTCAAAAGACCTTCCACCATTTAGCAGGATCAACATCTGTACAACACCTGGCATGCGTCTACTTCCAGAGGAGGTGGTAAAGACATTGTCCTTGACATATTGGAGGGCTGCCCCAGTGTTGAGGGGCGTGCCTCCTCTGTGTTTCAACCCCCTGACCGAATCCACAATATCCTGTCTCGTGGTGAATGTGTTCAGATAGAAAGTGACCTCTGCAACTCTGCTGTACTGGACCACAGAGATGCGGTCATGGTCTGGCCCCACATTGAGTTTCTTCACAACTCTCTCAACAAAATCACGCATGGCAGGGAAGCCATTCCTTGTGCCATCAGAACCATCCAGAAGGAACACAATGTCCTTTTTGGTAGTCTCAACTGAGAAAACAGGAAGAGAGAAAAATAAGAGTCTTTGCAAAGCGTGTGCTGGTGGTTACATCATGAAGTTGGGAACTGTTTGGGTTGTTTTGTTGAAGAACTGGCCCTGTTCACATGACTTACAAAGTGTAGGAAGGCACACCACTATCTCTACTTAAAGAAATATACCTAGGTGAAGAACTATCTCTCTAAGTGCCTTTCTGTCAATTTAGCCGAATGAAATCAGAAGAGCTATCCGGCCCAGAAGAGGCTGTGCTTGTTGACGTACCAGCTACAGTGGGTGATTCTGGGGTGACGTCAGTCACCACAGCCTCCACAGAGGACTGAAGTTGCTGTAGGACACTGGGAAGGTCAGTAAATTCAGACACAGATAGAGCGGAACTGGGATCGTGGGCTATGTTCTGTAATTCTCCGCTATCAGAGGTCCCGCTGCCAATTGTAAAGATCAGCACACCAAGCTGTTTGAGAGCATTTGCTGGTGCATCGACACTGTCAAAAGACCTTCCACCACTTAACAAATATAGGATCTGTGGAACTCCTTGCAGGCGCCTGCTTCCAGCAGAGGTCGTGAAGACATTATCCCTCAAGTGGCGGAGAGCTTCTCCAGTTTTGAGGGGTGTTCCGCCTTTGTGCCTCAAACCTCTGACGGTGTTGAGGATGTCGCCTTTTGTTGTGTATGTGTTGAGATAGAAATGGACAGCTGGATCTCTGCTGTACTGAACCACTGAGACACGGTCTTTGTTGTCATCCACACTGAGTGTCTCTACTATTCTTTGGACAAAGTCCCGCATATCTGGGAATCCACTTCTAGTTCCATCAGATCCATCCAACAAGAACACAACATCCTTTCCTGATGGCTGTTTCTCCACTGAGGAACATACAATTTGAAAGATGGTTAGTGAAGCTCCTGCATTCAACCCACCCAAATGTTTGCGGCTTACTGTATTAACGCTGGCCCACCTCTGGTGTCCTAGTGACAGCGGTCGACTTAAAGTCACTAACTACTTTTGAATGTACTTGAGTTTGGCACTGCAATGAGCTTGGAATGTAAAACTTGTTGACTTTCTTACCAGTTACTGTTGGTGCAATGGGTGTGGCCCTCACTCGCACTGTGCCCATTACAGCGGAGAGCTGTTCTTGGACCCTGGGAAGGTCAGTGAACTCAGAGACTGATAGAACATAATTGGGGTCATAAGAGATCTTCTGCTGCTCATTTCTGTCGGAGGCTCTTGTGCCGATGGGAATGACAACAATACCCTGCTGTTTGAGAGCAGAGGCCGGGGTTTCGACATTGTCAAAAGACCTTCCACCATTTAGCAGGATCAACATCTGTACAACGCCTGGCATGCGTCTACTCCCAGAGGTGGTGGTAAAGACATTGTCCTTGACATATTGGAGGGCTGCCCCAGTGTTGAGGGGCGTGCCTCCTCTGTGTTTCAACCCCCTGACCGAATCCACAATATCCTGTCTCGTGGTGAATGTGTTCAGATAGAAAGTGACCTCTGCAACTCTGCTGTACTGGACCACAGAGATGCGGTCATGGTCTGGCCCCACATTGAGTTTCTTCACAACTCTCTCAACAAAATCACGCATGGCAGGGAAGCCATTCCTTGTGCCATCAGAACCATCCAGAAGGAACACAATGTCCTTTTTGGTAGTCTCAACTGAGAAAACAGGAAGAGAGAAAAATAAGAGTCTTTGCAAAGCGTGTGCTGGTGGTTACATCATGAAGTTGGGAACTGTTTGGGTTGTTTTGTTGAAGAACTGGCCCTGTTCACATGACTTACAAAGTGTAGGAAGGCACACCACTATCTCTACTTAAAGAAATATACCTAGGTGAAGAACTATCTCTCTAAGTGCCTTTCTGTCAATTTAGCCGAATGAAATCAGAAGAGCTATCCGGCCCAGAAGAGGCTGTGCTTGTTGACGTACCAGCTACAGTGGGTGATTCTGGGGTGACGTCAGTCACCACAGCCTCCACAGAGGACTGAAGTTGCTGTAGGACACTGGGAAGGTCAGTAAATTCAGACACAGATAGAGCGGAACTGGGATCGTGGGCTATGTTCTGTAATTCTCCGCTATCAGAGGTCCCGCTGCCAATTGTAAAGATCAGCACACCAAGCTGTTTGAGAGCATTTGCTGGTGCATCGACACTGTCAAAAGACCTTCCACCACTTAACAAATATAGGATCTGTGGAACTCCTTGCAGGCGCCTGCTTCCAGCAGAGGTCGTGAAGACATTATCCCTCAAGTGGCGGAGAGCTTCTCCAGTTTTGAGGGGTGTTCCGCCTTTGTGCCTCAAACCTCTGACGGTGTTGAGGATGTCGCCTTTTGTTGTGTATGTGTTGAGATAGAAATGGACAGCTGGATCTCTGCTGTACTGAACCACTGAGACACGGTCTTTGTTGTCATCCACACTGAGTGTCTCTACTATTCTTTGGACAAAGTCCCGCATATCTGGGAATCCACTTCTAGTTCCATCAGATCCATCCAACAAGAACACAACATCCTTTCCTGATGGCTGTTTCTCCACTGAGGAACATACAATTTGAAAGATGGTTAGTGAAGCTCCTGCATTCAACCCACCCAAATGTTTGCGGCTTACTGTATTAACGCTGGCCCACCTCTCGTGTCCTAGTGACAGCGGTCGACTTAAAGTCACTAACTACTTTTGAATGTACTTGAGTTTGGCACTGCAATGAGCTTGGAAAGTAAAACTTGTTGACTTTCTTACCAGTTACTGTTGGTGCAATGGGTGTGGCCCTCACTCGCACTGTGCCCATTACAGCGGAGAGCTGTTCTTGGACACTGGGAAGGTCAGTGAACTCAGAGACTGATAGAACATAATTGGGGTCATAAGAGATCTTCTGCTGCTCATTTCTGTCGGAGGCTCTTGTGCCGATGGGAATGACAACAATACCCTGCTGTTTGAGAGCAGAGGCCGGGGTTTCGACATTGTCAAAAGACCTTCCACCATTTAGCAGGATCAACATCTGTACAACACCTGGCATGCGTCTACTTCCAGAGGAGGTGGTAAAGACATTGTCCTTGACATATTGGAGGGCTGCCCCAGTGTTGAGGGGCGTGCCTCCTCTGTGTTTCAACCCCCTGACCGAATCCACAATATCCTGTCTCGTGGTGAATGTGTTCAGATAGAAAGTGACCTCTGCAACTCTGCTGTACTGGACCACAGAGATGCGGTCATGGTCTGGCCCCACATTGAGTTTCTTCACAACTCTCTCAACAAAATCACGCATGGCAGGGAAGCCATTCCTTGTGCCATCAGAACCATCCAGAAGGAACACAATGTCCTTTTTGGTAGTCTCAACTGAGAAAACAGGAAGAGAGAAAAATAAGAGTCTTTGCAAAGCGTGTGCTGGTGGTTACATCATGAAGTTGGGAACTGTTTGGGTTGTTTTGTTGAAGAACTGGCCCTGTTCACATGACTTACAAAGTGTAGGAAGGCACACCACTATCTCTACTTAAAGAAATATACCTAGGTGAAGAACTATCTCTCTAAGTGCCTTTCTGTCAATTTAGCCGAATGAAATCAGAAGAGCTATCCGGCCCAGAAGAGGCCGTGCTTGTTGACGTACCAGCTACAGTGGGTGATTCTGGGGTGACGTCAGTCACCACAGCCTCCACAGAGGACTGAAGTTGCTGTAGGACACTGGGAAGGTCAGTAAATTCAGACACAGATAGAGCAGAACTGGGATCGTGGGCTATTTTCTGTAATTCTCTGCTATCAGAGGTCCCGCTGCCAATTGTAAAGATCAGCACACCAAGCTGTTTGAGAGCATTTGCTGGTGCATCGACACTGTCAAAAGACCTTCCACCACTTAACAAATATAGGATCTGTGGAACTCCTTGCAGGCGCCTGCTTCCAGCAGAGGTCGTGAAGACATTATCCCTCAAGTGGCGGAGAGCTTCTCCAGTTTTGAGGGGTGTTCCGCCTTTGTGCCTCAAACCTCTGACGGTGTTGAGGATGTCGCCTTTTGTTGTGTATGTGTTGAGATAGAAATGGACAGCTGGATCTCTGCTGTACTGAACCACTGAGACACGGTCTTTGTTGTCATCCACACTGAGTGTCTCTACTATTCTTTGGACAAAGTCCCGCATATCTGGGAATCCACTTCTAGTTCCATCAGATCCATCCAACAAGAACACAACATCCTTTCCTGATGGCTGTTTCTCCACTGAGGAACATACAATTTGAAAGATGGTTAGTGAAGCTCCTGCAATCAACCCACCCAAATGTTTGCGGCTTACTGTATTAACGCTGGCCCACCTCTCGTGTCCTAGTGACAGCGGTCGACTTAAAGTCACTAACTACTTTTGAATGTACTTGAGTTTGGCACTGCAATGAGCTTGGAATGTAAAACTTGTTGACTTTCTTACCAGTTACTGTTGGTGCAATGGGTGTGGCCCTCACTCGCACTGTGCCCATTACAGCGGAGAGCTGTTCTTGGACACTGGGAAGGTCAGTGAACTCAGAGACTGATAGAACATAATTGGGGTCATAAGAGATCTTCTGCTGCTCATTTCTGTCGGAGGCTCTTGTGCCGATGGGAATGACAACAATACCCTGCTGTTTGAGAGCAGAGGCCGGGGTTTCGACATTGTCAAAAGACCTTCCACCATTTAGCAGGATCAACATCTGTACAACGCCTGGCATGCGTCTACTCCCAGAGGTGGTGGTAAAGACATTGTCCTTGACATATTGGAGGGCTGCCCCAGTGTTGAGGGGCGTGCCTCCTCTGTGTTTCAACCCCCTGACCGAATCCACAATATCCTGTCTCGTGGTGAATGTGTTCAGATAGAAAGTGACCTCTGCAACTCTGCTGTACTGGACCACAGAGATGCGGTCATGGTCTGGCCCCACATTGAGTTTCTTCACAACTCTCTCAACAAAATCACGCATGGCAGGGAAGCCATTCCTTGTGCCATCAGAACCATCCAGAAGGAACACAATGTCCTTTTTGGTAGTCTCAACTGAGAAAACAGGAAGAGAGAAAAATAAGAGTCTTTGCAAAGCATGTGCTGGTGGTTACATCATGAAGTTGGGAACTGTTTGGGTTGTTTTGTTGAAGAACTGGCCCTGTTCACATGACTTACAAAGTGTAGGAAGGCACACCACTATCTCTACTTAAAGAAATATACCTAGGTGAAGAACTATCTCTCTAAGTGCCTTTCTGTCAATTTAGCCGAATGAAATCAGAAGAGCTATCCGGCCCAGAAGAGGCTGTGCTTGTTGACGTACCAGCTACAGTGGGTGATTCTGATGGCTGTTTCTCCACTGAGGAACATACAAGTGGAAATGTTAGACACTGTTAAGATCTGTCAATTTAGGATATCAAGGAGATATGCTTCTCATTAAATCCTCTCATGGTGAATGCTATTTTAATTGTGTAGTCTACTCATGATTACACAAATTTTTAATGTAAAGTGATTCATTCAATGTTTGCTTAGTATGAATTTATAATTTTAAAAAAATTTTAAATTGTTTTTTTAATGCAATACCCAAAACTTATATTTTATCTTATCATCTTCTTGTAGTCTTTTTTTTTCTGTTGCTTCATGGATGTTCACTGCAGTCTTTTTTTTAAAATTCTCACAGTATTGAAATCCATCTGCTTTTGAATGGAAATGTTGACTTCTCTTTTACGGTGTTGTTAATGCACTCTGATCAAAGCGTATGAAACCTATTTGTGTGTAGAGCAATGTCCTCATATGAAATTTATCATCAAATTTATCATCAAGCTGTGGTCAAAATTTTTACTCATTTTAGTTGAGGCATCAGTCATTCTTTCAGTGAGTCATCTTCAGATTACCACCGCTATATCCGCCGCAGCGGGTCACGGGGAGCCGGAGCCTATCTTGGCGGCATAGGGCGTGAGGCGGGGGACACTCCGGGCATGACGCCAGTGCACCGCGAAGCCACACACAAAGACATACAACCATGCACACACACACTCATTCCTACGGGCAGTTTGGAACGGCCAATCAACCTGAAGTACATGCTTTTGGTGGTGGGAGGAAGACGGAGAACCCGGAGAGAACCCATGCAGACATGGGGAGAGCATGAGAACTCCGCACAGAGCGGAACTCGAACCCGGGTCCGCCGTGTTGTGAGGTGGCAGTGCCTGGAGGCATCAGTTTTGCTTAAAAGTCATACTCATATTCATACTTCATTTTTTTAATGCTTACAAATTACTGTGTCATACAGTATATCTACGTATAAAAAATCGACAAATGATGAAAGAAATGTCTAATGGCAAGTAATCAAGGAAAATTTTTGTAATTGATGGTTATTGTTAATTCTATCCCTGGTGTATCGCAGTTTTGTTCTTCTGTTTAATAATTAGCTTATTTGTCATTAACTTTAAAAAAAATCCAGGTATGTAGATTTGTTCTAGTAATTATTAGCATCTTCTAATTTCTTACCTGCTTTTGAGTCCTCCTCAACTCCTATTGGAGTAAGATGACTCATCAAACTTTGTTGAACACGGTGGAGATTTGCAAAGTCAGGGACTGAGAAAGTCCCATTTTGATTGGATGAAATGGCTTGCATCTCAGCTGAGTTTGACATTCTTGCCCCAATTGCATATATGACAACCCCTGCAGCCCTGAGCATATTTGCAGGTCCCCTGGGAGAATCTCTAGATCTTCCACCAGCTAACAGTACAAGTATCTGTTTGGCACCTTCATGATGATGACCAGCATTTGAAGCAAAGACATTATCCCAAACATACTGCAGTGCTGCACCAATATAGTGAGGCCTTCCACCCTTTGGCTTTAGGGTTGCTATGTGCTTCAGAATATCATCTTTTGTGTTGTATGTATTAAGATTAAAATTAAGTTCAGCATTGTTGCTATATTGTACAACAGCAACCTTATCTCTTCCTTGATCCAGATCAAAATTACCAACAATTTTTGCAACAAATTCTCGCATAGCAGAAAATCTGCTCTTTACGTCATCAGATCCATCAATGAGAAAGACGATATCTCTATTCACTCTGGAGCTTGAACCTAGAAAAGTCCATATTGATAGAATTATATTCATAAATTTAAAAATAAAAAATTAAGTACAATTCAAATTTATTTTACTTTTTTCACTCACCCACATCGGGACTAACAATGCTTTTGTGAGATGCAATGGCCGACACCAACTGTTGTCTCACAAGAGGAAAGTCTGAATTCTCCTTGATAAAAAACTTGGCTGTTCGACTTTGTGCCAGTTGCTCCAACTCTGCCTTATCTGCATTATTCACTCCAACACTGTAAAGGGTAATTCCAGCATTTCTCACTCTGGCCAATGCACCTGAGACATCATCCTCTGATTTTCTCCCACTTAAGAGAACCAATATCTGTGGAACTCCCTGCTGGGCTCTGCTTCCAGATGATGCAGTAAACACACTGTTTGCCACATAATCTAGGGCTGCACCGGTGTTCAAGTCAAGGCCTCCTTTCAACTTCACATTGCTCAAATGACTCAAGACATTGCCTTTCAGTGGGTATGTGTTCAACAGAAAATCGGCTGAAGGCTCTGTGCTGTACTGAATCAACGCAACTTGCACGTTGTTTGGCCCAATATCTACTTGCTTGACAAAATCACTGACAAATTCCGAAAGGTGCCTCCTGTATGGTCTCATATCATCTGACCCATCAAGGAGAAAAACTATATCGGCTGTCTGGAGCTCTAACTTTGGAACTGTGGAAGTGCCTGAAACAGATAACGGACAAATTTAGCACATTTTACAATACTGTCTTGCTATGAAGACATTTTACAGAAATTGCATGATTTATGATGCAGGTATATTTCTACATCTTACCAAAAACACTTGGAAATTCATCTGTTTCTTTAGCACCTCTCAATGTGGCTTCTACAGATATAGGTATAGTCTGCAGATTTCTAAAATTTGTGACATAAAAATAATGTGCCGGTGTGAAGGATATGGTTTGCATTTCCAAAGTGTCGGCATTTTTTGAGCCAATGCTAAAAGTCTTGACTCCGTGTTCTTTGAGGGACTGTGCTGGTCCTCTGACGTCATCCCCTGATCTCCCACCACTGAACACATACAGATACTGAGGAACTGATTCCTCTCTTCTGCCTCCAACCAAAGCAGCAAAGACATTGTCTTTGACAAACTCAAGGGCTTTGCCAATGTTGAGTGGTCTTCCAAACTTATGTCTCATTGTTCTAATGGAATTGAGCACATCAGCTTTGGATGAATAGGAGTTCAAGTAGAAATTGACCGTGGCATCACGGCTGTACTGAACAACGGCCACTTGATCTATGTTATCATCAAGATTCAGACTTTCAGCAACATTTTCAATAAGGCCTCGTATCTCTTCAAACCCATTTCGTGAGTCGTATGATCCATCAATCAGAAACACAACATCTTTTTTCTTAAGATCTGCAATGAAAAGGGAAGCAAATGCAATGGAATATTCTGCATGTGAAGTAAAAGGAGCTAGAGCAACAGATAAAAAATAAAAATATTACGTACCAAAACCCTCTGTGGGAGTGGGTCGTTCTGTATGTTGGGAAGCCTCTCTTAACAATGCAAACACATCCTGTTTAGCAGTAGGAAGCTCCTCGTAATCAATAATTGAGAGTGCATAGTTGGGTTCATGAGATATTGTCTGCAGCTCTAGAGTGTCAGCCTCAGCTGTTCCAATGGCCATTAAAATGACACCAATCTCTTTCAACAATCTGACAGGGGTCCTTATGTCATCTCCAGATCTTCCACCACTTAATAGTATGAGTATCTGTGGAACTCCCTCCAGGAGTCGACTTTCAGACTCGGAAGCAAATACATGATCCCTCAAATACTGGAGTGCCTCACCAATGTTGTGAGGATAACCTCCTTTGTGGCGAAGGCCTCTTACAGCATCGAGAACTTCTTCCTTTGTCAAGTAGCGTCTCAAGTTAAAGTTAATCTCAGGTGTGTTGCTGTACTGGGCCACAGCCACATGATCCCTGTTTACGTTAATGTTTAGTTCTGCTATAATTCTCTGCACAAAGTCTTTAACATCTGGGAAACTTCGCAGAGAATCGTCAGAACCATCAAGTAAAAAAACAACATCTCTTCTGTTGGGATCTGCAATCACAAAATATAATAAAATGTTTACTATGAAAAAGTGCATATGAACTATGGTGTAACATGTGAACAACTCTTGTTCATTGTGATTGAAATGGCCTGACAATTGAAATGGGGAGACAAAACTATGGCTTTTCTCTTTGAAAAATTTGGACAGAAAGAAATCTCTAGCCAGCAGATATAAAGATAACTCATGTGTACATCATTCACTCTCATTTGGAATGACTGGCCCGTGATCCATGCAAATCTGATAGTGTAGAAAGTTGTACACGTAGCATACAACATCAGGTCATTCCAATCATTATCCTTACCATACAATTCTTGCTCGACAGCGGGGGTCTCACGCTTTTGGATGGCAGAATATATTTGTTGTTCAATGCCTGGCAGATCGGTGGTATCTGCTGCAAAGAAAGCATGACTGGGGTCCTGGGACATAGCCTGAATCTCAAGGATATCAGCATTCTTTGTTCCCACCACAAAGACCATCACCTCACTTTCTCTCAAGTTCTCTACAGCATATCTGACATCATCACTGGACCGTCCACCAGTTACGAGAAGCAAAATCTGAGGAACATGCTGTTGGTGCCTACTTCCAGAAGAGGTTGTAAAAACGTAATCCTTGACGTACTGGAGGGCGGCGCCGGTATTGCGGGTTCTGCCTCCCCTCTGCCTCAGACCTCGCACATTGCCAGCAGCATTTTCCTCTGTTGTATGTGTGTTCAGATAGAAATCAACAGAGGGCTCCCTGCTGTACTGCACCACTGAAACACGATCTTTGTTTTCACCCACATTTAGCTTCTCCACCATTTGCCCAACAAAGCTAATCACTGCTTTAAATTCATTTTGCATGTCATCTGAGGAATCCAGTAAAAATACAATATCATGCTGAATGGATTCAGTTTGATCTGTAGGAACTTTGACAGACACAAGAATGATGCTCAGTTAGTTTCATCACAATGCCAAGGGATTGTTACGAAGACAGACATAAAATCAGACAGACAGACAGACAGACAGAGATACTCTTACCTATACCGTTGTCAGGTTTTAGCCGTGGCTGCTGCCGAGGAACCCTTTTCACAAATGATACAAGTTGTTGGTGGATATTTCCGACATCATCAAACCGCAGCAGAGTGAAAGCATAGGAAGGGTTATGTGCAATCATTTGCTGCTCGAGTATGTCCGCATTTCTCGTACCCACACAGAACGGAACAACTTGGTCCTGTTTTAAGGCCACAGCAGCACCTGCAACATCATCTTGAGATCTTCCCCCACTCAACAGAATCAAAATCTGAGGGATGCCTTCTTGATGCCGACTCCCGAAGGATTCAGCAAAAGCATTGTTCCTCACATATTGGAGAGCAGCCCCAGTGTAGAGCTGTTTGCCACCTCTGTGGCTGAGCCGCTCGATGGCATCGAGAACATCTTGTTTTTCTGTGTAGCTGTTCAGACTGAAATGTGTCTGTGGTTCCCGGCTATACTGGACCACAGAAACATGGTCTTTGTTCTCACCCACATCGAGTGCCTCTACCACTTTATGGATAAAACTTTTCATTGCTGGGAAGTCACTGCGTGTCCCATCTGACCCATCCAATAGAAACACTACGTCTCTTTGTGAGGACTCTAATTCAACTGGAGAAGAATGGGGAAAGAAAAATGTGTTTAGGAAAAACCTTGTAAAAGAATCAGATTTATATTTTGGTGCAATCACATGTAAGATGGCTGATGAAGCCGTAAGAGCTGGTAATTGATTTTTGAGGTTGGTATTGAAATAAACAAGGTGTTAGAACAACATTGGAGAAAACTACAAGAAATGACTACAAGATAAAGAACATATTCCTCTTTCAAAAATGAAAGCGCTGAAAGCTGGAAAATATACTTTGGTATTCTGTTTTCTCTGAATGTTCAGTCAATGATGTGATTATCATTGGCTCAAGGAAGAGCTTCAGTCTAAAGAGAAAGAATATTTGGCAAAATGTGGAACTGTCAAGCAAAGACTCTCCAAGACACAAGATGAAAAAAGATGAGAGCCAAACAAGAGACAGCACAACCATTAAGTTGTCTCTAGTCAGGGGAGACAGTTTGAGAAACATGAAACTGATCAACGGACATTGAGATGATGCAGTTTCATCACAATTCAAACTATGAAGGGCCAAATGTTCTGTAACAAGGCAGGCAGTCATTTTGATTCCCACCCACTCAGGGAGAATCAGGGATACTTCTTACCTACAGCAGTGGGAGGCTCGGTATGTATTTCCGCCTGGACAAACGCAGCTATCTCTGGTTGAATAGACAGAAGTTCACCAAAGACAGGAAGGTTGAAAAGAAATTTAGGGGAGAAGGCAATTTTTTGAAGTTCATCCTGTTTAGCATTTTTCATTCCAATGGCAAAACAAAGGACACCAATTTCTTTTAGCTTTCTTGCCGCTCCTGAAACGTCGTCTTTAGATTTGCCACCAGTCAGTAAAATCAGAATCTGAGGGACTCCATCCTTGTGCCTGCTCCCAGATGAAGCAGTGAAAACATAGTCTTGAACAAACTGCAGAGCAGCTCCGGTGTTGCGTGGTCGTCCACCTTTATGTCGAAGACTTCTTACAGCATAGACGATAGCCTTCTTGGATTTGTGCGTGGTTAGGTTGAAGTAAACTGTAGTGTCATCACTATATTGTAGGACGGCTACTCGAACTTCGTTTTCATCTGTGGCCAACTCATCAGCCATTCTTCTGATGAACTCTCGAATAGCTGGTAGACCATTTCTGGAGTCATCCGACCCATCAAGGAGAAATACTATGTCTCTCTTGTTGCTTCCTGTGTCAACAAGGTGATACATCGATAGACAGAGAATTCAAGAACTGCTTGTTCAAGACTTGCTCATTTTTGTCAGCATGAGCAAATTGAAACTTTTAAAGTGAGCATTGAAAGAAAGATGAGCTATTGTTCTGGATTGTTATTCAGAGAATAGCTTTTCAAGAAGCATCTTTTTATCCGAAAAGATGTATGAAGGAATTTTTTGACTCCTCTTCAACTCTGAAGTGGACGACTGAAAAAATGTAAGGTACTTACATTCTTAAAAGTCCTAGAGTACAAGATCTATTACAAGAGTAATAGCTTTTTAAGCATGGGCAGTCGCGAGTGTCATGCAACAGAAAAACACCTAAACATTTCCTAGTTTTATCACAGCATCATCAATTATTAGAATTCCTTTAGAGAAAGAGAAAGATTTTGAGACAGCAGCAAGTATCATTTTGAGAACAATCATATTTCTTCATTTTAATTTATAGACATATCAACAAATGTGCAGTTCTTACCTACTAAATCAGAGATTCCATTCATGGTTCCCTCAGTGTCTATGTTTGTGTTCAGTGTAGCAACAACTTGTGATTGAATTGAAGGCAACATGGATACATCAGGCACCATGTATGTGAATCCAGGGTTGTAGGCAATCATTTCCAACTCTGACAGTTTGGCACCTCCCACTCCAACCCCCACTGACACAATTTCATGCTCTTTAAGAGCAAAAGCTGGGCTTCTCACATTATCAGTGGATGGTTTAGTGCTTAGAAGAATTAAAATCTGGGGCACTCCTTCTAGTCTTCTACTGCCCGTTGAGGCAGTGAAGACACTGTGCCTCACAAATTGGAGAGCTTCCCCAATATCAAGACGTCTCCCACCCTTGTGCCTTAAATTGTCGATGACATTTAGAATGTCATTCTTTGACTTGTGAGAATTCAGATCAAAATTGACCTTGGGGTCATCGGCAAACTGAACCACAGACACTCTGTCTTGGCTCTCATCAATAGAAAGGCTCTCTACTATGCTCTTAACAAAGAGTTTTATCTCTGAGAATCCATTTCTTGTGTTATCAGAGCCATCCAGTAGGAACACAATATCTCTTTTAGCAGCATTACTTTGTACTAAGACAAAACAAATTAGTTTCAGATATTCTGATAGCACATCAAAATCGCCATGTTTAAAACGCCAGCCAAATGAGATTTGTCTTACCTTGCTGTAGAACCAGAGTCAGTGCATCATTTGGAAGGCTGACATAGTTATTCAGCTTTTGTGGTATGGTGTTAAGTTCACTGAATTCCTTCACTTGGAAGGCGAAGGAAGGGTTGTGTGAAATCGCCTCAATCTGCTTCGGGTCTGCATTCTTGACACCGACACCAAATGGTACGACTCCCTCCGTCTTCAGGACACCAGCAGGTTCTTTCACATTATCCCTGGACCTGCTACCACTCAGTACGATGAGAAACTGAGGGACATTTTGAGAAGCTCGGCTGCCATGCCTTTCAGAAAATATAGTGTCCTTCATGAATCGTAGAGCCGATCCTGTATTTAGAGTCCGTCCACCAGCCAGTGACATTGCATCAACAGCTCTGATCACCTCATCTTTGGTTCCAAACGTGTTGAGGTAGAAATTTGGAGTTGGCCTCTCACTATGCTGAACCACTGAAACTCGTACACTGTCAGTCCCAATGTCAAGTGGATCAATGACTTTCCGGATAAATTCCCGGACGTAGGGAAAATCTGCTCGAACACTGTCTGAGCCATCAATGAGGAAGGCAACATCCCTTTCACCTCCAGAAAGAACTGAAGAAATAAAATACCGGTCAAATTTTGACTTACATTTCAGTTATTTTATCAGCTTAAACAAAGAAATATTCAACTCACCAGTTTCTTCAGGGAATGTTACTGGCACATCTGTGTCGCCAACAACTGTTATCAACTTTGGCATGACTAATTCAGCCAAAGCCGGTAAGTCAGAGAATCTTGCTTCATGGTAAGCTAACTCTGGGACAAAGGCGACTGTTTTCAGTAGATTATTATCTGCTTGCCCAGAACTGACTGTAAAGGTCAGAACACCAGCCAGAGCCAATTTATCGGCTACGCTTTTGACTTCATCCTGGGTTGGACCACCTGTGATCAGAACCAAAACCTGCTGGACACCCTGTCTCCGGCGTGAACCAGCTGATGGCTTGAACATATTGGCCAGGGCATAATTCATGGCAGCTCCAGTATTGACAACAGTGCCTCCAGTGATTCTGAGTTGAGACACTCTATCCACGACATCTTGCCTGTTGCCAAAGCTGTTCAGATAAAACTCAATTCTTGGACGCTCAGCAAACTGCAGGAGACCAATCTGGACCCTGTCAGGACGTACATCCAGCTGGTTCACCACGTTGATAATGAAGTCTCTAACGTAGGGAAAGTCAGTATTGCCAACGTAGTTTGAGCCATCCACAAGGAAGACAATGTCTCGGATCACCCTTTGAGTCTGCACTGTGGTTATCTCCACCACTAAGAGAAAGCACAGAAACAAAGAAAAGTCATCATTTGTACAGCACCATTAGCTTCCTGGCCCTAGAAGAGCCAATATGCATTAACAGAACAAATGAAGGTATGGTATCTTCACGACGTGGACATTTAGCTCAACTCTCCTGGCTATCGTTAGTGAGCTTTGGAATGCTAAAGTTCAACTGCTAAACTGCTAAATATTACCTGGCTCGGTGGGTACTTCTGTCACCACCACTCCAGCAAGTGTTGAGAGTGCATTCATCATGGTCTTCGAGGCCTGGGTGGAAAACCGAGCCAGAACACGCAAGTCCCTCAGCGAGTACATGGCGGTGTCAGTAAAGGCAATCTGCTTCAGCTCTGCTTCATCTGCAGCCTTGGAACCTGCAGCTAAGGTCAGGACACCCATTTGGTGCAATGCCCTAGCAGGTTCCTCCACACTGTCCCTGGACTTTTTACTGGTCAACACCAGTACAAGCTGGGGTACCCCGCGTTGAAGACGACTACCCTTGTCAGATCGTATCATGTTTGTCCGCACAAAGTTCAAAGCTGCGCCAATGTTGATTGTAGCCCCGGGTCGTGGTTTGATCGCGTCCAAAGCAGTTTTTATTGCCTCGCTGGTTCCATGAGTGTTGAGATCCATCTCTAGTCGAGGGACGTTGCCGAACTGGGCGACACCAACCTGAACTTCATCTGGACCGATTGGCATGGTGTCAACAAAGCGCTTGATGAAGTCACGCACAGCTCCGATGCTCTGTGAGCCCATTGTGTTGTCAATTAGGAAAATGACATCTCGTTTCCCAGCTGTCAATACTGAAAAGAAAAGAAGAAATATTAATAATCTTTAAGTGATGAAGGCTAGTAAAACCAGCTAAGGAAATTCTATAATATAAATATTTTACAATCGGATCAAATTATTTGGCTTATTTATTAAGTACTACTGACATTCTGATAGAAATAAGGATGTTAAGTCAAAATTTTAGACTTTGATTGAGGATCAAAGTCTAAAACTGTGTTTAATTTTGATAGCTGCGCATAAATAAGTCGTACCAAGAAAAAGACATTATATTTGAATTAAAATCAATGTTAATTTAAATTTGGATTCATACAGAATTATTCTAGTTTTTGTTTTTTTGTTTTTGTTGGTGGTGGCTGTTATTGTCTCCTTCAGCTTCTCATGCTGACATTATCATTGTGCTTTCTGCTTGGGAAAAAAATACAGAACAAAAAAGTAAAAAAGTTCTGCTTGGACTGCTTGCTTATCACAACCATTTATTTGAAAGGAAAAGCTCGACTGAATTAATTTATTACATTTCCTAATGTCATTTAACAATAATCCTGGCATAAAAAAATCTGATTTTGTTAAATGTTAATGACTGATCTTAAATCTGAGTATCTCCCTCTGCAGGACAGCCGTCTGTTTTTTGGTCTCTTTAATGAAGAGTCTCTTTAATGTCCTTTCCCTGAGTTAATTATTGAAATATATCTGCCTTTAAAAGCTCAAACATTGAAATGATTCCCAGAAAAATCGCATTTTCTGAAAATAAGTTCTCATACAACCTTCCCTCAGATATAAAAAAAAATTCCATATTACAGAAATTTGTATATTTATATATATATATGTGTGTGTGCTTTAATTTGTGTAATTTTGTTTAAAACCAGCATTTAAAACCAGCATGTGTCTGATTTTTACTTCAGATTTTTGGGGGAAAAATGTCAAATTTATGATGTTGAAGTATCAAAATCCTGAAAGGCCAAGTGAATCAAATATATGTTTGGCTTTAACATAAACTGAACTAATGTAAATGGTTCCTAAAGTTTTCAGTATGGAGTCTAACTACTAACATAAATTAATTACTAATGTTACAATCCTCCATTGTGATTGTGAATAATGTCATTTTAAGACTACTTTTACTTTCATTTTGACCATTATTTATAATACTTTTACTTTTAGAGCACTTCCACACCCACAATCCCCGCCAACATTTACAGAGAGGTTACATACCTTCTATGTACTCATTCTGAACTATAATGGTGCGCTGGACCACCCCGTGAACATACGGGGCCAGCTGGTCCCCCATGTTTGCCAAATCACTGAACTCAGGAGCTGACAGGACAAAACTTTTATCTGTCGCGACGGCTTCCAGATCTGCTGTGGCCGCATCACCAATCGCCACACCGAACGTGATAACACCCGCCCTCTTAAGGGCCCGGTCGCTGGCACCAGTGTCATCAGTGGACGGACCAGCACTGATGATCACCAACATCTGGGGCACGCCCTCCTCTGCCCTGCCCCCAGTTGTTTGGCTCAAAAGGCTCTCCACCACTTCCTCCATGGCAGCCCCCAGGTTCGATTGGTCGCCCCCGGGGTAGACAAGACCCTTCACAGCCTCCAGGACCGATGCTTTGCTGTCATAGCTATTTAGATAGAACTGTATCTGTGGGTCTGCGTTGTACAGGGCCAGGGCCACCCGAACGGTGTCCCTGCCCACGTCAAGTCGCTCAATGACCCTCAAAACCAAATCACGTACAAAGGGGAAGTTTGCCGCTCCAACGTTCTGCGATCCGTCAATTAAGACAACTAGGTCAGCTGAATCTTGAGCTTTAAGGAGAGAAAAGAGAGAAAACAGAACAAAATGGAACGTGTGAAGGCGTTAACACAGTGAGACAGACATGAATTCGTGCTAGCATAACACGCTATGTGTCAGGTGACAGTGAACAAATCAATTACAACATCGCAAACACATCATACTGCATGTAGGCTGAACCAGGGAGACTTCCTGAGGTGGTGTCATCAGTGATTCCTTCCCTGAGCGTAGTGATTGATGATCGATTGATCTCTGACAGTTTAATGACACTGAAAAGTTTCTCAAATTGCGTTGTTAATTAGTTCCAGCAGACACGACGTGAGTCAAAAAAACAGCGCAAGTTGAATTAATTAGTCTCTTAGCTAAACTTAAGATAACTATTCCCTGTTCTATACTGAACTTTATTTAATAGAAATCTATTTTAAGTTGACAAACAAAATTAAATTTTTTTAATATAGTACAAAAAAATATCGCCATCTCGTCTTCAGCAATTTCTTGCGGGTCACCGAGGTCGTCACTGATTAATAGTATGTTAGGCGTTTTTATTCCGATTTGTTGTACAGTAACATGATATTATGTGCTTTCAATGGTTTACTAGTAATTTTATAATTCCAATATTTGTGGCTGACAAACATCACTCTTGTCTTCAGCCACTTCTTCCTCATTGCGGGTCACGAGGGTTGGTACGGGTTAATAATGTATTATATTGTTTATTCTTGTCTATTGTATAGGAACATGATATTATGTACTTTTATCTGTTTATTAATTATTTTACGATTCCAATATTTGTGATGAACAGACGTGGAGTAAAAGTGGAGTGTAGGAAAATGATGTAATGTATATTAAAAACCGACCTATAATCGAGAACTTGCAGCAGTCATATGATCAAAGTGTCTGACTGAGTGCTGACGACGTCCCTATGTAGGAATAGCTGAAAAAAAAAAGTTTTCAAATATGTTGTGATAATGGATCTCGGTCGCTAATAGACCCTGGGTGCAAATCTAATTTACAAAACTTTCTTGAATTTCTCACTAAATAATTTGTTCATGCGATGAATAAAGTTACATATTTAAGGTTCGCTTTTATATTATATATGTTTTACTTATATGTGACGTGTCCTTTCTGTGCTCTCCGTTGTGTTCAGCCCTCCCATGCAGACTCTTGTTACAGACCTCAGATAAAGTGACCGGTCATGATCCTGTGGCCTATCCTTGGTTCCTACAGGTTCAAAGTACTTTAGAACATTTTACATTTATTATCTAGTTTTCTAAGAATTTATTTGAAATTCCCAGAAAACTGCTATGGCATATTCCACTTTATTCACCCAGAAATGTAAATATTCTCTAAGAACTTCTCCTGTAGGCCAAGAATGAGTCCAGGCAGGATCATCACCGTTTCAAATACAGAATACTGTACATACTTTACACAGATAGACATTGTGACTGATATCAGACAAACACCGTGACCCATAAAGACAAACACAAAATGCAACACACATAAGCAGTTGTGCATGGTTAGCTATTGTTAAGAGATATAGAGATCTGAGGAAAGACGTCCCCGAGATCAGATTCTTGTTCAAGATTGTTAATCTGAGGAGTTGTGTGGGATTATTCTGCGGCTGTGTGTAACTATTGTTACTAAAAAAAAAAAAATCCTCGATCAGTGGCGTATTTAAATATCTGGTCCATTTCTGGAAAACTCTTCCCAATGCAAACTCATTTACAGAAGTTGTGTCATGTTCACACCCTATGTAACGCCCTAATCCACATGTGTCAAATCTATGGCCCAGTTGAATCTACTTAATTTGGAGAAAAGCAGTTATAATCTCTTCAAAGTTACTTTTTCAGATCAAAAGGCTGCAGGTACAATAAATGTGTTGACTATTTGACCTGAAACATAGGCTGAATATTGGCCCCTTGTGTGATCAAGTTTGACACCCTAATGTGGGATGTTGTCAGGGCGTCAATCACATGCAAATATAATTGTGGTTTTTTTAGAGCATTACGTAAATATTAGGACAAAAACAAGTGAGGTTAATTTTGCAAGTGGAAGGTTATTCTGGTTAAAAAAAATTCAACTTAATTGTGTTAATAATAAAATCCAGTCACATGTGCGGCAGCATCTTCCTGCACATGTAGACACATTAGTATGGTAGTGACACTGGTCCCATTTCATTACCTGTCCCTCCGTCAGGCACAGGGGCCTCGTTTGCCACAGGGGGGGAACCACCTGACCGGGTCACTGCGCCGCAAAGCCCCACAACTAAATCTGGGATAACATCCCGCAAAGCCAGGAAAGAGTCTACACTGAACACATGAGTGTGGTGAGGCAGGCTGGCCATCTCCCTGAGCTCCGAGTCCACCGCATCCTGAACTCCAACCGCGAACATCTCCACGCCCATGAGCCTCAGCGCCTGCGCCGGCACGGCAACGTCGTCCTGGGACCGCCCGTCCGTCAGCACCACCACCAGCTGGGCCGCCCCTTCGGCGGCACGGCTGCCGGAAGCCACGGTCAAGTGGGTACGGATGAGGAAATCCAGACCCAGGCCCGTGCGTGTGCCCCCGCCACGGTAAAACAAAGACTTGACGTGTGCCAGGACCCCCTGTGTGGTTGGGTAGCTGTTGAGCTGGAACTCGGTTTCGGGCTTGTTATTGTACTGTGCAAGGGCGAATTTAAACCGGCCCCCTCCAACCTGGTGCAACACTTGAATCAAGCGGAATAGAAATTGTCTGACATGCTCAAAGTTCTCTTCTCCGATACTCCAGGATGAATCCACTAGAAAGTATATATCGGCTGCCAACCCTTGAGCACAATCTTCAAGAGAGTTTGGAGGACAGAAGTGAAGAGCAGTAAAAACAGATGCTCGTGTTCGGTTCCACAAGATCGTTCTGCTGCCAGACATTCATAACAAAACTGAACTGTTCTAAGTTTGACAGAATATTCTGCTTCTGGAAGCACGACTGAAGTCAGGCTTCCCCGTCAGGAGATCGTCATGGGATTTTTGTATAATAGATATACACAGATGGGTTTACATTTTTTTCCAACAATGAGGTGTAATTAAATTCTACTGCTTTAACTGTATGATTATATATTTTTCTAGAGATGTAGATAAAAAATAAAACCCAGTGAGCATCAACAAAGAAAAACAAGCCAATCAAATGGAGCACACCTTAAAAACTAGGATGGGTTTGCTTCGACTTACCTTCCTGAGCATCAAGATTGGGGGGGAGTCCTGCGAACAGGACGGCCAGGAGGGCAAAGAGCGGCAACAGCCGAGGCCGCCTCATGTTGGGTCACTGAACCAGCAAAGGGGGCGCCCTGCAACCCAGAGACAAAAACAATGTTTAATAAATAATTGATATATACTTTATTAATAACGCTATTAATGAAATAAATAACACTATTCATGGAATAGTTAATAACCAAAGTGTTTTTCTTGTACTGTTCAGGGGGCCGTGTCACATGTGGGGGTGGGCCACATCCGGCCCGCGGGCCAGAGTTTGGGGACCACTGCTATAAAGTCTGCCTACCAGCCAAGTGTTCAAATGATTATGGTGTACATCTTTAAAAGCTTCTATGTTTGAATTTAAATTGAAATAATCTCGTCTACCCCCATTGGGTTCAGGACGTAGCGCTGCCGCCCGTGTTAGCCAATCGGTAGCAGCCCTGGTGAAAACTGGCACTGATGAAAAACACCTGTCCAAACCAGCAGACCAAGTGCTTTAACAACCGACGCCCGCTGCTCAGGATCGTATTTTCCAAACTCACAAATGAATGTGTTCTTAAGGGTGGGGGTGGGGGGCGTCGGTCTGGAAAGTCCAGCTTCACCATAGAGGACTGTGTTTTCTATTTGGACACGTTTTCCCCCATTGTGATGCTTAATCATGTCATAGGAAATGAAAGAAAAATAACACTTGGATCAACACTGAGTTAAGTCATTTAGCTGATGGAGCTACACACACACTTATAGTGGAGTGTGTGTGTTTGGAAGCAGAGAGAATACAAACATTTGTTTAACTGATAGTAGAAGAAATATTCCCATGTTTAATCTGTTTTAACATTAAGACATCCAAAAAAAAAAAATTGATCCATTAAAAATTGAAATTAGCGTTAGCAACCAATCGCCAGACATCCTGTTGTATCATTGCTTGCTAATGTCATTTACATGAACCTGCTGTGATTGGTTGGAGCAAATGTGGGCGGAGCAAAGAGGATGAAAGACACCAGTGATCCCAGCATTTGTGACGTAATTCAAAACAGCAGAGAGAAAATGCTGAAGGTCAAAACATCAGACGTGGAGTTTTTTAGGGGTCACCACACTGTTGTGTGTTGACCAATCACGTCACAGACTTCTACCGGATTTCTCTCATTGAGAAAATATTTAAAGAGATGCAGCGAGTCGATGTGAGCCAGGGATTCAAACCGACGATGAACAGACAAACGACCTGATGATGGAGGGGGGGGGGGTCTGAAACACAGAAACAGTTTGGTCCCACTGGACCTGAACCTTTCATCTGTTAATTCCTGTTGGTCAAATACACACACACACACACACACACACACACACACACAAACAATGACTGGTTTCTTCTCCTCCTGCAGGAAAAAGGTGGAGCGAAGACATTTTAACGCCTCAAAAACCAAACGGAAATCAAAAGATTAATCATCAGGAGGATTTAATACCCACTCATCATCACACTCATGACTGGAGAGAAGGTAGGCAGCTGTTCCAGTGTCTTTAACAACCCCCCTACCCCACCCTGGAACAAATAAAAGCTCAGTAACACCGGCCTCATGTGGACTATATAATCAGATTTACTGTATTCCTGCTTTATTTGGAATAAAAGAGGAGTCCTTGTTTACTTTTTCCACTGTCAAATAGTTTATGTGTTTGTTTGAGGAGGGAGGCAGTCACCATGGTTACAGAGGTACAGGTATGCCTGCTGCCCTCAAGTGGAAGATGCTCTTATAACACTAAGATGCTTTAACTCTACGATGTTTTTTTATTCCACTTCTTCCAACAATTATGAGAGGATTCGGTTTGACGAACTATTGATTGATCAGATTTTAATGGAGGCGGTGTCAGGTTTTTAACATCATAGATCATCTCTGATGGATGTTTACTGAGTGTTTCTTGTGGGTCTGTGTGGAAGCCATTCTGATTGATGGGGTTTTAATGATGGTGGCTTTAGGGAGGCGATCTCCCTCTGATTGGTTCATTAAAAGCTTTTTTTCCAGCTGCGTATTGGCCTTTTCATCGCAGCGGTTGATAACCCAACCAAGAGAGAGGAGGAAATTCTAACAAGCAGCAAATAAAACTCAGCCTGCAGAGATCCCATCGGATCACAATGAAGCCGTTACGTTTGTGTGATTTGAAGTGATTCAGTGTCAGATGTGGAAACTGTCGCCGTCTGCAGCGGCTTCTGGACCCAGTTACTCTGGGATTTTAGCGACTGTGCCTTCGGTCCTCCGGTTACATTCTTCTGTGCTGGTGCGGTGAAAGGTTTCTTTCACAAGCAGAGGAAAGAGTTGGTCACCAGCATTTGAACGGGGGCCATCTCCATACAGCAATAATTAATTATAAACACATGGCTGTCATATCGAATGCGGCGCTGCAGCGCCGTGTTTATACTGGGCTGGGTTCACTGTTTATGCAAACCAGACGGATGAGAATCATTTTGCAGGAGTGGAGGGGAAGGGTTGGGGGGGGGTACTTTTGCATCACATTTTTAGACAGGCGCATCATTGTGTGTCCTGAAAAAACACTAATCTCCAGAAGCCTTTGGGGTTCAGCTGCAGATTCAGTAGCATTTATGCTGAAGCGTGATATTTGGTTCCATGACCTCTGATGAGGAGTATTAAAGCCACGACTCCGCTGGAATTCCTTCCATCTGACACATGAAAGTCAAAGCTGTGGAAGGAATTCCCTCGCCCGGTGAGAAATGTGTGCTGTCACTTCAAAAGATGAGGAGCCTTTATTTCTAAAGGACGTCTCGTACGCCTGCGTTGGTCGTCCAGAAGATTTCCTCAGGTTGCATTTACATATGCTCATATTTCGTCCACTAGGAGGCGTAAGCAGTTGCTTCTTAGAATATTTGGAGGATGAGTATTCCGTGGGTGGGCAATTCATTTTAACAAGGGGCCACGTGAGAAAACTGAATTGTGTTACGCCAGCAATAAGTTGAACTTAATTCTTCTCAACTTTCTTCCATTAATTTAATTTTAATTTTAATTTTTAATTTTTTAATTTTATATACTGGTTTGATCCCCGAAGGGAAATTAAGACAGCACACTCTAGCTACTGATTACAAACGCATGCATACATATTTGTGAGTACAGGCCCCTGTATCACACACACACACACACAAGGGGGCCTGTAGGCATGCAGGGGAGGTAGAGTGGCAGGCAGCTCCTTCTTGGTGCGCCTCAAATGAGCAATTTGTAAAGGGGACGGCACCTTGCTCAAGGGTGCCTCGGCAGTGCTCCGGAGATGAGCTGACACCTCCCACTGTTAGCTCACCTCCGGGTATTTTTGGGGGGGCGGGAGCGGGAATCGAACCGCCGATCTTAAATCATAGGACGACCCGCTCTACCGCCCGCTTTACCACTGAGCCACTGCCGCCCCCATTATATAAATGCGATTTAAATTAAATATAATGAATAGCTGGCAATGCTAATCGGAAGAATGAAAAATCCCTGTAAATATTTATATTAAGCAATGTGACATTGTGGTGTTTAATTTATGTAATTTATGATTGGCCTCACGTGGGCCGGACAGAGACGTACAAAGGGCCGGATGTGGCCCCCGGGCCGCAGTTTACCCATATCTGGAGTATGGGCAAACTCCACCAATGAGGTTGGGTTGTTTGTTTGCAGGACGACTGAAGAAGTCCCAAACAGATTGAAACTGATCTTTTTACATCGTTGGGCTTGACCCACGTCTGATTCTTTGAGATGACGATGGGATTTTGAAGAGATGAAGACAAAATAATGATGATTCGTTCTTAAATCTTCGACATCCCAAAATAATTTGAGTGTCTTTCCTACAAAAGACTCCTGAGTTCACAGTCATTATCCCAGCATGCTTTGGGCCGCTCGCTGCAGAGAGACCTATGTAGAGGCATTGGGGAGTGATGGGAAAACATGTTGCAGCACCTCCAGGTGCATGCTGGGATGGTGTGTCACAGCTTCGGTGGTTTGACATATTCTAAGGGTGCGTTTGACGACACTGAGGCCCGTCAGGCAGAGCTTTAACGACATTTCAACACTCGGCCGTCTCATTGCGTGATCCAACCACCACCATAAAGACAAAGATAGCCCAGCGTTTGAGTGTGGAGGCGTCGACGTTGTGCAGTGAGCAGAACGCAGAGCGCTGAGCGCCGCTCGCAGCGATACGTCCTGGTCAACGGCTCTATTTATAGGGAACGGCGTCGGTTTGTGATCGCTGAGAGGACGGCGTGCCCAAGAGCTTTCAGAGGCTTGTTTGCAGCTGGACCTCACACTCTCATTTATGGCAAGGACCACACACACACACACACACACACACATATAAACTCTTACACAAGCCTGCAGCCTGGATGACCCAACATTAATTGCATGTTTTGCATTACGATAAGAAAAGATACGCGACTCAGAAACAAAAGGTGTAGCTTCAGTTTCAGCTTGAACACATCCGACTGAAACAAGCCAGGCATGACGCGCCAAACAAAATAACGCTTCTATATAAAACGTCTGGTCATAGCTGCGAACCCGCAAACAGTTTTCACCAGCGTTCTGCTCTCCACGTGTCATCTCAGGACTCTTTGACTCTCACTGCTCTGTTTAACATCTTTCTCCGCCACAACAGGAAGCTGTTTCCAATCGGGAAGCTCCATAAACCACCTCAAACCAGCAGCTAACCAAGGTAGCAGCAGCAGCCCGGTGGAAATTTAGCTGTTTAGCAGATGGATGTTTCCCTCTGGGGGGAGTGGAGACAAAAGCTGATAAAGGAGAGTGAACATTTGATCTAAATGGATAGAAACATCTCATCCAGATGTGATGGTGGGACAGTGGGTACCTGGGGTTGGAGCCTAAAGCATTCCTTTAAAAACGCATTTTACATTAGAATTAAACATTAGAATTTGCATTTGCTTCCACGCTCGACCCAGACATCCCATCCTCGTTTTGGACGAGGTTTCTGCTCTTATGTTCACGTCTGCTGCATCTCATCCTGTCACAGACACACGGGCCTAAGCTGAAGTATCTGACATCCTGGGAATGAAACCAGGCTTGGCTGAATCCCACTGTTTCACGTCAAAACCTAAAAGAACTAATATCACTTTGTCCTTCCAGCTCCCCCCAGTGGTCAAGTTGGAGACCAAACGCTGGCTCTCCCACGCTGAACATCCTGCATCAGCAGCTGTGATGGATAACGCAGACGACTGCGTTCAAATTCCACACTGTCAGAAAGTATCTGCTGGATCATCGAGCCAAAAAACGCTTGAAAGTTAAACAGCGCAGCATTAACGATATCTTTTAATACGAGCAGAGCTGTTGTAGGATAAACACACACATATTTACGTAAAGTTAATATGAATCGTGATTCTAGGAAACCCCCTCCTGTGTGTTTATCAGTGAACATAATTTTGTATGTTTCTGAGTTTTACTGGATGGATAAAAAATATGCATTTCTACAGTAAAAGCTGTCATCTTTAGCTTTACGTCCATTTGCGACGTGACTCAACGCTGCCACCCACTGGCAGCAGGAGGAACTCCCCTGCAGAAGCCTGGGTCTCCACATGAACAAATCAGCGATGAAGACGATTGAATCTGCGGCCCCAGAGACGTAAAGATGTGACATGTGGGCTACAGATGAGAGGAGGATGGATGATGAAGTTAAAGGGGGGGGGGGGCTTCAGGTTTCACAGCTGGGCGGTGTTAGTGCGTCTGACACCTGGCAGTTGTAGCTCTAAAACACATGGCCAACATAAACCCACACGACTATAGCTGGGAATGAGTTCAAGTATTACATTTAACACCTTTAGTGAGAATGAGCTTTTGTTCTGGTAGGTTTTTTTTAGCCAATCAGGGGTGTTTTAATTCCCTTAAAGACAAAAAAAACCCCAGGATGCCACCATCAAACCGCCAAACATCCCAACCGATCAAAGGTGGACGTGTCCTTATAAAGTCTGAATGTCTGAAAAATGTTCCAGACATCTGCGCTGCATCACGGAAAAAAAAAAAAAAAGGCTGAAAGCTGGAGCGAGAGGAGCAGCCATAAAACATGTTGACTTAAACTGTATATCCAGAGAGCCTCGGATACTCAGAACGTCATCCTCCCTGCCAGTGGAACACAACAGATGAGCCTCCGAGGGAGACGCAGCATTGTCTTCATTTCGCTAGTTAATTCTCTTAAAACTAATCAAATCTCAATCATCGCTTCAGAAACGGGGTTCATCTCTCCGTATCTTAGCAACAGCTTTCAAAACACACGTGTGGAAACAGTAGTTGATGGATGCCTCAGGTCATGTGACCTTGAATTTTTTTTGTGGGGGGTAATCATCTCACAATGCAAAGACATCTGAATTCCTCCCATAACTGGTGGAAGTGGAGGGTTAACAGCTCCCCCACCTCTTTAGTCCAGTGAACCAGAGACCTGCTGGTTCTTCTGGTTCTTCTGGTTCACCTGGACGCTCGTGTGGAAAACACTTCCTCCACACGTTTCCATTCCAGCGCTCCTCTCACAGAGGGTGTGGTTGGAGGGTGGGGGGCTACTGCTGCAGTGGAAACATCTCCGCATCCAAGTCCTCTTCCATAGAGCGGGAATGTGGGTGGGGAGCGTTTAAACACTCGGATGTGACACGATCATTACCAGATCATCTCCTGGAGATGATTCATTTCCAAGCAGAAGTTCAATCCAAGATAGCAAATCTTCAAAAAGTACCATCACTGAAACATCTAGTGATTGATCAGGTTCTGACGGGAGGCTTAAACAACGTGTTGCACGGGTGATGTGATCTCATCTCGACACTTCTGAGATGTCTTTTTCATCTACTCGACACACACGCAATAAATTAAAGTTTGTACGAACCGAGAGTTTCAAACGGAAGGCAGCATTTTAAGACTTTTGAGGAAAAAGTGACCCATGCACGCTCCTCTGCAGAGACACAACATTGCTGAGGTTTCCTTCCTCACCTCTTGCCCTCGGAGCACTCTCACCACTTAAGTATACGCTGCTAAACACACACTATGTGATATTTACGAGCTAAATGCCAAAACTCTGCAGCACTGTGATTTGGACACACACCGTGAGCGCACATGTCAGGAGAAAAGCTACAATACTGTCAATGCAACATCATTGCCGAAGTTATTAACACATGCATTTGTAGGAAGGAAGCATCTTCCTGCAAAAAAAGAAGCCAGAACTCACCCTGAGCTGAAGCAGTTTTACTCCACTGTATTTGAGTTTTAGGACAAATTAAAGTTTAAAATGACTGCAAGCTGGACTTCTGGTCATTATCCTCCTGGTAAATTCCCTTTGTTGGCTTTTCCAGCAGCTCCAAAAAGGAAGGCTTTCTGAGCTGGGCGGTGATAAGGAGGCAGATAGGAGATGCAGAAAGAGAGGGGTCCGGAGTGAAGGGAGGGAAAGGTTGAGAGGAAGAGAGGCAGACACCAGCCCAGTCTCCAACCAGAGGAGCTGTGGTGCTGAGTTCAAGGCTGGGATGGGACAAACTTCCAAACTCCTGGAGTTCTGCCATCCCTCTTCCTCCTCCCACTTTCTCTAAAGAAAGGGGGGAAAAAAGAGAAAGAGGAGGGGAGTAAAGAACTAAATGAAAACCAGACACATCGCCCTGTTTGGTCTGGATGTGAGCAGTGGGGAGGATGATGTCACGACTTCAGGGGGAGGGCTTTGTCTTTACCTTTTCCTACAGTTTACCGTTTCTCCATCCACCTCTGTAGGACCCTTCTTCCTCGCCAGCATTTTTGCAGATTATTTTGGGGGGGTTTTTTTGGAAAACAAACCCAAATTAAAATTGTCATATGTCACTTTTTCCACTTGTTTATTTATTTTTTTGGTAGATGTTATGCTTTGAGAAACAAGCATCCTTTGACAAACAATTTCAAGGCAGACGTGTTTGTCTTCAGGGCGTCTGCGGCGTGACGTGAAGAACATTCTACAGGTTAATTGATGACTGTGAAGAGGCGTGAATATCAAGTTTCTGTATATCGGCCTTTTGATGGACAGGTGAAGGTCTGCCCCGCCTCCAGATGGATAGCCTCCAGCCCCTGTTGATCCTGAAAAATGGATGGATGGATGGATGGATGGACGCCTGTTAAAAAAAAGCAGGACAGGCGTGTTACGTGTTCTCTTTGTGACCCACAACCTGCAGATTCAAATAGCAGCTAGTAGCATTTAGCGGCTATCTTACAGAAGGAGAGTAGACGACTATGCTGAGAAAGATGAACGGCGTTAAGAAAGAAACCCATCCAAATGCATTATTTGAATTTGCATTTAAATAAAGCACAAATAAAACTACATGTTCCTGCTGAAGAGGAAACCCAGTGATGTCAGCGATGACATCACCAACACCATAAAATGCAGGAAGTGGTGGGCGGTGCCTCCAATAAATCGTTCCACATGAGTGCAAACCAAAGAACATGCTATGAAATGCGATGAATGATGACTGAACGTCACACGTGTTTAGTTTCTGAGATGTCACTTCATCACAGGCAGAACCAATGACAAGGCGTCATGAATGAAACCAGATCCTACAAGATCCAATCAGATTTCAGTCCACTGATGGTGGGAACTTAAGACAGAAAACACTGTTTAGGTCAACGGGTGGACAATTTGAATGAAATTCTAATGCGCCTGTTGTATTATCTTTAGCAAATTTAGAAAAATATCATTAAATGTGGCATTAAATCCAGAAAAAACAAATAGTGAGTAGTTATTATCTACTTATGCTGATGCTTTCCAGGTGAAGTTTCTCCACCACAAACCGCAAAACATTCACAGCATCCTTCAAAAACCACTGAGGAAGGAGAGGGAGACTGAGGGAGCTCTTATGACATAATCAGAGTCTCCAGGTGCCCCAAGAACCCAGATCGGCTCTAATTACCCCCTTGTTGGAACAGACTCTTTCCCTGGAGTCTCTAGGATAAAGGGATAAAGATAATCCTTGTTGTGCTGCTACATCAGATCAATGAGAATTAATAAATAATAAAACAATAGTAATCAAAATAAAATAATGATGATAATAATAATTATAATAATAATAAAAAGAATAATAATAAAGAATCTGAGCGGAGAGTTTCAAGATCTGACTTTGATGTAAGTCCTGCTATCCTAAAACCAAAGCACAACATAGCTTAGTATAACAACATAGCTAAGCATAGCATGACATAGCATAGCTCAACATAGCATGTGCTGGGACGTGTGAATGTCTGACACTCTGTAGACATGATACGAGCCCTCATTAGCATGTTGCTGTCTGATGAACTCCAGGCCAAACAAGGGGAGGCTTGCAGCTGCATGTTTCCATTAGAGAGCTAAAACCGGACCGATTTCCCAGAGGGCAGTGGGGTCAGCCCTCTCGCCCTGACATCTGGCTGAAGTCTTATCTCTGCAGCTGGATCAAAGCTAAATTGTGTTCGCACCAGTCGTTGTTAAATCACCGCTGTATTAAGGTGCAGCATATGGAAGTGTTCACACACTGTAGTGATGGTTGCAGGTCATTACTCACACCTCTAACATTTCCTGTTGACTTGTTGTGGCGATGCTAGGCAACCGTTGTAGTAATATTCAATGACTCAGCAGAGATGAACACACACTCTAGCATAGTAATGTGTGTGTAACGGGTTTTGATCCATCCAGCTGTACCATATTGTGTCGGCATCCCTCAGGAGCGACAGCTGACCGTTCAAAACCCAAACAGCTGCTAGCTGATGCTAATTCTACGCTCATGGCCTTTGGCAGTTGCCTGAGTTGACCAGTCAGGGCACAGCTGGCAACTGTTTGATACCGGACACCAAAGAGACTTCCTGTGGGAGGTCATTTCCTGTGATGCTTTACAGCAGCGCTGCGTGACCTTCGTGATCAAACAGGTATCTGAGACGAGAGGCGGATTCTTCTGAATGACTGAAAAGAGCTGCTGGACGTTTATGTCAGCATCCAGATGATGATTCGGGTGTGGTTGACAAGGTTCCTGCATTATGTGGAAATTATGAAAGACAGGAAAAATCTCTTTAGGCTCCATAAATCTGTGCACACACACTCAGTGTTTATTTAATTCTCAAATAAAAGCACAGGACTCCCCTCCACATAAGTAAAGTATTCAATCTGCCGTCCTTGCCTTACCGTTAGGAACAAACTGTTCACTGGTCGCTCTGAGGAAAATGCATGAGCTGCTTCCACATTTGTTTCCATAGGGGCACCAGCAAATAGATGGGTGGAGATGGACTGGCCTTACCTCACTCCACCCGGGTCAGAGGAGGAAAGTATTAATACTCAAAGCTGCACTGGACGTTCAACAGAAGGAGGTACAAATACAGAAAAATGACACAAGGCAGTCAGGTTTCTTTTTTTTTCACCGTTAGGCATCTGGTTCAGGTTTTGGGATCCAACATGGAGGTTCCTCCAATCCCTTAGATGCTCCTAGAGGAGAGAGGGAGGCTGTGAAGGATCTGGAACGCTGCTGACTTTGTCCTCAATGAGCGATTTTATGGATTTTGTACCATTTGGTGCGACAGAAGATAAAGAAGTGGAAGTTTCCACATTTCAAACCCATTACTGCAACTCTCGTCTTGTCCACTAGAGGCCCCTTGTCAACTGGAGGCCACACCCGCCAACACACCTGTACCTAATATCCTCACCTCCTCTTCAACTGCCGATTCCCTCCAACACCCTTTCTACTTTTTCCTCATCGGATGGCCCCCACTTCTCCAGACCAGTCCCAGGCACTCTACAAGTTTGGGTTCTGTTCCTGGACCTGTTTACCTGCACTCCATGTAAGGGGCTCTACAAATAGGCGGAGCTCAAAGTCTGCAAACCTCTGAGGAAGATCAGCTCTGATATGGATCCACTCCAAAATCTTCGACTCTGCTGCATACCTTTGGAAATGCAGGTAGTCTTCAACATATGAACAGAATTGGTTCCAAGAGGTTGTTTGTAAGTTGAATTGTTCGTAAGTCGTTATTTAGTAAATTCCAATCTCTAATCTTCAATTGAGGTCATTCAAGTATCATTACTACTCTAAATACTAAAGTTCTGTTCTATATTTCTATTTTATAAGAATATAAACATGTAGCATGTAGCTTACCCTTAGAGTCAAAGAAGAGGAGGAGGAGGAGGAGGAGGAGGAGTTATTGTGGGTCAGAGTCAGAGTTGTCATCAGAGAGATGGTCACCACTATCACTATCTTTACTAGCCTTTGCTTTATCATCCATGATAAACAGGAAAGGATCCAAGGTACGAAGCCTGAGCTCTGAGATGCTCACAGAGACAACAACGAACAACAACAAGAGGGGGGACGAGTGTTGGAGCTGCGTGAACACAGCGGTGCTGCCCCCGCTGGGGTTGTGGCTGAAAGGGGAACTACAGGACAATGGTGAAATATGGCGGTGAGTGTTTGTTCATATCTCTAAATGTTCGGAAGTTGAATGTTTGTAAATTAAAGACTACTTGTATTCACATAAGTCCCTTCAGAATTTTTTTTACCCATCTTTACAGAAACATTTCTCAGTTGGCTTCAGCTCCTCCGCCCACGCTGGGAGGAGCTAAGATGAGAAGAATCAATGGGACCGAGGGACATGTGAGTAGGAAGTCGGATGTTCTCTTTATCACTGGAGGAGTCGACACACCATTAAATACTCTTTATTCAATGTAAGCAAAATGTTCAGTTCAGACAGAAAAGTATTTTGTAAAGACCTCTATAATCTCAGAGCCTCTTGACAACACGAAGGAATCAAAGTCACCTTTTATAATGAAAAGTGAGAATCGTTTGATCTCCTGAATAAATAGCTGACAGAGTTCAGGAAGACAGGTCACATGCCAAATATTCAGTTTCAGGCCGAGCCAAGTTCAACATCACATCAGGCGTCTGCAGATGCTTTAAATTAAACCCAGTTCATATTCAGTGAGACGGACGTTTGCTTCAGAGCAGCTATATTTCAGCTTCAGTCCTATATGAGGAAGCGTGCAGGGCGTTAGCACACAGGAGCTAGCTTCAGTGCATCACACGGGTGTGTTGTGTGTCTGTGGGTTTCATAGTGACACTAGTGTGTGTGCGCTGTACTTTCCACTTCTGAATAACTTGAACACCCAGTGACTCACAAACACGAATTCTGGTATTTCAATCAGGGCTCTATGTTATAGCAGTCATTTAATGGTAGCTGGGACGCTACCGCTAGTCTAGTGGAGTGCTCAAACTAGCAGTAAATATCGACCAATCAGAGCTGGTCGTATCCAACCTGCTGCAAAATTCTGGGCTACTTTTTGCATCCTATTCTAAATCATAAAACAGTTTTCAGTTTAACAAGGGTTTGTGACCTTCAATGCATGACTCGAGCCGCTAACAGCTGGTGCCTTTTTGGATCTGTTTTGGCCCGCGTGCCTCAGACGGTAGGAGTCCAACACTGGACAAAACCCAAAGACAACACATGTCACATGGATGTCACAACAAGTAACACACAAACATGCTTTGCAGATTTAAAAGTGACTTTTATTCCATCATAAAACCCGTTTCCTGCAGGAAGTTTGCAGGTTTGGACGGAGGAAAATGGCTGCAAAAGCAAAGAAGTAGGAATTAGTTTTTGTATCCTTGGGCACTAGCACACGAAAGTAAATCTACTTTGTATAATTTGTGAACTAAATATTGAGCAAAGTTCAAATGTAAATACAATCAGAGCTCTGACTCTGGGCTGCAGCTTCCATTCGGCCGGAGGGAGAGAACTGGATGCATCTCAAGACTCTGACAGATGTACCAGATGTACAGCAGTGTGTGTGTGTGTGTGTGTGTGTGTGTGTGTGTGTGTGTGTGTGTGTGTGTTCAGGTGTTAAACTGCTTACAGATGACATCGGTGGGGGGATTTTAAGCGGAAGGTAGGGGGTGTGGGGGCATCTTGTTGCTCCCTGAGTGAGGAAACAGAAACTTATCTCTCCTGCTGCAGATATTCTCTTTAGAACTTAACTTTGAGCATTTTGCTCTGCTTCCATTTGACTTTAAGACTATTTAGAATAACATTTTTGAAGCGTGACATCATTCTGGACGGGCATTGCCTTTCGGTTTGGCCGTGGGATTGAAAACGGAATGATAAGTCTTTAATCGGAGGCCAACAGTAGCGCCGTCGGACTCCAGATTGATAGATGTACATATTATCTGAACGGTTTCAACTTATCGTGTTTCAAACTAATAACTCCAACAGCTGCATGGTGGTCTGAGTTTGAATCCCAGTTGGAATGTGTACTCCGTGTAATCAGCTATCACTGGGAATGTGAGTGAACATTTTAAAGGAACAGTTCACCAAAAATCCAAATTCAGTCACCGTCTGTTCACCGACAGGAAGTCGAGTTCCTATATCGACTTGGATTAAACCCCAAACGTTAAAACCTTACAGTCTAGCTATCCCTCTCAATCCGAGGGACTTAATTAAGTGGGTAATTTTACTGCATGGTAATACTTATACTAGGGTTGTGTGTTGTTTGTTGGTGTGTGTGTCTGCATGCAAGATGTTGCAAAGGAAAAACTCACCAAAGTGAACCAAACTATTTATAAAAACTATTTTCTCTGTGGGGATCGGCCCGGCGCCCGTTAGATGTGAACCCCTTCGATGGTGCATCTGTTAAAGTTTCCTTTCTCCAGGATCAGCATTGGGATCGGGGGGAGGTTTGTATGTTTTTCTGCTTTGTCATTTCTGACTTAAAAGCTTTTCAACAACTGGAAGCAAACACTGGAGCATGCAATCATTATTGAAGTAGGAGGAAGGCGGACAACGGCCTTTTATTTAGCCGGGCCTGCACAGTGGGAGGTGTCCCCCTACCTCTGCTGTGGGGCTCCGAGGTCTTTTATTTAAGCATGTTGATTCGTCTGTGGAACAAACAATGGCGGCCATAATGGGAAAAATGTGTATTTTTGATATATGGTAGTAATTGAACTCATACACTGAGCTGCTAATCAATTATGAATAAAGTTTCACAATAAAACTAGATTCTATTGAGATCTGAATGTCCAAATGCAGATGGAGGGAAATGTGTGATCAAAATGGACTAATGATTTCTTCCATTATTTTTGACAACGTCTACGACGTCATCAAGGAATGGAGACATTTGGAAATTCAAAAAGCTAAATAGGAAGCAGATAATCCTAACAGCTGTCGATGAGCTGACCAAAGCAAAAATGTTCCGGGTCCACAAGGAGTTTTTATCATGAAACATGTTGCACAGCTGCACAACACACCAGTGTGATCCACTTCCTTTTGATTCCCTTCACTCCTACCAGGATTAATCTGCTCCTCTAGACGACACCGAGCGGTCCATGTGGTCCCAACCGTTGGACCCCATCCTGACATGGCTTCAGTCTCCAACCTGTGCACAGTGAGTTGCATCGGCGCCATGTCAGTCTTCATGTGCCTCCCCAAAATCTTAAACTTAACCCAACTTAACCAGCAATGCATCACAACCGTCTGTGAGCTGATGCCTCCCTGACTCCAGGAAAATATGCAAAGTCAGCACAGAAAGGCTTGGATTCCAATCCAGAACCGTCCTGCTGTTGGAGCGCCGGCGCTAACCACTGCTCGCCATGCTGCCATAAAAGCAGAGTTGGGTTTTTGTTTTTTTTTCATGTGGCACGCCATAAAGGAACAATGATAATCTCATAGAGACCATTACCCTCATCATCAAGGCAACCGCTGGTCGGTTGCGCTAACCGCTCAGATCAAAGGCGCCAATGCTTCCAACTTATGCTAATAACAGTAATCCCTCGCGTATTTGCACCTCAAGATGCACGGCTTCACTACATCGCGGATTTTTAGTAGGTAGTCACGTGATACCGTATGCGCATGCTATTGGCTGACAGCAACCGCAAGTGCGCTGCTTTCCAAAACTCACGAAACACAAACGCAAAAGTGTTTTTAACAGTCTATCAGAGTGTGGGAAAAGGTAATACAGATAGAAAGTGGTTTATTATCAGTATGGGGAGGGTTCATAAAAGTTTCAATACCGTAAATAATAAAAAAACAACAACATATTTTTGTCTAAGCTGCTACTTTTTTCTAGATAGCTATATTTGCACATACCTCCCCCAACCCTAACAGTCCCATTTCAGAGTTTCTACCCTTCCACCCAGTTTCATGTTCCCTAAATAGTTTGCAATGAATGGATGAAAACTTTCAAAAAAGAGGAAATCCATTCCTTTCTCTGGATGAAACATTCTCAACCCTCTTGGGTTTCAGCGCTATCAGGACCTTTTGTGTGATGGTGCTAATAAGTTTCTCGATGCTGTTGATTTGCATTAAACTCCATGCTAAGCTAAAACCAATGGTGGTGTTATTAGCCGACCGGGTATCTGACACCCCCTTTGAATTAGCATGTTTTAACAGTATGTCGTAGCTTCTTAATCGTGCCATTTAAACCATTATCCAGTTTAGGGACTTTGCATATATTCAAAGCAGCAGCAGTGAAAGTTAATCCGTCATCCAACGACTTCACTTCCCTGTCTGTCTTTTATTTGAATAAGACCGATGCCTTAGAGGACGGGTCTCCGTCCAAGTGTCATTACTCCATTCTTTCTCTTTGAAATGCATCCACGGTTCCGTTGCATCTTTTTTTTTTTTTCAATAAACCGCTTGGAGCAGTAGAGTCCACAAACATGATGCACACATATTTCCGTGGCCATTTAGGTTTTGGAAAGCCATTGTGGAATATTCCACTGTTAGTTTTCCCATGGCCAACCTCTGTAACCGTCTTACATGACAACGTCGGAGGAGCTGACCACACCTTCTTCCCACAACTCCCACTCCATCTCACTGGGAGGTAAACTGGACCAGATACTGTAATTATAAAATAAAGAGCAAATCCCTCTAAGTTACCTAGTAGACTGTTTCGCTTCTGAATGATTAGTGTTATCAGCACATTTCTATTAGATGAAGCTTATGGGTCTGAAAACTCCAGGGCATACTTTGTATTTTTTAATACATGTTTATTGAAAATATCTGTTCTGCAAAAAAAAGAAAAGAAATAGCTGCCGTTTCTCCCCAATTACCACAAAAGAGGCAGGAACTGGGTGTCTTTCCAACACTTAACCGTTACTGTAAGTTGCTCCTGGTGTATCACATCTCCCTCTTGCTTTGCCAAGTACCCCCCCTCTATCCCCACAACCCTCACCCACCCATACCCTCCTACCCCTGGGTTCGTCTCTGAGTCACCAATCCGGGCGAACAATGCCCGCCATTGAACGCTCCAACGGTGTCTTTTAATCGACAGCTGGAATCTATTAATGCGTGCCGCCTGTAGCTATGGCTACTCCACAATAAATTACATACGTGCATATTCATGAATGAAAGTGCATTTTCAGCAGCACCGATGTTGGAAACGTGGTCGGACTCTGTGTCATAGTCTCAAGTTGTCCTGAAAAGGCCCTTCAGAACTTCAGGCTGACTCAGTGCACTGTCGCCTTTTTCCAGCGTCGCTCCTTGACTGGTATTTACCTTGAGAAGTTATAATTTCCATGATTTGGATAAATGACTTGGCTTCCTTTGACATGTGATTTCCTCATAAACCCCACATTGCGTGTCCCCTATCTCTCTTGAAGTTGTTTCGCACCACAGAGGCAGAGAAAATGGTTTTTAGAAGACTCATGGCACGCTAGGAATTGATTACCATGCAGCTTTGAAACGTTAAACATATTAATTAGATTTTCACGAGCGCACGCCTCGCTTTCGCCTGTTGCTGTAAATCAGTGAGGTTGACACGATAGCGATACCAGCTGTTGGAGAGCGAAGGCAGATAACAGCCAATGCCTGATTCACGTTGAAAATGCTTCCAATCCGCGCCTTGTAATGAAGAGAGGCTTTATGTAGCTGGGTGTGCGGTGCGGTGGAGGGGTTGTGGCCAAATGTCTGACATAGTGGAACAATGTTCAAGGTCTTGGATGTTCTGCTTTACAGGTTCTCTTGGGGGGGAGGGGTTGTTACGTAACAGCAGAGGCATGGCAAATGCTTCAGCATGGGAGGACCGCGAAACGCTGCTCCGAGAGGACGGATTCCTCAACCCCAGAGCTGTTATTGGAGACGGACTCAAGAAGTCTCCAACTAATCCAGATAACTAAGTTCAGTGGTTTAACTTTGGCTGCAAACCCTAAACCTAATTGCGGTGGTGCTTGAAATCACGCCGCGTCCATTAGACGCCAAATGCGTCCTTCGTTGCCCAATTCTAAGCTTGTTCTGTCGTTGAAACACTTCTTTATTTTTTCCGTTATGTCTTCTCTCATGAGCTCAAATGACTTAAACGCAGGCATTTTTCCAGCTGGCTCAATAGAAAATGATTTAAGTAGATTCAAGGCCTCTGAAGGCAAACCCAGTAAGCATTTACAGTAAAACACATGACCTGTGGCTGCGTACCAATCTGGGCTCATGTTGCGCTTTTAACGTTATACCTTATCAAAGGAAATGGAAATGTGGTGACACCAATACAATGGAGACAATCACACAACTGCTAATTACAAATCCACACATCTGATCTCTTCATTTGTCATTTAAATTTATTTAAGACACAATTTAAATTGAATATGCCACAAAATTCCTTGAAGAAAACCAGTTGTGACGATCCAAGCCTTGAGATAATTAGAGGGATAATGTGACTGAGCTGTAAAACTGCTGCCAAAGAGACTAACTTACTTGAAGATCATTGCACAAGTCATATTCTACAATATTCAAATAAATATTCAAATAAATCATCTGAATAAAGCCCCACAGATACAAAGCTGTGATTCTTGATATTTATGCCCGATTTAACTGTTGAAATCCTGCATCTACTATGAGGAAACCCTGAAAAACTGGTTCCAGCCAAGTATTTCCCTCTCAACATAAAAAACATTATTTGAACTGAAATCTTATTTTGTTGCTTGTCTCAGAGTCTCGCTGTCCTCCTGCATCATCTGGAGAATTTGTGACTGGAAACTTCAGGGCGTTTTCTCTCTGGTGGACCTCATTAACGCATGTTAGTCGGAGGGATTCAGGAGGCTGCAGTCGGTTTTATTTGGCTCGTCATTTGCATCATGATTGCATCCATATTATTAGTAACTTTAACACCTCTGCCAGGGCTGATCAGTCGACACAAATCCCTAAGCTCACCGCCTTCCAGAAGCATTGATTTAATAATAATAATAATTCAGACTTCATTGATCCCCAGAGGGGAAATTCACTTTACACTCTTTTTAGTACATGCATTTCTGTTAGTATACAGCACATCACACACAGTGTTGTGAACAAGGCCCCTGAAACACACAGCACACTAGGGGCCTGTCATCATGCAGTTAGTCCAGAGAGGAAGAGTGACGGGTCGCGCTCGGAGGTTGCGCCCCAATAAGCAGCTTGTGGTGGGGACGGCGCCTTGCTTCAAGGGCGCTTCAGCAGTGGCTGGGAGGTGAGCTGACACCTCCCACTGTCAGCTCACACTCCATGGGATGTCGTGGCGGGAGCGGGAATCGATCCACCGATGGCCGGGCGATCCGTCTTCAAGACATCTGCTCTACCGCTGAGCCACTGCCGCCCCAATTTACATCAGTTAAGTAGCTTTTGTGTATTCATGAAAAGGGAAAGAAGCCAATGTCATCTTGGTCTTTGTTTGGTCCTGACCCCTGTCTCATCCTTCGAAGGCAAATCCACAAACTTACCAGCAAAAACAGACGGAGACAAAAATCCTCCTTAGTGGGGGTAATAATTATGCAGTAATAACTTCACCTGGTATCTGCTGTACTCAGAAAGGATTGTTTTAGTCGGTCTTCACTGACCGGTTCCTATTATGTTTACACTACTTCTTGTGTTAATCTGATGAGCATCGTGGAATAGCAATGAAAATTAAGGTCAAACCCAAGGAAATAAGATAAATATTGCATCAGAGTCTGTTGCCCTCAGTGTTTATGAGACTTAAAGCAGATCAAGCCCCCGTTTCATTCATGATTACTCTTCGCCTAGTCTCAGCCAGAGGAATATCTCCCGTCTGCCAGCCTGTTCGCTGCTACCTCCTTCGAGTTTCAGGGTTGGTTTAAGGACACACAATCGCTCCTAGATGGGCCTTAATACCAGACAACTTGGAAGGAACACAAAGGATGAAGCATACAGCTGTTGCCCTCGGTAACCCATTACGTTTGGAGCAAACATTGGTGGGAACATTGGACCCTGAGGATGGTCAGAAGGAACTTTTAAACTTGGAGATTTCCTCGTTAAACTACAGATGTTCCTTTTTCATGTTCATAGGTTTCAGCAGGGCAAAAACAATTCTATTTCAGCGGAGCAAACTGAAGTTTCGTGCAAATCACTTTAGTAGTTTCTGTTATTTAGGTAAATATCTGGATATGTTGAAGGAAGTGGAAAAACCCTGGATCCAACTCTTTCTCCAGGTCTGCACCTAGCTTGGAGAGCTGTTTCCTGGCCCTTGTCCCATCCTGTTGCGCTATGTGGAAATCTGTCCAGCTGGTTTTGCAACATCCTGCTAACAAACCAACCAACCAACACAGGTGAAAGCTGAACCTCCTCCTGAAGACGATGGCCTGGAGCTGGAGAGCATTCCCATCACTTCATACCGTTCCCTACGCAAACTGTTCAGAGTGGGATATTGTACTTTGTAGGACCACAGCTATAAAACCGTCTCTATAATGAGTCTTTGTCCAAAAAGCCTTCCTATAAGAAAAAGCTGTACTTGCTGACTGAGACCAGCTGGATGTGTGGAAGGAAACTTTTCCAGCGTGAAGCCTCCAGCATTTCAAGTGGGGGGATTCCCATGAAACTGTGTGGGCTCTGTAGGCCGCATGAGACAACACAAAGGGCCTTTGAATGTAACTGATATTGGCTGTCCAGAGCAAAGCCTGAAGCAAGAGTGGACCGTACGGAGGTCCACAGTATCACCAACAACACATGACAAACCCCTGTCAATGGTGAAACCTGCTCCATCAATGGTGAAACCCTGTCCATAGATAGTGAAACCATCAATGGCGAAACCTCCATCAAGGTGAAACCACTTCTGTCAATGGTGGAACCTGCTCCATCAATGGTGAAACCACCTCCGTCAATGGTGAAACCACCTCTGTCAATGGTGAAACCTCCTCCGTCAATGGTGAAACCACCTCCGTCAATGGTGAAACCTCGTCCATAGATGGTGAAACCACATACAGTGTTTTACTGGTAGGGTCTTTCACTGCTAAGGAGTGTTACTGATGGGGTGTTTCACTGGTAGCATGTTTTACTGGTGCCGTGTTTTGCTGGTTGGGTGTTTTATTTCTTGCACGATGATTTGGATCTCTGCTCTGAGACCATTTCCTGCTGTTTTGACCTCATTACAGCGTCGCCTTAAACGCTTCCTGATTTCAAATGATCCCAGGAGAGAGAGACGAAACGGCAGTCAGGAAGAGACCATCAAGGAGGAGACAATCGGTCAGAGCGATCGTCCACTGGGGCAAATACAGTCAAATTTATTAGTGATGTCAAAACGTAGCAGAGACGAAAATGAACTTTTCTTTATTAAGAATTCCTATAATGTGACACAAGGAAAAGGTTTCCTGGAGCATGAAGCACAGCTGCTTTTGCGTCATAAAATAATGTAGAGTGACATAGTATTATACAATCGTTAAGTATGATTAAGTGGAGTTTAGCAGTAATAATCATGACAGATGAGTGGAGTGAGTTCACTGTTGCACAGCCTGTCACTGATCACTTGTTTTATTTGATGTCATGAACTAGTCGTCTTCCATTGGTCAGCTTTCTGCAGACCATAAATCTCACCTGCATGTTTTCTGTTTCAGTGGACCAGGAGGGCAAAAAAATATTTGAATAGAATGTAAACCTACACAACCACAAACGTTAGCATGTCAAGGTTGATTTACACCCTATTTATATATTTAAATAGATGCACACCATTTAAAAGGGGGTCTGTCAGTGTCAGAATCAAATTCATCGATACACAAGTACAGATTTCACTACACTGCCCCCTAGCATTTAAGGTGGTATTGCTGCATTTTGTCTTTTTAATCTCCACCCACGTGTGTCAGAAAACATTCCTAAAGACATTACAAAATAGAGGGTATGAATGAAAGGCTCCGCCTCCAGCGTCCCTGTTGGTTTTTAACTTGGAACACAACTGGGACCTTTGTGTTGTTGCTGTTAGCAGGCTGTTAGCACATGTTAATACTTGAGTTATAGCTAGCAGCCTCTCACATTGCTTTACAGAACTCTGGGGCTTCTCATCACACTGTTTGATGTCCTTCTGGTTTGGGTTGGGGGGGGGGGTCCATTTAGCATGTTACTCATTCAAGATTTCTTTTTAAAACAATACCTTCTGTCATTGGATCTCATCTTAGTTATTTTTTCCAATGCCAAAAACAAAGAATTAAAGTTTTCATCTAAGGGAGGTTTTAAAAAACGACAAGTTAATATATAGTTTCAAACAGAACACCTCCATCAAGGTGGAATGTGTGTAAATCATAGAACACGTCTTCAATCTTATGTCATCATGTAATGTGTGTTTAGCTTAGCATTTAACACAATCCAGGACAGGTTTGAGAGAGGTGCTGCAACAGTTTGTAATGTTTGCAAATTCAAATGCAATGTACAGCAAGTACTGAATTTAAATGAATTTAAATTTAAATTACAAATTTAAATGTTTATTCCTTAATGGTGCATTTATTACATCTCAATAAACATGACTGATAATCGAACTTGAATTGGTTACACAACACAAACCAGAAGGTTTAGGGTCAGTTTGGGTTTTTTCGGTATCACAAGACAGCATTCTGGAGAGTTTTCTGTCGATTACGCATTGATTACGTGATGAATTAAGGGGAAAACTGAAAGGGAGGGCGGGGCGTATGTCACTTCCTTTATTATTTCAACAAATCAATGGTGGCGCCCAGGTCTGGTCTCGGGACTGTTGGGCAGTCTTGAAATAAAACTCGCTTTAAATCAAAACGTGTGTTAATTTTTTCCAATGCTCTTCTTTATTTACTCCACTACAACTAATTTTCTTTTCTTGACAGAACACACACCTCCGATTTATTTGGTGTTGTTTTTGGAACACTTGACCTTTTGTGGAAGGAAATCGAAGCAAATTGTAATATTTACAACAGGAAAATTGACTAAGTTAATTACCTAATTTAGTTTGTCAGCATAAATTATATCACGTCATTCATTCAACCTTCTGTTTTTATTCACGTCCATCAAATTGTGTTTCTTTTTATTCTTTTTACTCTCTCTATTTCCTCCTAACTTTAATGACCTTGACACACGTTTGTCTTCCAGTGTGTGAATGTTTGTCTTCATCGCTGGCGTCTGACTCCTGACCAACCCACACAGCAAACACTTCAACTAACACGCCATTAATGATTGACAGAGAATTTAAAAAAAACAAAAACAAGTTTGCATTGTTTTTTTCCTCATTAGACCTCACAGCATGATTCCTGACATGTCAGACCAACATTTCTTCCACATGACCTGAGGACAGATAGTTAAATACTCCATATTTGTGTTTCCAGTCTAATTAATGTACCATCAATCAGGGTTTTCACTGCATAAACATAAATTTATAGCAGTTGTGATAAATAAATTCTTTGTTTAGATGGTCTGGAGAACATAATCGGACCATTTTAGGTGAAATCAAGGAAGGCGGAGAGGAGAGGAGGCTGGTGTCCCTGCCTGACTTCCTCCTGGTTAACTAGACATGTGATTAGCATTGCTGTCTTAGTTTGCCCTGCAGGCAGTCTGGTCTGCCTTCAGAGGAAACATCCTGAGGGTTCAGTCCACACCAGGGTAAGTAGCATTAATTTATTACCTGCATGAACCTGTATTAGAATCTCTGAGGAGCGCTTCGTTTTAAACCTTTTGTAAAAAATTGTTCAAAGCCTCGTTTTTGCATCTGTCGTTGGATTAGACTTGTGGGTCGAATGTTCTGCAATTGTTCATCAGTTCAAGCATTTTTTTTATAAATGGCAAAAAGCTTTCGCCAACATTATGAAATGAATTCTAAACCAGTTTAAAAATCATTTCAGGAGTTAAAGTTTAAAGAGAGTTGGAGCTGTTGAAGCTGTTACAAGACGTGCTCGTGTTCGATACCCAACCTTCCTTTTGCAAACAAAAGTCATTCAGATGTGCACCTGTTGACTTATGTGATTAATTTAATACGGAAATATGTTGCAGAGTCACACTGCATTTTAATTAAAAAATAAAACTTGGTATACAATAAGGAATATAATAAAGATTTGAATTCTACGGCTACATAAAACTCTCTTCATACCACGGAGCAGAGAGCAACTTTCTCCCACCCGCTTAGCAAATACAGCTAATGTACATTTGTGTGCTTATTTGTGTCAAACCTAATCTGTGGAGCTGTAATGGTTTCCCAGCTGGGTGAGAACAACAGTCTCCCTCTAGATGTGACTCATTGTTAAACTCGCTTGTTTTTTCCGTCATTGCAGAAGCAGAAATTAAATTAGCTGAGATCAGCCTCCGTTTAACGACTGCTGGAAAACACAATTACATTCCTGAAGATTCCTGTACCCCCTCCCTGAGAATATAAGAGTGTTTACATGCTGCTCAGCAGCGCTGCTCCGCCGGACCTCAGCCTCCGACTCGGGTCAACTGGACCATCTGAAATATTTGGGTCAGGCTCTGTTTAGTCAGACTCAGAGTCGATTCCGGACCGGATCACAGGACAGATGCATGTGACGGAGGAGTCACTGACCCTTCCTTTATGCCGTTATTCTGGTCTGGTGTCTGCAGCTAAATCTGGATGTGTCCCGTTCAAAACCCGACAACACATGGGTGCAGCTAGGAGAGGATAGCAGAGTGTTAGCTGCTAAAGAGAGACTGTTAGACCAGCAGTGTTTGTGTTTGAATCACTCTGCATAAAATAGATGGAGAGGGGATGCAAAGGTTATCAAAGGTTAAAGCGAAAGAAAATTTAATAAACATAAAATAACAATAAATATGTATAATATATATCATGTAATATTCTATGTGTATATGACTGCTTTAATCTCCCTTTGACCAGATTTAAGTCTTGCAATTAGGATATAGTAAAATGTTCAGTATTTAACGTCCATGACGTCCATTACAATCACTGTAAAATGAATGTAATTCAGTGTCAACTTCACAATTCCCGTATTTTCCGCACTACAAGTTGCACCTAAAAGCCTTTACTTGTATCAAAAACCGACAGTGTGCCTTATAATCCAGTGCGCCTTATATATGAATCATTTTTTTATTTTTTTTTAAATAGGCCATTCATTGAAGATGAGTTCTCAGATGAGTTCTCAGCTTTCATCTGTGTACATCAAACAGTAGTTCCAGAGGTATTGCATCCGCCTTGTCTCAATCCTTATATGTTCCAGTTCTTAAACTGGATCGACAATCTCTCCTGAGATTCTTTCTGATATATCATTTGGCAGATCGGAGCAACCAAAGAAAATCATCACTGAACATTTTATAATAATCTTTCCAGGTGATATAATGGCTTTAAAATCTTGATTATGTTTTGCAAGGTCCTGTGATGAGCTGGCGTCTCACCTGGGGTGTACCCAGGCGCCTGGTTTCGGCGTTTAGAAAGTCTGTTCTGCAGTTTTGCGTAACTTTGAAGTCTGTTTGAAAGTTGGGGCTGATTTTTAGTCACAAAAATTAAAACTAGTTTTTAATCAATCATAGAAGAAGTGAAAATTCCAAAAATGTGCTAAAGGTGAAGAGCCTCACATTCCACACATCAGGTCTGCGCTCCACCGGGGCCAGAAGCTGATCCACATGACTTTACTGTGAAAATCTTCAGTCACAACTTAATCTCCTCCTCTTTGGTGCAAAAATGCAGCGAGAAGCCAAAGATAACAGCCTGAGCTTCAGCAGCAGGAGTCTGTCCAATCAGATCTATAATCTCTCTTTCCATTGACTGCTTTCCTGCATGAAGTGTTTTTACTGTAAAGATGCAGGATGAAGTCCCCCCTCCCATGTGTCCGATTCTGAAGACGTTTGGTCATGACTTTGATTGGAAACAGAACAGTTTGCACATTATGTGTCGGAAAAGTTCATTCAGTCTCTGCTGGCACGTTAAATATCTGTTTCTCCTTGACTGTTTTGGTGCATAAAATGATTGAAACGTCACACCTGGATTAAATGTTGGTAGCTTCTTAATGCATGAATGAAGTCTCAGAAGGAAAACGCCCTGAAGTTTCTTTGAAGAGTCAGAAAAAGGACAGTCTCTGAAACCGGTAAAGATTTAGTCAAAGTGTCATCATACACACACACACACACACACACACACACACACACACACACAGATGGTACAACTAAATTTCGAAGTCAGATGGATAGTTGGTCCAGAGCCGCTGCACCCCGGGCACGCCACCACTACGGTCCAACATGACCTAATATTCCCCAGATGCATGTTTTTCATGATTTAAAATTTTTGTCCACAAAAAACAAAGAAAAATGTCTTATTTGCTGCTTTATATTTAGAGGTAAATGACAGTCTGGGGTTGTCGTCACACAGAATTCAAACCGAAGCTTCAAAATACATTTGATGACAGGAACAGACGTATAAATAAGAACTTATTTTGTCTGGTGTCTGCATTAATAATGTAAAATCCTCGATATCTAAATAGTCACATTTCTGAGCAGCTGAGGTAATTTTTGACTTATTTTGGTGCCTCTGAAGTTTGCTTGAACTACATTTAAATAGACAGGAACCCAGAGTTAAAGCACTTTAATGCAAAGAATCTTTAAAGGTGCAAACATGATATGGAAAAACTCTTTAAATGACTTCATTTGAGGTATTTTGGAGCCCCTTCTTTACTGTGCTTTATTTGTAATATCTTCTGCAGCGCTTGGGAGCCCGATAGCTCACCATCATGTCCTCCAACACAACGGGAACGAAGCTGGATCTGTCCAAACTGACGGATGAGGAGGCCGGACACGTTTGGGCCGTCGTTCAGAGAGACTTTGACCTGAGGAAGAAGGAGGAGGACAGACTGGGGTGAGTGAAAGACGTGAAGCCGGTTAGATGTCATCAGGCTGATGGATGAGTCACGCTGATGGCTCTGACTTCAAGATTCATCTTTATTTACTGACAGACGATGTCGGGTCTGAGCAAAACTAAAAGCAGGACTATCTCTGCATCACAAACAGATTTATTAGCCATTTGTTAAAGACTCACTAGGCTCTTGTCTCCTTGGCAACGGTAACTGACGGATGGTTTTAAAGTCAGGCTGTGGGAGGAAAAGTTTTGGAGGGTATTTATTGGATCAGCCCCTGGAGGGAGGAGGTCACAACAGACAGGAGTCAGTGGAGAAACTTATAAACCTTATTTAAATCTGCTGTATTTATCAAATCTAAAACCGTCGCTTCCCGGTGTATGTTATATGTTTCATCCAAATTCAAACAAGATGCGTAAATGATGAAAATGTCCACCGTCAGGAAAAAAACTAAAGAATATTTACAAAATTTACAAAAGTTTTGAGGGTTGTATAGCTAAAAATCAACAGTTTAATACTAAGAAACAATTATTTAATGCTGAGAAAAAAAATGCAACTACTGCTGAGATGCAGCTGAGAACGAGATCCGGTCTCACTGATGTTGTATCCATCCGCCAACACGTGGTAAAGAACGAGATACGGTCTCACTGATGTCAAACAAAAATACGGACGGAGCGGCGGCTCGTATCTCAAATTGTATTACCTAAATTGTAGTTGTGTGTATTTGTGCTCTGTGTGGCCTCTGTGATGAGCTGGCATCTCATCCAGGGTGTACCCTGCCTGTCACCCACCAGCTGGGGTAGACTCCAGCAGAGCCATGACCCACAAAATGGATAAACGGCTGCAGACGAGATGATTGTGATACGGTTTAACATACTCACACTCACTTTTAAGAAAATGAATTTGCGATCTGAGTCCTGGTGAATGTTTGCTGCTCCTGCAGGAGCCCGTAAAGCTCTCCTGCTGTCAGTTTAGAAGATGCTTTAGAGCGTGAAACCAAAAGCGTTTGTAAATGAAGTGAAATGATGGTCTGGAGCTCCGATGCATCTGAGGAAGCAGCTGGAAATCGAAACTTATTTATTTACACCGTTATATCTTATTTTCTATATTTTGATTTTCTTCTCATTCTGGATTCTCTGCTGTTTCTTGGCTCTGTTTCTATGAGTCACATTAAAATGTTCCAGGCTGAACGGGTTTCCTGTTGTTCCTTGTTTTCCTTTGCTGCACTCTGTTTTTACGTGACTTAACAGGCCTGAGAAAAGGGACTTTTTACGCTGATTTCCTTGCTTTAAACACTGGAACTTTTTTTTTTCCAAAGAAGCTTTATAGAGGGATGGAAACTTTGGTTTTCAACAAAGATGACTTTTTTTTTTTTGTCATTGTGCATTTTCAGATTTCTGTCTTGTCACTCAGGATGCAGACGGAGTTTGTCTCTTCTGTTTTAGCCAGAAACTTTAAATAAAGGACATGATTGTTCTTTCGTCTCAGCCACAGAGGTCTCATTCCTGCCAAAGTTCTTGTGCAGTTATTTATTTTCCACTCAAATAAAATGCTGTTTGCTGCTGAAGCAGCCTTTGTTTTCCCAGCAGAGCCTCTGCAAAATATAAAGAAGATATAGATCCGCTTGTTTCCTGTCACACTGTCGCTCCTTAAACCACACAGATCGGGTTGAAAACAGATTTACTTTTGCATTTGTTTTGCTTGACCAATTCGACCAGAACAACAAAACCATCTGTCTTTTCATATTCTTCAGGCAATTGTCATGAAAGTTTAAATTCTAAATCAGTAAACTGGAGAAATATTTTGCTTTTTTTAGATCACTAAATTTATGGTAGTGACTCACAACTAATCAATGAATTATTGATTGCAAAAAAACTTTTTCCTTGTGCGTTAAAGCATGATTTTAAAAACTTTTTTTCTACATCAATTCTAATTTTTAATAAGTTAAGTGAAATTGTTTCATCATCGGTAAAATGAAATCTTTAAACATGTTCCGATGCCCCCTAGTGGCAACGAAAAACAATTCACAAATGGAGTTTTAAAGCTGCGATTATTAAATATTAGTCAATAATTAAATAGCTGCTATTTGAACCTGCTAACATCATTGTTTCCAGGATGTAAAACCTGATCATCAAACATTCAGCCTCTAATTGCTGGTTGGAGACCAAAGACGAAGCTCAGAGAAGTTTGAAAAGTTTCTGTTCAACTGTTGGACACGAGTTCATCTCCCAAATTGTGTTTCACTGCATCCATTTGGACAGACGAGGACATTTGTTAACCTGAAACTGGTTGTATATCATCGTGTTGTTTTTTTGCTGCTTTACGGTTGTGAAGTTTCGCTGCCAAACACGAATTCCCTCCAAAACTACCGGGGGCATGACGGCCCCCGTGTCTCGGACTGAACCAAATGTCCTTACTCAGAGAGTTGGAAAGGAAACAGACGGAATCTGTCCTGCTCATAAAACTCTAATCAGACGATAAAATCCGATTCACTGCTTATTTTTCGCTTAAAATGTTATCGGACCCACATTTTCATGCAGTTTAACAACGACTGCGTCCCCATCTGAACCTCACAAAACTTTGTGCAGCGCCGACCAGGTGTAAAACAAGATTTTCTTTATCCTAGAAGAACCATTTTTCGTTTGCTTACATCTCTTGTCTCACAGCCTGTTTGTACACTCGTATTTATTGGCTTCCTTATTTATTGTTATGACTGGTTTATTTGAACAGGCTGTTTGCAAATGAGAGCAAACTGGAATCTTATCGCCGACTCCCATGTGGAGCTGCTGCTCTTTCTCTGGGACAGATTATAATTTAGAAAAGATCCAGAGTCTGTTCAGAAGCCCAGAAGGTACGACCACGTTTCAGACGTTGGACTTGATTGTGAGGCAAAATGTGCAGATTGTGAGATAAGCTAGAATCAGTTGCGATGATCTGACGCTGGTGGAGGGGGCACTGGTTTCTGTGGACGGAGGAGATCTCCATGTATGGCAGCGCTCGCTCGCTTTGTCCCACGTTGTGTCTGAGTGAAGTCTGGCTGTCGCACAAGGATTCCTGAGCTCTGCCAGTGGAGCAAATAGTCCGCAACTTCTGCTTTTAATCAAATACCGAGGAAACGCGAGGATTTTCGGACACACACATCGAGGCCGTCGCCGGTCACATCAGACATCAGCTGCTTCTAACGTTACAACCGCCGTCCTGCAGCTTTAATCAATCAGACCTAAAATATATAGAAAAAGATCTTGTTTGAGGGTCTTGTTTGAAGCTCTCTCTGTGGGATCTGATGTTTCTGGAGGAGGACAGATTTTACTGATTTTACTTCTTAAATCTCTGATATCCAGAAGCCGCATCTGCAGAACGTTATGAGATGTTTATGACCTTCAAGGAAATAAAAAGAGGCTTTATTAAACATTAAGCGTCCTCATCCTCCCCCGCCGGTTGACATTTTGGATCTGTTATCTTAATGTCGCTTTTCCGCTACTGTCAGCATCTCACGGCGCCAAGGGAGGAGGAGGAGGAGGAGGAGGAGGAGGAGGAGGAGGACACCTTTCCAACTCCTTAAGCCCCCCCTCCCCCGTCCAGAGGGACTGGTCTGGTTGGAGGCGATGAGGTCACTGATGACACGTGTGAGCAGAGGATGTTTGTTTGAGGGGGTGTGTGGTTGCCTCGCGAGGTCCAGGCATGTTGATTAGCTGATGAAGGAGTGTTTTCAGACACTGGGGAGGTGCTTGGATTAATGTCATGAGAACATTTCAACTCCCGTCCATAAATAAAATCTGGGATGTATTTTATTGTGACAAATATGTAAAAATGTACCTAACATGAATTAGTTATCAATAATAATGATTTATAACCCAGTGTGAGGAGGCGAGAGTCTTTTCCACCATTTGACAAAGAGATTGACATGATTCCAGATTATGATGAAGAATAAAAGCTCGAAGATTTATTAATGACACAAGTGTTGCTGAACAGATGCATCATGGTCAGTTCACTTCAACTTGATTGATCGATTAGGTGCATAAATGTAGGTACAGTAATCATAAAGTACCACAAGATCAGGGTCAGACCTGTCAGTCAGCCTGTTGATCAAAGGACAAGAATGTCCATAAGGCACTCATAATGCTTCATAAGCATCTGTTGTGCTTTGTGACTGCTGGTACGTCAATCAAGCATTCTTGCGTGTTTCTAATTTACTGTCAATGCCTCCATAATCCACTAGAATTAAAGGCTTCCCAGAGGAGCGGAGTACCAAAGGTTCAGTGTAACACAATGTCAGCCGGCGTCTTTTTACATATTGACATGTAAGAATTCGTCAATCGAGGATTTTAGTTTACAGATAATTATCAGCTGCAGAAAATGAACTTTGGCATGATTCCGGATCGACGTTTAAATTGAGATGTTTTGTCCAGACATTAACCCGTGACTCAACATTAAAGTAGCTTATTTTCCATAATCACTTGAACGTCTCCGTGGTGAACATCTGTGTTTCCTCTCATCTTTTTTTTTTTTTTTTTTGCACATCTCCTGAGATTTTCCCTGTTTCTCAACATCTGCTTCACAAATGCATGACAGCAGAAAATAATGGCATGATCATGGTCATGAAACACAGATAAAATGCAGGATCATCCTTGAATGTTTCTTGTTTTGCAGAGAGCTGAAGACCAAGATCGAGAAAGAAGACACCAAGAGGGAGCTGCTGGGCAGCCAGACCAGCCTGACGGAGTCGTACTGCATCCGATGTCTCCATCCCTTCAAGTTCCTGGTCAACACCAGGCGTCAGTGTCTGGACTGTCAGCTCTACATCTGCAAGTCGTGTAGCCGCTACAACAAGAAGGAGGAGGGCTGGGTGTGCGATCCCTGTCACATGGCCAGGTAGGAAACGTGCAAATGACAGCTGGTGTAACTCAGGCAGGGCCAGAGGATGTTTCTTGTCGACGTACATGAAGACAAATTTCTAACAGGATAAAATGATTTTACATCCAGAAATAGTTCAAATATAAAATTCTGTTGTTGTATTTTTGGCCATTATTCAGTAGAAACACATATTTCATTTTTATTTGCTGATGAGGTGAAGCATATGGTTCACCTCCGCTTTGACATGCTAGCGGTTGCATAGGTAGTTTTGTCTCTCTACCGAAATGCGTTTGTTTTATCGCCTGCTCCCAGTTGGAATCGTTTGGCTGCTGGACTGCTTCCTCGATTCTGACCCATATCTGCCTCCACATCCTGTCAGCCGTGTGTTCTTTACATTTATCTGTTTATTAAATTACCCAACATCCTCCACTGTCTGCACCTGGGTCCAAAAACAGACAGAAACATCACAGATATCACCTAGAGACACAAAAGAAGGCTTATCTTTCCTGCTCTTTATTGAATTATCTTGATTACAGAAACCGGCGCGTTGCCGAGTCCTTGGCAGGTCAGGGTTTGACTGCACACAGATTTAATGACGGTTTTGGCGAGTTTCCTTTCAACCAGACACGTCTAACATCTCTTTTAATGCTCGTGGCGTTTGAGAGCAGCAACACAACACGTTCCATCTCCACATGTAACCTCTGGACCGTTGTTTGCCTAGATACAGCTGTGGACTAGAATCCTGTCCCTGATTCCAGATTTCATGTGGAAAATATCCCGCGTTCAAACCCGCACTGGATTTTCTCAGTCTCGATATTTTAACGATGTTTGACTGTTATATTTTCTGCATCGTCGTTCTGACTCTTGCCATCTTTTCTGCAACAGGGTGCTCAAGATCGGTACTCTGGAATGGTACCACGAAAACGTCCGAACTCGCTTCAAGCGTTTCGGCAGCGCCAAAGTGATGCGATCGCTCTTCAAGAGGTTGGACGGTCGGCGCAGTGCCTCTCAGAACGACCTGGAAGGTGAGACGCCTCTCCACTTACCTCCAGAAAGTACTGTATCCCTGGGATGCGCTACAAAAAAATGTGTGCATCCCATCATAACGTTTATGCATTCCAAAAGTAATAACAGAATATACGGTAGAAGAGTACGCGAGGATTGAGTTTTGGCAATAGCAAAATAAAAAAAATAAACAAACTGTTAATTTCAAGGATTTTATTAATAAGGACGTCAAATGTTTAAGTAAAAAGAAGAAAGAAAAGTACAACTACATATTATTTTTATCAAAATGTTACACCCTGGTGGTCATTAAAAAAACAGTTTTAGAAATAAACTTTTGCCTTTCAATCAATAGTTTTCTTTTCCTTTAATTCATGTATCCTCCTGTGGACACTGCATCAAGCTGAGAGAACCTTCTCCGCACAAATTTTTTATAAGCCTGCATTTCGTCTTTCGTGCCGACATTTAGCCGTTCCTCAACCATGAATGGATTTTTCTGGTTTTCGCTTGGTAGATATTACTGCACAGGAAAACCAGCAGACGTCGTGTTGCTATTTGGTTGATTTTAATAAGGCTGAATCGCACAGGTGAGTCTTGTGACGAAAAAGTCGTGCAAGATCAAAACATAATGGTGATTTCCGGGTTCAAAATTAAATTGGAGACATGGATGATCTGTGAATATTTTTGTTGAATGGAAGTGCATTTTTTCCCCAATATTATATCCAGGAACAGGTAGCATCGAAGTTGTCTGATTATTGTGCGTCTCTCAAAAAATGTATGTAGTTTTTGAAGCTCCTTCTTGAGCTCGCTAGAATCCTCAACAAACGGAAACCTTCAATGAGATTCGACCACATACTAAACTGCAGACTAAGCGCCCGCCCACTCCTGTACATGACTCAGGCGTCCCGACCCCAACCCACCCCTCCGCCTCCCAACGGGCCTCACATGAAACAACATTTGGTTCATTGTTGAAAGATGCTGCTGTGAGCTTATTTCCCCACATGGGACCAAATCTGGTCTCCTGGGTGAAAGTCGCGTGTGACCCCCCTACCCCACCAGAACCCGACCTCCTGCACTCTCCAGGTGGTTTTGCATTGTAGAGCAGATTGCCTTGTACAGTTCCTCACACGGACGTGAATGTGTTTTCATTGGAGGTCAGTTTGAAGCCTGTTCCGTCTCACCCAGACGCCAGAATGGCAGCGTTTGACACTCCGAGAAACAGACCAGACCCAACGATGTCAGAAGGATCCTAGCAATCAGCGCCGAAGCTGTTCTGGCAGCTGCCGGTGAGCCGACCCCCTAACTAAGACATCAGCGTCTTACTCCGTTTCTGGGCAGCTTCGTTTCTGAGTCACAAGAAAGAAGTTTCCTGCTCTTCTGCGGAGAGTTCTCAGCCGTCAGGAGGCTGCCAGATCTGTCACAGGGATTTAATCTCTTCCATCTTTTCCTCTGTTTCCGGCTCTGCCTCCTCGTGTCTCTGCCAAGCCAGAGACTGTGGACACATTGCTTACTGTACTTCTTATAACCGGAGATTCTCATGTGGTGAGAAGTCCTGTTTATGCTTATGGCTTGTGCTTATAGAGCGACGCGGTGACGGTACGAGGCTTCATCGGAAACTTCTCCGGCACTTATTTTGATCTCTTTTTGAAGTTGCTCACGCAGCATCACCGGTAACCCGTGGCAACACCTGGAGCATGTAAAACAAGTGTCCTGGAGCGTTATTAAACACGATGGGTCTCCAAGTGAGATCATAGCATCAGGAGTTTCATTAACCCGGGACTCCTGACGCCGCTTGCTGAGTCACCCTCAAGGGTTTGGGAAAAGGAAACGGAGCGAGTTGGTTGGCTGGCTTTACCCAGCAGGCCTTGTGATCACCCAGTCACATGTCTCTGTGCCTGGAGTCCGCCACAGGGAAGGGTGGGAGAACAAAAACGTCTTTTTTTTGGTGTGCGTTCTCCTGCACGCACACGCAGGTTGTAATAATAGACGCTCACCGACGCGTGGAGCTGAGATCTGATTGGGTGGATTAAATCCCTGTTTGTTTGCTGTCATTTCCCTGTTTGAGCTCCACTGTGGTCCACCAGGCCCCCAAAGCTCAGAGGGTATCATCCATGTGTCTGCACATATGCAGTTGTAACACCGGTGCACACAGCAGTGTCTTTGTTCACGTAGGTTTGAACCGATCGCTCGCTGCCCTGGGTCATTGGTTTAATGATGCTGCTGCTGCCCCGACTCATTCTTTTATATGGAAAACAAAGAGCTACCTGAATTATCTCAGCTGGCTGAGTGCTTTATTAGAGCTCTAAACCTCACCTCATCCATTTTCACTGCAGACGATGAGAAAATTTGAACATCAGGGATCATTTCAATGAAAGTATGCTAAATAAATAAACCCCTTGCCATCGTTATAGAAGTGTAGACCCACTAAATATCATTTAAAACTCATCGAATCATACTTTTAACCATTTATTAGCTCATTTATCCCAAAAAAAATAAGATTCATTTCGGCACCGTTAATAACTAGTACACTTTGACGTGGCCGATGGATTGCCAAAACCCCTGTCCAACTGTTTGCTTCAATGGTTTTGGACTGTCTGTTGGCTGCTTGATGGATGGTTGGGAAACAGGAGGAGCACGTCGAACATTTGGTAGAAATGATCTAATTTAATCATGAAGTAATTTCTTTCATTTCAATTTGAATTGAGGGTTTAATTTAATTTATTTTTAAAAGTGACCGCTAGCCTCCTCCTCTCATCTGGCTGCTCTTCTGGTCGGTTTATCTTTATTTTATTAAGATTTCTCAGAGGAAACGGATGAAATCTGAAGGAATTATCTCGTTAATTCAGAAAATGGGTTGTTTTGCTAAATTAAGCACACAATGGTTGGAGTAATTCATGAAAGACATAAAGGCAAAACTTTATTTTAGCATGAATGTTTTCTCAGAATCTTAAGATAATTTTATTTCTGTAGACTCATGACCTCCAATTGTCATTTCTTTATAGTGACACCATTTGCCCATTTCCTTCACTACCATAGCTTATGGTGCTAATGCTAACCAGCTAAATTAAGTGTGTTTATACCTAAACCTGAATATCAGTGGACTTAATCCTTTCCTGCTCCTCTAAAGTTCCTATAAAAGCCGTTTACATCGTCATACTGTTCACACACACACACACACACACACACACGAACACACACACACACATACACACACACACCATGAACTCAGGTTGTTGTAAATTAATCGCTAATCTGTTTAGGAATATTTAGGTGAAAACATTTTATTACCCATTTTATGGGCTTTATTTATACTCTGAAATAAATAAGTGCTTTCACAAAACGAGCACACGGGTCAGTTTGAGCCCATATATTCCTTCCCTCTGGGGGCCCTTGGGGGTTTTAATCTGGCGGGGTGTGTGGTCCTCTTAGATCCACATTTAGGTCCGGTGACTGCATCAGGTCGAGTAGATCAGCTCGAGTACTCCATTAATGGTGAACACGCGGATTCTCTTGCTTTAGTTTTAACGATTAGATCATTAAAATGATCCATTTAGAGGTTGCACTGGTTTGGGATTGGACCAGAGCTTCTGAACTGGTCCCCTCGCTGCTCAACTGGGTTTTATTCCCGTTGGTGCAGCAAAACGGGTCCAGGGTGGTTTTAGTTTAAAGGGTTACGCTCCTTGAAGATTTACTTTTGCTTTTTCCTGTCGTTCTGGAAGAGGAAAGCGTCCGTTCTTCAACACTTTCATCAACAGCCACTGGAAACACAATGTTCCCTCTGTCACCTCCTCACACTATGGGCTCCTCGCTCTGCACACCAGACGTAAAAATAGAATTTAATTTGCTGCCAGGCGTTTGTACATCATACAAAAGAAGACAAAGTGCAATGAGTTTAGAGTTTTCCTGCAGGTTTGCGTGATGTGGGAGATTCAGAGATAGACAGTTGTTCTGAAGCGCTTTAGCCGACGCTAACATGTGTGCCTCTTTAACAGCAGACGGGTACGAGGAGGACGGAATGGACTCAACAGATTCTCAACACCACAGGAAGGTAAATCTCTTTTAAAACTACTTCTCCCCTAGTCGAGGTTCTTTTCATTGCTGTTAATCATTTTCTAACCTTTGCTGGATAAGAACAATTAGTTAGCAGAGATAGGGTAACAGTAGTTAAGGTGATTTTGATAAACACAATCTAATCTGCAGCACAGATTTGAAACCAGGCTGTTGTTTTGAGCGTTTGGCCTCAGCGCTGACGTCCGTCACGCTGACTGCTCCTCTTGTTGAAAAGCTGAGGTGAATTCTGCACAGGGTCATCTGTGTGATCCCGCCAGCGGTCATGAAAGACTGGAATGCTTTTACAGCTCGTGACGACTCAGGTTAGGCCAGGCTGAGTCGCCCTGGCAGTGTATTATGGGTAAATACCTAGCTGTCATGTATGATCACACACAAAGGAGGCAGAGTCGAAGGGCCTCAGGTTCGAGGTCTGAGATGGAATGTCAGCGTGGAGCCTCCAGTGAGTTTCATGATAAAAATAAACTATTGTTTACTCCCCTGTCTCTGTAAATAAACAGGGTTTGACTCCGATGTGATTGGAATTTCGATATTCGTCACAAATAGATTAACTATAAGAAGGCTGGGTGGAGTTCTGGAGCGCCCTCTACTGGTCTAAACCCTCTGTGCTGCCTTTAGAAACCCTGACGCTCGTTGGGAAACATTCCCATCATTTCCACCACTCAGGGGAGGGCAAGTTTTCTTGCCTGAAGGCTGAAAGATTCATTAGAAAGACGATTCGGGGCTATTAGTGAGAGGTGGCTAACCTGTGTTCTTTAACAAAAAGTACGGGTTTCTATGGTGTATGTAATGATATAACTATCCTCATTTAACTTTAACTTATTCTATTACCTTACTCAATAATCACAACCATAGAAATATTTACTCATGATGATAGAAATGATAGTACTTCAACATCATAAACAACAAAATTTAACAGTTGAATATATAAACACACTAACAAAATAAGAGCCCAATATAATAAAATAAAATAGTCAGAATTAACCTAATGTATTTCACTTCAACTGAAATTGTTTGAACGATGCAGGCCTGAATGCAGCTCGTGTGCGGTGTAACCTCAATGTTAATAGCACTGACCACACCCTAAAGGGTTAATAAGCTAGGACCAGACCAGACACCGTCAGAACTGAAGAAGCCCCTTGGATGAGAGGAGAAACATATTCAGGAAACTTCTTAGAAAGTCCAGTGGATTGATTTAAACAGCTTTGGATGTAGCCTCAAACAAACAGGCTGTTTCACCAAAATAAGGTTTAGCAATTCTTCATCTGCTACGTCTTTGGCTGCGAGTTCAAATCCTTGTGGTGAATAAAAAAGCAATCTGAGGTGAAATGATTTTTTCAGGCAAATATTAGTCAGCAAGAAGCGGAAACTACCCTATCCAAAACTAAATTATATTAAATACATGGTTTGTAGTGTACAGTCACTCCCCATGGATACGTTTCTCTGTAGATATTAGGGAGTGACGCTGGAACAGATGCACTGGCAGACAGAAGGTCAGGTCGTCCCCCAGATTGTTGGGGGTGTGTGCACCCTGAACCCTCTCTCGGGATTCGCTCCATTTATTTTGGGTCTATCGTTTGATTCTTATGAAACAGCAAGGACGTATTTAATTTCAGAAAACGCAGCTGCAGCTTCAGGAACAGATTTCAACCATTTTACCCTCCAAACAGACTGAATGTGTTTTATCCAGATGCTCCTCCAGGCGACTTTCTCAGAGCAGCGTTTAGCGTTCTTGTTCCTACAGATCAGCAGATATGTATTTTGCAAACAATCTGTTGCTTAGCACTACGCCTCACATGTAGTAATAAATACCAGGAACACACTGGAGCTAATGTTCTCTGGGAGGTTGGTGTAAATAAAGCCTGAATCATCCTCTACTGGGGCTTTAATCCTTTTCTTACCTCTCTTCTCTCTCTCTTGGTGATGGTGTTTCTCTTCCTGCCCATCCAAAGATGAAAAAGGGCAAAAAGCGCCTATCTGTCGATCCCTTTGATTTCCAGCTGGGCTGTGACTACTTCATGGAATCCCGGCATCAATCCAATCAGGTAACGGCCCGGCCAGGCCAGAACCAGCGCCCTGGGCCTGTTTCTGCTTCTTCTGCTTGTTCCTGGAGTGTTTGCCAAACCAGATGTCTGGCAGGAAGACGCCAATTATCTCCCTTCGCCTATCCAGCCAAATTCACTAATGCTGCAAACCCAACTGCTCATTAACAGACTGATCTGACAAGATAGCATTTCACCCAATCAGGGAGAAGGATTTTAAACCGCGATCCAAAAAATATAGACCCTTTTTTTATTATTATGAAATTAGATTTCACAGGAATGAGAAAGGATATCGGATCTCTGCCAAGATCAGACGATAAACGCTTTCCACAAACAATCCGCCAGAGATCCTAAAATAAATCACTGGTCTGGAGATATTTATGCAACTAGGGGAGATGTTCACAATCCCATTATGTAGCCCGATAACTAAAACTTTTATCTGGATTCAGCAGATCAGGATTATTTCAATCTGCACCCTCTGATCTTTATTAATCCTAAACTAACAAACCAACCAACTGAAGTCACAGTCTGCTATTCTTTTCTATCTTCTCCTGAACAACCTCATTAGCTCCTTTGTACCAACCTGGTTTTCCATCCTCCCTCCTAGGCTCCGCCCCCTCATGACATCATGGACATGGATGCAGGCGCGAGGGAGCTGATGCTGGCCGAGACCGACATGTCTTCGGTTTTCCACCAGATCCTGGAGGAGCAACACGAAGGTCTGGACCAGAGATAAAAATCCAAATAAATACGCTCCTGTCTGTCAGCGATGGGTATGAACTGTGACCACACAACACGTCTGATCTGATCTACCTTCTCAGATGATCTGGTGTCCCAGGACAACCCAACTCCATCCCGCTCCGTCTCCAGGCTCAGCTACTCGTCCTGCGGTAGCAGCAGCGCTTGGGGGCCGCGGTACAGCAGCTGCCTCCCCGGAACCGAGGAGTCCGAGGGCGAGGACGACCGGACTCCTCCAGGCCCCGTCGGACACATCCCCCAGGAGAGGGTGGACTCACCAAACCCCCCACCGCAGGTCTCAACTTTACTAACGAATACTTCCTACAGGCGTCAAATTCAATGTCACAGAGGGCCAAATGAGTCCTCAAAGGGCCAAATGTAACTTGTAAATGTAACTAAAATATAACTCAATGTAATCTAAGTTACAAACATTGCAGTTGCATGGAAAAAATATGTTTATATTATTATTATATTTTTTGACACTCTAAACTCTTATGCTCTCGAGGGCCACATAAAATGATGTAGAGGGCCTTGAGTTTGACACATGTGTCCTACAGCTTTCAATGAAGTCGTAATATGATTTAAATCTTTACAGTTCCTTTCTTTACCAACAGAATTTGGACTTTCCTTTTTTTTCCTGCTAAAACAAAGGGAATATTTGATTTGTCAGTCTGTTTACCATATAATGGTCACAAACTGGTTTTCTTATTGACAGGAGCAAACAAACAAACATCTTTTTGTTCCTGCTGGCGGCGCATGTCCGTCCTACGACACACGTGTTCTTCAGAGGAGACCTTGAGTGATTTAGGGGAGACAGCTGCGAGATCAGAGAGACATTGCAAACATTACATCAACGTCTATTTATGTGTTGGTATACAACCCCGTCCCTGGGAAGGATGGCAACTGATCACGGGAGGCTAGAAAACAAATACAAGTTGTTTACCTCCAGTCGGGTTGACGTGAGTCCAGCGAGACGCCGCCAGGAATCAATCGAATCACATGGAAGGCTCATCTGGAGGTCTCGGTCTTTATAATCGAAGCTAAAGCCATCCCAGACGTGTACCTGTCAGACATCGCTGAGCCGGTCGATCTCTGGCCGCGAGCACCAAGGTTACCCTGACTCGTTGGAGGCGTAAGGCCGTTGATTCCTGTTTGTTTGATCATGATCTGGAAAACATCGGAGCCGCAAAAACAGTCGGTTGATGACTCTGAATCTGCTGCGTTCAAAGGAAAGAAGGAATCCAGGGCATGTGTGGGGTGAAAAGGACGCAGACACAAACACAATGACTTTCATCAAGTCCTTATTATCTCCAGCTTCTAAGCCCGACCCAATTAAAAGTAGTTCTGAAGCAGAACTGTTTCTATAACATAAAGTATTTAAGACTTATTCAGCAACAGCTTCTCTGTCTTTCGGGCGTTTGAAAGTGAAAAAAGGCAGGCGTGAAACAGAAAGAGAGACGATGAGGTAAAAACTCTGGTTCTGTACAAGTTTAAATGAAGTCCAGCAATCAGCCACATTGACGGATGCTGATGCGGTCGGATCGGATCCGATAAACAGTGGCCTGGAAACATAAGCAAACATCTGCATGACTGTGATGAAATTTTGATTTATTTGATTTGGCTAATGTCTTATTTGTTCACAGTCTTGGGGGAGTTAGTTTGAAAGCAGAGCTTTGTAAGCTACCAATTACTGAACACTGGAGGAAGCTAGAGGAAACTGGAGGACGCTGGAGGAAGTTGCAATAGCTAATGTGGGGTTAGCTAGTTAGCTTACAAAAAAAGACTATGATAACAAGTAAGCTTAGCCATTGGAGAGAAGCTAATCTGAAGCGAATCTATGAGGGATTGCAATGGAGGTTCTGGATAATAAATAATTGTCCAGCATCTCCCTTTAATGTCAATTATTTTCTAGCTCACCTGTAAGTGTAACTAACCTAGCTATCAAGCTAGATACATACCACTAATTAGATATACTACTAATGAGACATACTACTAAAGAGACTACTAATGAGACATACTACCACTGCCTTGAATGTGGAAAACGTTGCATAACTCTGAACAAGCGTGGTCGTTTCTGAAAGGTGCAGCGAAGTGATGACGCCAGAGACCTGAATGTTCGCTATGCTGGTCCAGGAATTCAGCAAGGGTGTTGGTCCAGGAATCTGTCCTGTCATGCCACACCAGAGAAGTCTCACACCGGCAGCCTTCCTAGGAATTAACTCAGAGCCGACAGGATGGAAGGGAGGAGGTGTTAGCACGACGTCCTGACTCAAAGCGAAGAGAAAAGTCTGAAAGACAACAAACAGTCCCAACAGTCGATGTTGGGACTGATATTAATCTACAACGCCTGGTCTTTAAAACAATGTTCATCCATCCATCCATCCATCAATATGACTTCCTCTTATCTGAGGCTGGGTCACGGAGGCTAAAATCTGAGCGGGGATGCCCAGACTTCCATCTCCCCAGACACCTCTAGCTCTTCCGGGGGGATCCCGAGGCGTTCCCTGGCCAGCCGACAGACATAGTCTCAAGTTTAGTTTATAATTTTATACGAATGCTTTAGATCCTGGAATCACAGCAAGGAGGCAGACTGTGGTAACATAGCCGAGGATGAATTAACCCTGAACATCTGTACTCCACAGCAATTTCTTTGTCTGAATTCTTGGAGCTTGAGGGTAATTGATTTAAAACCACCTTTGTTTTGACTGTGACTCTGTTCTTTGATTTGTTCCATCTGTGCCATTTTGTGATTTCATTGGTGGTGTAGCCTGAGACACTTATTTTGATGTTCTTTGATTCATCACCAGCTTCTGAACTCTGACTCATCTTCTTTCTGCAGATCACCGACCTGGACAGACGAGTGTCGGCAATCGAGAACCTCTTGAACCACATAGAGCAGAATGTCACTCTGGCGTACGATCAGGTAAACCCATTAAATCAGACGTCTTTAGCATTAAATCATCTTCCAGCCTCAGTCCAGCTGCTGCATGAGAAGGTTTTGGTCATGACCTTCATAGAATCACCTATAAAAGTGAATTCTGATCAGATGGGGTCCCTGGGATTATTCTTATCCAGTAGGGAGTTGGGGAACCTCCATCTATGACGACACTTGGACCTAAAATCACAGGTTTGAGCCGCTCCTACAGCTGAATTTAATCATCATCACCATGTTTCCGTTGGTGCAGCTCACACGAAACCATCAGGAAACACATGCACAGACGTACAATGAGTAACGCCTTCTTTGCACTTCAGTTAGCACTAAATTGACTACTACTATTGGTAATGCTGCATAAATTTTATCGCATTTCTTTAATGGCGTCCTTAAGAATCCTAAATAACTGACAGCTTCCCTTTGGTTCGATGTGTTTAACATCTGTCAGCTCATTATTTCAGTTTTAATTAACTTAACATCACCATTTGGTTCAGACTCCAGAATTGTTTTAGCTAATGTGGCATGGTTTTCAATAAAAAGGCTCTGGTGACCGCTGAACATCAGCTACTTAGCAACAAGATAATAAGCTATGTAGTGTTTAAGAGCTGTTTCGCCAACAGAATAAACTTTATAACGTGATAATAAGTCAGTGATGAGTGATGCTCATTGTGTTGTTCCCAAGTGATCAATAAAAACAGAAATCAATGGAGCGATTGACGATTTAAACTTGTGAATATAGCCTGCTGGTACAGGTAAACATGACTAAAACCATTATTCAGGATTCGTTGATATTTCCTCTCTGATGATGAGATATTTTATTAGCATCTCATTTGTCAATCATTGGGATTACAAAGAGCAGCACATCCACCCTCATCATCATGTGGCTTTGTGTCTGGTTTTAATCGGGTAGTTAGCTCAGAATTCTGCTGAAAAAAAAGATGGGATGACGAGCCAACTCCCAAAAACATCAAACCCTTAACCAGCAGAACTTCAGTCTGTTTGGTGATTACAAGCTATAAAGCTTCAAATTAGAGGATTATTTGATAAACTTGTGCTTTTTTTTCCTCTTCCTCGTAGCAAAACCACAGCTTAAAACAATTTTCATAGCGCATGATTCATTTCCATGCAACACATCTGTGTTAATTTAATGTCTCTGCAGTTATCACACCGTATATGTACTGTGTGACCTACGTTTCTCCTGGAGCTGCTAGTTCCCTTTTGAAATCACAGGCGGGTCGATGGCGCGGCGCCTGAAGGAACAAGTCAACCAGACGAGTCGCCGATTTGCTCATTTTTCTTGTCTTGAGAATTTGGTGAAAGACAATAATGAGCTGGAGGGGCTGTCTGCCTCCTCTAGAGGTCAAAGTGAAGGTTACAGGTATAGACGTGGCTTCAGTCAGTCAGCCTTTGACCTGAGCCTCATTACTTTAAGACGCTTCAGTTTTATTCTCAAGCTTCTTGCCTACAGTTTACAGCAATAAAAAGGACTATAAATTCTAGCAGCTGAGAAAAAAAAAAAGACTTCTAGTTTAGACGACGACCATAAATCGTGTTGACTTAAATTACTGTCCAGTGAGCTGGTTGGCTAATTTGTCTAGCTATTTAACACAGAGGCCTGTAGCTAGCATGCTGCGTTCGGCGTTAATTAGACTTTTGTCTCCAGCAGACATTTAAATGTTTCCTGCTGATGTATTAATGAGTAACCGATGGAAAAAGTCTTTATATATAACATATAATCCTTCTGTAGTACAACATTAGCATTAATGCTAAGGCGCTGCTATACTGTAGAATGCATGCTAACACTTTGAGCTAACATTAGAGCAACATTCGCTTTCTGAACTGAATTTTTCCCAGACTTTCTCCACAGGACAACAATCAGTGTTAACCCACTGAGGCATCTCACAACTGCTTCCACTTAACCGGCACATTTTTAATCGAAACCAAGACACACGTGTAAACACATTGGGGGTTTTTTCACACACGCATTCTCTTTTGTTCCCACAAACCAATCAGGCTCCTCCGACTCCAACCAGCACCTCTCCTCTTCCTCCATTCGAGGAGGTGGACGAAGAAGAGCAGCAGCTGAGACAGAAACTACACGAGTTGACAAACTACATCAGCGACCGCAGCCTGACCTCCGATGAGGACGAGCCTACGGGGCCGCCGGCGGACGCCAAGCCGTCCCGGATCCCGACCAGACCCGCATCCAGAGCCAGCACTGTCCTGTCCGGATCAGAGGAGCAGCCTCAGCAGAATGAGTCCCAGGAGGTCGGCTGCAAAATAAAAAAGTGCATTCACACACAACCATAGTTAGTTATATCATTTGTAGCGTGCGCGCTGCACATCTGGATTGCTGCATGTAAAAAAGAAGAAAAAACAGCATCCTAGCTCATGAAATTCCATACCACCTCTGCTGGAATCCACTTCAAGCACATTCTGCAGCCGTAAATCAAGTCGCTCGGCGTTAGCATTTGTTTTTCCTTCGCAAACATGCATCCCAGATTTTCTGCAACACAGCATTGGGCAGAAAATAAGAGTCTTGTCTTTTCTGGACTGTTTTCTCTTGCGTTTCTTCCCTAATTCTTGATGGTGTGTTTCACATCGGGCCTGACACACCACCACGCTACAGTATGAACACGCAATGAAGCTGACTGAAGAGGGCAAAGGTCGGCTGGTTTTCTGTTCCGCTTGTTCTGCTTGGTTTGACATAGAGAGCTATGAATGTCAACTTGCCAGCGTGATGGATGGGTTAAAGACTATCCCATCAGGGTTCACACCCTTCTCTAACCAGAGGAGTAGCTTGACGCTTTGACAATACATCCAGAGGAAACATTCACATCAGTACGAGACAATCAGAGCAACTGAACCAGGTCCCAAGTGGGGTGGAGGTCAGGGTTGAGGGTCATCATGGAAGACCGTCACCCGAGAGACCAGAACTTCCCACGCGAAAGCTAGCGCACAACATGAATGTGTCCTCACCCTCGCCACATAGGTTTTGTGCCCAAATTTAGCTAAAGCGAAGTTTCATATCAAGCACGTGAGCAGAAGGCTTCGAGCACATGAGATATAAAGGTATACAATAAACATTTATGTTTCACATTTCTCTGATAGACGGATCTTGGATTGGAGGTCCTGGACAGGAAGTGTCCCCCTCTGGAGGAGGAATCAGAGGACAGCTTGAAAAGCTCGACTTCCTTGCTTTACGAGCTGGAGGACAAGATCGCCCAGGCAACTGCTGACGTCCAAAACTCCCAGAGCGAGGTAAAATAAGATTGTCTGGCAAACGGTCTCACCTGCGAGACGCAGGAAGGGTAAAAGTTTGTCTTTTCCACCCCAGGCTTCGTACATAGAGAACAGGATTGCTGCCCTGAACGCTGCTGGCATGCCAGGGGATAGAAGGAGACGGGTAAAGACCGTCCTTTGATTGATTTAAGACAAATCCATAGATCAGTCAGACTTGTCAAAAGTATGAAAACATGTTCTTTGATCGAGACATCTGTTGTACATCATCAAATCAAGGAAAAACACAAGAAGCAAGACTCAGAGGCTGAACATGTTCACACTATTAATTCGCTTTACCTTTCATCTCCTACATCTAGTCTGGGATCCCGATCCAAGCAAGAAGAATTTCCCACAACTCTGCAACAAGTAAGAGCCGACATTGCCGTCCCGAATCGCCATCCCCCCGGGGCTTTTTGACTGACTCACAACATCTTTACCTTGTTAAGCTCAACATGATAATCTGTTTTGCAAGCTGGTGAGGACTGTGTCCTATTGTACTGCCGCTTCGATTTTCCCATCTGTGTGTCAGATACCCAACTCTCCGCCTGCAGAATTCCCAGGAGTGTGTTTGGTACTAGTGGTAGAACAAAATAAGGAAAATGGTAGCGATGGAAAATGTTTACAGGTTAATTTAGTTTGCATCTCGTCATACTAAACTCAATTTTTTAACCATATGAAGATTAAAATGTGGATGCGTGGCATAATCTCTGTGTGTTTCCAGACCAAGTGGACCGGTTTGTGAGGAACTCCTTCGACAGAGGCTCCTTGACCCAGAGGAATCCGGTGCCCAAACCCAAGACCAGGGCTACCTCTGCGGTAGGTGCCGTTTCCCGCCTTGATGCCTAACCAAGCTAAGCTAATTGGCTATAGCTTAATGTTAGAATCGCAACGGTAGAATATTATCTTCTTATCCCTTATCAAGAAGGAACAAACACCTTTGTAAACTGTATTTTTATCTTTCCAAATGGATCTACTGTTGGTGATGAACTGGTCCGTTAGTGTTCTCCTGGGTTTACTGGGTTTCATCCCAGTCTGAAACGGATGAGAGAAGAAATGCAGAATATTTCTATTGTATGTTTCCTGTAACCTTTCAAGCCTCCATGCATTCTCTAAATATCTTAAACACATGTACACGCCTGCGTTGCACACGCGTGTCTCCATGCTTGTTATTGTTTCGGTTGCCAGGATCTGAGCTTCGTGCTATAGATGTGAGCCTCAAACGCGCTTCAGATGCATCATCTGTTTAATTTGCAAGCAACCTGACACCAAAATGAGATGATTGTATTTTTGAGAGCAGAAACTTAATTCTATCTTAATTAAATCTGTCACTAATCAATAGTAAAAAAAATTATTTCGCATCTCTGGCAATAATAATTTTAGGCTGCCGTAACTAATTTCATGACTGGGAATGACTTCATCAACTCCAAGCATGAAACAATTAGAGCTATTATCATTTGGAGCCGCCGGCGATGGATCATCAATTGTGTTCTTGTAGAAACCGGTGATGACGCAGGGTTGGTGAGGAGCAGCTGGGACGTCACGTGACCGACTGAGGTTCTGGACCGCCGTCGTTATGGCTGTTTGGAATTATCTGAACTGGAGCTGGAGTGAAAGATGTTTGTATTTAAATATATTTTAGACTTTCAACTGGAATGTGAGTCTATTTAAAACAGGTTCTCTGTGATAATGTAGTGTCTTGTTCCTGGGCTGAATCCAAACCCAGCTAGGAACTCAGTCTGCAGTCTTAAAATTTTAGATTTTTTGATTTAGATTTCATGAATTCCACTCACCTGCATACACATTTAGTGGGGATAGAACAGAATTCACCTCCTGTGTCGCTTCTCACCAGCTGCTTCTTGAGTCAGTCACTTCATCTGTGGCCCTTTTTCTTTTATATTCTTACGGTAGATGTCAGACATTTAGAGATCTGCATCCGTAAGGACGTGGAAGTAGTCACTAAACACTTGATTTGACTAACACACACACTTTTTACTAATTATAAAGTGACATTTGTCTCATTAGTTGAAATTTTAGCTGTTTCTGTGCAGATCTGTATTTCCTCTCCTCAGCCCTGAAACACATTGTACAGCCGGAGGGCGTGAACTATTGGCATTCATTAAAATGATAATTTATGAATATATGCTTTTCATTGCGTCTTATCAACATATGTGTATTTTTAAGTCATGCATGTGCTTTTTTTTTTTTTTTAAATGTCCCCTCTGAGGCTCCATTGCCTTCAGAATCTTTTAGGACATGAATGAATATAAAAGTAAAAATACAAATTTTAATTCTAACATTATTTATTTTGTTTTTGGTTTTTTTTTTAAACAAATTGAAGTAAAGTCTTAGAGATCCCTTCCTCCATATGAGTTATAATCCATGTTATAATCCAGGTCAGGTACTTTTGTACCCCTGACGGGGAACAGCATGAGTTGATTTGGATTACCGGATTATTTTTCTTCACGATCTTGTGAGATCAGAATTATTCCAGTGACATCATCAACATCATCATCATGGCTGCCCCTCCCACCAGGATCAGCTGATGGAATGGAACTGAGCTGGAATGAATCCACCTTGTAGAGCAGGTGAGTCCTTCAACTCTGGTCGTTCCTGCACACGGTGAAGTTTCATACCATTAAATCTATTATTAAGATATCATAAATGACTTATTATTCCACGCTACAACGTAATAAACTCCACCTCCCATCGAGGCCTCTGGGCCCCCTAGCGGGGGATCAGACCGCTGGGGAGTCAGGAGGAGAAACTAGCATCTGGCTTTCATCAGAGCTGGAGTTTACAGACCAGCAGCTGTCAGTGAAAGCAGCATTTAGATTACACAGGAGAGACTCCATTTTTCATTATTTGCAATAGTTTTGTTCATTAATGGGAGTTTTACTCAGACTATAAACTCCTGGCAAGGCAGTGATAATAGATTATAAAAATTAATTGAGTTAGAATTTTAATGTTTACACTTGGAGATTGCTGAGTTCATTTGAACTCTAAAGTTGATTATCAACTGGAGGCTCCATCGGCTCAAATCCACTCCGCAGAGTGCTAAAGGAAGGTGATTTGAGATTTTAAACAGTAAAATTAAATTTTTATTGCTTTTAAAGGAAATGTGTGATATAATGGCACCTCATCAGTAGCAGCTCTTTATTTATCTTGGTAAGAAGAATAAATCAATAAATCACAACCTCCTTCAAAAACGGTCTTAGATGATTTATATGAAGAAGCTGGAGAGCTGGTGTTGAAGTAATACGCCGCATTAAATGGAAATACTTAAGTAAATATACTTTAATACCAATTATTAGTGGAAACACGACTTACATAGACTTCTTAAGACCATGCAAAGGTCAGAAAATCCTTTCTGTATTAAAGTCACCCTCCATCCTTCAGAGATGATTCATTCTTCGGCTTTCAGTTCATCCCCATTTTGGACGCTCCTATATATCAACAGTTCATTCGAGGGTAGGTCGATTTACACATCTGCAAATGATTTTAAAAAACTATAACAATGACTGTTTTTTATTTACTAAAAATATATATCCATGATGACAACCAAATAATTTCTATTTTATTATTTTCTGTTTCATTTCGTCAGCTTGGGGGGGGGGGGTTTCTTCCTTTCTGTGAGGCATCCAAACAGAGTTGGGACCAGCAGAAGTTTGCACAAAACTACTCCTTTCACTGATAATTATGATTGCAGTGTTTTTATTAGATATGCATAATGTTCCACGCTTGGAGCCATTCAAGCAGCTACAAACTGTGTGCATAGAGGGCCAACGGACAGGAAACGACTGCCTGCAGCACAGCCAGGACCCTCTACGGAGACCTCAACAGGCCAAAATTTAAATTTAACTGTCAACACAATCTTTTGAAAACCTTAAAAGTGTCATTTTCAAGATGAGACCAGAATTTCAGCTTTAAGTATTAGCAAAAAACCTGAAGTACGAGCGGCTACAGCTAATGCTAGCTAATGTTAGCTGTATGACCTCTACAGGAAGAAATACAGTGATGGTGGCGACACAAAGAAGAATGTATGTAAGTTTGGTTTTTACACACATCGTAATGGTCACAAAGAGAATTAAATGTGTTACATATAAAGTATTTCTTTCTGGTTATCAAGCTTTGCAGTTGCTTCCACCTGCTGTGCTTCTACGCTAAACTAATTAGCCTCAAAAAAATTATAGTCATGAAAAATAAATATATTGTCTACTTAATCGTGTCACATTTAGGGACAAATACAGTCCTGTGCTTTACAGCTTCACAGATTTGTAAATTACACAATGAAGAATAACTATTTCCTGTTTAAATGTATGTATCGCTGCCTCTGTGTTTGGATTTTGGACGGCTAGATGAACAGAGAGGAACTCTGAGAACATCTCTCTGTTCCAGAGGAAAGAAAAAAAATGCCTGAACAATCATCAACACATACTGCAGAATAATCAGAACCCAAATGAGTCATTTAGCCATAGCTCTTCTGTAGCAGAAACACAACTGACGGTTGGAGACGTTGACGTCCAGCTCAGCAACAGGAAGCGAAGGAATTGGCGGTGTGTCTGTGATGCAGATCCACGAGGGGCGTCTCCTCCCACTCCGTCAGGCTCCCCTGCTGGGCTCCATTACAGTCATACACTCTGTGGGCTGAACCAGAGCCGGATTACCAAACACTGTCAGCTGTTAAACACGCAAACATCTCAGCTGGCCAGTACTTAAAGGAACCCTTCGCCCAAACATGAATCCATCATCTACTCAATGCAGCACCATGGAAAGGCTGAAGTTCTTAATGTATAAGATGTTTCTGGAGTTGCACAGCGATAGAAATAAATAATGACACCTTTCTTGGCTAACATTGATGCCAGTTGGGGGCTTGTTTATGAAAGCAAAGGACAAATGGGTCCAATTGGGGTAATCCATGTCTGCTGAAGCTCTAATGGACCTAACTGATTTGAAAAGAGGTTATTTACCCCTCTCACCGTAGCATTAGTGCTAACTCTGGCATACAAACTCTAAAAAGGGGCTTCTGCGGACCTGGATTCCACCACGCTGTTCATTTTTTGTTGGGTTTGGGTTGGTTTTTTGAGTTTTTACAACATGGCCACATCTTCAGTTGTTTGATTCAAAGCTGTTTAAATGTGAAGCTACAGAAACTTTTCCCAGCTTTCCATTGGAATGGGGGCGAGTACATAAATCCAGAAATGTCTTTTGTGGGCTAACTGTTCTTCCAGACCACAGTTTAGAAAGGAATTCATGCTCTTAATATTGCCAGTAATTGTCTCTAGATTGCCGGCGGCGGGGACGTGTTCCTCGCGTTGGTATCTGCTGCCCTCTACTGGCAAAGAACTTTTCCAGAGACCTCTCTGGTTTATTCTTGAGATCATGCCACCTGTGGTCAACCGAAATCCAGGATCAAGCCTTCGAGACTCACCAAAAATCCCAAAACAGGTCCGACACCTTGACTCACCTACACTCAGGAGCAGTTCGTTGATCTGATTCCCCGTCAGCGCTGAGGTCTCGGTGAAGGACAAGCCCCTGTCATCAGCCAAACTCTGCCCCTCCTGTCAGATGACATATAGATAGAAACACAGATGCCTTATAGTAGTATGGTACGACTGGTAGGCTCTGACTGAGGTGCCTCACCTGGGGGGACACTTGTCGCTGCTGTGCCAGATCCCCCTTGTTGCCCACCAGCCATATGATGGTAGACCCCGGGATGTAATGTCTCTCCAGCTCCCTGAGCCACACCTGAGCCCTGATAAACGTCTCCTATAAAGACACGGAAAGAGATTCAGTGAAGAAGACACCAGCAAAGACTGGACCGCCATGTCCAGGCGTCTGTTCCGTTACCCGTTTGGTGATGTCATAGACCAAGAGCGCAACATGGGCCCCTCTGTAGTAGAGGGGGGTGATACTGTGGTATTTCTCCTGCCCCGCCGTGTCCCATATCTCAAAGCGAAGGGTGGCATTACTCAGGTGCACCACATGCGTCAGGTAGGCACCTGAAGTGGGGGGGGGGGGTTTAGAGATTGTCCAAAATCACCAATAGATCACAACATGTGTAGAAAACTGATAATACACAATAAGACTGTCAAATCAGAGACTCTTATATGAAAAGTCTCCTATTGGTAAATTCTGTTAGCTTAGCATACTTGCTGGAAAAAAGGGCGAAAATTTGCCTAGATCTGTATTACAAAGCAGGTTTGGTTGCAGTGTATCTTACTAGTTAACATGTTGTTTCCTCGTTGTTCAATCAAACAGAGTTGCTAATTAGAAAAGGTTGGAAGTGTGATTCCAGAGTTTATGCTAGGCTAAGATAAACTAAACTGTCCTCCTGACTGCGGCTGCATATACACAATACAGTAAGACAATATCATCGCTAATGTATTTTTAGAGCATTAGACTGTTCTTTCAGGCAAATACTTGCCTTTATTAAACTGTCAGTCAAACTTTGAGATCATTGAATTCTGTTTTTATGACATGACCAAATGAATCACATGTGGTGTCATTTTCTATCTATAGTTGGATTTATGGTGAAAATACCAGCTTAAAAACGACTCATATAGCAAGTATTGCATTCCAGAGCTCAGGGTGTTAGGAACTCACTTCCTACAGTAGGTGACGTACTCCTGAACTCACTCTTGACCAATCGTAGAGCCAGACTGGACTTTCCCACGCCAGAGCTTCCCAGCAGTACCATCTTAACCCTGAGGACCCGAACCGGTCTACTCACAGCGTCTCTCGGGAGCTGGGCTCCTCCTGGCCCCCTCGGGAGAGTTTCCCCCATCAAAAGTTGACTCCACTCTGAAAGAGGGAGGGAATACAGACAGTTCGTATGTCGTACAGAAAGAGTCCAAAAGTCCTGATCCAAGAGTCAAACTTTAATCCAGTTTAGAAACTACAGCTAGTTCAAACTGTACAGATAAGTTCACGTCATGTTGGAAGAGTTTCCAGGGCCCCAGCTCGTCCTACGCAAAGTAAAAATAAAACCAAAGTCCAATCGTAGCTGGAAATTAGTTCACTTCCTTGAACACACCCACACCTAAGAGACAACACATTCCAGCCAATTGTCAGTGAGCACAAGACGGGAAGATGACACGTGTTCAACCAATGTTTATTTTGAAATCTGTCTGAGAAGATTCTGAAGTATGCAAACAGGAACAGAAAGGATTATGGGAAATTTTATCCAACGTTGCTTCCTCTTCAGTGTTTAAACCACAGGTACTTCCTGTTAAATAAGGACACACCATTAATAGATAGCAGAGGACATTACCTCTACCAGGACCATAAATGAGGGCAGCGTGGAGCTCATAAAAAGAGATGCCCTCAGGGTTCTCATGTGTACAAATGTCTGTTCAACCCTTTGAACTGGATCCGGAATTCCAGGATTCCTGCTCTGGCGCGTTTCCCACCTCCTAAACCGGTTTCATGAAAATCCGTTAAGTGGATTTTTTGTGGAATTTTGACAAACTGACACGCGTGTCATCTGGAGTAGAGGTCATGACCCGCACTATTTACCCTACACTGTAATCCTGCGTTCCAACACATGAGGGCAGCATTGCTTCTGCAGTATCAACCACCCCCCACCCCCCTACAATCAGGTGTGTGTGACATCCTGAGATTATCGGGGAGGGTCTAATTAAGAAAAAAAATTTTTTTTTTACAGTATGTTGATGTGAAATGTAGTTTATAGGAACTAAAAGACAAGACAATATAAATACTAGAATCAAACCGCGTGTGCAGCTCAATTCCAAATTACTTCCTATCATAATAAAATACATAAAAAGTTGCTGGTAATAAGTGACAGGGCACCGGCCCGTCATATATAGGTCATGGGGTCTGGTAAGTCTGGTCGGTCTGCTTCTTTAAGAAGCTCCAGTCTGTTTTTAGAGCTCGCTGGTCATCTTTAAAAATAGCAGCGGGAGTGTGAGAGAGTGCAACAGCTCACAGTGGAGCTGCGGTTTCTGACTGAAACCGGACTCCTGAACATGTATGGAAGGAGAGCCGCTCCAGAGGGCCGTGAGGCGTTCAAGTGCCCTGCGTAGGTATTGATAAACTTCGTAGGAGAACTTTTTTTCTCATTTAAACTTGTAGGACTAACCTAAGTACTTTTCATTTTCATTGTCCTTATCTGTTATGGTAGTGACGTACATTTACTCGAGTACTATAAATATTACCCAGTGCTGTTTGTGCCATTTCATAAGGAAACTTTAAAATAACGTTGATTAATCAATTGGCTAAAGTTAAATTGCTTTTCGAACATTTGATTTGGAGGGGGGGGGGGCATGGCAAAGAGATTCATGAATGTATGAACATAAAACAATGACTTAATAGACAAAATATTCATCGGATTAATCCAAATTGGCAGTGACGCTCATGTACGCCTACAAAAATTTTAGAAAATCTGTCTTAACCAACTATTATATCAAAAAATATTTTTTTAATTTCGTTTACGAGTTACTAATACTATTAACCGTTAATATAACATTGTGACCGAATAAATTAAAACAATTAAAGTTAAATCGAGAAAACACGCTGAGTTTTCGTTCCACCTAAAACTTTGAAATGGTGCGTTTTAAATCCCTGGACAATAATTCTCATAAAACCGATGGCCAGTGAATGCAGCTTTATTGAATACAGTCTATGAAGTTCGTCAGAGTGACAGGTCTCAGCCCGTCCTAGTCCGCCCGTGTTTGTGGAGTAAAACTGCCACTGGATCGTTGCGAAACCATTACATTAATTATCAAGATAAACCAGGAGTATCTTAAATTACAATTAACTTTATTTTAAATGTCCGTCTTCGTTTAAACCTCGCATAACGGCAGACGCGTAGCGACCCGCGGGGTAGCGCAACTTTACGCATTTCTGACTGCTAGTAAACGCAACAGAAGGAGCGCACGTGCGTCCGCTCTGAGGAGGTCGCGAGCCTCCGAAATCCAGGAAGGAGCGTGAAAAAAAGCGGCAAATATCAGAATGACTCGAGCCGTCGGGACGAGCAGCCGCGGTGCGATTCCATCTCCTCGCCTCTAGAACGTTTTTCCGCGGCTCATGAGAACCAGCGGCTAGCTACCGCTGCCTTTGGACTACTCGGGACCGCAAGTCGGACCTCATCTGCCGTTTAGGTGTGTGGAGCAAACATGGGGACCCAGGGGACGGGACGGAAGAGGTCCACCAAGAAGGAGAGATCGACGGCGGAGGACGATGCGCTGAACCTCATAGCGAGAGAGGTGAGTGTGGGATTCATGATGTAAATAAAGTTTTCTGTTTTTGAAATTAGTGATTGAACGCATAGCGCAGGGGCGTTGATGTAGTTCAAACTGATGGGGCCCAGGCCCCCCCCGGATATCACAGTTTTACTTTTAACTACAGCAGCAAATAATCAAATTAATAAATAATAACTTGAGTAAAATAAATTATATTTGCTGCAGGAATGTTTATCTTTTAAGTTTGAAGTCTCATTTAAATAATTTTGTATTTTTAAAAAATATTTATTGCGTTAACCTGCAGGAATTATTGGACTATCTCCTCTATTTCTAGATTAAGATTAAGAAGCTTTATGGTCATCATACAATGGTAGAACGAAATTGCAAGTTTAGAATGGAGATTAGAGATTATTATTATTATTATTATTATTATTATTATTATTACAATAGAGTTGGCAGCAGCTGCTCCTGCAGTAGTTGTTTCTCAGAAGCTGACGTTGTGTTATGACAGGTTTACACCCTTCAGGGTTTATCTCTTAATGATGGCGGATAAAGAGGAGGATAAACCATGTTTTATGGTTGGAATAGCGCCACATTTGAAGTGTGATCCTCTGCACACATCACTTAGAGGCAGAAATAGAATGTTTGACTTCAGCTGTGTTTTGGTGATTGTTATTTGGATATTTTTGTGGAATAAGTGTGGTTTAAATCAGAAAATGAATGATGTGGTGGATGTAACAGTCATCATCCTGCTTCAGGGCGACTTTGACACAACTTCAGTTAACGGGAAGTCGCTTCTGGGCTAAACCAACCCGGATATTTCATCAAATTTGCATGCCAGTCATAACTGAAAAAAACCCTCAGTGGTTTTTCGACTCTTCTCCAAAACCTGTAGAGGTTTGCTTGTCTGACTTTAATCTGCTTGTGATTGGACGACTATATATCCTGCAGAAGTGTATGATATTGCACATTCCTGTGACTGTCAGATGGGGTTTTTTTTGTCGTTGTCTATTTGCAGTGTCACAAACGATCCCCATCTGGAGTTTGACGGCACCCATGAACAGTTAGTCAGCGGATACCCATCAGGAGATCATCCTGAATTAAACATGTTTCCTGTGGTCATGTGACACAACTTTTGGACAGTTTTCTGTCCCGTCTGTACAGGAAACAGAAATTCTGTTCCCTTTAAGTAACAGAAGGGTCGCGTCCCTCGCTGGCGGCTCGCTGACAGAATGGCATGTTGGCTCTGATGAGTTGGCTGGTTCTGTAGAAGAGCTTTAAAAATAGATGCTCCTGAAACATCAGCTGTTACTGCACCCGGGTTTAGTTTGGATCTGGGGGAGGGGGGGCAACAGAGGGGTGTGGCGCGATCAGTGAGTTGCTGGATGGTTTGGTCCCACTGCAAAACGTTCGTGTGAAGGTGATGCTAGCTTGTGCTGCGTCTCCTCATTTCTCTACAACCATTCTGTAGATCCGACCAAATGGGAGAGGACCACACAGAAGGAAAGAATGTCAGCTCCAGATTCCAGAGTGTCAGTAATTCTGTACTGTAGGGGTCGGTTTACTGCCCCTGTCCAACAAGTTGAGTCCAGTTGTAAACATCCATTGGCATCGTGCTGCTGGCAAACTGTCGCCGGGCCAAAAGGTTTAGAATTTTATTATTAGCCGACATCTTTACGGACTGTTTTAGAATATTTGTTTACTTTCTCTCTTTTTTTTAATGGAAACTTTGCTTTTGATGGCGATTATGTTTCTCACTTTAGCACCACAGTTCTCTGTTGAATCAGGTCCTATGTTGTGATATCTAGTGATATATTTTGTGATCTATCAGAAGAATAACTAATATAATATCCTCAGTTAATTTCTATATTAAAGTAATCTGCAGGGATAGTCAGATCAGAGCAGGAATGTGTTTCCTTTCCAAGATTCAAGAAGGAAAACTTTAGAGATCTCCAACAGTCAACACAATAGTTCTTATGTGTACTACCTGCAAATAAACAGCAGGTTTCAGACATCAGTTTGGTTTCTTAGTAAAACACAGAAGCCCAGCAGCAGCGTGTTCTTCGACACACACTTTCATTTCTTGTTTACTTGTCGTCTGGTTCCAGGAACAACACCTGTTCGTGTTTCCTGAGCCAGTCGGCGGTGGCATTCAGCTTATTTGTTATTTACCAACCCACTCATCCAAACTCTCCAAAACAAGATCAATTTGGTTAAAAGGATGAATCAAATCCCCACATGCTCCTCGTTGCTGTTTGGGATTGTAGTCAGCTTACGTCCATCACGGCTCATCTGTGCCTTAGGATTTTACAGAGGAATTATGTGGAATACCATTTTATTACATTTTTAAACCCATATTTCCAGTTTTGGTGTTTTCTCTGCTTACATAATGGTGCTGTTACTTACAGCCATTTAATTCTAAGTAGGCCAGATCTGCTCTGTGGGCGACACTCATATAAAGAAAACTTAAATAACACACATGCTGAGAACTAACCAGAGTTAACAGAGCGAATGCCTCAGATTTCAGTCAGCTGTTTCTGGCACGTCTGCGTCTCCGTAAACCAGTTGCATTCTATAGTAAAGTTATGAGAGGACATGAAACCTGTTGGGATACAATGGTATGTCTGCTAGCTAGAACCAGCTAACTGTGTGACCCATGCTGTTAGCTTACAGACGTTATATTAACAACCTGACGTTCTTGTCGTTGGATATCACTGCTGACTCGTCTCAGAGGCCGTAATGATCACGGTTCTGACATTTGGCCCGAGGCAAACTTTTCCTAAACATTTTGTGGTTAGAGTCTAGGTGTGAGTCATTCTTGTGTGTCACCTTGTAAACCGAGCTCAGTTTGGTCATGAGCTCCTCTGGCGTAACGGTGCTGCTAATAAATACAGGCTTTTAATTTAAATTTGAAAGGTGGAGCAGATCCTTCTCCAGGAATAGATATGGCACCAACAGAATGCCACATGTTGCTGTGACTGACTGATTTCAGATCAGAGCTGCCAGACTGTCAGAGACGGCCTCTGATTGGCCAACAGACCCATACCACTACATCATCGATGGCTTTTTAAGGGTCCGCGTATCGGTCTGCCCCCATTTTTAGTCAATTTACCCACAAACTATGCGATATAAATAAAACACCGTTATGGTGCGTACCATTCTGATGCATCTACGTACTGGTTCCACAGTGGATTCTGTCCCAGCCTTCCCAGTCCAATCTTAAACCTCCCTGGGGCGTTAAGTCATTATCAGGTCGCTGTGACATTTGTGTGTTTGCGGTGGAATGCTAGCAGGCCATTGTGAAGTGGTTTCTCTATCAAACGTTTGAAGGGAAACCTGTTGGAAAGGGTTGATATTATCAAACCGGACTAACTTTTAAATCAGGATCTTCCCCATGCGGCACCAGGGCAATATTTATTCTTTGGCTACCCAAATATTACTCGGTGCACAAATTGAAAGGTTACTGTTTATCCCCAGTTATTCTCACTAAGTTAATCTTTAATGGAGGGGGGGGGCAGGCAGCACACATTTGCACAATGACAGCCAGGATCCACGCTGACTAAACAGGAAAGTTGTGTAACTGTATTTCTGTCTTGTCTTGAGCTCTCTTTCTCTCCCTGTTTGAATTCAAAACCAGTGTTGGGTGAAGCTAACCAGTCTGCCACCCAGTAAGAGTCCAGTGAACGCCCATCAGGCCCAGAACGACTTAAACAAACATGGGCAGTCCAAACAATCACTGGTGTATTTCCTGATAAATGTGCATACACAACTGGCCTGGGTTCAGTTTGCTCGCTTTACTCACGCCTCCTTAAAAGGAAGTGGTGGCGCGTGTGTGTGTGTGTGTGTGTTTGTGTGTGTGTGTGTGTGTGCGCGCGCTTGCTTCCTCTCGGTGACATCATCGCCAGCGCAGCCATTCCAGACCGCTATCACAACCTCCATCCTGTTTATTCATCACGGCTCAGGGAGGGGTGGGGCTCAGGTACACCAAGGAGGAAGGTGCACTGATGATGATGGAAAAATATATTCATTCCTCACCTGTGAACTTCCTTTAGATCAGTTTAAAGCCTGGATCTGTAGTGTATGAAGCAAGAACTGTAAATCATCTTGTGGATGTGAACTGGTCACACGGATTTCTCTCTCCTGTTACTCCCGACACTCCAGCGGTGTGTTGTGTAACTTCCTGTGAGGTATTGCTTACTTGGCAATAGTGAGCATCTCACTACGGGTGTTTTTATGGGTCACCTTTCTTTTTGGGTGTCGCTTTCCCCCCTTATTGCTTTAGCGGTAGTTGCTTGAAGCAACACGTTCAGCTTTCTGTAACTTACATGAGGAAAGACGAGGACTGGAAACATGTGGGTGATCTCAACACTGTTAAACACTGTACTGTACAGTGGATGTAAATGAGGTCCAGACATTTACTTCCTGGTTCTTTGAACCCCACTGCTCCTGTGGGTGTATTTTTAGAAATGTTGAGTCACGTCTGTGGCTAACAGTGTTGTAGTGTTAGAACAGCCACTCCCTGTGGTTCCTAAGGTCTGCAAAGAAGCTTTTCTTTTTTAATAGAATTAGTCATCATGACCCAAACTGGATCTTAACGTGTGTGTGTGTGTGTGTGTGTGTGTGTGTGTGTGTGTGTGTGTGTGTGTGTGTGTGTGTGTGTGTGTGTGTGTGTGTGTGTGTGTGTGTGTGTGTGTGTGTGTGTGTGTGTGTGTGAGAATCCACTTTATGATCCCACCTAGTTAAACTCTGTCCAACATTGCGCTGGGTGGGTTTATTTGTCTATGCTGCCCTTGTTCAGATCTTCTGTTCAGGCCAGTGTTCAGGATGTGGGAAAGCGGCCGACTCGGACCAGGCTGGCATTTGGTTCTGGTGACACTTGAAGTTTGTCATTAAACTGAAGGCATAGGGGTGACAGAAGTCAGACCCATCCTCTACAGTCACCTCAGAATGTCATGTCCAGTTCTTGCATGGCCGACACAAAAGTAATTCTTTTATTTAACTCCTTGTTTTTTTGACTCATCCCTCCAAAAAGTTCATCATCTTCATCTTGTTATGTCATCTGTGGATCAGTTCTGTTCTGCTCAGATGTTTCAGCAGATTTCTTTCCTGCTGGAAATCAGATCAAATTCCTGGTTTGCTCAGGTGTCCCTTGAAAACATGGAAGTATTCTCGTTTTATGCAAACCTGTTGTCAACTAGGGACAGCTCTGACTCCAGATCCGACGGAGTCCGGACTCCTTTTAGAACTATGAGGTCTGCTGATACGAGTAGTTAGAACCACCTTTATTTCCAGGCCCAGCTAATTTCCTCTCCAGAGGACACCTACCCCGTTGAAATAGCACTGAATTAGAGCAGTGAGACCATGTGGGTCGTTATAAATAGACAGGAAACTGTGGGATTCTGTCTTCTGGCCTATTTCGATGCACCTATTCTGACATTTAGAATGACGATGCACATAGATGCTAAGCTAATAGCACCAACTGGTGTGTTTGACTCAAGCCTACATTTTCTTATCTAGATTCATTTCCAAACATTGGACATTTTAGTAAGAAGCTTGAAGATCGGGTGTGTTTTATTGTGTCCGGACCATTCAGAGCGTCGCCTGAGTTGTCATTCACAGGAAGGTCTAATCCAACCCGATATGATTGTCCTCGTGTCCCGGCGCTGATTGTGTTGTCCTGCATTGTGTGTGGGAGAGTGGTTCCCACCCGTCTGACAGCAACGGCTTGAAACAGTTTGATTGAGGTTCTAGTAAATTTAATTTCTTCTACTGCAGCAGTTTGGTGTAAATTGATGTATCATCCTGTATCTGGCTTGAGCTTCAGTTACTCCATGCGTGGATGAGTTTATTACAAACATCAGAAAGACTAACAGCGATGTAGAAAGCGGACAGCAAGCCTCTGAAGTCAGTAAAAAGTTTGTACACGTTGACTTTTGTCTCTGAATACGTAATAAATCAGTATTTGTGGCATCAGCAGAAAACAAATGTGTCCTGGACTCGTTTGTTCGTCGCCAGGTAGAAGGAAGGATTATGTTTTATATCCTGCACAGGGCAGGTGTGGAGGGATGGGAGTCCCCTTGATACAGCGAACTCAACCTGATGCTAACATGCTAAGTCTGTTGAGAACAACCAGTTTCCTGATCGCACACGTGTCTGTGTTTATTGACCAATCAGCAGACATGCATGACTGTTTCAGTGGAGATGTTTCAGCGCAGAAAGATTTGAAAAGCTTGTCTTTGTGTGTCTGAAAGTCAAGGGTACAAATGTTAAGTAAACCTTTCACCAAGAGGAAATACCATTCAAGCAGTCGGGCTGAACCTCAGGGAAAAAACAATCAACCAGAGCTATTTTTGGAGCGTCTCCTTCATCACTAGAACTGCTGCTCTGAAGAGCGTGATCAGCCTCTTCATCATTTAATTCTTTCTTTTTTTTTAAGAATTGCCCCGGCTAGTGGTCATTGGCACAGGAGCAGGATGTTCTTAACACACAGTGTCCTGCAGGGTAAAAAGCACCTCTACTGATGCAGCCGGCTGTTGTTCGGTTTGAGGTTGTCGTCCTGCAAAGTAGAAATACGTGAAGCAGATGGATGTTATGTAAATCCTCCTAAAGACTTTAGAGCTGCAGTTTAGAGAGGATGTCTCTGCAAAGAAAAAGGAATAATAATTTTAATTTTAGATCTTGTCCTGGACAAGATCTAAAATTACTAGTTCTGTGTATATGTAAATTCTCTCGCAGCGGCAACCCTGAACTTGACACTTGTGAATGTGTTGCAAACAGGAACCTCTAGACGGCAGCGATGAGACCCGCAAAAACATCAGTGTTATTTTATTATCTCTTCTTCTTTCATCAGTCTTTTTTAGTGCAAACTTAATAATGTTTAATCACTTTCAAATGGAGTTGATCATTATTTCCACCCGGTTGTCCTTTGAAACGAAGCCGATAAACATCAGTAACGACTGGAGGAACCGGTGCGGTCGTATCTTTTTGCACCTCAGACAAAAAGCCAGATGTTTGTGGGTGTCAGCGGTTTGAACGGTGTGAAAACAGCTCTACATGTGTGTGTTTGTGTACGAACAGGCCTTCTTTTGAAATGCTTCTTCCTCAGTGTTTTCCTGTTCGCTGGTCACAGGGACTGACGTTGGGGAAATCCATTAGTGCCACAATAGGAGGAGCTGTGACCCCACCTACAGGCGAATACATTGAAACCACACAAAGTTAAAGGAAGGAAATGCTCAGAAACTCTGAGAGGTCCTTTTAAGGAAAAGATCCTGCTCTGACTGAGGGGAGCCAAGGCAAAGCCTTCAAACGTACAAGAATATAAGTCCAGCTGCACACAATGACACTTGATACCCCATGTTTAGAGGCTGACGCCAGTAATCCAGTCAGATTACATCCTGTGGGATGAAGATCTGTGTGTTAAGAATCTGAAGAGAACCGGTGATTCCCATTGGTCCATCTGACCGTTTGCACAGAAATCCACTGATGAAGCTTCCAGGAACGGAAGAAATAAAATTAAAAATACAGCTCTTCACCAGCTTGTGTAGCTAGTTTGGGCTTTGACATCCTTTACCTATCGACATGTTTAAATTTCACACCGCCATACCTCGGTTAACAGACACTCACCGCGTTAGCTCAGCTAAATGAACCTTTGTCTCACTTTTTTTTCTTTCTCTTCTTCATCCTCCCTTCAGGCAGAGGCCCGGCTGGCGGCAAAGAGGGCAGCCAGAGCAGAAGCCAGAGAAATCCGGATGAAGGAGCTGGAGCGACAGCAGAAGGAGGTGAGACGACCTACCAAACCTCGTCATTCACTGGGTGTCGTGTTCGTCACACATTCTCCTGAATGACGAGGATTTCCTCGACTCTTCTTCTGGTGGAAGTTTACATCAAAGCATTTCCTGTCAGTGTCGCCGTGGGTTCTGAAGCTGGTCTGAATCCTGTGGGTCAGAGGTCAAAGGTGTCAGCCGAGGAGTCCCACGGGGGGGGATTTTCTAACGGTTTTAGTATTGCACAAGTGGGTTTGTTTTGGCGTGGTTGATGGGCGGCGGAGGAGGCAGGCCTACGGCAGATATTTGTTCACATTAGCAGACAGATCGGCATGAGACTGGGGGGTCACAACATTGTCGATTTTTGTGTGTTTAATAGTGTAACGATGTAAATTTGTTCAAAAAAGCCAAACCTTGGCACCAGCGCTACGTTCTGATTGGCCAAAGAGCCCGGCGTGTTGTTGGAGTGTTTTCCTCACCTCTGATCTGCAACACAGGGAGTCTGACTTTTCCCACTTCACTATTTTTAGTGGCAGTAATCTCATCCACGCTAACACGTCCTACTCTCACCTGTTGACTGAACTGAACCGATGCACGAATGGATTTGGAAGTTAAGACCCCCGGGTGGTGGGGGGTGTGGGGTCCACAAAGCCTCAGTGGCGTCAGACATGCACTTCCTACTTCATGGATCCATCCTTATTGTTAGACTGGGAGGAAAAATGCTTTTTACCAGAATGGTCCCAGTGACCTAACTGGCTGTCATGACAACAGAAATAGTGATTAAAATCCAAATATCTGATGATGAACTAAATATAATCAAATCCTCTTCGTGTGTGATTCTGTGATAGTTCCAATTAAGTCAAACTGGGATAGTAATCATTCCATTAGCAGCCAGTCAAAACACTGGTGGGGCATCTAAACAACAACAGTCTACATGTACACACACACACACACACACACAGAGTCATATGCAGTAGATTACTGGTCATTGTTAAGCCCAGTCTGGTCGGGGTGTGTGTCCGTTAAACCTTTAAGCCACTCTCTAAAGTAGCTTAGCGGGTTGCGCTCCTTGGTCCAGACCAGTCCTGGTGGCTTTGCCATGAGCGATGAGTCGCCACTCCGCACGTCTTCCTCCAGCGCTTCCGGATGTTTCTTCTCTCGCCAAAAACGGTATGTGAAGGCGGATCCTCGTCCGTGTAGCGGCGAGCGGGAGCGCAGCGGTCACCATCATACGGAACTCAAATCCTGGCGCACCATCCCGTGGCGATCCTGCCGATATGATTGGTCGAGGTCCTACCTGCTGAATGCTGAAGGATGCAAGCTCTCCTGGTTCCCTGAGGGCAGCAGGACGGCCGGGCGCCGGCTGGCGGGGAGGGGGCTGAGGGCCGCCCTCGCCGGGCGCCCGCAAACCCCTCCGGTCAAGCAGACGAGCTCGGTGAGTCGAATAGGAGGCATAGAGACGCGGCGTGAGCTGATTGTGTAACGGCGTTTGTGAATGGGCTTATGGCGGTGCCTGGCGCGCTGCTAATTGGGTGTCCAGACGCCTGAAACGAAGAAGAGGAAGAAGAAGAGATGTTGTTGTCTGAAACCTGGATGAACTTCATACGTCTAATTCTTACATTTTAGGATCAGGAAAAGTGGAATCAGGAGTATTTTGCTTTTTATTCGATGTGATGTAGATTTGAAATGTCAGAATGGAGAGTCTTTGATTCTGTGGAGGTGAGAGGTCACCTGTGGGGGGGTTTGGGAATGGTCGTGACACGGGATTAAAGTTCTTGAGCGACGGGCTGGAAACTGCAGCAGTTGAGGGTTTAGGGGGCTTTAAACGTTCGTCTCCTCGCTTCGGTCTGATGATTGAGCCTCGAGCATGGCTCTGATATGCCAGCCTAAAGGATTCATGGGAAAAATGCCAGGTTGTCACCAAATCTCCGGTGAACTTGTGTTCATGGGTCCTGCTGTTAAATCCTTAGCTCCTCATTAGTAGAAACGTACTTCCTGTCACTTCCTGGAGCTTTATTTGTCACCCATCTTCACGTCTCTTCTTTTGTTTCCCCTCCTTGTTTCCTGTTTGCCCTCGACCCGTTCTTCCTGTAGATCTTTCAGGTGCAGAAGGTAGGCTTCTTCCTCACTTAAACACGACTACTAAAAGTCTTTTCTCCCAGACATTGTTTTTCCTTATCCTCACTTCCTGTCTGTCAGAAATATTATGGCTTGGACCCCCGACTGGACGACCGAGGGGACAGCAAATGGGGCGACATTGAGCAGTGGATGGTACAGTCGCCCCGCTGTGATGTCACTAAACATGAATGCATGTGTTTACAACATCGTGTGACGCCTTCCTAGAAAATAGTAGATTATGAGGAATCAAAGCTTGGCCATTAATGATAATCCACTTATTCAGAGCAGGGGGGGGGTTGACCATCTGCCTCATTGGTGCCAGAGTGCATGAGATTAACTGTGTGGAATGCAGTGAAGATACCAAGAGTGTGTGCTGCTTGTGAATTCACTCACTGCCGTGTGTTCGCTGGTTGGGTAACCGGTTGGGTATGACGGATCCCGTTCACACCTGATTGTGTGTCAATAAATATTCGAATAAAAACACAATAGATGACCGGAAGGCGAGTCCTCCTGGTGTTTACCTTCACGCTATCCTTGTTTATTCATTGAAAGCGGACATCTTCACGCTGATGTCTCCTGTTCGGTCACTTCATCCGTGTCGATGGATTTTCCTTGATCAAATGACATCATAGATTTTTTTTAACCCGTGAATCAGCATGAAGACTGACCTGTGACGGCGACCGCCGCCTTTCTGCTCCATCTCCTAACATCTCTCTCCTCCTTCATCTCTCCTCCTTCTCATCTTCACCCCCCCTCCCTCATCCAGGAAGACAGTGAGAGATACTCACGCTCTTCACGGATTCACACGGTTTGTAGGCTTCCTGTTTCCATCCCATCATGCCTTTCATCTGTAACCTGTCAATGACAGTGTTGGTCCTGCAGAACCGCTCCAGGGTCAAAGATGTAGCATCTGTATGTGGAGTTAAACTACAGCATTTTCTGCACTATAAAGCGCACTGGATTATAAAGCGCCCTGGATTATAAAACGCACTGGATTATAGGGCGCTCTGCCGGTTTGTGAGAAAATTGAAGGCTTTTAGGTGTGCCTTAATAGTGCGGAAAATACTGTAGATGTGTCAGGCTGATGTTTAACTCAACGCTACCCTTCCCTATTAATATTACCTTCTTATTAATATTACCTTCCTCTTAATCAGCTCCTAGCTTTAGCTACCCATGCTAGCAGCCTCAAACATTCTTTATATTTGTCGATGTACATCCTCTGCTAACGTAAAATCACTCTCACTATTAGGTGTGTTTTTTTCTGCTTTGGTTTTTGCTGTAAGTCGTCGCTGGCGAAGTCTTATTAGAGCCCTAACCCCCTTTTTCCGTGTCTCTCTTTCTCACACAGCTCTCAGACGAGGATGAGCGGATGTCGGTGGGCAGCCGGGGCAGCGTCCGGGTCAGTACCACTCACACTTGCATGCATTAACGCCTCTGTTCACGATGGTAGACCCCGTCCTCCCGGGGGGGAGAATGCCTCTCCTTACTGTCGGTCTGGGTGATGCTCTATGCTGATGATGATGTTGTGTCTCTCGTGCAGTCGGACCTTGACACGGTCGGGGCTTACGGCATAGGGGTGAGAGCAAGGGAGGGTGGTGTGAGTGAGTCGTTTGACTAAACAATCCAAGCATGGAGTTTGTCTGAGTGACAGAACAGAATGAGGAGCATGTCTGAAGTGTTTTCAGAGTGGAAACGGTTCGTACTTCTTGTGTCATGTGACTCCGTGCGGCGGTGTTCTGGTCGACGCTGCTGTGAAGGAATGCGACGGCCTCGGAGTCCGTCAGACCAAAAAGAACAAGGTGTTTGCTCCAACGAAAACACAGTCGGCACTATTTTAGGCTGCGCTGTTTCTTGTGTGCTCAAGTGGAAAAATCGTTCATACCGATCAGACTCATGACCTGTCATGACCCCCGAGATCTCGAGCCGCTTGGCTGAAGTCCCTGTTTTGATGGACGTGTGTGTGTGTGTGTGTGTGTGTGTGTGTGTGTGTGTGTGTGTGTGTGTGTGTGGAACACGCCGTGTGGAACACGCCGTGCATGTCGGTGTTCTGTGGCGTTATGGGTTTCCAGGTGCTTCACCGTTCTTCATCTCTTTTCCCCCGCCCTGAAGGACTCCTCCTCCTCGCTCTCACACAGGAAGTCAAAGAAAAAGAAGAAACACAAAGACAGAGACGTATGTAAGACCCCTCCCTCTGCATGCACACACGACCCCCCACCACCACCAGAAACGCCTTCTCACTCGTGCCCTTCATCCACAGAGGAACGGCTGTGACGATGACTACAGCGTCCTGTCCAGCCGGGTCAGTAGTTGTTCAGTCGTTTTGTTGAACGTTAGGCGAGCGTTGAGGATGACCTTTAGCTTCTGTCATTTTTGACTCCCAGAGCTCCAGACTTAGCGATGACAGCCGAGCGTCTCGTGCCTCCAGACTCGACCTGCCGCCGGTGGGTCGTCCTGCACGGGTTTGACGCCCCCTAACGTTAACTTAGCCATGCTCCTTAACAGAATGCTTTTATCTAAATACCCTGTCTGCGTTGTGCATGAGTGGTTTTAAGGGACGGGATTGAAGAAAGAATCTACACAGTCGACCATTAGATGTCGAGCAGACAACCAGACAGATCTCATAATTTTCTATAGATGTTCTAAAGGAATGAAGTAGATTTATCTTTTAGATTTGTCTGTACAGATGAGCACCATGAGTGTTTTCCTGTCGTGTCAGGTAGTAAATAACGTGGTGACATGAGAAGCTTTGCATGTGTGCTGTGTGGCGTAATGATGATGAAGACACTGCAAACAGGTTTAGTGACTGGACAAAGATGAATCTTCTTCTTCATTCTCATTCCCCCCTCCTCCTCCTCCTCCTGGTTTCAGGCCTCTTACTCTTCCACTGACTTGTACGGCTTTGATGGTCTGTCCTCCTCAAGAAACACAGGTTCAGCCTTCAATGGGTACCAGGTCTGTATGCAGACAGATTTTCCTCCCGTTTCACAGCTAACCTTCCACCTGGGGGCCAATTCTCACTCCTCAATCAGGCCGGTCAGTCAGATCTAATCTCGGGTTGATTTCTGTGTTTTAGTCCACAAAACATTTCCAGAGCATCTCGACAAATCAGTTTGTGGCGTTTTCTTGAACAGCTGAAGAAGATGCAGATTTCTTTTTAAAATGTGTAAAATAAACCGAAATCAAATGTGAATGTGCAGCAATCCAGGACTGGAGACGCCCTGAGATCCCAAACGGATGTGAAGAGTCGTTAGGTTCTCTCTATTTGCGATGGAGGATTAATATAGCCTCTAAGCTAACAGCGTGGGTTTGACACCGTGTTCATGCACCATTCGAAGAACTTTCTCTTCCTGCGTTCCTCCATGTTTATCTGCTACCTAACAGCTGTGATGCCTGATCTGACGTTGCTGATGTCTCTGCACACACCTCAGACGGCTAAATGCTATTAGCTTAGAGGTTCCAGGTTGTGGTTTTCTTGCATCCATAGAGAGAACAGTAACGATGTCTTCTCCCTGCAGCCTTTAGAGTTCTCTAGTTATCGCGGCTCCAGCTCCAGAACCTCGTCCAGGGCCAGTTCGGCCCGAACCAGCCCAGTGGTGAGCCCTCCCTCCCCGGACACCTCACTAACAAACCTGGGTTTTGAGTTTCATTGGCCTTGAGCACCAGCCTGTGAAACCACACGCCCTAACAGCCATCATGTATCTACACTGGAATGTCTGGCATGTAGATAACAGTTTGACATTAGAGGAATGACATCCTTTCATACGTGTTGGCATGATCTGCAGACATGGACAAACTTATTCCGTGTCAGGATTGTTGGTGAAAATGTAGAAACAGTTTAATTTAGCAGAATCCATACATCTTCTACTGACGCTTGCATGTTGTGCTGTAAGGTGTTAATTCTGTTTGAGTGACGGGTGTAAACATGAATGAAATTGCACCAAAAGAGTGCAATTTTTGTTGTTTTATTTCATGTGCAACTTATTTGTTGAATTATCAACATTTAAAGTCATGGTTTGTGAAAAGCGTCAGCTGATCATTCACTCAGGGTTTTCTTTAAACTCTTAATTGTTGGTGTTTGACCTCCTCTGGCCTCTTTATTGCTCTGGTGTGCCCCCTGGTGGTTGACCAGGACAACTGCAGCTCCGTGGCCAGTTTCTTGAGGAGCGCGGCTGGCGGCGCGGGTCTCCCCCGGGACCTGGATGACGTCACTATTCCTGACTTTTCTGATGTGAGTCGCTCTGCAGGAGGTCGTTGATGCGTTGTGACCTGACTTCCTGCTTGGGTTGATGTCACACCGAGTGTGTGTGTCGGAGGTTAACGTATGTGCTGTTTGAAGTTTGTCTTAAACGCATGGTGTGTGTTAAAAATCCCAAAATAATTTGCTTGGTGTTTCATGGAGAAGGAAATCTACTGAATGCTTTGATAGCAGGTTAGAGGAGGTGTTTCATCTGTCGGGTTCTCATCGGACATGTTCGGCCGTCCTCCTTCCGTTGGTCATCTTCATCAGTGTGTTTTATTTGTCTCAACAGGTGGAGGACAGAGAGTATCTCGAGAAGGTGAGTGGATCTACGGGTTTAATCAGCTGATCCTTCGGAGCTCCAAAGACCTTTTATAAAAATCGTTTTTTATTCCTCAGGGTCCTCGAGCAGCGTCTGCTTTAACAGGAGGAACGCTCACGTCTTTAGGCGGCTCGTCTTCGCGGAGAGGAAGCGGTGAGACAGCCATAACTCTAGACGGAGAGAGCACTCTTCGAGAGATTAAGGTACGGATGTAAATGTTTCAGACGGAATAAGAGGAAAAACTTTCTTCATCTAAGTTTCTGTGCCGTCACTGTTTCAATCCTTTCTTTCTACGCTCCTGTTGCTTTTTCAAACTCTCTGCATCGCCGTCACGCTGCGCTTCTCTGCTTGCCGCCGCTTCACCAGGAGATTCACGAACTGAAGGATCAGATTCAAGATGTGGAAATCAAGTACATGCAGAATCTAAAAGAAGCCAAGGTACAACCTGAGCCACTCACAGGACCCCAGACTCACCCATTTGTCTTGTGTCTGTGTTCAACGCTGCTTGTCTTCTCCACACTCAAATTTTCAGAATAAAACTGGGTAGTTTGTTGCCTCTGCATGTTTCTGTTCTTCATTTCCTAGCTGTTGATCCAATTTCCACACATAGTTTGTTGCTTTAGTTTAAGGAAAGCTTGACGACATGATACGTCATTATATCCTGATATTCTCTTGTCCTGATGACACTAGGACGCGTTAGCGGAGGTGGAGGAGAAGTATCGTAAGGCCATGGTGTCCAATGCCCAGCTGGACAACGAGAAGAACAACCTGATGTACCAGGTGGACACGCTGAAGGACTCCCTGATGGAGCTGGAGGAGCTCCTGTCCGAGTCGCAGAGGAGCTACGAGGAGAAGGTCAAGGTACGGCCTGCAAGAAGACGCAGTCTTTACTTTCTCATCATTTTCAGGACAGATAATCAATCACAATCATCAGAAGCTAAGATGTTACTGTTGCTGCGTTTCACAGGAAGTGGAAAGAGAGAAACACGCCCACAGCGTGCTTCAGTTCCACTTCAACGAAATGAAAGAGACACTAAAACAGAGTGAAGAGCTGCTAAATGTGAGTATCTGGATGTCTCTGCACAGGGTGGAGATCTAAAGCGTCCTCTGGGTTAGAAGACAACAGCGCAGCATTCCGCTAACTCCACAGCGTTCTTTTCTCACTCTAAATATGCATGAGCTTTATTTCTCTCATTCCTTTTTCTGTCTAGTCCTCAAATGTCATTTCCTGTTCCTGCCATTCAGGAGATCCGTCAGCTGCGTATCAAACAGGAAGGTTTCGTCAGAGAAATCTCTGACCTGCAGGAGACGGTGGAGTGGAAAGATAAAAAAATCGGGGTACAGCCTTGTCATCCCTGCTCTTTCACTTTTTTTGCTGACATGAATTTCCTTTGCATGAACCTGAAAGTCAACTTTCACTTTCTTGTGCACTTTCCACGTCTGTTACATCGCCGTTCCTCGGCGGTCAGGCCTTAGAGCGACAGAAAGAATACTCGGATGCTATCCGAATAGAGCGAGATGAGCTCAGAGAAGAGGTGGTGAAGCTGAAAGACATTCTGAAGGTACTCCGTGTGAGAACCCTCTTCATCCTCATGTCTGCAGCTTACGGAAAATTCATGTTTTGATTATTTCTACCTCCATTAAAAGCTAAGAATAAATTACATCCTGTTTTTTAAAGGTGCAAACTAATAATCGATTCTTTTTTTGCTTGAAACACATTTTTGAAAATGAAAATGCGATAACCGGAGCTCTTGTTTTGTCTAGAAACATGGGATCGTATTGGGACCCGATCTAAACGTCAACGGAGACATCGGCGAGGCCGACGTCGATGGATCCTCCGCTCCAGCCGCTGCTTCCCACCCGGCTGTGGATCCCTCCCCAGTGGAGGGGAACAGCATGCTCGGTAAAACCCTTTTGTGGATTCAGTTTTTCTCTCTGCATGGCACGGGAATAAAACTGTCTGTAGACGTTCATTCCAAAATTCTTCATCGCAACTCTATTCGAGAAAATATGGATTTTTTAGATGTTTTGGAGTTTTGGAATAAACTCTGCTGATCCCTCCAGGATCAGGAATGTCCAACTCTGATTTGCTGTGACCTGAAAGGATACGTCTGGTGGTGTTGTGTGATTTTCTTTCTCAATACCCAACAAGAAATTCTCACCACAATTTCCTTAAAGAGACAGTCGACTTTTTACAAACGGAAAAAAAAGACGATTTAAAGAGATAAAAAGTCTTTTTTATTGAATTTGTTGATCTAGAGGAGCACCAGACGAATCCTTTAAGTGTCATCTTGCTTTCTTAAACCCTAACGCTCCACTAAACAACTCAGCAACCAGCTGCTTTGTTTTCATCTGAGGTGTTTTGGCTTCTGCTGCCTCTTCATCTTTTTTCATTTACTACAACAGTATTTTCTGCACTATAAGGCGCACCTAAAAGCATTTAATTTTCTCAAAAACTGACCGTGCGCCTTATAATCCAGTGCGCCTTATACATTGAAAAAATTTACAATATGTTGTTTGTTGGCAGTGCACCTTATAGTCCAGTGTGCCTTGTAGTGCAAAGAATACTGTAGTTCTTAATCAATCTGGTGTGTAAACACTGATGCATCTCTGCAGGGTTGAAGGTCTGAGTGATTTTTAGAGGCAAATGGTGCGATGTGTAAAGAACATTGATTTTGGTTGTTATGAATTAATATCTCTGAGCTTCTGGCTTCTTTGATGATCTTGGGAGATCATCTTCCTTCTAGGGTTCCTGCTGCATTTCTTCATCCTGTTCCTCTCGTGCTTCTCTTGGTCATCTTGGCTCTGCACTTCTGTTTCTGGTCTCCGGATCAATTCGATCGATCAGTTCTGCCTCCCCCCTGATTTGTGCTGATGCTCTACAGTTTTTAAAAGTCTTGTCTGAAGTCAACAATGTTGGCGCTCTATCACCGTCTGCTCTTCATGATCTCTCAGGCAACACAGAGGAAACTCTGACAAGTAGAGAAGAGGAAGAGATGCATCCAAATCAGTTTCTGGAAGCCAAAGAGAATCTTGTGAGCTCTGATTTGCTCTGTGATGTTGCCGTGACGACATTCGAAACGCCAACAGAAGAAAAAACACCCACAAAAGAAGACGAGGCTAAAGAAACTGGCCTCCGCAAAGACTCAAATGTGGACTTTGATGAATGTTCAGACGCAGAAACTAATGTTTTTATCGTTCACGTTCCTGGTGCAACCAGTTCTGAGGAGAATGTTCCAGAAAAAGATGCAGGAGAAACCAGGAACCCGGATTTAGAGGCATTAGAACCCAGCAGTAGCGTTGACACACAAATTAGAGAGAACATATATGACGAGCCAGAAATCAAACAGGAAGATGTTGAGGAGAATAAGTCAGAGTCAATTCCTGAGGAAAAAGTCACAAAAGATCTTGTGAAAGAAAGTTTACCTGAAGAGTTCATCCCAACTTTATCGAGTACCGAACCTCAACCGGAACCTGAGGTAGAAAATGATGAGGCAGAGGAAGTATGTAAATCCCAGCCTCAGGGTGGTGCAGCCTCAGGGAAGAAGAAAAGGAAGAAGAGGAGAGGCAAGAAGAAAGGAGGACCAGCGGAGGATAAGAACCAAGAAAAGGACGAAACCGTTGAAGAAAAGAGCAAAAAACAGAATCAGGCAAAATCAGCTACAACAGGCCAAACAACAGAACCCAATGCGGGTGACTCTGTCAGTGAAACGCTCCAAGAATCCAAGGTAGAGGAAGTTAAAAGTGAGCAGGTCAGGAAACAGGATGTAGAAGGAGTAGATGTAGTGAGACTCACTGATGAAACCTTTGAAGACTCAAGAATGGAGCCGGACAAAGAACAAACCCTAAAGACAGAAAACACAGAAGAAACTTGTTTGACGACTTCAGGCTCTTTGTCTGACACTGAGATAAGAGAGGACGATGTTTTAGGTGAACAGGATGAGGAACAAAGTTTGGGAAGTCAAAACGTAAAGACGGACACGCCCACTGATAACTGTTCTCCAACTGACAGTCTTAAAGAACACAAAGGAATGGATCCCGAAAACAATGAACAAAACGAGGAACAAACACAAAACGCAGGAGAAGAAAAGATTGTGACTCCTGAGACCTTGACTACAGCTGAACCTCAGAAGGAAACCAAAGAGGATGATGTCTTAGAAGAACAAGAGGAACCAAGTTTGGCAACCGAAACGACAAACACCGATACGCCCACAAAAACTCCTGTGGAATCCAGAATGATGCAAGATGAGGAGCAAACAGAAGATACAGAAGTACAAGCTCTCAAGGAAATAGGAGATGATGTCGGCGATGAAGAGAATAAAGAGCAAAATTTAGAAACAGAAGAGGTAGAAGCAGGAGAAACACCAGGAACACTGAAGGAATCTAGAATGGAACCCAAAAACAATGAAAACGTTATAGAGCAAAGTTCAGAGACAGAAAACGATGACGAAAAGTCCATGACGCCGTCTGACATCCTGTCCAATGATGAACCTCTGAAGGAGATCAGAGAGGATGAGAACTTAGATGACCAGAAAGAGGAACAAAGTTCAGCAAGTGAAACAGTAAAACCTGAGACACCCACTGAAATCCTTTCCACCTTGGAAACTCTCAAAGATCCAGAAAACGTTGAGAAACTTGATGAACAGACTTTGGAAACTGAGAAAGAGAGCATGTCTCCGTCTACCGTTGGAGATCTCAAGGCTTTGTGTGTCTCAGCGTTGTCTTCAAAACTGTCTAAGGTCTCTGATGAGGCAGAGGAGGCACCAGAGATGGTCCAAGAGGATGAGAAAGCAGGCGCTGAGATCGAACAGCAATCCGTGGAGGATAAATCACAGCTAGAACCAGATGGAACTGAAAAGGAGGAGCTGAAGGAAGAGGAAGGCGACGGAAAAGCTTTCAACGCTGAAAAAAGTCTGGATGAACAACTGGAGGAACCAACCAGTGAGGAGTCTGCTGATACCAAAGAAATCGACACGTTTAACTCATCAGATCCGCTGGAACACGCTGCTGGGATTGGTTGTTCCACCGAGGAGGATGACAGGAAGGAGGAAGCAGCTGAGGATCCAGACCTGGACACCAGACGGAGGGATCTCCTCAGTGAGACACATGATGGTTCCTCAGAGGAGCAACCACAGGAACCCGACGAAGAAAAGTCTGAGGACGCAGCTTCACCTCAACCAAACCTGCGGGACACTGACGAAGAGGACGGTGACGACGAGGAAGGGCAGTCGTTTGACTTTGATGACATGGACGTGGAGGTTGCTATAGCAACAAACCTCCCTGAACATCAGCAGGATAGCGTGGAGGAGGGCGTCGAAGTCACGTCAGAGGAAGGCGGCCGTGACGGTTCAGGTTCAGGCCTGACTCACACAGAGCAGAGTCCAGCCGATGAAGACGAGCAGGTTGAGAGGAAGCCTCTCCAGGAAGCTGCAGGTGGGAACCAGAAACCCACAGCTGAGGAGGAAGAACAGGTCGCAGTTGTCGAGGAGTCGGGCGTCGTGTCGGAAACGGTCACCCAGACGCCCGTAGAGGAAGGATTAGACGCTGTGGCACAGCTACAGGAGAAAGACGAGGCGTCACCACAGAGTGTCGGTCCAGGGGTCGGCAGCAAAGAGACGAAGAAAGACGTGAAGAAGAACAGCAAGAAAGGCAAAGCGAAGGGCAAAGAGGAGTGTAAAATGTCTTAGCTAGTGACCGGTAGCATTTCATCTGCTAGGCTTAGCTCAGCTTAGCTTTTTTAGAAATTGAAAAATACGTGCACTTCCTGGTTGATGTAAGTATCATTAAACCTGATGAGTTCAGCTTTCATTCAGGTCAAATGCGCAAAATGATCTTGTGTGTTTTGTGCATCGGTTGTTTGTTATTGATGTACATTTATTCATGTGTGTTACTGGAAGTAAAGTAACATTCTCCTGCTGTTATTATAAAAATCATTCTTGCGGCCGCTAACGGTTGTTTTCATTTCCATTGTTAATTATTTACGCCTTGAAATTTCAAGAATGATAAAAAAAATTCTCAGTTTCTCATTCTAATTGCGTCTGAACAACAAACATCCACAGCGGCTCCTTCGATTCAAGAAGCTGGACGAATGACGTTAGCTGTAGAGCGATAATAAACACACGTTTCTGTGTTAACGTTCAACCTGCTCGCTTCTCAGGGAGAAAAAAACTGAATTGAAGAAAAGAAAATTGCATTTTAAAGTTCCAAACCCTGAATCTTTTGTGTTCTGCACAAATAAACCCGTTGACCTGTTGATCTGAATGCAGTTTTAGGGTGGATTTCCTTGCGTGGATCGTTGTGTGTGTGTGTGTGAGTGAGTGTGGTGTGAATCCCAGCAGCTGTGTGTTCTTGCACTGACCCTCCTCTCCACAGCGTGTGCATGCTAACCCCCCCCACACACACAAACACACTCCGCTCCATCGCTACCCCACGGATGCCTGTCTGTTGCATGCATCATCATCCTCCCACCCAGCCCCCTCCCTTCCACCACCTGGTTGGCACCTCCCACCCTCCTGGTATGTTCACACTCATCTTCTCCAGCCTGTGATGATGATGATGATGATATTCTATGTTGATGACCCGTGATTTAGTTTTGAGATGTTTTTCGTCTCTCCGCCTCACGTCTCAGAGATCCGCCTGAGGAAGCTGGTGGACGAGCGCGAGAAGATGATCGAGCAGGTGGGCGTGCCGCACTTTCTTACTCTAAGTTCACAAACGCACAACATGTTAACAACTCGGCTAATTTATTGTGGCGCCATCTACAGGTGAAGAAGCTGAAGGCCCAGCTGGAGCAGAAGAGCCAGAGGAACGGAAACGAGAACAGTTCCAGCCCCGACGGCGTCATCCTGGAGAACGGCGCCGATCCAAACGTGATAGACCTCCAGAGTGAGTCTACAGACGCCTCAGACTGGATTCTGTGACTTCCTTATCCAACAGGAATGTTTTGCTCGACCTTTCCAGGAGATTCAAACCGACAAATCAGCGATCTGAAGTTCAAACTGGTGAAGGCGGAGCAGGAAGTGACGGCGCTGGAGCAGAACGTAAGAGGAGCGAAGCGTCTGTTGCGTCCCTGAAAGCGACAATCTGAGTTAAAATGTTGGGTTTTTTTATTTTTTATTTCCCAGGTGACGCGACTGGAGGGTCAGGTGACCCGCTACAAGTCTGCAGCGGAAAATGCTGAGAAAGTGGAGGATGAGCTGAAGGTGGATAAACGGAAGCTGCAGAGGGAGGTAAAGATGAGCAAAATGAAATGATTCGTTTCGGAGGTGAAGTTCCTGGTTCCTCAGACGTTCCCGAGGCCCCCTGGGAGAAACAGCGGAGCTTCTGCCTCCTCTTATCGACCGTTTCCTGTTTTCTGTCTGACTCCTCCCACAGCTGCGATCGGCGCTGGACAAAGTGGACGAGCTGGAGTCCAACAACAGCCACCTGTCCAAACGCCTGGAGAAGATGAAGTCCAGCCGTGGCATGGCGCAGACTCCATAGCGCCCCCTGTTGGTGCATCACCTCCACCTCCTCTCCGTCCAAACCCAGCTGGAAAAGACTTCCGGCGTCCGTCGGCTCCTCCCCCACCTGTCCGAGACGCTCCGTTAGCCACCGATCCACGTGCCATTACGTCCTCCGTTTCCTCTACGATGACAATAGAGCGCCCCCTGGTGGAAACACACACAAATGTCACTCTTCCCACTGCCTCTCATCAGAATTCAAGATACCTTCTCAGGCGGAGGACAGGAAACCCACCATCACCATGACGACGATGCTTCGTGTGTGCGTTGTGAACAAAAGAGGAAAACGAAGTGTAACTTTCCCACAGACAACGTATTTCGCAAAACGTTTGGGGCGTATTGGTGTCTCAAACCGAAGAGGACTCCTTTGGACCGACGTAACCTTCACCGTCTGGATGCCAGCAGCTTTCAGACATAGCTCCACCCCCTGACCCCCCCTCCCCGACCAGCAGCTTCACCGTCCCATCATCGTCCTTGCCGAGCTTCCTCCTGCTTCATGTAGCCGTCACTGGTTGGCTGTTGTACACACACACACACACACACACACACACACTTCATTGCTGAGGCTCACTGGAGAAATGTGACTCGAAGGGGACTCAAAGCAGTGTTAATGGGGGGTGGGGGGGGCACACTGGGGAGACGCTGCTTCACTGTTTACAAAGCTTTAAGTGTAAGAAACTCAAAGAACTGTAATCTTTGTGCAATAAAGTTTCAAAGTGTGTTTATCGGCGCCAGGAATGGAATGGTCCCCGCCCGTAAAAACCAAAGCTGCTCTCCCACAAACGTATAACAATTTAAGAACATTTGTTGTTTATTTTGTGTGTTTCTATGGTTACCAGTTGAACTGGGATTCATTGAGTGGGATTTGTTTCAGATGAAAGTTTAAAGGGCAAAATAATTTAAAAATATCTTCAACAATGACTTCAAAACTTCACAAGAACGTTTTCCTCTGCAGCTCCAGGAAACGTTTCCATCAGCAAATCCAAGAGGATCTTTTTAAACTGTTTTTTTTGTTTCACGTTCACCAAAAACTGTTCTAATCCCATTTCTTCTCCGGTTTGCTGCTTTGACTCGTGAGTCCCGTCCCGTCTGACCCCCCCCATCCGGCTGTGTTTAACGCCGCCCTGCAGAGCGCCCGTCTCTGGATGCGTTGGATCATCCGCCGCCCATAAAAGTCCCGGTAGTCGTCAGGGAGTTCGTCCAGCGCCAACAGCGCCCTCTCCAGGCCCTGGAGGGCCCGAGCGGCCGCCGCGGGGTCTTTGTTCCCATAGGGGTCCCTCCTGTCGTAGCTGTCGGCCGCTAGGTGGCGCCAGAACACGTTCACACCAACGCCGAACTGCAGCGCCAGCGTGTTGTGGAACCACAGGGCTGAGAAAGACAAGGATGATTATTATTACATCTGCATGAGAGGAAATTATGGGATGTCTGTGGGTGGGGCTGAAGTAAGATCTCACCGGGGATAAAGAGCAGATCTCCAGGCTCCAGCACACACTCGTACCTCCTGGCCTTCACAAAGTCAGGAAACTGATTCAAGTCTGGAGAGTCGACGTCCAGAACCTCAGATTTATCACCTGAAGGGATCAGAAGAGAAACGGGTGAGAGACACTCTTATTCTGGTAGGAAGTAAAGGATGAGGAATGAGGAGAGTCCACATTCCTGTTCAGCTTGTTGGGAATTTATCGCTACGTCACGTCTTTTCAGAACTATTTGGGCTCTGAACTTCTACAGGTCGACGGTCGAGGTCTCCTTATTTTCAGTGCATTTAGAAACCAGTTCCCAAATTTTTCACATGAAATCTTTAGTGTGTTTAAAGTACTTCACCTGTGACATCATGCTTTTATTATGAAAGAAGCATTTCATTGCTTCTAGTTTTTTTTCTAGATGCACCTGCCTGACAGGTAGAGGTGCAGTGCGTCCTGAGGGCTGAAGAGCACCACCCTCTTCCTCCCCGTCACCTGAGCCAGCAGGTTATCCATCACCTGAAAGAACCAGGGGCAAAAACCAAAAGAGTTTCAACTACAAATATGTTTCCTAAAAAAAAAACAACTAATGTTCCTCATGCAAACACACACACACACACATCGTAGTGTGTCCACAGCTGCAGCCCACAGGAGCTGATCCGGAACACACTGGAGAAAAACTGATCCGGTGCAAAGAAGGGTGGGATGTGGAAATCCTGCGCCAAGACCGGGAACTGTTTGCTGAGGTTGGCTGGTTCCTGTGACACACACACACACACACACAAAGTCCTGCAGGAGATTCCACACACACATTTGTCTCGCATAACTTTGAAAAATCCTTCATTTTTTTTGTAGCAGTCACAGTACCTTTCGCACATCCTCTCCCAGCGATCGAAGGTAATAGCTCTCATCCTGGAATAAAGATTTCACATTAAAAGTTAGAACTAAATATAAAAACCATACATGTCTGATTTACAGTTTTACCTCACACAGGAAGAAGTCAGGGTGTTTCTTTTCTGAGGCCCTTTTTACAAACTCTCTGAAGGGTAGAGTCCTGCAGACAGAGACGTGCAGCTGACAGATTAACCACCCCGGGGGTCGGTGGTGGTGGTGTTGTTGTGGGGGTGGAGGGGGGGGCCTCACTTGTACGCAAAGTTTTTGCGGAGGAAATCCATCTGCGGAACAGCAGCGACGTGGACCTTCACTTCCTTGTCTCCACCTTTCTGTCCCAGATATTCAACCGTCCACTTCTCCAGGCAGGGTCCGAGGTTCAGGCCTCTCAGCAGGGCCGGTCTGCGCTGCAAGGGACGCGGTAACAACCATACATGGTGCGTTATTTAAAGGGAGCTCATGGTGTCGTGGAAAGCAGTGCAAAGTCGTAAATGTCAGATCCTCAAGCTCTAAAAAAAAAAAAAGGGTCACGTGGATCTTACTTCTGGATAGATGTCACGTAGAAACGCGTCTTTGTCCACCTCTGTGAATACGGACACGGGAACCTTTTCCTGAAACTCCATTTCTCATGATTTCAGCAGCAGGGGAAAATCCGGAACTCTCGGACGATTATGGTGTTACATTAAATGTCTTCCCCTCAGAAACGCGCGGTGGCGACGTGAATATTGACTTAAAAACTATAATTTACAGGCTAAATCATCCTCAAATATTTACTTATTGACAAAAATAAACTTTCTATTATACCTTTCGGTTTTTTGATGCAGTAAGATTCTGGATTTTTAACCGACGCTATTTGTTCCTCATCGGACGCTATATATAGACGGACAAGAGGGATTCCGAGTGACAAGAAACATGGCGTTCCCCTTGATGAGAGGATGTACCAGAGTACGATCAGCATTTAGCTTTACTCGTCTAGTTTTACGTGAAAATATTATTATGAACCGAATCGGAAACACACGTAAACCTTCTCCAACCCCCGCCGCCGTGGTTGCGTCGGCCCCGGCCCGTCCATACAGCTCGGACCCGCGCAGAAAGAAGTTGGAAGAGAAGGAGTCAGAAATGATGCGGGACATAATCAAATGGATCCGCGACCGGATCCGCGCCCGGATCCAGTGCTTCCTGATCTGGGTTTACTTTGATAAAGATTTCAACATTAAAGAGTTCACAGCGGGAGCGATGCAGGTCAGATTAACACACAATGTGGTGAAATTAGCGGTGTCAGCTGCAGCTGTGACGTCTCCGGCTGGCGCAACTCGATATGACGTCATTTATTCATCCTGTTCAGTGTTCTAACTTGGAATCTAAAACTCACTAAAACACTGTTATGAGAAATATCAGCCTTGAAAATCAATAAAATTTGATGAAATGTCATCTAGTTTTAGTTTCGTTGGTCTGTTATTGTTTTTCATGATGATGTCATAAAGGCCCTTCATCACAAACAGGAGTTTTTTTGTCCACTGCTTGTTGTTCAGAACCTTTTTTAACCCTTGCAGGCCTTCGTCCGTGTTTCTGGGCTTCTGTCTGAGTGTAAGTTTGACGCTTTGGAGGGACTGGTGGCTAAAGATGTGAGTATGGGGGCCCAGAAGTCCAAACTGTCCTCGTTCATTGTATACTAATGTGTGTTCTGCAGTCCTCAAGCTGATCCTTTATTCCTTTTTGCTGCTGTGATAAAATGAAGCTCCGTATGACACGACATGAAAGGATAGATTTGTAACCGGCTTTGGCCTGACTTGTCCATTAATAGCGTTGTGTAATGAAGGACTCTGGCCGAAGAGCTGGTGTATTTACTCTCAAAGTGGAGACATGTTTGACAGGGTCACAAATTGTGAATAAAAAGCAGGACAGAGCACAGCAATCTTCTCCAGTCATCACCAAAACGCAACTGCGCAAATATAGAAGAAACTATACACATTTAAACCTATTACACTACCATAACAATTACACTAAATAAAAGGAAATGGGCGGCACGGTGGCGCAGTTGGTAGCGCTGTTGCCTCACAACACGGCGGGTCCGGGTCCGCTCTGTGCGGAGTTCGCATGCTCTCCCCGTGTCGGAGTGTGTGTGTGCATGGTTGTCTGTCATTGTGTGTGGCTCCGTGGTGCACTGGCATCATGCCCGGAGTGTCCCCCGCCTCATGCCCTATGCCAGCTCCCTGTGACCCGCTACAGCGGATAAAGCGGCAGAAAATGAATGAACAAAAAGAAATAACAAAAATAAATAAAAGGAATATAAAAAATCGGATCAGATATTCAGAAAATACCACACAAAAATGAAGGGACAACAACATGGAGTGGAGTGACTCGGTCACATCCTTTAACAAGTGTGAGTACAAAACAGGGCAGAGTACAGCAATCTGCAGCAAAGGAAAAGTCAGTAAAAAATTGCCGCGGTGTCCCTGAAGCTTCGACCAAACACTCCACTTGTGACAAAAACAAAACTCAAGGCAACAAAAACTAAATAGCGTCAAACCTAATTCTTACTTTCTATCACTCTATCTACATTCGTACAACTTTTCATACTACATATAACACAGAAGCGCTTCACAAACTCACCTTCTCCAGTCACCTTCTCCTCAGAATGTGACTGAGGAAGGGAAGCGCAGCCCCGGAAGTGACGTCACGAAGGTAACAGAGACCACAAAATAAAAGTTTAATATTCTCAAATAAATTCAAAATAGACAAAACAATTGTTGGAAACAAAAGAATGAAGATTAATAAAAAAATAAACAATGAACTGAGGACTTTTAGTGGAATGCATTACTTTTCTATATGCTGCATATACAAAGTGCTTTACCAGTTATTGAATAATTCTTACTTTACAATCATTTTGAAGCAGCTGAAGTTAGAGAAATCTAAACCTGTGATGGTCATGGAAACCTCACCGCTTTATTTAAGGAGGTTTCATTCTTGTATGACACAATACTCCTTTTGATAAAGGACTAACCGTATTCCAAATGAACAGACATAACTCTCGGTTTCTGCATCTTTTAAAAATCTCCTTGCAGTTGATCGGAACGCTGGAGGAAAAGTGTAACTTGCTGCCGTTGGACCACAGGAATGCTCTCTTTGTGAGGTCTCATGAAGTCATGTTCCTGACTCCTGAAGATGTGCAAATCTACAATGACGACGGTCAGCATTCTTTAGAGGCCCAGTTTGACAATATGTGTGTTGGTTAATATTGTTTGTCCACAAGTCCAGTAAAAACCAATGACTATCTTTCAAACGTGTTAAATATGGAACATGTTACTTCACATTATTGAGTACAAAGTGTGTTCTAGCTCTGATTTGAAATTCATTTGCAGGCAGGATAATATCTTTTTGCATTAGTAGAATTTGCAATTGTCACAATATGCTTGTGTTGTTTTTGCAGAGAGACAGTTTGTCTGCATTCTGATGCGTTTCTGGTATCTGACAAGCGTTCGTCTTCCTGACAGCTACAGCGATGGACACCAACTCTTGCAACGGGCCGTTAACCAATCCTTAAAATCAAACACAAAGACATTGCTAGCTGCAAACTACGAGTAAGCGTGGATTTCTTCTCATACATTCCAGACCTTGAGATGAAATAGAGTGACTGCTCTAATCTGGCTGTTTGGCTGGTTTTCCACAGATTTAAAAGGGAGTACACGAAGGGAGTGCCTCCAGACTGGACCATCACTAAGATAGAATACTCCAAGATTCTGGATTAAAGTGCTCCTGGCTGGTCGGGGCTGTTCCAGTGGAGAATGAAGAAACCCCTCCTCAGTATTGACTGAGTTTAAGAAAATGGCTCAAAGAAAAGGGGACACACGTGTACGGATGTCAAAGGAAAACACCGAGACACACCTGGATTCATCCTCTAGTTATGAGCCAGACACAATCTGCTGACCAGAATAGCGTGTCAGTCTATCGTAGTGTTTTTATGATTTTATTTAACATTTCTGATCCATCTTCTCCTCTGCCGATAGAAAAACAGCGACCAAAACTTGAACTTCTCGTCTGGAAGTATGTGTGCAGACTAGAACAAGGACTGAAAAATCAAATCACTCACGACAGCCTTATTTTGGAAGTATTATTTAACATCTTATCACAGTTCATCCCGTCTGGGTTTGCATTGCACCCGTTCTTGCAAATGGTCCAGGTTTTTAAAAGATGCACTGTTTTTGTGGCGTATTCCCACGATTGTTTTCACACAAACGTTTGATGGTGACCTGCAGTTGCTGAACCCTTTCTGATAGTAGTGAATACCAGACTGTATGTGTTTTCATGTGGTTCAGACGACTTGATGCAGCTGCGATATTGTTTTAATTAACAACTGAAAAATAAAGAATATCCCATTGTTTTCCAGATTTTTAGTATAAAGTATTAACCGAAATACCATTGCAGTCCACTGGATTGCATGCTAAAGGTTTCAGTTGGTTGGACTGTTAGCAGGTCATGTAAAAACACAACATTCTGTGAAGGTTTGTGAAAGAAAGTGAAAATTCATTTTTAGACAATTTAATGTTAATGTACTTCATTCGTATTTCACGGATTTTAAAAAAATCAGGTGAATTTAAGGTCTTAAGTATTTATCTAGGTAAATCCTAAAATACAGTAACATTTATGGTATGAGATCTTTAAATTTTATTATGATAAAGATTTAATTGAAATAGATGTAGATAAAAATCCTTTTTAGTCCAAACAGCCACATTTAGTGGTATAATCCGTGCTGCTCACCACCTGCTTTCCTATTGGACAATGTCTTGTCGTTCTTTCCTCTGATTGGTCGAGCGACCTGCCGATAGCTACCGTGTGAAAGGATAGTGGTTCCTGTTGTCGGAGCTGCCGGTGAAAGTGACGTGTCTCCGCGGCGTCTTCCGCGGCCGAGATGGACGGGAAATCACGGCGGTGACGCGCCGGTGATGTTTGGAAGCAGGAGCCGGAACCGAACCATGAAGCTGGCCGCCGGGGTGTTGTACGGGTTCGCTCTGGGGCTCCTGGTGGTCGGCCTGTGGGAGCTGCTGACGGGCTTCGAGGAGAACCGATGCAGCATGACGTACATGTTCGAGTACCCGGAGTACCGCGTGAGTAGCCCGGCTCGTGAGTTACCCGACACCCCGCGACACCCGGAACCAGCTAGCCTGCCGCGTGCCATGCTAATTATAGCATGTCCTGCTAAGGCTTTTTCCCTAGCGCGAGTTTTTGGGACAGGTAAGCTAATTTGTGACACCTGCTAGCATAACAGCTGGACAGCTGCTGGGGACAGATTTACATGTGAGATTAGGATTAGATTAGAGCACATGTGTCAAACTCAAGGCCCGGGGGCCAAATGTGGCCCTCCACATCATTTAATGTGGCCCGCGAAAATATAAAAGGTTAGAGTGTCTAAAAATAAATAGCTCAGAAGTGTGTTTTGAGCAAAACTACATTTCCCACAATGCAGTAGTTAATCCCGTTTTAACTCTGACAAAACCATTTTTTAAAAAGTTAATGTCCTAATTTATGTTTGATGTTTGTTTTTTTTATAAGAGTTTGACCCCCTGGATTAGATTAAATTAGATGAGATTAGACCAGATTAAAGCAGCTAACATGTTAGTTTCTGTCTTTTTATTCTCACTCATGTGTTCATTCACCCAGAGGTGGAGCACATCTGGAGGTGATTTCAACCTTCTGTCGTGTTTTTATTGTGTTTGTGTGAATCAGAGAATTATAAATGATAAATATTAATTATAAAAAAGTCCTTGATTCTGAATTTATTTTAATTCAATCTTTACGTTTTAGAGCTTCAGAACACGGGTTTCTGTGTGTGTTAGCGTTCACCCTGCTGCCGTGTTCTGTGTGTTCATGTCATTCTGTTTCCCCCCAGCGTGTGGCGCTGCCCCGTCGTGTGGCCAGACAGTACCCGGCCTACGGGCTATACCTGTACGGCGAGGGCCTGTACGCCCAGGAGACCCGGGCCCTCAAACTCACCGGGGCCCCCGTGCTCTTCCTGCCGGGAAACGCTGGCAGCTACAAGCAGGGTGAGGTGAATAAAGGGTTAATAGTGAGTTTAGAACGGGCATCCTGACGGACGCCATCATCTTCCTCTCCTGCAGCTCGCTCCCTGGGCTCGGTGGCGCTGAGGAAGGCGGGGAACATGGAGGGCGGCGTCCACTTCAACGTGTTCACGGTGGACTTCAACGAGGAGCTGGTGGCGCTGTACGGGGGCAGCCTGCGCCGCCAGACGCACTTCCTGCACGAGAGCATCAAGGCTGTCCTCAGGCTCTACAAGGTCAGCCTGGAGCCGGGTCCGCCGGTCGGACGGGGTCACAAGGTCACCGGGCCACAGGGTCACCGACTCCTGATGGCCCCGAGCTGGTGGCGTTCTGTTCCAGAGCCACCAGGGGGAGCAAGACGCTTCATCGCCACTAGTTTAATAACGTGTGTTCACCCCGCGTTCACCCCGCGTTTACCCCGCGTTCACCCCGTGTTCACCCTGTGTTCCCTAAAATCACACTAATCTGGGGTAAAATGTGACACCAGAATCTTTTTCTACCCCCCAGCACCTGAAGACCCCCCCACAGAGTGTGGTGCTGGTCGGTCACTCCATGGGGGGCGTGGTTGCCCGGGCGCTGTACACCCTCCCCCGCTTCAACACCAGCCTGGTGAACCTCATCATCACCCAGGCCTCCCCTCACCTGGCCCCAGTCTTGGTTCTGGACCCGTACCTGCTGGGTAAGGCCACGCCCCCTGGTGATCATCAGTGAGTCACCCCCGTCTCACCTCTTCACCCCCCCTCCCCTTTAGAGTTCTACTCGACAGTGAGAGAGAAGTGGGTGAACAACGCTCACAAGCTGGTGAACATCACGGTCCTGTCTGTCGGGGGTGGTTACCGTGACTACCAGGTCCGCTCCGGCCTCACATCCTTACCCTGTCTCCATGGAGACCCCAATAAGCTGTCGCTGGTGGTGAGTGTGGTCTGAGGCGCGACCGTCTGAACCTTCTGGAGAACCTTTACATTTCATATCAAAATAAAACCAACAGGGAGACTGCTGTATTTTCAAAATAAAAGCTCTGACTCCTCTTCATGTTGTTTGACTGTCCTGAAGGCGACTGCCGTTCCCAGAACGTGGGTGTCCACCGACCACCTGTCCATCGTCTGGTAACCAGCTTCGCATTTATTTCTCACTACATTTAAATAATATTAAGATGATTAAAAGTGATTTTTGTCTCCAAGGTGCAAAGAACTGGTTCTGGCCACCGTCAGAGCGTTCTTCGACCTCGTCGACCCGGAAACCAGACAGGTCAGAAGTACGGAGGTCACGGAGGAAAGACTGTGTTACAGCGTGGCGTGTGGAGGCTAACCGGCGTGTTTTTATCAGTTCACAGAAAACCCAGAGAAGAAGATGTCGGTGCTGAACTATCACTTCATTAGACACCCCGTCAGGACGCTGGGGGACACTCCAGACGCCGCCGCCGTCATGTTGGGTAGGAAGAAACGTTTTATGACAGCGGGACAAACGGAAAAGAAGTGATTTAATGGAGCTTCACTGACGTCTGCTTCCTTGTCTTTTTGTTTTCCAGATCTTTCCGACGCGTGGAGCGAGGTCAACACGCTGCGTCTGGCGTTCAGCACGCCCAAGGTGTGGAGGATAGCAACGCCATTTGTGTTCCTGCTCTGACATTTTGTCAGAAATGAGAGAAATTGACATTTCCTGGATCCAAAACCTTTCTGTTGTCGTCCACAGGAAGCCCAAGTGAAGTACTTCCTGTTCGCCCTGTCGAGCCGCAGGAAAGCCTACAGCCACTTCTACTGCCGGAGCGACAACCTGGTGAGTTTCCAGTCGAGTCAGGTTCATGCTGTCGCCGCTTTGGGTTTGAGTTTCTGATTGATCGCTATCGATCGGCAGGAGATGAGCAGCTGGGTCTACGGCTGCAGGCAGAGGAGCGGCTCCTCGTGGTGAGACTCCGTCTCCTCTGGGTGTGTTTGATTTATTGATTTATTATCTGGACTGGGTTTTATTTGGACCCTTTGAAACTTCCCAGTTTGCAGGCGATGGATCTCTCCATGGCAACGGAGCTCCTCCCACCATATAAGGTAAGAACCGTCCTCTCCAGACGTTGACCTGAGCTGCTATTGGCTGCTCATGAGCGTCTCCTGTCCTCCTCAGGTCCTGGTTCTGAGTCTCAGCGACTTGTCTTCAGTCTCTCATCTGGTGGTTTCAGCCTCCAACCTGAATGGCAGACAGGTGATTTAAAACTGAAGATCATGTGACCTTTGCTCTGACTCGTCTCTGAGTCACGGTTTCTCTCACCCACAGTTCACTGTGGAGTGTGAGTGGCAGAGACAGGAGTCTCAGACCTTCTCCCTGCCGGTGCCTCACGTCCTGTCCTCAGGTGGGTGGACGTCCTGACCCCAGATGTAACTAAATGTAACTCAATGTAATGTAAAATAAATGTAAATATTCCTTAATGTTAAATTACTGAATTTATTACTTATTCAAGTTTGTTTCTCTTACAAAATAAATCCTTTTAATTAAATTTTAAACTCCATCAATCAAGGATCAAACTACCAATAAATAAAGAAAAGTAACATCAAACACAAGTTATGACATTAACTTTGTTCACAACGTTTTGTCAAAGTTAAGATGAATTACTGCATTGTGGGAAATGTAGTTTTGATCAAAGCACACTTTTGACCTATTTATTTTTATAAACCTTCTCCAGGTTTGACCGTCAGTGATTTCACCATCAACTCCTCCGGACTCCTTCACACCATCCGGCTGCAGCACTTCCACCAGGTAGCTCCTCCCCCTGCTCCTCCTGTAGCCCCTCCCTTCCTGTTCCTGTGGCGTCACTAACCTCTGTGTCTGCAGGTCTACCAGGCGTTCAGGATCAGCGTGGCGAGCCAGTGTAAAGCGCACAGAGGTGGGTTGATCATGTGACGCGTCTGCACATGCGTGAATGCTGTGACATGGTAACGATGGTGCTTTCCTGCAGACAGACTCCCCAGCGTGTTCGTGCTGAGGGCGCCGTGGTTTCGGGAGGATTCTCTGACCACAGTAACGTAAGTCAAGTCCGAAACGGTCCTACTTTTTCAGGCGGATTCACATACACACTCACACACACAGTCACTGGTTTCCTCTTCCAGTGTGCCATCAGTGGCGGAGATCTCAGGGATGCTCCACACCAGTCGACCAGACAACACCTCATGTGCCCTCCTGCTGCTCCACACTGCCCCCAACTGCCAGTATAAGGTACTGCAGCCCTGTAACTCTCAGGAAGAGGATGGGACGTGGTGACACACACACAAGATAATGTCTTCTGTTTTTACCCACAGGTGTCAGTCAGGACTTCATTACCCAGGGTTCTCGGACAGGTACGACCTCTGCCTGCTTTGTTTCAGACAATGTGTGTTTCTGGACTGGTCCTGACCCGACCTGACCTCTTGCACTCTGACAGATACTGAGGTTCTGCTTCCACACGGTGCCAGTCTACACGGCTGTAACGCTCCTCCTGGCCTGCGGGGGGCAGATGTCCTCCATCCTGAAGACAAAGAGAGCTGCAGACATGAGCCTGGTGGTGGGGGCAGGCCTGCAGCCCCACAAAGTCAACCTGTTTGTGTACATCCTGCATTTCCTGCTGGGGTAGGACCCCTTCCACCCCCACTCCTGAGAATTTAACTGCATATCTCACCCTTTAAACGCAGATGTTCTAACCCCCCCTCCCCCCCATTCAGTTGTGGCTGGTTCCAGGAGGTCTGGTCCCGTCTTGGAGCACCCCCCATGGATGTCCTCCCCCCGACCACCCCTGACGTGACACTTTCTGAAGGCGGGGCCCCGGCCGAGCAGTGGCCCCTCCCCCTATCCCCTCTGCTGTACGTGTTGGGGGCGGGGGTGGCGTTCTGGGGCACCGCCCTCCTGCGTCTCGTCACCAGGCTGGTGTCACTGATATTAGCTCCACTCCACAGGTGAGGGTCTTTATTTGATTTATTTATATTTTTATTTTTAAAAAATTAAATAAAAATTAAATAAAAATTTAAAAAATAACAAAATAAAATTAAATACAAATTAAATAAAAAAAGATTAACTCCACTTCACAGGCTGTGGTTTTTATTTCATTTATATTTTTATTTAAAAAAAATAAAACCAAAAAATAAAAATTAAATAAAAATTAAATAAATTAAATAATAGAATACAAATTAAATAAAAACATTGACTCCAATTTACAGGTGGTGGTTTTTATTTTATTTTTAATTTAAAATAATAAAAGTAAAAAAAATTAAATAAAAACATGCAAATTAAATAAAAATTAACTCCACTCCATAGGTGATGGTTTTTATCTGATCGATCATCATGGCTGTAAAATCTAATCGATTAATTGATCCTGACTTTCCTTCCTGTATGCAGACCCTCCATCACCAGGGACTGCGGCACCTTACGGCGGCGGACGCAGCTCGCCATCGCTCTGTGTCTGACTGTGGTGGGCTGGACTTCCTGCGGGGCGTTTTCCATCTCTGCTGCCTTCCTGCTCCACCTCTACAGGGTAAGTCTGGGACAGGAAGTTATACCAGCCATCCTGGGACCAATCGGGAACCTTTATTTACTCTTTGTCCTCTGTCAGGTCCTGAGGCTCCAGATGACAGAGCGGTCTTTGAGTCACATGTTGAACCTGGTGAGACCGAGGGGGCGGAGTCAGTTTGAGGACACGCCTGTCGTCAAACCTCTCACCGCCTCTTCTCCGACCCCTCAGTCACCCACCAAACGCAAAGAAGCCGAGAACGGCGCGGTGGATTCCCAGTCCTCCGGGGCGTCTAAGGAGTGTAACGGCGCCCCCCTGCTGTCAGAGTCCGCACTGCAGGAGGTCCGGGACGACCTGGAGCTCCACCTCTGCCTGTCGGCGCTCTTCACGCTTCCTCTCACGCTCATCGCTCCGTCGCTCATCCATTGGATCCGGAACCTGAGGTACCGCTGCCGCTGATGCTAACGCTAACGCTAAGTGGTTTGGTTTGTGGAGGCTGAGTAGCGAAGAGACGACCGTTAAATTGGAGGTAAAACTCTTCATCTCAGCTGCTCGGCAACCAAATTGGGTCCAAACCGCCGTTCTGCCCCCCTTCCCCCACTGCAGGTACGCCACCCAGCTCGACCCCGACCCCTGCTGGCCACACATGGTGCCTGTGATTGTTGTGTACCTGCTGCTGATAAACGGCAACACGTCACAGCTCAGCAACAGGTGAGAAACACACCATCATCATCATCATCACCGACACCCCCACCCCCCCTCAGAGGTTTGCTCTAATCTCTGAACATTCTGTTCGTCTCGTCCCCCCAGTAAACTCCTGCCGCTGACGTCCCGCCTCCCTCTCCCGTTGGCCGTCGCCGCGGTGACCTTCTGTCCACTCCACCTCTACAGAGTCACCTACTTCCTGTTGGCGGCGCTCATTCCCCTGTCCATGTGTTGCCTGCTCTGACGGGATGCCTCTCGTTTCTACGGTGACGGGCCTTCCGTTGCGTTAGCTGCCGTGGAGTGGCGCCATAGACGTACAGCTGGGGGGGAGCGTCCGCTAAGTGTTTGCGCCAAACGCTCCGCAATGCTACGCTGTGATGTCCGTGGAGCGTTTGGCGCCAACACGGCTCCGAAACATTGACCTGAAACCGCGTTTGCCTTACTCTGTACATCTATAGCTCCGCCTCCAGGGGCGGCGGTGTCACGCTTCAGATGTTCTTGTTGTTTCCTGGTGTCTTCAGTTCACCCCCCACACTGCCTCCTGCTCAGCAGTGACTCCTAGTGGCGTGTTGTCTGTAGCGGTTTGTCACACGTCTTAAAGTAATCCGCTTTCCAGAGTGTTTTTACTCCGGTCCGTGTTGTTGAATCTGTCTTTTCCGGCATCGGATACTCATCTTTCCTTCGCTCATTCTGCGAGCAGCGACTGTTACGCGAGCCGACGGCTCGTCTGAACAAAACACTCGATGGTCGAGAGAAATATTTGAAAGAAAGGAAAAGTTTCCCTCCGCTACGTAACGCAGTGTGTGTTATAACCAGACGTTACCCTACACCGAAACACTCATGGCCTTAATTTTAATGTGGTTCAGAATCGGCATGGCAACCGTCTGACTCCTATATAAAAACATGAGACATGGTTAGCATGTGTGGCTAACGTAACATTTCGTAAAACACACACACATTTGTGCCACCGTATGTATTATCACCAAATTCTGCAAGAACTTTTAAACGTTACAGGTTTTATTTTGTTAGTTTATTTTGAGTAGTTGAACAAAAATGTTTTTTCTAAGTTGTGTTTGCGACACAATCCTAACAAATGTGTGTGTGCAGCCTGGTTCTCTCTCAACACACACTTTTAAAGGAGTTCCAAAGCCTTTAAAGGTAGGATTCAGGTGCGCTTCTGCCTCTTGTGGCCAAAATGAGTATTACAAAAGGGACAGGAAGTGAGACACCAGATTTTATTTTATTTTTTATTTTCTTATTTTATTCTCTTTTGCCTTCCTTAATGAAGAGAAACAAAACATGTGTTACACACACACACACACACACACACACACACACTTGTGCATTTGTAGTAATTTTAGTTATGTGTTGGTTTTCTTCCGGTTGTATTTCTGAAAGTTTATGGTTATTTGAGTTTATAAAAGGTGAAGGTTTGTTTTTTTTAACTTGTTGAAAGCCTTAAATGGTTTCCGGTGTGTTTCAGCGTGATGTTTGTGATCCGAGCCGACAGCCTTGTTTTTATTTTCTATTTTTATTTTACTTCCATTCATCCATCCCTCCCTCCGCGTCTTCCACCTGGATCTTGTCCCAACGACTGTTCATCTCTCCAGGTGCTCAACTTCTCGCTAAAAATCACAAGATCCTTTAGTGGTGAAAAGACCAGGATGCACAGTTGCCGTGGAAACGGTTTGGTTTGGATTGGGAGGAGGAAGCAGAGCTAAAAGCACAAAACAAAAAAATGTTTCACCGCTTCCGTGACGAACGCTAGTTTGTCTTTAGCTCGGCGTCATGCCGTCACTAGATAGCCACGCCCCCTGGGTTCGGGACCAATCGCTCGTACCGCCGCCGTTGTCATGGTGAATGTAGCTGCACTGAATGTGTGTGACCTGTGCTCTCGTCTGTTAGCGCTTCGATGTGTGTGTGATTCACCACTTTAGAACAGATTAGAGTTTTCTATCGATGTGGTTCGTATCGGTGTTCACTGTGATCACGTCATCGTTCCAGGTCCACACGGGAAAATCAGGCACAGTGGGGAAGGGAGGGGTCACGGAGGTCAATGATGGGGTTCTCAGTCTGTGTCTTTCATTTCCCACAATGCATTACTGCGTAATCCAAGCACATTCATTGAAAAAGAGGAGCGAGAAGATCAGTTCAGCTCCTTTTGAAATGAATTTTCACTTCTTTAAAACTTATTTAACACTTTTGTTATTAAGTAAATTCCTTCAGTCCTTCATTGACCTCCAGATTCAGCCCCCTCCCCTATGAGGAAGTCTTTAAATCCCGTGTTTTTCCAATGTGCATCTGGATATATGACACTAAATCTCATGATAATGTAATGTGTCTATAAGTGCTTTAACGTCTGGTGTCGGTTTTCTTGATTCTGCTTCTGCCGTCGGTGGCTTCGAACCCGTGACCTCCTGCTAGCCGCTCGTTGTCATGCAGAAACTAGTTAGTGGTGTGTTCGTGTTGTCCGGTCAGGCTCCGGCATGGAGTGAAGAGTATTTTTCTCCTCAGGTTTTATTGTGACAAAAGTGATTTTGATGTTTTTCTATTTCTCACATTTTTATCTGACGTCATTCTAAATGGGGTAAAACTGTGCAATTTTTTTGGCACCGTTGTTGTTGCAATAAAACACAGAAAAATCAAATGTGTTGTTGTCTTTCTTCCCATAATTTAATTTTAGTTAGAATGTACTTTTATTCCCTCCTAATGATCTGCAGATGCGGCTGCACATCCTCCCGGTGGCCACAGGGGGCGCAGCTTCCTTTCCTTCCGCTGACTTCCAGAATTAAACGTGAAGCGTAAACAGGAGGGGGGGGGGGCACAAGCAGAGTAAGATAAGGACAGTAAGGCTGTAAATGAATGCACTGCATGAGTCACCTGACCCTGGGGGGGGGGCAGTTGTGGGGGTAGAAATCCATGCATTCAATGTTTATCCTTAAGTATTCTCTGCAGACTGAATATTTAACGATACTCAAGAGTAATTAATGGTATCGATCGGACTGTTTTAGCTCCCTGGTGAGGTCACGATTCCACTGGATGGATTTTAAAGTGGGAGGGGGGGGGCAAAAATGAAACGATCTGTTTAAAAGACGCGGATCCATCATTATTTAATGACTCCTGGGGGAGGCGGCAAACGCCTCGGCGGAGGGATGCGCTCGACTGAGAGTCAATCAAGTTCGGGTCTAACAGATCTGGTCGGTATGAAGTCAAAGAACTGCGTGTGTTCGTGTTTTTAATGTTCCACAGGTTGTGTGTGTGTCGTCACAGCCCACGTTCACATCCAGCAGTGTGTGTGTGCAAAACTAAATCCCTCCGCGCCCCCCAGCGAGGACTCACTCCGCCACAGCTGCCGCGCATTACACCATCCTCCGGCGGGGTGCGCGTCCTGGTGCGTTTGGAGCTCCCCACTTGGGTTCCGTGCAGCTGGCTGGACCGGTGGTGCTGGTGGTGGGGGGGAGAGGAGGACGTCCGACCGCAGCGCACTGCGATGCAGAAAGGGGGCAGGATGCGGTGAGTTTGTGTGTGTGTGTGTGTGTGTGTGTGTGTGTGTGTGTGTGTGTGTGTGTGTGTGTGTGTGTGTGTGTGTGTGTGTGTGTGTGTGTGTGTGTGTGTGTGTGTGTGTGTGTGTGAGCCGCACGCCTGAAGCCGCCGCCTGTCGGTGCGCACACCTCAGGAGGAGCCACCGGAGCGCGGCGGACGCGTCTCCGCAGCGCGGCAGCTTTCCAGATACGTGACTCCGAGCCTCAATCTGCCCCTAGCTGGGGGGGTGGGTGGGTGGGTGGGAGGAAAAGGGGGGGGCCCCTAGCGCGGCACCCCGCCCGTCTCTCCCGGTTCGGACTGCAGGGATAACGACCCGGACCCTGATCGCCCCGCTGGCGGCAGCGTTTCCTCCACCTCTGCGCCAAAGGTAAGCCCCTCCGGGGGTGTTGATGGCCTCCAGCCGTGATGTTGCTAATGACGATGATGATGATGATGATGATGAGCATCTGTAATGAAACGACCGCATCGTTTAATGCGCATGGCGTCCTGCTCCTGTTGTGTTTTTGTGTGTGGGTTTTTGTTTTGTTTTTTGCACCGAACAGAAAAACGCATCGATTTTTTTTTTTTTTTTTGCGTCATGCGTGAGAAGGTTGCATAAAGATAAAATGACGTAGGGAATTCCCACAGTAATCCAGCAGCGCGCGGTGACACCTGCGCATCCCGCCAGTGCGGTCCCTGGACGGCCTGAATCATGTGCGCTAAGCGGCGAACGGAGGCGGCAGCGACGCGGCGGCGCGGCATCAGCGGCGCGGCGCACGGATCGACTCGGAATGATTAAAGTTGGAGACGCGTCGTTATGTAACGCGATTCTGCTGACGTGACTGGAGTTACCTTCACCCCCCCCCACCGCTCCCCCTGCAGGTGCGTTTGAGTTCAGACAACAGCTGCGGAATAAATCGTTTTATTTATGATCAGAGCAACGTGTTTAATCCAGATTATTAATGCAGAGTTTGAAATATTTTCTGGTCATCAACGCAGATTATAATTCAGAGAGGTGAATAAAAATAGATCCGTAGGAGATTAAAAGAATAAACTATAACAAATAATTAAAGCGCAGTTAAAATGAACAAGCAGAAGGTTTAAATCTCAGGCTACTTATTTGAGTCTCCCAATTGGCTGACAGTCGTCACGTGACCCCCATGGACACATTCTGGTGGTTTTTGGTTTTTCTGATGGTTTTTCTTCAGGATCCGGTTCAGGAACTTCAGGAGATGAATTTAATCCTGATCTGATCTGAGGTCAGTCTGGATCCTGACCCCATAGCAGGGAGGAGAGTCACATGACCAGCTGTGGTGGGATCTGATTGGACGGTTGAGTTACTCTCAGTGTGGAAGTTTTCTCTGACTTCCTGGATTGTGATGTCAGAATCCGACTCGGCCAAGCAGTCGGGATTCAAACTGAGATGCGGGGATCGGATCACGCTCCGCTTCCCGCATCCGTTGCTATCGGCGATCCATCTTTAACCCTTTAAAGATTGGGGGGTGGGGGGGTGAGAGGAGCTGAGGCAGAGGTGGCGGAATCCCTTTAGTGATGTCGCAACTTTTGTTTCTGCATCAGGATCAATCATCTGGAAAGATCTGGATCCACATTATTATCCCAATCTGGATTATAATCTGGATTATGATGGAACATCATGAGTTGTGATTGGCCTCTTATTCCTGTTCACCACATCATCATAAAACTTTCTTTCATATTCTCTGCTCGCTGATCCGTTTGTCGCCAGTGATGACGGCGCGGCGCTCAGATTGGGGGGGTGGGGGGCAGGGGTTGTCATATTTAACTCCATCCCACAGATTTTCATCCCAGCTCCTCGTGTCACACGTCCGTTCATCTGAGCCGTTCACTGGGAATCAATCGCTAATCCCATGGCGTGCGTTCAGATCTGTGGAGGAATCGGGATTATGATGGGGGGGTGGTGGTGGTGGTGGTGGTGGTGGGTCCAGATTTCTCCATGTCCTCCCATGAACTCGTGGCTGATGTTTGCTCCCCAGCGTCTCCTGCTCCACATCAGGGTTAGACAATGGTTGGCACATTTGAGGGGGGGTTGGGTAGGGGGGCTGCAGGAACACTTACATAACAACTCAACACTTACATATACAGGGTTGCGATGCCCCCCCCCGCTCCCCCACAGGACAGGATTTACGTACTCCTGCATCAGTAATGAAGATTTTGTTCTGTCGTAAATCCCAGTTTGTGTGTGTGTGTGTGTGTGTGTGTGTGTGAGTGTGTGTGTGTGTGTGTGTGTGTGTGTGTGTGTGTGTGTGTGTGTGTGTGTGTGTGTGTGTGTGTGTGTGTGTGTGTGTGTGTGTGTGTCATGTGGCCACGCTCTGGTAATCTTGCCAAGTCAGGAGTGTCCAGGCTTTCCCCCCATGTCAAACGTCACAGATCTTATTTCAACATCAACGCGTCCATCATCCCTTGGGGGGCAGGGGGTGTCAGTTGGTTCCCGCTCAGAATGAAACGTGGATTGATCGTGGATCTCAGAATTAGACAACATCCAATTTACTGCACGGGAATCACTTGTGAAATTATTAACAGGCTTTTGCACGATGAATAATCTCTGGAATTGGCTGAGGGGGTGGTGGTGGTAGAGGTTGGAATAAATAACCAAGACGATCAATTGGCGCGCAATTTCTGCAAGGTGTCAAAAACTGCGCTAGACGAGTCGCCAGGTCTTGACTCATATAAACGCTCACAATGATTCACATCTAGAGTCAAGATATCCGAACATATCCCGCTCCAGCCTCCCAGGAGGATGTACCACCGTTAGCTCGTAGTGCTAACCGCAAAACCGCCAAGGCACCTGGGTAAACAAGTAAATGTGGCTTATATGCAGATGCAGTAATGCCTCGCTTATACGAGCTTCAAGATACACGGCTTCATCTCATCGTGGATTTTTAGTAGGCAGTAACGTGATACCGTACGCGCATTCTATTGGCTGACGGCATCCAGAAGTGCGCTACCTTCCTTGAGTCTCAGATTTCCGTGAGACACAACAGTGCTTTAAACAGTCTATCAGAGTGTGGGAAAAGGTAATACAGATAGAAGGTGGTTTAATATCAGTATGAGGAGGGTTCATAAACGTTTAAAATTACCCTAAATAATAAGATAAATAGTTTGTCGCTGTGTCGCGGAATTTCATTTTTGCAGGTGTTCCTGAAACGCATTAACTGCGAGTAACGAGGGTCTTCACAATGACATTTGACGCGACGATCCGAGCATTCTGATTGGCTACCTACCACACGCTGCAGAGGAAAATGTTCGTGGTTGCCGCTTCAGCTGGATCTTACTAAAGATTCCTCCCCCGTCATCCCCCCACCCCTGAAAAGCAGCCGACTGTAGCTACATCCTGAAATCACACGTCGTCTTTCCTCTACAGACTAAATGTTTGCCTCAAACCAATGTTCGCCTGATTGAAGCAGACAGAAACTATAGAGACAGAGTGTGTTTGTGTCTGTGTGTGTTTCACGTAGAGATAATGCAGGTGGAGTGAGATCACTTCCTCCTCCTGTTAGCGGCAGAATAATCGCTCAGAAACAGAAATGCATTCGTTTTCTGAAGACCTCACCGTCCAGCTTGTGAGGAAGAACAGATGAATAAAAACAGATGAATAAAAACAGATGGAGGAAAAGAGGGAAAGGATTCCTCTTCTATCAGAAAGGATGTGGAGATGTTACCCTGACAACAAACAATCACCCGGGCGACGAAAGCTCGTTCGGGCTATTTAGAGACTATTTAGATTTCAAGACTATTTAGAAACCATTTAAATTTAGAGACTATTTAGAGACTTTAGATTTAGAGACTAGTTAGATTCAGACTGTTTAGATTTAGAGACTATTTAAATTTCGAGACTTTTTAGATTTAGAGACTACTAAGATTTAGAGACCATTTAGAGACTATTTAGATTTAGAGACTATTTAGATTTAGAAATTATTTAGATTTAGGGACTATTTATATTTAGAGACCATTTAAATTTAGAGACTATTTAGAGACTACCTAGATTTAGAGACTATTAAGATTTAGAGACTCTTGGATTGTACGTAATGAAGCGTTGCCTTTCCATTGGGGATGTAATCCATCATTTGATGATTAATTGGCTGCTTTTGTTTTGTAGGAGTGATTTTGAAGATTCCTTGTCTGTCCCAATCTTTAGATCTGTGGGATTAAAGTTCTGTTGTCGCTAACGGACCAATCGGGTCGATGATGGAGACGGAACCGAGTCGTCTCTAAGGTTCTGGTCCAGTCAACCTCTTCCATCCATCTTCTGCCTAGCAACCGTCACCATGCGCCCATCCCTCGCCACCGCCGTCCTCCCGCCCAGGACCCGTTCCCACAACCCACCCAACCTCTCTGTGGGGGGCCGCGAACACCTGTCGGCCCCCCGGCGGCGCAGCCCCCACCTGAGGCACACGCTCAGCCCGGAGAACCTGCGGACGCTGGCGGAAAGGGGTGGCGCCGCCGCCGTGGACGCCGTCTCAGTCATCAGCGGCCCCATCGGGCTCCCGAGGGCCAACAGCGACACCGACCTGGTGACCTCCCAGAGCCGGTCCTCTCTGACGGCGTCCACCCTGGAGTACACCCTGAACCGCGGCCAGAACCTGGTCATATCCTGGGACATCAAGGAGGAAGTGGATGCCACTGACTGGATCGGGCTGTACCACATCGGTGAGATGATGGGGGGGATTTAAATATGTTGGGTCCACTTTTATTTATCATTTATTCCTGAGAAGCGAAAAAATATCCTCAGAATTTCATTTCCTGGCCAGGGTCCAAAGACCTTCAAAATAAAAGCATAAACTCGATAAGCCTTGACTCGATCCGTCCTCAGAGACATGTTGAGACACCACAGGAGGAGGCTGACTGGATGTGTCAGCGCTCTGCCTCGGTGTAAAATAACATCCACACCATCACAAAGCCGAGGAAAGATGCTCATCCCGCTAAGAGACGGGAACCTGACAGGATGCAAACCGTCGACTTGCATCCTGTCGGGCTCAACAGCAGTAAAACGTTTAAAAAGTGTGCAAACGATCCAAGAGTTCTGCAGTGATTCTGCACAAAATAGTTTAATTTATTGTTTGTTGGTCATTTTAAGAATTGAGACAGACTCATCAGGAAACTTTACCTTTTTTCATTCATGTAATAAATGCTGCGAAAGAAGACTCGATTTTCAGTAAGTCTTCGATTTGAAACCGGGGGAATCACACCCTACTGGTCATTAGAAAATATGCAGTTTAGAAGTTCCAACTAAAAATCAGAACTTCGAAGTATTCAGATTTTCATTTTTTACTATTTGTCACCTTTAATGGTGGCATGTTTGTGTTTAAAAGTAAATCCGTCTCCTAATGTTAAACCAGAGACGGTGTTTTCCTCTGGTTTTAAAACGTCAACCTCTCCAAAAGACGAACAAACCGAAAGAAGAACGCGTCTCTGTGATGGTTGCCTTTCAGTCTGTTGTCAGTTTGTCTTTCCTGGTTCACCACACAAATCCAATCAAGCAAAAGAAAGTGGAAGTTGTCTTTTCTCACCAGATAATTGTCGGTTTAATACAGTGACTTTCAGAGGAAAATTACAGCCTGTAATCCGTTCGTCACGTTTTATTCTGCTGGTGGAAAATGGGTTCCTGGAAACAATGGCCGCCTTTGCCTTCTAAGAGGCCAGACAAAGGCTTCACGGTGGCTTTAACGTATTCACCAAACAATAACTCGAATTTGCGATGACCTCCATAATTCATCCGGATTAAGGCTTGGGAGGCGATGACGCAGTCTGGCAGGAAGAGTTAGCATTAGCCGCCAGTGCCAGCCCAGGCGCCAGCTCACCTCGTATTGATCACGAAGCCGCCAGGAGTTCATTACCTGCCCTGGGGTCTTATATACCCCGGAGGTGCTCAAGCTTTCCTCGACTAAGCAGACTTTCAATGATAAGCAGCTTGTCCTCCCATTCAGAGACGCTCACACCAGCGTCCTCATTAATCTACGCGCCAAAGTGCTACGTACAGCGGAATTCCCCCGGCCTGTTTTTAACTCGCAGGAAGTTGGGTGTTTGCCCTTCTGGTTGGAGGTTGAAGGGCGGCTATTTTGGGACTTCTTTCACTGATTAAAGGCAAACTTGTGTTTGGGGAGAAGGGAGTCCAGAGATGAAACAGAACAAGGAGGAAGAGATGCAGATTTATTTTGGGTTTTCATAACAAGACCACGGAGAAAGAACTCGAATATCAGATATTTTAATTTGACGTTATGGTAGAAATCAGTGCAAACCAACCCAACCCAACCCAACACTAACTGACAGAACTCCTCTTGTCCAGATGAAACCAGTCCATCCAATGTGTGGGACTGTAAGAACCGAGGGGTGAACGGAACCCAGAAGGGTCAGATTGTCTGGAGGCTAGAACCCGGGCCCTACTTTATGGAACGTAAGTCCAGAAAAGACGTCTTAGCTCATTTAAAGTTCATGTGAGCTGATTTTAACGACGACCACATGATTTTCCTCCACAGCTGAGACCAAGATCTGTTTCAAGTACTACCACGGCGTGAGTGGAGCCCTGAGGGCCACGACTCCCTGCATCACCGTGAAGAACCCTTCGGTTCTGGTTCGTGTCACTCAGACACCTAATGAACATTTACTTCAAACATGAATCAGTCTAAAGTCAATTTAGAGACTATTGAGAAACTACTTAGATTTAGAGACTATTTGGGGACTATTTAGATTTAGAGACTATTTAGAGACTATTTAGATTTAGAGACCATTTAAATGTAGAGACTATTTAGATTTAGAGTCAGAATATAGATTTAGAGACTATTTAGATTTAGAGACTATTTAGAGACTATTTAGATTTAGAGACCATTTAAATTTAGAGACTATTTAGAGACTACTTAGATTTTGGAGACTATTTGAATTTAGAGACTATTTGGATTTAGCGACTATTGTTCACCGCCTGGCTGTTTGATTTGTCATCTGTACGTAATGAAGCCTTGCCTTTCCCTTGGGGATGTAATCCATCGTGTTTCATACGTATACCGAGTTCTATATTTGGGCTACCTCGTGCAAATCCCCACACGATAGGCAGAAAGTCTCTTTGCACCACCATTAATCAGGAGAGCGCCGTCTCGGCTACACTTCTGCTTTGTCTCAGCAAAATGTATTGCCTCCATCTCCCCCAAGTTTCCTTTGTATTAGCATTTAGATGTCTGTGAATTCCAACCAGCATGCATGAGGTGTTAACCTTCTCCCTGTGGGACGCCATCTGTTCTCACTCAGGTGGAGGGGCTGGCGGAGCAGGTGGGTGTCGAACATCCACGAAAACTGATCAGCTTTACGTTGACAGGTGAGTTTAGGGGTTTGTCCTTCCTTGAAAGAATGGTATAAGCTTCCCGGCCCAGACAGAGTTTACAGGGGAATACCAGGATGTACCTGCACGGATTTGTCCCAGAAGTTGGCACAGATATTTGTATTTCCCGTAGGATGAGAAGGAAATGCCTCAACAGACGTTTGATGGGTGGCTATGATGAATCGCACATCACTGATGAATTTATGACCCAATAGCGAATGGAATTCCCATCGACTGTACTTCCTCTTGAAGTGCAAGCGTTAAACATCAGCTCATTGTCAGCAGACATGGCTGTAGATTCTTGTCAGTGGAGGACAGAGCGTTAGTGTTTTATTCCCCTGGGTGTCAAACCCTCTCATTTTTATGAGGCAGCTGTCACCGGTGATTTGTTGCAGATCTTCGCTCCACTGGCTTGAAGAAGGGCATGTTTTTCAATCCGGATCCATACCTGAAGATGTCCATCCACCCTGGGAAGAGGAGCGTCTTCCCAATATTCAGTCATCATGGGCAGGAGCGGCGGTCGGCTATCATCGCCAACACCACCAACCCCACCTGGCACGGAGAGGTAATATCTCAAGATTCCAAAGGTATCAACAGGCAAAGTGGACGGTACTGACGATGTGTGTGTTTTCAGAAATACACATTTGTGGCGCTAATGACGGACATCCTGTACATCGAGGTCAAAGACAAGTTTGCGAAAAGTCGCCCGATCATCAAACGCTTCCTGGGTCAGCTCACCATCCCGGTGCAGCGGCTCATAGAGAAGATACCCGGGTAGGCGGGATTGCAAACGCACACCTGCAGACACGGGGCGCAGGTCGTATCGTACGGATGATGTACGCTAGCATCACCTTCGGTTCAGTCAGACGTGTTGTCTTTGTGCAGAGTCCAGCCGGTGAGTTTCCCGCTGTGCCGTCGTCTGCCTACAGAACACGTTAGCGGTCAGCTGCAGTTCAAAGTGGAGCTCACCTCAACCGGACCCGACGGTAAACCTCCTTTAAATCAGATATTTGCTTGAACGTCTTAATATTTTTGTCAGTCTACTGGACATTAAGAAAGTTTCTTGAAGACGTTTGCCTCCCATCCAAGAGGCTACTTCAGTTCTGATGGTGGCTGGTCTTGTCCCAGCTTATTAACCCTGTGGGGTGTGGTCAGTGCTATCCTCAACAATGGTTGATGGGGATGCCTATGGGTGTCAAAAAGGTCACCAAGCCTTTATATACTAATGAGGGTCATTAGCATGAGACACATCACCTGGGTTAATCTGCTCTGCTGTTGTTTTAGTGAGTTTCAAAATGACCTGATTGTAAATGGGTTTAGAATTTACAATTTATAATCAGTTCCCTTTGAAACTCCCTAAAAGAACAAGTAGACCAGCCACCGCAAGAACTGAAGAAGCCTCTGGGATGAGAGGAGAAATGTCTTCAAGAAACTTTCTTAAAGTCCAATGAATTCATTTAAACAACTTTGGAGAACCATGACTGGATAGCTGAGAACCTATACAGACATCTTTAGCTGAAATTTCCCAACAGTGAGATTCATGTTGTTCCACCTTCCACAGGCGCTTCTCCTGATTCTATCATTGGCATGTCAGCCTTGAATGGAGCCCCAGGGACTCCATCTGATGACGAGGACCTGCCCCACCCCCTCCCAGGGGTGGTTTCTGCAAGTCTTTCCCCCACTGGCTCCCAGGGGTCTCAAAGCCTGTGGGAAGGTGGCGCCACAGCTTTGCCAGAAAAGAATCTTCCTCCAGTTACAACTGAAATTCGTAAATTTGTGCGACCTGAAAGCATCTCACGCCAAGAGATGCTTCGGAGGTCGCTCGCCGATGGTTTGGATGCTATCGAGGCCCCCAAGGGCCCTGGTGAAAGACCGTTGGGTGCAGCCTCGCCCAAACTGCGCTCCAGCTTCCCCACACACACGCGTCTCAGCGCCATGTTGCACATCGATTCTGATGAGGACGAGGACCGGTCGGGCGCCAACGACATCATCCCGGTGCCGCTGTCGCCGCTGCTGATGAACGGTCAACCTCCGGATGTTGATGGCCCTGATGAAGATGATTCGTTTCCAGAGCTCCCGCCAGAGCCTGAGCAGCTGGAGCCCCCACCTGAGGGGGAGGAGCCTGAGGTCGGCGGTGGCAAGGCAGAGGACATTCCCCTTGATGCGGATGCAGTCCTGGAGTTGAGGGCGGGTCAGGACTTGGAGGACGCTTTGGAGCCCGACGTCTTCTCTGAGGTGGAGGATCCCCCTTTCACAGAGGCGATGTCCCATAATGCATTGGTGGAGGGTGGGGCTGGGCAAACGGATAGCAGGGCGCCTTTGGAGGACCCCACATCCGAGTTGGACACCTGCTCCATGGCGACGGCACCGCAGACCATCTTCTCGTCGTCCGAGAGCTGCCCGATCACTCTGATCACCTCCGTAGTGAGTTAATTGTCGCCAGACATCGCCTCAAGTGGCCATTTGAAGAACTGCAGGATATTTAGCTCTTCATCCTCTTCTGTAACGTCAAAACTTACTTTGCAGGAAGCTGAGGAGGGAGCGGAGGCGGCCATCGATCCGGGAGGAGTTTTAATTCCGAGTACACTGCCGACCAATCAGGTGGTAGACAACGAAGGGGGCGGGCAGATCTTCCTCTACGAGACCGAGGACGTCTCCCCGGCCAGTGAGCAGCTGGAGGAGATGGAGGTCAGTGTCAGGAGGCTGAGCCTGCAGGCGGCCAGGGGTGAGGCCGACGAACAGGAAGGTGAGGGGACAAAGCCGCAGGAGGAAACCACGGAAACGGATGGAGAGGAAGGTGCTGCTAAAATATTTATAGAGGAAAAATTTGCGTAGTTTATTCTAATTGTAAAACTAAACGTTCCGTCTCTGTTCAGGTGCTCACGTTAACGGCCACCCGGTGCGTTCACTGCCTTCCGTACGTCACGACATCCACCGATACCAACGCGTGGACGAGCCCCTCCCCCCCAGTGAGTGTGTGCGTCTCCACGCACCGCTCCCTTCCTGTTCCCATCACATCTAAATTACCCATAAATCCTCACCCACAGATCGATTTTCTTTTAAATTCAATTATTGATCCCTTCTCAGACTGGGAGGCTCGGATCGATAGCCACGGCAGGATCTTCTTCGTGGACCACGTGAACAGAACCACCACCTGGCAGCGCCCCACTGGACCTCCCGCCCCCCAGGGCCTGACCCGTTCCAACTCCATCCAGCAGATGGAGCAGCTGAACCGCAGGTGGGTTTGTGGTGACATCGGAATTAAAATATCCTCTTATGGATTCTGGATCCTCCGGGTCTCAGGTACCAGAGCATCAGGAGGACCATCACCAACAGCGACCGGGCGGAGGAGCCCCCGGCGGACCTGCTCCCGGAACCCGACAGCGATCTGCTGCCTCACTCCATTTCCGGTCAGTTTCATCGTTTTTTTTGTAGCCACCTTCTGGAGTCGTCCAGTCCTGACTGGGTTCTGGTTCGGTTCTTGTTGCAGACTACCGACGGGACGGTCCCATCCCCCACACCTCTGGCCGCTCTCGCCTCTCCCTGCTGCTCCAGTCGCCCAGCGCCAAGTTCCTGTGCAGTCCGGACTTCTTCACTGTGCTGCATTCAAACCCCGTCAGTCCCCTCCTAAGCATACGTGCTGTTGTTCCAGAGCATTTCTGCTCTTGAATACATTTCTGCGTTAAAAGAGCAGAAATGCTCTTGAACGCAGCATTTTAAAGCTTCTCACCAACAATTTTTTTTACTTTAAACGTGGCCCCTCCCACTCTGATGACCTCACCTGTCTGCTGTCTCCACCCCAGAGTGCCTACCGCCTGTTTACGAGCAACACCTGCCTGAAGCACATGATCAGTAAGGTGCGGCGGGACGCCCACTACTTTGAGCGCTACCAGCACAACCGCGACCTCGTCACCTTCCTCAACATGTTCTCCAACAAGCAGCTGGAGCTTCCTCGTGGCTGGGAGATGAAGCACGACCACACCGGGAAGGTGGGTGGCCCGGCGCCGGGGTGAGGGTAGCCCGTGTCGTTTGCCTGGTAATCCACGTTCTCCTGTGGGTTCTCCGTCCGCAGCCCTTCTTCGTGGATCACAACTGTCGCTCCACGACCTTCATTGACCCCCGGCTCCCCCTCCAGAGCTCTCGCTCCACCGGCCTGCTGGCCCACCGACAGCACCTCAGCCGCCAGCGCAGCCACAGCGCCGGGGAGGTGGGATGGATGGATGGATGATGGATGGATGACGGCTGAATGATGGATGGTTGATGGATGACAGTTGGATGATGGATGGACGGTTGGATGATGGATGGATAGATGGATGGATGGATGATATATAGATGAATGGATGATGGTTGACGGTTGGATGACGGTTGAATGACAGTTGGATGATGGTTGGATGACGGTTGGATGACAGTTGGATAATGAATGATGGATGGATGACGGTTGGATGATGGATGGATGGATGGATGATGGTTGGATGGTGGCTGGATGGCGGTTGGATGAACACAGCAGGGTGTCGTACTCAGAACTGGGATGCGACCTGAACTGTAGTGTCTCCTTCTGTCACAGTTGGTGGATGAGTCTCGCCAGGCCACACCCCCCATCGTGCCCCGCCCCTCCAGCACCTTCAGCGGCTCCACCAGGAGTCAGTACCAAGACCTGGTTCCTGTGGGTAAGTCCCGTCTACGCCGGTAACCACGGTAACGCCCAGGCGGCGCAGATGTGAACGCTCTCTCCCGATTCCCTCCAGCCTACAACGACAAGATAGTGGCGTTTCTACGGCAACCCAACATCCTGGAGATCCTGCAGGAGAGGCAGCCGGAGCTCGCCAGGAACCCGTCACTCAAGTGGGTGTCCGTCCATCACCCCTCCCTCCTCTTCCTCTTTGGTCATGGGATCCATTACCATCATCATACTCATCATCATCAGTCACCCTGAACACACGGTTAACCTTTACTGATGGGTTGTGTGTGTGTGTGTGTGTGTGTGTGTGTGTCTGTGTGTGTGTGTGTGTGTGTGTGTGCATGCGCGGGCACGCGCGCAGGGAGAAGGTGCAGTTTATTCGTAATGAAGGAGTCAGTGGGTTGGCTCGCCTCTCCAGCGATGCTGACCTCGTCATGCTGCTGAGGTGAGACTCGTGTGTGTGAGTGTGTGTGTGTGTGTGTGTGTGTGTGTGTGTGTGCGCGTGTGTGAAATCTAATCCCCCTGCCTCCATCCTTTCTTTGCTCTCACCTCTGTCTCTCGTCTCCAGCTTGTTTGAGGAGGAAGTGATGTCATACGTGCCGCCATTGCTCCACCCAAACTACTGCCTGTCGTCTCCTCAGAGCTCCCCCGGTGAGTCTGAAGGGTTAACTTTAATGTAAATAAAATGTAATAATAAATAATAATAATAATAATAATTTAAATAATTTTCACATTTTCCTCATTTTAAATCGGATTAAAATGAACCTTGAGATTTAAATTTTCTCTCACACTCAATCTGTTTCCTTTCCTCTGATCATGTTGTCGCCTCCTTGCTCCTCATCTCCTGGTTGCCATAGGAACCCAGCGGGCCAACGCCCGCGCTCCTGCGCCCTACAAACGGGACTTTGAGGCCAAACTGAGGAACTTCTATCGGAAGCTGGAGACCAAAGGATACGGACAGGGACCGGGGAAAGTCAAGTACGGCGCGCCGACGGAGGCCGCTTGTGGATCGTCTGGTGTTTACAATAATACGTGTGTGTGTGTGTGTGTGTGTGTGTGTGTGTGTGTGTGTGTGTGTGTGTGTGTGTGTGTGTGTGTGTGTGTGTGTGTGTGTGTGTGTGTGTCACAGGCTCGTCATACGCAGGGATCACCTCCTGGAGGACGCCTTCAACCAGATCATGTGTTACTCCCGTAAAGACCTGCAGAGGAGTAAACTCTACGTCAGCTTCGTGGGGGAGGACGGGTGAGGAAGATTCTGATCTTTCATCCAGGGTAGGGGGGTAGTGTTTAGCCCCGCCCCCTACACACAGGAAGTCACTCCAGCTGGTTTTTCAATATAAAATTCCTGGATCTGCACCTTTTTCGGGAGAGTTTTTATGGAAAATCCACACCTTTAAGTTGTTTGCATGGCTGACTCCTCCCCTTCTGTCCTGTGACACCCCCCCCCCCCCAGGCTGGACTACAGCGGCCCCTCCAGGGAGTTCTTCTTCCTGGTGTCCAGAGAGCTGTTCAACCCGTACTACGGCCTGTTCGAGTACTCAGCCAACGACACCTACACCGTCCAGATCAGCCCCATGTCCGCCTTCGTGGACAACCACCATGAATGGTGAGCCCCCCCATGTAAAAGATAAACAATAAACATAAATAGTTAATAAGTAATTACATAAATACACTGTTTATGTTAAGTTAGTTACTTTAAACCCAAGTTCAGAGGTGTCCTCAAAGGGCCAGATGTAACTAATAAATGTAACTAAATGTAACTCAGTGTAATGTAACATAAATGTAACTACTCCTTAATGGTAAATTAATAAATGTAACTTGAATAATTACTTATTCAAGTTACAAACATTACAGTTACACAGAAAAAACACGTTGGTTTGTTTCTCTGTTGTAACATAAATCCTTTCGATCTGTCAGGTTATTAAACCCGCAGAACTCCATCAATCAAGGATTAAACTGTCAATGAATAAAGAAAAATAACATCAAACACAAGTTAGGACATTAACTTTGTTCACAACGTTCAGTGAAAACGGGTTTAACTACTGCATTGTGGGAAATGTAGTTTTTGCTCAAAGCATACCTTTATGCTCCTTTTATTATCCATAAAATGATGTGGAGGGCCACATTTGGCCCCTGGGCCTCGAGTTTGACACAGATGTTCTAGTCAGTTTAAAAATCAAGTTACTGAGTTTAAAAATTAATTCGAATAAATCCGGTGTTTTCTGTGATGCGTTCAGGTTCCGTTTCAGCGGTCGGATTCTGGGCCTCGCTCTGGTCCACCAGTACCTGCTGGACGCCTTCTTCACCCGACCCTTCTATAAGGGGCTCCTGCGGATGTAAGTCCCTCCGTTATCAGTTCGACCTTTGACCTCAGCGGTGGTTTACGAGTCAAAGTGACTAAGCGATGCCTCATTGACTCCGCCCCACCGTCTACCTGCAGCCCATGTGACCTGAGCGACCTGGAGTTCCTGGATGAGGAGTTCCACCAGAGCCTGCAGTGGATGAAGGACAACGACATCGAGGACATGTTGGACCTCACCTTCACCGTCAACGAGGAGGTGTTCGGACAGGTGGGCGGAGCCTGACGCGTTTAAATCCCGCGTGGAATCGTGGGTTTTTAAACGTGACAGTCTTTGCAGATCACGGAGCGCGAGCTGAAGCCGGGTGGCGCCGGCATCCCCGTGTCGGAGAAGAACAAGAAGGAGTACATCGAGAGGATGGTCAAGTGGCGCATCGAGAGGGGTGTAGCCCAGCAGACGGAGAGCCTGGTGCGGGGGTTCTACGAGGTATGGTCACATGACGATGCTTTCAGGCAGCGAAGGACGACGCAGCGTTCATTCATCTACTCATGTGTGTATGTGTGTGTGTGTGTGTGTGTGTGTGTGTCAGGTGGTGGACGTGCGGCTGGTGTCGGTGTTTGACGCCCGGGAGCTGGAGCTGGTGATCGCCGGCACCGCCGAAATCGACCTCTCTGATTGGAGGAACAACACCGAGTACAGGGGAGGTAGGTGCAGCCTCCGCCAGCCAATCAGGCGACAGAACGGATTTGGATGAGGGATTTTAAAGAACTGTAGGAATTCTTTTAATAATAAATCTAGACAGGAAGTCGTTGTTGCCGCTGATGTTATTTATAGTCATATAATAATAATCTGTGCATCAAACATGTGTTTTAATCCATCAAATCTAGATTAGAATCTGGATTTTGTGTTTGATTTCAGATGAATTGTCAGATTATTTCCTGAAAAATGAATGAAAATGTTCTGGTTTTCTTTAAATGTCCACTTTAAACTCCGTCTAGTCCGTCTGACGAATTTAAAAAAGACAAATTAACTTCTAACATCCGAAATTAAGCGGACTTAGAAAGTTTTGATGCTTTTACTCAAAAGTGAATTTGTGATTTAAATAAATGTCATCTTATTTTAATTCAGAATCAATCTCTTCAAAATACTAACAACTCTGAAGCCCTTGCTGTTTGTTTTTTATCTTAGTGTGAAACTAGAACCTGAAACGATTGGGGGGGTTATTGCTATTTAATTATCTGTGCGGCTCCAGCGGCGAGCCAGAATCCCGTTAAAAGCTTTCCTGAGCGTCCAGCCAAACGCCGCCGACCGCGACTGGGCGTGAGACGCTTTTAATCCAGGCATTGACTGAGACGACTCTCCAGACATGAAACATTAACCAGCAGAGGAAACAGAACCACAGCAGAAGAGCTCTGAGGCTGGGGAGGGAGTGGGGGAGCTCGTTTGTTATTCATCTGACTCATGCACCATCATCATCTGTCTTCCTTCAGGTTACCATGACAACCACATAGTGATTCGCTGGTTCTGGGCTGCCGTGGAGAGGTTCAACAACGAGCAGAGGCTGAGGCTGCTGCAGGTAGGGCTCACAGGCGCCCCCAAGTGGCGGCTGGACGCCCTGCAAGCAGAGAGATGCTGTATTTTTTGTTGTGTCTTTTTTTCTGGGGGTGTTTTTTATGGATGCTGCCGACTAGTTTGTCCTTCTCTTCTCCAGTTCGTGACGGGAACCTCCAGCATCCCCTACGAGGGATTCGCCTCTCTCCGGGGCAGCAACGGCCCCCGCAGGTTCTGTGTGGAGAAGTGGGGCAAAATCACCTCCTTACCCAGGTAGGAGGGCAACGGAAGGATTGAGACTTCAGGGACTGTAGGAAAATTTAAAGAGCAAAGGACCGACAGTTATGTTTTGTTTAGGTTAATATTATAGATATTTCTATATTTTAAGATACATAAGAGAATTTTAAGGAATTAAACATTCTTACCTTCACTTTATCATAAAACTGACTTTGAGAATTACTTAAAAAATAATTACGTAAAAAATTTCTGTTTTCTTTAGAGAAAATTTAACATGTTGAGGTTGAAATATCCTCATTTCCCCTCTTATTGTTACTGACACATTCTGCTATTTCCCTTTAACCAAAAGACTGAAGTTTGAATATCATCAATATGGTTTAAAACCTGGAGTGTTTTTTTATTTATTAAATTACTCATCCCCTCAGCTCTAAACTAATCTGATTCCTGTTAGAATGACGTCCAGTTTGTGCCTGAGGACAGTTTGTTCCTGTAGTAAGATAATTATAATTTAATTATTATTATTTATTATTTAATATTATTATTATTGTTAATAATAATACTAATAATAAATAATTATTAGTATATTATTACTAGAGTATGTAATTATTATTATTATGATTATTATTATTGTTATTATTAATAGTATTAATAATATTATTAAAATTATTTAAACCCATCTGGTGGTTTTCCCTTCTGATCTCCTCTGCAGGGCTCACACCTGCTTCAACCGTCTGGACCTCCCCCCGTACCCGTCCTTCTCCATGTTGTATGAGAAGCTGGTGACGGCGGTGGAGGAGACGAGCACCTTCGGTCTGGAGTGAGCGGCGTCGGCCTGGGAGGGGCCCCTGGAAACCGGCTTCTTTTCTAAAAACACAGAAGGGACGTTAAAGTTAAAACTCCTCCGACGGCCGACGACTCTGATCAGGATCCCCCCTGGTTACCCGCTGACTCCAGAACCCTTCCTGGGGGGTGGAGTGGGGGGGTGACGCTGTACAGATCGGTTCTAGTTTCCATCCTGACGTTTGTGGGTTCATCTCATCGGTTCAAGGCCTTGTTACTGGATTCCTCCTCCTCCTCCTCCTCCTGGACCTGTAAACTGAGTCCTGTCTGCACTGAACACACACACACACACACACACACACACACACACACACACACACACACACACACACACACACACACACGCACGCAGAAAAATACAAAAATACAACCAGTTTGTTTCTACCGTCGTGTTTCCTCAGAAACCATTAGAGAGGTTTATGGACCGTCGTCATGACGACGGGTGTCGGTCAGGACTTTGACAGCTTGAATCGGTTAACCCCTTGTTTACCAGTTGTTTACAGTCATCAGAACAGACATTATTGTGTTTTTCCTCAGTAAAACATGAACGTGTGTTTTTTCTGACGGCTGTGACTCCAGTTCTTCTCAGAGTCCTGGTTCAGATCCAGACTGAAGCTTCCCGAGGAGTCTTAACCTGTCCCTCACAAAGACCCCCAGGTCTGGAATATTCGCAGCCCCCGTTAAAATTCTCTAAGGGGTTCCATCAGGCGACTGTGAACGATCCAGAACTTCTTCTGGAACTGATCTGCTGGGGATCTTCATCCTTTTGGAACGTCCTCCACCTTCATCTTCCTCATAGATGGAGACGTTTTCTTCTAGATTCCTGATCCTTGGTGGACTCCAGCTGATCCAGATCCAGAAGGTCCAATTGGGATTTGTGTCTCCACAGAACCTCCAGACCTTCTGGGTCTGATCCAGATGCTTCTGAGCTGCTGGAGCTGTCTTTTCTGGGTCTTTTGGGTCATGAACATTTGGGAGATGTTGGATGTTGAATTATTTGGACTCCAGTCATCAGTAAAAACAGTTTCATGTTGAATTTGAGGAAAAAAAACATCAAATCTGTCGCCTTTGAATATTTAAACCGATTCTGTCAGAACGAAGACCGACACACGGCTTGGATGGAATCAAAAAACTGTTTCTGCAGCATCAGACCTCACACACACACACACACACACACACACACACACACACAGACACGACCTTGATGCTGGTGACTCCTGATGGATTTACTGTCGCTCTCTGGCGGAGCAGACTCCTGTCTTTTACACATTTATCACACAGAAGGGAAAGTGTGTCACATCATGTCCTTCTCACTGATGTAACCCCCACCCCACCCACACCCCAACGAGAGTAATGAATGTATGAACCTCAAGCCGCTCCGATCGGCCCCCCTGAAGGAGGAAAAACTGAATTTAAAACCCACGGCGGCTGCTTGAGGGGGGAGGACGCAGGAGTCGGGTCGTTTTTTAGTGCCTCTTGGAGTTTTCCTGAGCGGAAAGTGAATTTAAGGAACGTCGTTTTATTCCCACATGTCTCAAATCAAAGATGAACGTTTTGAGAGCTGCGCTTCAAAGTCTCCCCACCAGGGGGCAGCACTGAGCTGCCATTTAAAAAACAACCAGCGATCACCTCCCTGAATGACCTCACCTGACCAGAGGTGACGTCATCAGGAACAAAGCGCTCGTGTGACCTAAACCCCGAGGACCCTTTCATCCTGACACACTATCACACACACACACACACACACACACACACACACACACACACACGTACACACAAACACACACTTTTCTATGGGGTGCATGCAACATTACGCCCACTGTACAGAGTTGGAGCGACACCGCAGGGGGCTGGAATTGCCCCATATGTGATGGCAGATATGGAGGCAGACTTTGGTATCCCATACACCCCCCCTTTTCAAATCCAATACTGCATGCAGGATCCACCCGGGGGGCTCCGTGAGCTGCCCTGGGGCAGAAACCCCTCCATGGCGTGTGTGTGTGTGTGTGTTCTAGCTCGATATTGCATGCTGAAATAGTGCAACACGCTTCTTTTGCATGAGGACGTCCGTTCAGAATAAAGGGCGAGGGAGCTGGTGAACTTCTGCCACTCTTCGTTGTGCTGTTCCGACCTTTTTGCTCACCCGGCGCTGCTGTTGGAGTGTAGACCTCACAGGAATCCGGGTGCAGGAAGCATGTTTCTGGCCTATCTTAGTAAAAGTCGGTGGTTGTGAGTCATCGCTCGTGAATCGGTGGTGAACTAGAGGGCTGTTATGATTCTGTGAAATGCGAGCACATGTTGTGTTCCATACGTGGTCCTGTTTGTCTCTTTGTATATAAATTGTGTGTGTATGTCTGTCCTGTTGTGTGTATAAATATATATTTTGCACCGAATGTACCAAAGGTTTGGGGCTTGCAAAGTCAACCATTAGGCCTGTTGTCTCTATTTGAATCCAACAAACACAGAGAATCACCTCACGTCAGGTTCACGGCCCCCGGTCGGTCCCACGCTTTCCACACTAAAGCTGTTCCTCCATAGGAGATTGGTAATCAATTATTAATATCAGAAATGGAGACACTTCCACCACTTCAACTTCACAATACAGTTTTCACAGGATCCAGATCCGGTTTTCAGAATTCCACTCTATGCAAAGCCCCTGTTTGTGTGTCTTCATTTCACCCCGATGATTGTAATAAAAGAGAGCAAATGGCAAATTTGGATTAATGATAAACGACCGTTATTTATCTTTAAAGAGAGTTTTGAAACAGTTTTTGTAGGGTGTTGTAAAACAATTAATTTTTAAGAAAGATTTTCCGTCCAAATTTGTCAAACAGGAAGTACAATTTTAAAAAATTAAAAAGATTGTTTCAAAATTTAGGTAATATTGAGGAATAAATGTTAAAATAAATTATTAACCTTCAGAAATCAAACATGACAACTGTATTGTTCAAAAAGAGTCGTGGTAGCCTGTGTACAGTGGAGAGATCTATTTTATGTTAAATTAATTTGCCAGGAAAAGGAAACATGACTTCTTATTGAATTAGTAAGTCATAATTTCATCAAAAATAAAAAAAAAACTTGACTTGATAAAAATGTCGTCTGAAAGTTTATTTAGCAGAGTGTGAGATACTAAATCTTAATTTTGCTTCATTTTAAAAATGAATCTAGACTTTTAAATTTTACGGGGTTTTCTAGTATCTAATAATATGTCTTTGCTTATCAAAACCGTGATTATATAAATATTGTCGATTCTGTGTGTGATATTTCCACATTACACTCCCGTAGACTGACGTGTTAATGACGTCACGTCTCATCAAACTAAATGATCCGTGGGATAAAAACAAAGGAAGCGGAACTAATAAACCTCATGTTAAAATATAAAATTTATTAACCTTAAAATTTAACATAGTAAATAAACAGCGGTTAAATCATTTCACTTTCCCTTGCACGTGATGTGTTTTGTTTTGAGTTTGCTATTCCTTTTTCATTTGGTCTCAATTTTTTTTAAATAAAAAAAAAAATTTAATTGGTCCTCTTTTAGAAAATGTCAAGTATTTCGCTGTATTTATTAAATTCAATCAAAACATTTTATTAAACTAAATTAAACGCATTTATCGGGTAAATGATTACTTAAATCTATTTTCATTCAAAATAACCCAGCCTCGCCGTTTTTCAAATGCGAGCGACTGCGCATGCGCGGCGCAGTGACGCGCCGCCAGCTTGTCAAACGGACGTAAAAATGACCGAAAACTACCGTCATAAACTTGTCGGGACATTGAGTCTTCTCGCGCTGTGGCATGACGGGTAAAATCCAGTTGGTCTCACACACGGTTTCTGGATTACGAAACTCATCGTACATCTTCGGCTGAGTTCGGGAAAGTTCGGTTGAAGTGACTTTTTGAACGGGGCGACGCTGACCGTCGGAGCTAACTCGGCTAAACTGTCCGTCAGCTAGCTAACCAGCGGCAGTACGGAAGCCGGCGAGGTTAGCATGAACATGTAGCCGCACCGGTTAGCGTGAACACCCGCTCCGCTTAGCTCCGGTTCGCTGACGTCAGTGCGGGGAGAAGATGTCTCGGAGGCGGCTGGACAGCCGCGGCGGGCTCTCCGCGGGGCTGCTGGGGGAGACCCAGACCCCGATCAGCACCGATCCGATGGAGAGCGTGTTCGTGATCACCGGGGAGCTCGGGAGGTGAGTCAGCCCAGTTTCAGACGCTTTAGCCCGGCCACGGTTCCGCCTGGTGGAGGGGCAAAAGTTCAGCTAGGCTTCTGTAGGACGTCTGAGAGCTGGACCCGGAAGAAATCCGGGACATCCACGGTAAATTAAAGTAGAACTAACGGGTTACGGGTTTATATAAAGCAAATAAATAGAGAAAAATGTTCATAAATGGTGTAAAACACACAAAAAGACACGATTTAAAGGAAAAAAGAGGAAAATCTATTCTATTTAGTGTCTAATTTATGATGTCATGACGTCATCTGCATCAATCATTTCCATCTTTCTTCACATATCCAAATGGATTTATTTTATTTATTTACAGTTTATGTGTACATGACTAGATGTGATGTTTACACACAACAGATTCAGAGGAAGTGGGTCAGAACAGTAGTGAAAACACAACACAACTGGTTCCACGGACACGCATGACGAGACTTTATAAGTGTAGTGTTTGGTGTCATCCAGAAGTCCAGGAGCCATCAGGGTCTGGACTCTGGACCTCTTGTGTTTATGTTTAGCACTGGGCGCCATGGCAACGTCTGCTGGTTGATGATCACACCCTAAGTATTTTGAGGTGTGTTTGAAGTGATGTGTGTAATTGTGATGTCCACACAGGAAGCAGGAAGTGAGCACATACAGAAACCACACTGTAAAAGAAGAAACGACACGCTCTCATGTTTTTGTTCTACCCGCTGGAAATAGGAAGTTTTCAGCTGCTCAGTTTCGGGAACGTGGAACAAACATCTGAAGCTGGACTGTTGAGCTTTAAAGGAATTTATATGATCCCAGTAAGAAGTTAATAAATAAATGGTGGCAATATAAAAAACAATCTGTTCACACCAGCAGTGCCAAATTCCAGACAGATATTTAATTATGTCTCAGCACAGCACAAAGCTAACATCAGTCATCGCTAAGGGCTTGTAAATATTGGATATACACCAAGAGGAGAGACAAAGCCTTCAGAATGGTGTGTGTGTGTGTGTGTGTGTGTGTGTGTGTGTGTGTGTGTGTGTGTGTGTGTGTGTGTGTGTGTGTGTGTTCATCAATGACTTCATACATAACCATAAATTCTAATAAATTATTAAACAGTAAACCAGAGCTGCTGAGGCTGTTTAATGGAAAGAGATCAGCAAATAAAAACTCAAAGATTCTGGAAACTGCCCTGATGATATTTACCTTAGAGAATAAATATCAGCTGCTATGATTTTCACAACAAATTTTAAATTTTTTTAAAAGAAATCCTGCAATTTATTGAAATGAAGCACAAAAGTTCTGGAGTTTTGTTTTATTTATTTGTTTATAAAGGATATCTGGTGTCCCATTTGGGGTGTACCCTGCTTTTCTTCAACATGTACGTTTTGTGAAAATGACAGACGTAAAAATAATTGAGCACCATTGTTCTATTCTTTACAGCCCTGCCTTGACTTAAACGCAGTTATTTTTGGATTCTTTATTGTTGCGGTCCTTGAAAAGGCCTTGGATTCAAGTGCTTCCTTGAATTACATCAGTTGTTTTTGTATTGGGGGTCGTTTTGGGTCCAGATCGGGTGATATTGTGGGTTATTGTCCCTGACGTGTCCTCTAACACGCGTGTGCGTCCCAGGGGGAAGTTTGCCGTGGTGAAGCGCTGTGTGGAGAAGGCCACGGGGAAAGTGTTTGCCGCCAAGTTCCTGCGGAAGAGGAGGCGGGGTCGCGACTGCCGGGCCGAGGTCACCCACGAGATGGCCGTGCTGGAGATGGCGCGCAACAACACGCGTGTTGTCAACCTGCACGCCGCCTACGAGACGGATCACGACATCGTCCTGGTGCTGGAATAGTGAGTTCAACAACACAAACACGAGCAGCGTTCCTGATTTCACACGTGATGCGAGGTGGATTTATTCACGCCACAACAAACACACACACACGCACACACTCGCCGCCGGCGCTGCGATCCGTCAGGAGGGCAAAGTCCTGTTTGTCCAGTCTGCAGCGCCTCATGTAAATCTCATTCTAACAGGTTTGTCAGGATTTGTTGTGCGACTGAGTGATTAACTATTATTCCCTCCAGAGCGAAACTCCAGGCATCTGATATCCTCCTGACCTCCTGACCTCTCTGGTTAAATCCAGATTTCTAACACGCCGTCCCTCCTTTGTTCGAGGTGTTGTTACGTCCCATGAAGCGGTGATGTTTGTAATTGTCGGCGTTCTTGTGTTTGTGTGTTGTTTTGTGTGTTCGTTAGTCCACCAAATATCTTCACAACCGCTGCAGATAGAAGGATGAAACAAAAGCAGATTACTTGGAGCAAATTTCAACTTTTGTACATTTTATTGCACATATCTCAGAAAGACGAAACAAAAGGCGTTACATTCTGGGAGGCAAGGGGATGAAAATTAGATCACAACCTTAACCTTGAAAAAACTAGGTCAAGGTCACATTTCAACTTTTGTACTCATCGTGGATTTTTCGTAGGCAGTCACGTGATACTGTACGCGCATTCTATTGGCTGATGGCCTCCTGAAGTGCGCTACCTTCCATGACTCTCAGACTTCCGTGAGACACAAAAGTGCTTTAAACAATCAGAGTGTGGGGAAAGGTAATACAGATAGAAGGTGGTTTAATATCAGTATGGGGAGGGTTCAGAAACGTTTAAATTACCATAAATAAGAAGATAAATAGTTTGTCGCTCTATTGTGGAATTCGTTAATCTTGTTTGGTTCCTGGAATGCATTAAACACGAGGAACGACGGCGCGTTGTAAACCTTTTTAGGGTCACAGCTCTGAAACCTGATGAGATTTAATCACTAAACAAAAAGCAACATTTTCAGGAAGCCAGAGGCACAAACATGTCGGTCAGGGTAAAATGTCGGATTCTGGGATGTTGCGGTCTCTGTCTGCCTTGTTAATTCTGTTTTGTGTCGGCAAAATTGGAACTACAGTTGAATCCCTCAGTGTGTGTGTGTGTTTACAGTGTGTGTTTTGTCCCTCCCCAGCGCGGCGGGCGGGGAGATATTCGACCACTGCGTGTCGGAGGAGCTGCTGCCGGAGGTTCAGATCGTCCGTCTGATCCGACAAACGCTGGAGGGCGTCCACCTGCTGCACCAGAGCAACCTGGTGCACCTGGACCTGAAGGTGTGTGTACACACACACACACACACACACACACATGGAGCCTCCAGAATCCCTTCCTCTGATTTGTTGTTACTGTATTTTGCTGTTTTATTGGTCTGAGCTGTTTAACCCCCGTTGGAGCTAACGGGGTTAGCGTGTTAACGTGTTCCTGAATGAATAACACGCGTGTTCTTTAAAACGTGTTCATCCCCTGCTAGACAAGATCAACAGGAACTCACGTGTCTGTTCCGACCTGAAAAACAATAATGTGACATTAAAGAAACACTGAGCTGAGCTCTGGTGTTCAGTCACTGGTTGCTTTAGATAGCTGGTGAAACGTCTTTTAGTTTTTTAGTTGGAATAATCGATAATCAATCTGAGGATACCGAATTAGATCCTGCGTGGAATCATTTTTATAGAGCGTTCAGCAAACCAGCTTCCAATGGACTCACACTTCACAGAAATAGAATGTGAATTCCTTTTTGCGTGAATCCCTTTTTTGATTTTGTGTTTGATTATTTTGTATTTTATTTTTTGTGAATAAACGTTCTTTAAAAATAAAAAATCAATCTCCCTCCTCCCTCTGTTACATAATGTCTGATAATCTCATCTGAGGGCTTTGAACCATTGATCTGCTGCAACACAAACACCTCTTTAAGGTCAAAGCTTCACGCGTGAGAACTTGTGTTTTAGTAGTTGTGTGTTTCGTGTCTTTTCAACTCGTCATCCTCTTCCTCCTGCAGCCCCAGAACATCCTGCTGACCAGCCTGACTCCCCCAGGAGACATCAAGATCGTGGACTTCGGTCTGGCGCGCCGGCTGGGGGCCGTGGGGGAGCTGCGTGAGATCCTCGGCACGCCGGAATACGTGGGTAGGTGACGCTGGTGAAACACGGCGTGAACGTGATCGCGATCCTGATTGGTTGACGCTCCCCCCCCCCCACTGACGTGTCCTCAACGTCTCTCCCTGCAGCTCCAGAGATCCTGAACTACGAGCCGATCACCACGGCGACAGACCTCTGGTGAGGGCTTTGGGCGCCGTACGGTAGGAAGACGCTGCGGGAAACACTCTGACCGTCCCTGTGTGTGTGTGTGTGTGTGTGTGTGTGTGTGTGTGTGTGTGTGTCAGGAGTGTGGGCGTCATCGCCTACATGCTGGTGACGGGGGAGTCGCCGTTCGCCGGCGACGACAAGCAGGAGACGTTCCTGAACGTGTCCCAGGTGAACGTGGACTACAGCCGCGACGCCTTCGCCCGCGTGTCGGAGCTCGCCGTCGACTTCATCCGCAAGCTGCTGGTCAAAGCCCCCGAGTGAGTAGACAACGACAGCTCTGATTGGTCCAGAGTCTGGGGGGCGTTTCCGCTCCATAACGTCTCTCCCCCCACCCCCCACCCCCAGGGACCGGCCCAGCGCCGCCGAGTGCCTGAGCCACCCCTGGCTGTGGCAGCAGCACCTGTGCCTCAGCCCCGACCCCACCTCCGCCCGCACCACCGCCCCCCGAGAGAGGAGCTGCGGCGCCAAGTGGGCGGCGCCCCCCGAGGATCCCGAGGACAAGGAGAACTTCCTGGAGTCGCCCCACACGCACGCCAAGAGGTTCCGCTTCGACGAGGAGCGTCCGGCTGGCGGGGACGGCGACTTCTGAGACGGTGACGTGAAAGCGTGTTGGGGGGGGGGGTGGAGGTGCCAGGCGGTGCCCTCCCCACCCCCGCCCCTCATTCCTGAGCTTTTAAATTCTTTTAAGCCCTCAGAAACGCGCCGCCGCTCACAAACACTCGTTGTGTTTCCACCAATCAGACCAAAGACACCGGCTGAGCGCTGGTCGGTCGTTTGAACTAAAGTATTTAATACGCATCACTGCTAAAAACCTGAGGCATTCTGGGAAACCAGCTTTTTTTTGTTGTTGTTGATGACGTCGCTGTTTTTAACTGAAGCTTCTGTCTCCTGATTCGTTGCTGGTTTTCAAGCTGGACTTCAAAACGACCAGCAGACGGACAGAAACACATTTTCTTTATTTCCTTTTTCTTTCCGTCGTACATTCCTCTGACTTTTTCCTCGTCTGCCTTTAGTGTTTAAATCTAGCTCAGGGTTAAACTCGTCTTGTTAACTCCGACCGTGTGAAGAACAGACTTTCCTCCGTGAAGCAGGAGGGATTATATTCAGGTGATAATCTAATAATCTAGAACCAACGGCTCTTATATTCAAACTTTAAAGGGACAGTTCGCCCCAGAATCAGCAGTAAATTCTCGTTTTAAAGGATGGAGCGAAGTTCCGGGTTCTTTTTTGGTGCTGAAAGTAAAAAAATGGATTAGTGTAAAAACTCTTCAGGTGTTCAGACCCGTAACATTCACCACCACGTCTGCGTGACCTTTGACACGCGTGTCAAACGGCGCTTTAATTGGTTGAATTAGCCGCTAACGGCTACTAGCTGCTTTTTGTTGCACTTACTTTTTTTCACGTGGATGTCGTCACTTTTTTTTTTTTTTTTACATCCTTGTCTGACACAACCGCTCCCGTTTGTCACGAGGGGTTGAGTCACAATTCCTCAAAAAGGTGTTGGGGTGTAGCTGAACTTTATTTCTTTTTATTGCGGGGGTGAATTGTCCCTTTTAAACTTTTACAACTCGACTCGACGCGGTTGTAAAACGCTCCACACGCCAAGGAGGAAGTCCCCGGTTCCTCTTTGTCAGCCAGCGGAGGAGGAAACGTGCCTTTAGCACTTAGCTTCACCAGCAGAACCGCTGCTTTTCTTCTGTGGTGCCTGAACCCACGTTCACCTCAGGGCACGCCGCCCCCCCCTCTGCACACCAGGCCCCATTTTCTTAATGTTCTATTCACCTGTTTACTATTTATGTGCTGGAATTCTACTTTATATAAAGGACGTCTCACGTCTTATAGGGACAGGTCGGGGTCGCGGAAGGGGGGAGCGCGATCCGGGATAACGGTGTTATTTAAGGAGAGAAGCTGGCGGGAAAGATGGAGGTCGTTTTAGGAGGAAGTGGGAAGTAAAGTGGGAGGAAGAGGAGCTCTGATGGAGGTGGAACCGCGTCAACCTTTACATGAGATGTTTAAAGGAGGCGTTCTAGAAGCTCTAGGAGGTGAGGAAGGAATGATGATGGTGATGTTTTAGGAAGTGATGGATGTTTGTCCCGATCAGCTGATTAGTTTCAGACCCGAACAGAAAGCCGTGGACGCTCCCCGTCAAACGTTCCCGGTGTCGTTCGGTGCCATCGTGTTTGTTTGTCGGTACAAAAGGCCTTTGTGCTGCCGGCTGGGCGTCGCCAGCCGCCGCCGCGCTCTCATCCCGATGCTGTCATCCTGGTAAACTGGACACGCCACACTGGAAAAGATCCTCACCAGCCCGGGAGTCCGTTTCAGGAAATAAGCTTCACCTCCGTTTCTAAACCGATCCCTGTCCGATCAGGCGACGGCGTCTGGAGGTAATCTGAACCGACAAAACCTGATTCACTTCCAGCTCCTGCTGTAAAAACAAGACTTGAGTAGATTCACCTCCAGGGTGGGGGGGTGGGGGTTATTGTTGTGTGGGGGCGCTGATGTCATGGCGCTGATGTCAGGGGTTCTCGCTTTGCAGCGTGACAAACGCTAACCCAGCGGATCGCGTTCGCCCGCTTTTGTCCGCGTGTCACTCAAAACGTGATGGACGCCGCAGTGTGGATTCCATTGTTGTGCGCTCGCCATCTGAGGGGGCGGAGCCTCTTTCGCCGGCGTGAACACAGGAAGGATACTCAAACCAGCCACAAGCACAAAAATAAATGTTCAAGAGATGTTTGTTTATTTTGCATTTTACATGTTTTTAATGAATGAGCATTCTGATTGCTTCTAAATGACTAAAAAAAAAGAGACATAATCTGTGTTGTATTCTGATCAACTGTAAGCTAATATGTTAGCATCACCAAGCAAACTGAACGAGCTCATTAAAGGTTGTAGGAAATATCTGACGCTGTTTTGTTGTGATTGGATCTGTTGCCTCAGAATTATCAATCAATAAGTTAACGATGTGATATCAGCGGATTAACCTCCTTTTTTTTTTTAATCGTACAACATCCAGGAAGTGGAGAATAAAATGGAATGACTTGAAGTTACATTCAGTGAAAACGCTACAAAACTTTTTTTAACGTTTCGTTAAAGGTCAGTGTAAGTCCGTTTTTTGTTTTTTTTTAGCAGCTTCGTCAAATATTTGTTGTTTTTCTTTGTTAATTGTGATTTAATGAGGAATCTGGATGTTGAAGAACTCTGATCAAGTGAAATAAGTCTGCAGCAGCGTCTGTCCGCTCTGAAAGCTCTCCAACAGAAACACGTGAGGTAAGATCAGTGAACACCACCCAGCAAATATCTCCACCGACCTCAGAACTCCTGGATGACCCGGAAGTGGTTCTCGATGGAGGGCGGCTCGTCCTCAAAGTGCAGCTTCTTATTCAGACAGGCCCCCAACTCCTCCAGGGTCGTGATGAAGGATCTGTGCTCGCGGCCCACCCACGCCCGCATGGGGTCGCACACCTCGTACGGGGTCACGTGGGCATGCACCGACATGCCACTGGAGGCCAGCTCCTTCAGCACCTGCTTGTCCGTAACCCAGGTGTCGCCGCCCCCTGGGTGGCCGCCGTCCAGCCAGAAAATGTCTGTGATGCATTTGAGGAAGGGCGCCCGCGGGTCCAGACGGGCGCCGGGCAGCTCGTACAGTATCTGGTTCAGGACCACGCAGCCTTTGCTGAAACCCACCAGGATCAGGGAGAACTCTGAGGGAATGCCGTCAGCGCCCCCCTGTGGCTGGAGGGGGTTCTGCAGATCGGCTCGCTCCATAGCGTGACTCAGCAGGGCCCTGTAATCACAAGAACTTCTGATTACTGTCCTTTACTAACATATTATTAATAATAATTATAATTAACATTATTAATAATTTGTTAGTGAAGGTCAATAATATAATTTGTTAATAATTATAGTAGTAACTTGATACATAATGGCACCAAAAGAATCCTGTTTATATTCATCACGTGGAGACAAACAGGAAGTCCAGTCTGTTGTGTTGTGTTGTTTCTGCTGCCCCCTAGTGTCTGTCTGGGTTATGCTAACGTTAGTCATCGAGCTATTCCTCATTGGTACGTAAATAATTGTGTTGTCGGTGTAAAATATAACAATATAACACAGGGTTATCTTATTCCTCAGTGATATTTAAGGTTTATAACTTCATCCGGTGGAATTTTGTGTTTTAGCGAAATCAAAAATAATTGCTGCAAAGCTAATTGTTTGCTAACATCGTGAGCTAAACCGTTAGCTAGTTAAGAGCTGCCGTAGACACGCCTGATCAAAAAAATGTGAAACCAGTGGGAAAAATTGCAAGAATTCAGATTTTGAAATGTTTTATCTTAAGGAGATTCTAGGTAGCACTTCAAAAATAAAAAAATACAAATGAAAGTGAAATTTAAAAAAAATCGAATCAGCAATTGAACTGTAATCGGCTGATCAAAAGTTTAAGACCACAGCCTTTAAGAAGCTCGAATCTTTTCAATAATGTGGATTCAGTGTCATTTCCTGTCAGGCATTCACACGGTCACAAGCTCCGGTCACCTGAGGTGCAGGATCGCTCCATTGTCCGGTGAGTGCTCCGGTGCTCCGAACGTGTTGCTCCGCACAAAGTTGCGGTAGCAGGTGAACTTGTGGAGGTACATGTGGGCCGCCCGGACCACCCAGACGTGGCTGCCGGGGAACCGGCGGCCCAGGGTGAGGGCCACCTGCTCCAGGCTCCAGCTGAGCCACTGGCAGCCATCCGGCTGCTGGGACATCTCCTCCTGGAAGTTCTGCAGGAAAAGGAGAGAACTGGAGGGTGAGATGGGAACACAGACAGATGGAATAAAAATAAAAGCTCATGGATCAAACTCGACTTCCTCATGGAGGTCCCTGATCGATATATTTATCGATCACTAGACATCAAATGGGCTCCGTCGCGCTCACCTGGATATCTCCATGGAAAAACACAACGTGCCTGTTGCTGCTGTTCTCCTCGGAGGGGTTCTGACCGGCTTCAGGCCGGAGGAGGAGCAGGTCGTTCACTCGGCTCGGTTCGTGTCCGGGAACCGAGCGGAGCCTCTGGAGCCTCTGCCCCGGACTCCCGCAGCGCGCACTGCGGCTGCCTGACGCGCCCGGCCCCGCGGACTCCGGGGATGTCGTCGCGGCGACAGAAGTCATGGTTTTGGCCACGGTTAACAGACTGACGCCCACCACCACCGCCGCTCGGCCAGATAGCATGAACTCTAAAATAAGAAAATGATTCGAAGGTTTTATTTTTATTCTCAGTCACGTGACGTTAGCAGCCGCTGCTAGCATCACACCGATAACCTGATGCTAGCAGCACCGGAGCCTGTCAGCGGGATATTTAACATGATAAACTATGTTTGATCCGTCGTCTGTCCCAGAAAGTATGGGTTCCAGAATAAACTGACTCACAATAATTTATTTTGACAGTTTAAGGTCTCTTTGTCCACGAAGAGGCGCTGTTAAAATAAAACACACCGACTAGCTAGCTCGTAAACTGGCACCTGTGGAGACTCTTCTGCGCATGTCTGTTTTCTTTTCCTCACTCAAACCAAAGATTATTCAGTGGGTATGAGATCGAGATGTATGTGTTATGTACTTCCTGTTTCGACCACATCGCTGAATCGAATGGTATGAAAAGAGAATAGCGATAAAATGTTTATAAAACATAAAATAATCAAATTTATAAACAGTATTTGCGTTTTTGTAAACAAATATCAGAAATTAACACACGGAGAGAATAAATTTACAAATCTGACAATACAGGAAGTAAACACGGAGAATATAAAATTACAAATTTTACAAACCGGATATCCTAGTATTTGTATTAATTTTATTAATTAAAGTTCCTTTTAAGCACTGTATCATACAGTAAACATTTTGAAAAAATATGACATCAAAATTACGAAAAAACTCCCTATGAATCGTTCAAAGAAACTTGATAAACCCAAAGCAGTACGGAACGTCAATCCGAATAGACAATGGAATACGTCAGTACGTAAACTATGTTGCGTTGAACTCTCATCTTTGGTTAAACCTGCTGAAGTCCACTTGAGAAACGTGCCCCCGGATCCCTGTGGGCCCTGTGGGCCCCGGTGCCGGAAACGACTTTTTGTGACTTTTAGTGCGCAAGTGTTCTCAGAAAATCATTGAGTTGCACTGCGTATGTGCGTTCTGACAAAACCTCAAACATAACGCGCTTTATGGCGTTGTTTTGGTTCTGACCTGCATACCGTAAAGAACGGAAGCGAGGAGTTTAAGTGGGTTTGGACTTTGAAATGTTGTAATCACGTAAAAAAAAAAAAAAATCAGCTGATTTATGAACCAGCAGCTGCAGTTAAATATTCAAACACAGTGTATGTCCAGGTAATCATTCATAAAATACCTACAGTTTAGAAGAAGAAAAAGAAGTAAATTGCATTCTCCATTCAGTGAATAATGCGTATTAAAAATTATCGTGACACATTTATTCATTCATGCGGTTCAGGACCACGCAGCCTTTGCTGAAACCCACCAGGATCGGGGAGAAGTCTGGGGTAAATGCCGTCAGCGCCCCCCTGTGGCTGGAGGGGGTTCTGTAGGTCGGCTCCCTCCATTACTGCCCTTTACTCACAATTTTCTACGATCAAACGGAATCAGAAGAATCCTCAGTGGTTCATATTCATCATGACCGATAGACCGGTGGAAATTTTTTTTAGACCGACTGAAAAAAAAAAAAGACCAACCAACCGACAGGGGAAAAAATGCTGAGTAGGTTTTAAAAAAATTTTTTTAGACCTACTGGTTGAGGAACATTTTTTAGACTAACCAACTAAAAAAAAAATTAGACCTACCGACTGACTTCCCGGTGGTTCACTGCATTACTTTCTAGAGTTCATGGTTTCAGTCCAGGATGGAGGAGTTCATCAGTAGAGAGTTCTCTGCTTTCTAATGAACTTTTTAAAGTGCAAAAAGTTCGGTTCTTTTTGAACTTCAAATCTTGACATTTTATCCAGAATGTATGACTGATTTCCTCTCATCCAGCATTTACACGCCTGACTTCCTGAAATTCTGTATCTATAAAAAGTTTTTTTCATTGTAATGTTTTTTCCATGTCCGGCTCAATAAACACATGAAGGTTGTTGGTTTGGTGATCATTGACTGATTTAATGGTGAAACTTGACTTCGTTCTTTATAATAGAATTGTTAACATGTCGAGAACATGTCGTGATTCAAGGTCGGAAACAACCATAAAATCATCACATTTAGTTCTTACAGTTGTTCAAAGTCCGCGGCAGCAAAACTATCACGTGATGATAAACGTGGTTCCAGCCCAGACCCTGTGGGGGGTCAGTGCTGTGATCCAGATTCTAGTGTGACAGTGGTGTAGTACCGCTCCTCGCCGCTGGGGTGGGGGCAGCAGAGAGTTCGTTCACTCGTCATTCAGACCAATCAGTGATGCGTTCGAGAGGCGGCGGTGATGGAGGAGTTTTAACTAAGCTAACATGCTAACACGAAGGGGATGAAGTTCTAATCCCACATGAAGCTCGAGTCTGAGTGGAGAAGCGCGAGACATACAGCTAAAACTAGCTTCATTTAGCATTTACTTTCACTGGAAAACAAAAGCTAGCTAACGATGCTAAGGTCCCAAACTAGCTTAAACGTCACCTCCAAACGGAAACACGTCACTACAAAACACGGAAGTGGATTATTTTATTACCCTGTTCAAACACACGAGAAAGACTTCATCAGAAACGTAAATAAAAGTGAACGGAAGACCTCTCAAAGTTAAACGTGTGTGTAAACCTCAAACGTCCCACGCTGCGGCGCAGCCGTGAACGTCTCCTGCCTCCAAAGCCGCTGTCAATGAGATGCTGGAGCCTGAGGCGGTCAGAGGAAAGGTTCGAGTCCCTCTCAGAGGAAACGCTCCACAGTTCCAGAAGTAAACATCAGCAGAGGAAGGTTATTGGGTCACATAGGAACATCTGGAACAAGGAGGACTTCCGTGTTTAAAACTCCAGGCATGTCGGGTTGGATTCCGTTTATTTCTGTTCAGCCTCCGCTGGATGCTGTGACGGGGTTCGAACCCATGTCGTTCAGCATCAGCTGTTTGGACCCATCAGGAGCAGGAGGGGCGAACCGAACCGAACCAACACCGGGGTTTGAAGCTGATCTCTGATCTACCGATGGACGGTTTTTGGTTCGATTCTTCCGAGCAGTTCCTCCGGGACGGGGCAGATGCTGGGTTCATGCAGAGTGACATCACATCCGCGGGTCGGTAACTCTTCTTTGCAGAACCAAATGGAAATGTGGTCCAACTTATTTAAGTGTTTGGGTGTTTTGAATCAAATCACCTCCAATTGTAGTCCCGGGTTGTGACACTGATGTTCGATAAAGCTGGATTGAGTTAAAATGAGGAGGCCTGGGCCTTCAAGAGGGCGTATAAATTAACTTATCAATAACATGAATGACATTCTAGTAAATATTAAATATTTTCCGCAAACTGTGTGTATTTTTTTTTAAATAAAATTCTGGTTTAATCAAAGTTGCCTTCACGTCCGTTCTGAGCAGGAAGCTTTAGTTTCCGGAGCGCCCCTGAACGCAGCAGCAGCAGCAGCTGGTTTTAATAGAGAGGCGAAGAGCAGCGGACTGGTGACACTGGTGAGTTCATTTCACCGCGGGTTTCACACGTAAACATGTTTATTTACACTCGAATAGAGTAAACAAACAGTCGGGCGGAACCGGGACCGTCTCATGTCTCTTTTGGGGCGGATTCCATTATTACTGGGCGACGGAGAAAGTTCCTGCGGTCGTTTCCTCCTCAACTTCATCTCAGTCCGTTACGCGTGGCAGTAACGGGATTACCTCCCGGTGTTTCGTTACATCAGCGGTCTCCAACCTCTTCTGCTTCACGGACCGGCCTTCATCTGCTGGATAATCGATAATGACGTCAGGACGGCTAATAATAAATCACTGCAGTGGTGTGATGTCAAATGCGGACATCAACAGACATGAAGCAACCTTTATTCATGAATTAACAATCCACATCTCTGTAAACGAAATTATTCTTTTACAACGAAAATCTTTTTAATAAACATTTATAACAAAAACTTTATTCCAGTGACTGCGCTGAGGAGGTTTATTTTGAAATATAGCGACTTACAATAAGTGCATTCAGCGTAAGGAAAATGCTGATCATTTCTATATAAAAGGGTGAAAAAGTTAATCATATGATAATAATGATGAAAATTAACCCTGAGCTTGGTTTCATAGGCACCGACTGACCAAAAAAACACACTTTTTTTTTTTAGACTGACCAACCGAAAAAAAATTTTTTTAAACCAAACGACCGGCCGAAAAAAAAATTTTTTAGATTGACAAAAAAAAAATTTAGAGTAATGGACCGACCAGTCAAAAAAATTTGTTAGACCAACTGACCAACCGAAAAAAAATTTTTTAGACCAACCGACAGGCCTGAAAAAAAAATTTTTAGACTAATGGACCGACGAGTCAAAAAAATTTTTTAGACCGACCGACCAACCAAAAAAATTTTTTTTAACCCAAACGACAGGCCCGGAAAAAAATTTTTTAGATTGACAAAAAAAAATTTTAGACTAATGGACCGACCAGTCAAAAAAATTTTTTAGACCGACCGACCAAAAAGAAAATTTTTTGAACCGACCAACCGACCAATCGCAAAAATTTTTTAGATTGACCGAAAAAAGTTTTATAGAAGACCGATCACCCAACCAACTGAAAAATTTTTTTTTACACTGACCGACCTGAAAAAAGTTTTTTTTCTGACCAAAAAACTTTTTTTTTTCGGTCGGTCGGTCGATATAAATTTTTTCAGTCGCTTGGAAAAAAAAAAGTTTTTCGGTCAGTTGGTTTAAAAAAAAAAAAAGTTCTCGGGTTTTTTTTTTTTTCGATTGGTCGGTCAGTCATTCGGTCGGTCGAAAAAATGTTTTTGTTTGAATAAACAAAAAAAATTTTTCACACATCCTCAACAGAAAGCGAAGATTAAATTTCAAAGAGTTGCGTTCACGTGCGTTCTGAACAGGAACATGTAGTTTCCGGAGCGCCCCTGAACGCAGCAGCAGCAGCTGGTTCTCATAGAGACAGATTGAGAGGAGCGGAGTGGTGAGTTCACGAACCTGTTTTCACCGCGGGTGTCACACGTAAACATGTTTATTTACACTCGAATAGAGTAAACAAACAGTCGGGCGGGAACCGGGACCGTCGCTTGTGTCTGTCGGGGCGGGTTCCGTTATTACTGGGCGACGGCGAAAGTTCCTGCGGTCGTTTCCTCCTCAACTTACATCTCAATCCGTCGTTACTTGGAACCACACGCCCGCGCGCGACAATAACGGGATTCCCTCTTGGTGGTTCGTTACACTACTTTCACGTTACACTACTTTCACGTTACACTACTTCCACGTTACACTACTTTCTGTGGTCATTCCATCGCCCCGTTATAGCGACGGTGATTCCCGTTAGCTGACGGGGGCGACGCGTCCGGGTCCGGGGGGGGGGGTCGGTCCTCCCGTCGAACATTAACGTGTTAACGTTACGTCACCGGAATGTAACGGGAATTATTGGAGTAACGCGGTGACGTCATCGCAGCGGAGAAACAGTTTGCTGTGGAAACGTTTGATTGTTTGTTTTCGCCGCAGACGTGGAAATTTACCCCGCGAAATCCACCCGCATGTTGGAACACGCCCCGCCGCCAGGCCCCGCCCCCCCGGGTGGCGCCACTCCAGTGGTTTCAGTCGAGATAACTTCGGCCGCTCTGGGGTCGCCGTGGGGGACACCGTCTCAGAGGTCCTGAACCCGAACTGGAGGCGAGCGGGTCAGGTGAGCGTTTTGGACCCCATCAGGACTCTGATGGGGGGGGGTCCGGTCCGGTTCAGATCAACTGACTGAGGGGGGGGGGGTGCCTGCTGGAGGCCAGTGCTGGGAGGCTTTCCCCCGAGCGTTGACTCACAGGCTCAGAGTCCCGGGTCCCAGCTGAACGCCCGTAGACGCTCTCGGTTACCATAGCAACCAACACCGGAGACGCAGGGCAGCCGGGGGTTGTGGGAATAATCGACTTCCTGCAGGTCGACTTGTTTTCTCTGCAGCAGCTGGGACGGATGCAGACAGGAAGTCTCCAGCATCCGACTTCCTGTGGAGATGCGTTGGTTTCTACACGCGTGTCATGTGGGGGTCACCGCCACTAGCTTAGCTTAGCTTAGCTGTTCCCTCTGCAGACGTTCCGTCCTCCTCTGATCTGCTCTTACCTGTGTTTAGGTGCTGCCGGCTCCTGATTGGCCGAGGCGACCGTGTGACCTCCAGGTGATGCCCGCCGAGCGATGACTCACGCCGGCCCCTGCCTGTGGACCCCCCTGCCTCAGGGCCCCGGCTCCCCGAGTGACCGCTACAAACACGCGTGCTGCAGCTGTGACGGACACGTCTATGTCCTGGGGGGCCGGGCCAGCGGCTGCCTGGGAGACCTGTGGAGGTACAGCGTCGGTAAGAACTGCACACGCCACACCCCCGAGGGTGGGTCCTTCCCCCCCGGCCAATCACCACCTGTTGTCGTGTTGCAGTGTGCAACGAGTGGGCAGAGCTACCCTGCAATGGAGACGCCGCCCCCGAGGAGCTGGAGGAACATTCTATGGTGGCCCACGAGGTACGAACCCCGCCCCCCTCCGTTAACGCCTCACTGCGCTGCCACTCATTGCTCTGACCTCTGACCTCTACAGGGTCTCCTCTACGTGTTTGGAGGGATGCTGGATTCTGCATATTCCAAGTGGAGGCACCCCCTCTGGGTGTTTGACGTGGGTGAGTCACCGAGGAAGAGGAGGAGGAGGAAGAGGCAGTAGCGTAGGTCGAAGGCGATAGCACATGCTAATCCTCAGGCGTCAGGGATGCAGCCTGTCCCGACACGTCCTGCTGCTCCCAGAATCCTGGAGAAATATTTGGCTCCGCTGTGAAACTCGTCCTCCTCCTCTTCCTCGTCTTTTCAAATGTTTTCTAAGCTCACTTTTTCCGTGAAGCTGCTTTTAAACAAAACAGAAAAATGAACACTCGAAATGTGAGGTTTGGGTTTCAGCTTGACCCTCATTTGTAGCTGGTTTGGCTGTGTGTGTGTGTGTGTGTGTGTGTGTGTGTGTGTGTGCGCTCACACCGTCGCCATGACGAGTTGCTGCACGTTGTGTCACCTGATTAGCTGCATGACTTTAATGTGAATCCTCGTTCCGTTAAACACTGGGAATAAAAATCTACACTTCCTGTAAGGGTTTCAAATTAAAATGTCTGTAATGTTTTACTAGACAGAAAGCCAGGCTTTTATTGTGAAATATTTTTGGAACATCCTGTGGAAAACTCCTTCAGTATTTCTGGAGAAGTGGATTGTGTCATCCAGACAGGATGTGCTGATTGCTCTTAAAATACCACTTCCTGTCGTTTCACATGGCTCCGCCCCTCACTGCCTTCTATTTTTAACCCTTTTGTGTCTTTAATCTTCTCCATGCTTCCCTTTGCTCAGCGTTGTTTCTGTGTTTTGCAGCGAAGGAGAAGTGGGTCAACTGGCAGAGAAAGCCCCGCCCCCACCAGGTAAGACGACACCTGCGCTGTGGCTCCTCCCCCCTCACCTCAGACATCAATAATTCAGGTTACCGTAGAAACGGCTATGTTTGTAGTTTCAGCCAATCAGACATCAGACTCGAATTTAAAAAAAGATCTTTAATGATGTGACTAAAAACATTACAGCTTCATCACAAAAATATTAAAACGTTAAAGTTGTGTAGATTTTATGACGATCCCACCTGTGTGTGTGTGTGTGTGTGTGTGTGTGTGTCTGTGTGTGTGTGTGTCTAGACCCGGGTGCCAGCCAATAGGAAGGGACACAGCGCGGTGATCATGGGTTCGGCCATGCTGGTGTATGGTGGCTTCGTGGACATGAAGGGATCCTCACAGGAATTCTGGAGCCTGGATCTGGGTGAGGTCAGAGGTCAAGGGTCATCGGTACCAAACGGTCCCACAAATACACCCGGCGCTTCCTGAGATGAACACACACACACACAATCAGATAATCTCATGTCAACACGAGTACCCTATGTCTTACAGCTAATATTATATCTACAGCTAATGTTAGCATGCCAGCATGTCTCTGATGACATCAGCTGACGCTCAGTATCTGCCCCTGACAGGCACCATGACCTGGTCCCTGCTCAGCGGAGGCCAGCAGGGCACGGGGAGCCCCGGACCCCGACACAGCCACTCTGCCGTGGCCCACCTGGGCTGCATGTACCTGTTTGGGGGCCTGAAGGGTCTGAGGGAGCAGAGAGACATGTGGAGGTGGAGCTCCACCACCTCCAGCTGGACCTCCATCAGGACCTGGTGAGTCACTGGAGGTCACCATTCAGTGTTGCTAACTGCTAATGGCTAACTTCCTGTCGCCTGTGGCTCCTCCCCTCAGGGCGGGCCCCCCCAGACTGGTGGGCCACTCAGCTGTGGCCTACAAGGACAGCATGCTTCTTTTTGGGGGAGGTGAGAGTCAGAACTCCCCCAAGAACTGCCTGTGGAGGTATGACTTCAGCACCCAGAGCTGGGGGCAGGTGGCCTTCCTCCCAGGCTCCACCCCTCCCGAGAAGATCTACCACTGCTGCACCGGGCTGGGCCCCAGCTACAGGTCCGGATCTGTACGCCCCCCCAAGCTGGCGGACGGGAGAACGCGGCCGTTCAAGAACAAGTGCTTCCCTGCCCCGCTCACCTTCCTGGGGTCGGAGGGGGCCATAGAGCTGCAGACGCTGGGCCCTGCACGGCCCCCCAGGGACAGGACGGAGACCTGCCTGACCTTTGAGAACAAGGCCTTTAGGAGGCAACGGGACGACGAGCTGACGGACGAGGATGAGGACCTGATCTGTCACCTCCCTGACCTGCTGCTGGTGCTGGGGGGCCGGCCCAGCAGTGCCCCCGGTCCCATCTCCGTGTGGCAGATGACCCTCACGGACTCCTGACCCCCCCCCCCCCCCCCCCACTGGGGGCACCAGCCTTTACTGCACTGTGAACACACAAAGAGTTTAAAATGAACACGTGACCTGAACGGCCTAATCATGGCTCCTCTTTTTAACCCCCCGGTCACCATCCACTAAACTGTCCCCATAGAGGAAGTCAACTAATCGGGTTCTGAACCAGGGGAGGGCAGGACCTAGGGGGGAGGGGTCTAGTGTTTATATGCATGCCTGGGGCTCATTTCATGTATTTTTGTAAGCTTGTCGCCGTACCACACGTTTCTACCGCGTTTACATAAATGTGTGTCTGATCCAACCCGAGTGTCTTCAGTGTCTCAGTACCGGGACTCACCAGCAGGGGGCGGCACCACAGGAAAACACCAGCAAAACCATTAGAGCAACCTGGGAGTAAACTGTCAGCACAGAACCAATCTAAATTAAATCAGCCTAAGGTAATGTAAAGTAATATATAGTAACCTAAAGTAATAAAATAATCAAAGGCAACCTAAAGTACTCTAAGATAACCTACTTAATCTATATTAAGCAAAAGTAATTAAAAGTAATTAAAGCACCTAAAGTAACCAAGTAATATAAGGTAACCCAAAGTAAATCTAAATTAACCTAACGTAATGCAAAGTTACACATAGTAACCTGAAGTAACCTAAATAATCTTAGGTTGCTTTAAATTACTTTAGATTACCTAAGGTAAAGTATACAGTAATCTCCTTCTGAGGTAATTTAAATGTTAATACTCTACTTACCTACTAAAGTCATGTCATTACTACTCTGAATACTAGAGTTATATTCCCTCAGACTGACCGGAAACAATTACAGGACATTAAAACACACACCTACACACCTCATCACTGTCTTACAGTCCTCATACATGTCCTGCACCGCTCTAACATACTTCTCTGCCACTCCAGACTTCCTCAAAGAATACCACTATAGTCACCTATAGTAACTAAAGTAATCTACAGTAACGTACAGAACTCGACTAATTGCTAACATCAACTAGCAAAACAGTTCAGCGTTCAGGGGGTAATGCTTCTGGGCAGAAACCTGACCCAACGAACATTAGTTCCACATTCTTTAGCTCCTAGTTTACCCCCCACAGGGGTAAACAACAACCGGACAACATAAAAACAACACAAAATAAATAAAATAAAATACAGGTTCAGGTCGTTTGAGGTCAGTCGCTCTGATTATACATCAATTTAAAAAATACATGAAAAAATTTCACTCGACTTAATGTCTGTCCACCAACCTAGGTGTAACCTAAAGTAATTTAAAGTAACCTACTGCAATCTAAAGTAACCTAATGTAAACTAAAGTAACCTAAAGTAATCTAAGGTAACCTAAAGTAATATAATCTACAGTCACCTATAGAGTTCTTCGGCTTTTCCTTTCGGCTTTTCCCTTCAGGGGTCGCCATAGCAAATCAGTTGCCTCCATCTAACCCTGTCTTCTGCATCCTCTTCTCTCACACCAACTACCTTCATGTCCTCTTTCACTACATCCATAAACCTCCTCTTTGGTCTTCCTCTAGGCCTCCTGCCTGGCAGTTCAAAACTCAGCATCCTTCTACCAATATATTCACTATCTCTCCTCTGGACATGTCCAAACCATCTCAGTCTGGCTTCTCTGACTTTATCTCCAAAACCTCTAACATGTTCTGTCCCTCTGATGTACTCATTCCTGATCCTATCCTTCCTGGTCACTCCCAGAGAGAACCTCAGCATCTTCATCTCTGCTACCTCCAGCTCTGTCTCCTGTCTTTTCTTCAGTGACACTGTCTCTAGACCAAACAGCATCGCTGGTCTCACCACAGTTTTGTACACCTTTCCTTTCATTTTAGCTGAAACTCATCACACCTGACACTTTCCTCCACCCGTTCCATCCTGCCTGGACACGCTTCTTCACCTCTTTTCCACACTCTCCATTGCTCTGGACTGTTGACCCTAGGTACTTAAAATCCTCCACCATCCTCACCCTGTAACTTCACTCTTCTACTCGGGTTCCTCTCATTCACACACATGTACTCTGTCTTACTGCGGCTAACCTTCATTCCTCTCCTTTCCAGGACAAACCTCCACCTCTCCAGCTTCTCCTCCACCTGTTCCCTGCTCTCACTGCAGATCACAATGTCATCTGTAAACATCATAGTCCAACTTAAAGTAACCTAAAGCAACTTAAATAATCTAACGTAACCTAAAGTAGGTATAATCTCCATCTGAGGTCTTTTAAATGTCATCACTACTCTAAATATCTAGATATACTTTATTTATCCCAAAACATGAAATTTCCCTGTTTGTCTGTTCTGCTACTGTAACGTTTAAATTTAAATACTAAATTGACGTCATTACTACTCTAGTAGAGTTCTATTCCTTCAGACTGACCAGAAACAATAACAGGACATTAAAACATAGTAATTAAATACCACAGTACCGTAATGTAACGTTAGCATCTATACCTGCTGGGTGGATTTCCTCCTGGGGGGTGTAGAGGCTAAACAGCTTCATGAATGACGCGCTGATGTCACTTTCTGGTCATCAAAAGTCAGAAACGCGCCTTTATGCTGGATTAAATGGTGTTTATGCTTTAATAATCCCCGTTGGTAAATTATTTCAACACTTTTTTATATATATATTTCACACCGGGAGCAAGACGGGCCCCAGCACCTTCACCCTCCTCTGTGAGCTCGACTAATTGCTAACACCGACTAGCAAAACAGTTGAGCGTTCAGCGGGTAATGCTTCCGAGTAGAAACCTGACCCGGCGAACATTAGTTCCACATCATTTAGCTCATAATTTACCTCCGTTCACCCCATACAGGGGTAAATAACAACCTGACAACATAAAAACAACACAAAATAGATAAAATAAAATACAATATAAGTACAGCTCGTTTAGAGTTCACCCGTTGTCAATTATACGCTGGTTTAAAAAAAAAACTCACGGGAAAAATAATTAGGTTAACGTCATTTCACTCCATTTACTGTTTGTCCACCACAAATACTGGACTATAAAATCACCAGAAAATCGTTAAAATCTCATATTATATTACTGTACAATAAATCAGAATACAAACATGTAATCATATTATAATACGTACGTATTGTTCCAATACTTACTGTTAAGCATCACTCGTGATTCACGTGATCGTTTTAATCCAGATCAGTTTACGGTAAATTTTAATCTTTATAATTTAATCCTTGAGGAGAAAAATAATTAAACACTTCAAGAAGCTCTCCACCAACTTTTTAGATAATCAACAACAGTCTGAGTCAGCTGTTGACTATCTATTACGTCTGCCGGCCGCCAGGTGGCGCTGTGAGACCTACCGGTGACCAACTGAGTGATCAAGGAAGCGTTGGACCTACACGAGCTGTGTTTGTTCATCAGTCATCTATCCATGCAGACAGATATTTATATAACCATTTATCAATAGTGACGTCATCTACTCCCACCTCTTTAAAATATAGATGCATCATTAAATATATCGACCTATAAATCGATCCATCCGTCATCTACCGACCATATATCTCTCAGCATCTATCCATCTTTAAGACTAACCATAAATCTGCCCATTTGTGTAATGACACCTTTCCGCCGCTAGATGTCAGTGTTTACCCGTGACGCACAGCCTCCAAACAGACCTTCCAACTTTTATTCAATTTTTTCTTCCACTCGGATGTTTCCGTGGATTCCTCTGTGGAGGATTTTAATTAATTCCTGCTATAAACGTTAAAATGTGTTAAATTGATCGTTTACTTTAAACGGGGTTTAATATTCCCGTCGTTTCAGGAGACAACATGAATTCTATGTAATTGTAAACCGACTTGTGGGAACCCGGAGCGCACAGAAACCCGAACGGAACCGGCCCGGTGCGTCTCTCCAAAGTCAAAAACATCTCGAACGTTTTAGGAAAAATTACGCAACCTGTCGGTGTCCGGCGCGTTGTACTGTAACGCAACCCGGTTCCATCAGCGGCGGAGCCGAGCGAGTCTGATCATCTTAATCTTGCGTGCAGTTGGTGGAAATCCCCACGTGGTTTCGCCTCCTGTATAAAAACTTTGGGTGTGCGGAGCCCCTTGTTGTCGTGATTGCAGTGGGAGGAGAGGGTCTCCGTGAGCAGCATCACGCACAAGACACGCACCAAGTGGCTCCACGCGCATCGGACACGGAGCTCAGGCGCACTAACAATAAGAAAACAAAAAAGAGAAGAAGACTCGAAGTTGTTCTCTGCTGGGACAGACTCCGTGGAGCTCCTGCGTGTTTTTTTTTTTCTGAACGGAGACTTTTGTTTTTGTGACGAGGAGGAGAAGAAGAAGAAGACGCGCGTCAACGTTTCCAAACTCCTGAGCGCGTCGCGGCCCCCGGAGATGAACTTTCCCTCCACGCGTGGAGAACCGGTGGATCCTCCGGTGTTCTGACGGGCGCTGGAGAAGCTGTGCGTTCCGGTTTCCGCTGGGATTATACCGCGTTTTCCGTGGATATGTGGAGGCTCACCTGTGGAGGATCACGACTGGATGTTCTCGAGGAATTGGTGCGTTAAAGCTCCGTGCGTGTGTCCCAGCCCTCCGCCCGTCTCCTCCGTTATACCTGGACTTAACGTGTAGTAAAATGAGCGCGCGCGCTCTGCTTCTGTCCTACCTGGTCGCGTGCGTGCTGGGTGCGGGGCCCGGGGACACCCAGGAAGGCCCCCCCGCCGAGGGGTCGTGCGCGTCCTGCGGCCTCCGCGCGCCGGACCAGTCGGAGCGGGTGAACGTGGACTTCCTGGAGGCGGTGAAGCGGCACATCCTCAACCGGCTGCAGATGCGGGAGCGGCCCAACATCACGCACCCCATCCCGAAGGCGGCGATGGTCACGGCGCTGCGGAGGCTGCACGCCGGGAAGGTGCGGGAGGACGGCCGGGTGGAGATTCCCAGCCTCGACGGTCAGGCCGCGTTCAGCAACGAGGTGCAGGCGGAGACCTCCGAGATCATCAGCTTCGCCGAATCAGGTAATAATCAATAATTCACCCCCGACCCCCGCGTGAACCGCTTCACCTTTTGACACCTGGGGGGGGGTAGGGGGAGGGGGGTGGTGGTAATAGCAGCTCAGGTGAGATGGAATTACATTCCGGTAAGCGTCAAACCGAGCAGAGAGAGAAAGAGAGCCGGGGGGGGGGGGATTAGAGCGGGTCTGAACATCATTTCCTTTTATTAGATCGCAGTAAATCCTCCAGTATGAAAAAGAGCTCAAAGTAAAGGTCCTTAAATGACCCCCCCACCCCATACCCCCCCCCCCCACGTGTTGTCTAGGGGATAAAAAGAGCCTCTGAATCCAATTTCATCACCAAAGCTGAGCTCACACTCGATTCTCCGACGCATAAAGCCTCTTTTAAAGTCCCTCAATTGGCCATTTATCCATTTATCCCCCCCCTAACAATGTGTATCTAACTAATTCTCACAAGTCCAGCGAGAACTGCCCCCCCCCTCCAAGTTTACCCCCCCCCCCACAAACACAAACACACACACCCCTTCTTCCAGGTTTACACACCTAAAAACTGACAGATTCCAATAATTGCGGGTTATCCCCGTGAGATGTTTGTTTAAGAAACAATAAAAACACAATAACACACACACACACACACATAAACACACACACACACACACACTCACACACATAAACACACACACACACACTCACACACATAAACACAAACACACACACACTCACACACATAAACACACACACACACACACACACACACATTTTCCCATTGGACCTGCTGCTACATGAGACACCCGAGTTCACGCAAGGTTGTGTGTGTGTGTGTGTGTGTGTGTGTGTGTGTGTGTGTGTTGCAGAATGTTTTGGTGGTTCTAAAGGTTCATCTGCCCCCCACCCACCCACCCACCCCGCCCCCCCACACCTTTGAGTCTTTGTGGGGTATTGTACCCCGGAGCTGGCTCGGGTCCCTGCTCCCTGGACCCCGTCTGCCTCCTGGCCAGCTGGCTCACCCCCCCACCCCCCAACACACACACACACACACACACACCCCTGGAGATCGGACCCTGCCAGCCCCCCCTTCCCCCGACACAAACACACACACATCTCCAAGAATGAGTGTGAATTGTGGCCCGTTTGGGTCGGGGCGGTTCTGGGTGTGTGGGCCGCCCCGCCTCGGCGCCGGGTCAACTGCGCACTTGTCAATCTGGGGGGGTGGGGATGGTGGTGGTGGGGGGTTCTTATCTCGCTCAGTGCCAACGTCCCGTCTCCCCTGACACGGTCCCACGGGCCCCCGGCGGCGGATTGGGTGTCCCGTCGCCACGGGAGCGGAGCGGCCAACACAAGAGGCCCCGCCCCCCCCAGGTGAACTCTGAGCGCTCCAGGAACTTCATTACGGAGGGGGTGGGGGGTTGGGGGGGGTTATTGGCTCCGACCTGGCGGGTTGACTTCAGGACACGGTTCTTTCAGGGGGGAGGAGCTGTCAGTCAGCGCCGTCTTGGACGGGCCCCCAGGGGCCCGGTGGAGGCTCCAGCAGCAGAACCAGAACCCCCTCCTGGCTTGATGTCCCATCATGCACCTGCCCCCCCCCGTCCGTGTGGTCCTGTCTGGACCGGCGGTGACTAATGATCCCCGCCTGCCCCGGCGGCGCAGGTGGGGACACGCCCAAGCCCACCCAGGTGTCCCGCCTGCCGGGGCTCCGGCAGCGCCCCCACCACCACCACCCCCCACCGGGGGTCAGGTGAGGCGAGTCGGGGCCGGTCGGCTCCGGCGGGCGAAGAGAACAATTTGTTCCTTAATGTGGAAATAAGTGGCGAGGCGTGTTGGTATGCGCTCGCCGCACACGGGAGGACATGTGATCGACAGGGCGTGACATCACGCCGGGGGGGGGTGTGTGGAGGGGTCAATGCCCGGTCGGGACGCCGCGTCCCGGAGCGGCAGCTGGGGGTTGTTTGACGTCTAGTCAAGCAGAATGGCATCCAGAGGCGTGAACGACTCCAGCAGGTCCGTGACCCCGCCCTGTGACCCCCCCCCACCAACACCCCCCCCCCCCCCCAAAAAAAACATATGTTTTTACACAGTTAGAGAAAAGTTTTTTAATTTTTGGATCAGGAATGTTCCAGGAGCATCCGTCCAGCTGGTTATCGGCGAACCCGTTAACCGGGTCAGCTAATTGGTCGTTCGGTTCCACCCAGTGACCCAGGAGAAATAATCAATAACCGATACGACCAGGACCAGATCAGACGGGCCTGGAATCAACCCAATGCTGCTTGGCGTTTTAGTTTCGGTGCAGTTGTTTTCCTGACAACAGGTGGGGGCCGTCAGCGCCGATGGATCGGCTGAACCGATCGATCCGCTTCACCTGCCCCTCCTCAGGGGATGTTGGGTCAGAAACCTTAAAGCCAGAGCAGGAAGACGTCTCCTGTGGCAATGAAGGGCAGCAAGTCGTTCACACCTTCATTTGTGTATTTATCACAAAGTAAAAGCATGTCGTCCATCAAACGCTAAAAAAAAGCGGATGTCATCATTTATTTATTATTTACTGTTATTTATTATTATTTATTTTTATATTTATTTTATTATTTTATTTGTTTGGTTATTTTATTTATTTCATTTTATTTATTTAGTATTTTTTATTTTTAGATTTATTTTTATTTAATAAAAAAAATATTATAAGGGATGATTTTGGCTCTGATGAAGTTATGACGCTTCAGTTGTAGCTCTGTCTGCAAACTCTTTCCTGATTGGTCTAGCTTTAGCAGTGAAGGTGTGCAGTCAGTCATGTGACACGTTAGCATCCTCTGCTCTGCATTTAGCACGTCTCACCTGAGAAACACCTGATCAAATGCTAAATTCTTTGTAAAATTGACGCGTGAGCCTGACAGTCAGCAGCTGTGGCTAACATTAGCGTGTCTGCTAACTGCATTTCACCTCGAGTTAGCACGTCTGTAGCCAGTGCTGCAGCTAATGTTAGCACATCGGCAACTTGTGCTCCAGGAACCGTTAGCACAACTTAAAGTAGCACTGCTGAGTTTTTCTCAGAAATGCCGCCTTTTTGTAGCATTAGCAACATGCTAATCCTGTGATATCTTTATTTATATATCCGTTTCCTCATGCTAGTTGGGTTAGCGGGGTTATAAAACGCCGTAGCAAGGCTCCGCCCCCGTCGCCGCCGCCTTCACCCTCTGGGATGGGGTCATTGTGCCGTGGGGGGGGCCACACTAGTGTCATGTAAATGTCCTTTATTTTTATATCATGCTTTCTGCCCCACCGCCACGCGGCTGACAGGGGGCTTTGTGCTGTCACTCCCAGGGTGGGAGTGGGGGGTGGAAAGCAGTGGGCGGGGCTCAGAAGGGGGGCGAACTCGCTGAACCCCCTGGCGTGTCCGCCGGCCCCCCCACCTTTTCCACTTGCGTCCTTCCTCTTTCTCTTTTTTTGGCTGAGAAAACTGGGCCTGATCCCAGAACTGACTTGTCACAGCCGGCCAATCAGGAGCCGCCACAGAGGTCACCTGACGCCGTGATGGAGCGTGAGCAGAGAAAACAAGGCCCTCAAAAAGGCAGACGGCGGTCTTTGTTGGGGGGGATGTAGTAAAAACAGAGAATTTCAATGATCCAAACTAGATGTTTCCATCAGAACCAGGATATTACAGTAGATATTATATTATATGTGTTCAATTGCCCCTTGGGAACAAGTAAAGTTTTTTTAATTGAATTTAATTAGATATTAATGCAGGTATTTATTATATTATTAATTTTTAATTTTTCAACTGAAAAGAATCACGACAGAAGGAACGTCTTAAAATGTCCCAAAGCAAAATATTTTGACATTTTCGTTCCATGAGAGTAATTTTTAACCAACCCGTTAACGGATTAACCGACCCATTAACGGTTCCGTTCAGCAGGTCTGACCCCCATGGAACCGGATCTGGACCCTGATCCGGCTCTTAACCCAGAGACTGTCCGTTTTATTTCCTTAACTTCTCATTAATCCTGTTGTTGAAGGAACGTTTGAATGTTCCTGGACTGGTCCAAACTGACCCGGTTGTGTTTCTGTGTCTCCACCAGACGAGCTCACACCCTCCAAGACGGGTCTGTACTTCCTGATCTCCAACGAGGGCAACCAGAACCTGTACGTGTCTCAGGCCAACCTGTGGCTGTTCTTCCGCCTGCTGCCCGCCGGTCCTGAGAAAGGCCTCCGCCGGAAGGTGACCGTCAAGATCCACTACCAGGAGACGTCCGGTGGGGCGAGCGGCGGTCCGGGCGGCAGCAGCACCGCCGGAGCGGGGGGCCCGGGCCGCTGGGCGCTGGTGGAGAAGCGTGTGGACCTGAAACGCAGCGGCTGGCACACCTTCCCCCTGTCGGAGGCGGTGCGCGCTGTGTTTGGGAAGGGCAGCCGGCGCCAGGACCTGGAGGTCCACTGCGACGGCTGCGACACCGCCGGGGTGGCGCCGGTCTTGGTGGACCCGGCCGACCCCTCACACCGGCCTTTCCTGGTGGTGCGCGCCAGGCAAGTGGACGGGAAGCACCGCATTCGCAAGCGGGGGCTGGAGTGCGATGGCACCAGCGGCGGTCTCTGCTGCCGCCAGCAGTTCTACATAGACTTCCGCCTCATCGGCTGGAACGACTGGATCATCGCGCCGGCCGGTTACTACGGCAACTACTGCGAGGGCAGCTGCCCAGCGTACATGGCGGGCGTGCCGGGCTCGGCGTCGTCCTTCCACACGGCGGTGGTGAACCAGTACCGGATGCGGGGCATGAGCCCCGGCTCGGTGAACTCCTGCTGCATCCCCACCAAACTCAGCACCATGTCCATGCTCTACTTCGACGACGAGTACAACATCGTCAAGAGGGACGTCCCCAACATGATCGTGGAGGAGTGCGGCTGCGCCTGAGGCCGCCGCCAGCGCCCGCCACCAGCAGCCGACTTTTTGTCGAGAAGGGAATCACCAAAAGAGACTTCTGCTCTAGTTCGCCATTTCTAGTCAAAAAAATAATGGCTCCGCATCTCTTTGGATGACGCGCTTAAAGGAAAAACGCGACGGGACTGTGGCCCCGCCCCCTCCAGCTCCTCCAAAACCCTCTTAAAAACTTTAAGCACGTCGTTTTGGTTTTTTAATATAAAGCACTGACAATTCATCAGCTGATACAATTCAGAACGCCAGCACTTCTTCCCCAACGCCGCCGACAGACGCAGTCTGACCGTCCTCTCTGGGGGGAACTAAAGCGGTGGTGGCGGCGGCGGCCGATGGACCTGAGGGTGCTGCCATGGCAAAACCAGGTGAAGAGGCGACGGAGAGAAACTGTTTCCTCCCGTTCCCGCGGACCACGCCCCTTCCCGCAGACCACGCCCCTTTGCCGCAGTGCACTTGCAGAAACTGAAATGCACACCCTGAATAGCACTTGTATAAATAATTGCCTTCCGAGGGGTACGAGCGTCCTGTCCTATCGCTAAATCATAAGTGCCACACGAATCTATGCAATGTATAGAAACTATATCCGTTAGACTGAACTCTCCTTCCTCTCGACTCTTTATCGATACTTGAAATGTAAAATCTTTCGCCTCCTTTCCAAAGCGAATGATTGTTGTGACGTTTGCACTGAAAAGTTGCGGGATTAGTGAGACAAAACGTTTTTAATGAAAAAAAAAAAAACTGCCATTGAAAAGTTATTTTTATAGAAGTAAAAAATTGAAATTTTTTTTGAATTTTTTTTTTTTGTCTCAAATGTTTAATTAATTAATGGAACCAAAGAGGCCAAGAGTTTTTTCGTGGCGGCGCTGCGACGGCAAGGCCGTCCAGGCGCCGCCGCCGCGTACGTGAGCGTTGTTGATCCTTTGCAATAGGCCGACCGCCGCATCAGGGTACGATGTCTGAGTTAGTTTCTTAGCTGTTTTCATTCTGTTTTGTACAATAAGCAACACTTTTCATTTTTTTCGTCTTTAATTCTATTTTTTTTGTTTTGTTTTCTATTTAATAAAAAAAGTTATTTTTAGTTCCTCTCTAAGAATCATCTAGTGGAATAAAATGTCATCTGTACAGTTTATGTAAAATAAAATGTTTTCTTAAATAACTTTAACCGCTTCTCTGTCTCCTGTTGTTAGCGTGTTAGCAAGATATTTAAATGGGAGTAGCAGTGTTATATAACAATGTTTATATTAATAAAATAGAGTGAATTTTCTTTCTTTCTTTAATCCTGCGCTCAAAATGTAATCATGACTAAAGTTTTATGGTAATTTTGAAAAAAATTTTAAAATTTCTATTATTTAACGCTCTTTCATGTTTCCCTTTGTATTTTGATTATTCTGTGACCAATAAAGTCCAAATAGATTCAGGAATAAATTAAAGCATTTTTCAGCGCTGCAGAAATTTTGAACAGATTTATTTTATTCTAGAATTTTAAAGAAAAGCAAATCCAAATGGTTCCAGTCCTTTTTTTCAGGTTTTTTTTTTTTTTTAAGTTATTACTTTTACACCTCAGGTGACTTTAAATATCTTTCAGTTTGACATGTTTTCTGCACCAGAATATTTTTTTATATGATGTATTTATTTTTATAATATATGATATATTTATTTACAAATATTTATAATCTAGAATTATTTAGAATTATTTGAATTAGACATTGTGCTGGCTACGCAAAAAAAATACCCATCATACGTCTGTGTCCTCCTCTGTACTGATGACGTGTGTTTGGCCTTCACGCCGCAGCGCCGGCAGACACGTGTTGCTGTTATGAAACTGCTCTGCCGCCGCGGCGAACACTCCTCGCTGTTTACGGTCGCCATCATGGCAGCGGTTATCAACATCTCCACACGGCTCGCCCTGCTGTCTGCCTGCGCCCACACCTACCAACATAGCATCAACATCAAAACATAGCGCCCGCCCGCTCCACAGCGGCGTGCCAACGAGCGCAGTGACATTTTTTTGCCCCAGGGGGTGAGTACATGTCAGGTTAGGGAGCAGCTATGGTTGCATGAGGCTGGATGGGGCAAATAAAACACACATCCATCCCGCGGTGGGCGTAAGCGACAGGCGGCGAAGCTGTCTCGTCACGCTTGCCGATGCGTGCCAGAATCTCCACCGTTGGAATGTTAATAACGCCGAGTTCGCTACAGCGCGCCGCCGCCGCTAACGGCTGCAAAACACACACACACACACAACGAAACAGGAAGTCACAGCGAAACCACCTGAGCAACAGCATTAGGTGGTCCAGAAGGGTCCCAATCAGTTTCAGTGAAAATATCCAATCACATCGAGGAATTTATAACATTCCTGGATCCGGATCGACGCCTGAACGTAGCGGTTCACTTCCTGATCCAACCAAAAAGTTCTGAGGAGTCTGAGATAATGCATCCATCCGTCAACGTGGATCAGAACACAACGCCACCGGCAGAGGTGATAATTTCCATCAGAAGATTTACGACCGGTTCTGAAGGCCTCAAACCAGAATTACCAGAACGCCGCCGTCGGACCAGCGCCAGGTCCCACCCCCCCACACACACACACACACCGGGGCCTCATGTTCCGGCATTGACAGATTAATTGATTTGTTTACGGTTTGTTTGTTGAATTTTTGTCAGCTTTAGTTTTTACAGCGTGATGAGCGTGAGGTACGAACCCAAACCGGTGCTAACAGGAAGAACAAAACGGTGCTTCCTGTCACCAACCGACAGCGTAACGACAAACGAACTCATGACGAACTCAAACGTTTATTCTGATTCATCGTTTATGTCGTTTAATTGTTTGTTTTTCTCACCCGACAAGTTTTATGTTTGAGTCTCTTTTGTTTCGGATTGTTTCAGACTTCTAAAGCTGGAATCAGCTGATCGGTTTAGCCGTTTGCTCCAGAACAAAAAGACGCAATTCAATCGTTTCATCTTAAATAAAATAGAACGGCGTGCCAAGAAAGGATAAAAACAGAAAAGAATAAAACAAAAGCAGATGTTTGGAAGAAGAAGAAAAAGAAAGGAGATGCTAATCATGCTAATGCGTTCCACGTCGGCGCCGCGCCGCTCGTCTTCCCGTACAGCAGAAACATTTCTGCACCCTACAACCCCTGGTTATCAGGTTAAACAAATATTGTCCTCCCCCCCACCTCCATTCCCTGACCCACACCCGCCCCCCCAATCCAGAAACCACTGCAGGTTGAGGTCACGACAGCTGCCGAGTTGACGGGGTCAGCTGGTTTATGGGGGGACGGCGTTCGTCCTCCAGTCAGACAGATGAATTAACAGCCAGTGGTGATGATGATGATGATGATGATGATGATGATGATGATGATGATGATGATGATGATGAAGAAACAGTACCCCTCCAGGCTGACGTGGGGTCGCAACCCTGGGCTAAAACAACAGGATTTCCCTTAGCGCTGTTTAAAACTCGACCCGTGGTCTCAGCGCTCATTTGAAGGATTTACGGTGGGGCCTCTAAGACAGGCAGCTTACCCCATGCCTGTTTACTTCTCCCTACAACCCACGCTGACACGCTGACCTGCGGAGTGACGTGGACGCCGTTCCCTGCGACTCTCACAGGCGGATTAGCGGAGTAAAAAGGCTTAGCGACTTGAAAGCATAGCTGTGAGCGCTAACGAGCAAAAAGCTTCGTTAATTCTTGACGGCTGCGTGTTTTTTTAACGTTGTGGGTTTAAAGGAGCAGTTCACCTGCAAAATGCACGTCAGGATGTTCACCTGACTGCCAACGAGAAGTTGCTAGAAGGTCATTCAGGTAGTCCTAGTCCTCAACATACGGACACAACCAGTTTGTAAGTTGAATTGTCCGTAAATCACTATTTATTAAATTTCAATTTTTAATCTCCATCTAAGGTCTTTTAACATGATTACTACTCCAAATACTAATGTCATTACCACTGTTATTATTATGTCATTATGTCATTACTGCTCTAAATACTAAAGAAATTTCTTTACTGGAACAGTAAGGAATGAGGGATTACTTTAGTCGTTTTTACCTGCGACCTTTAGCTGTCCCGCATTCTGATTGGCTGATGAGCAGGAAGGCGTGCATCCGTCAAAGGACGGGGAGGCAGGTTTACTAATTACTACCAGTTTCAGTGGCGTGTTGAGAGTTAGCTCCGCCCCTTCAGGCCATCAGCAGGCAGGTAATTCAGTTTGCCCTCCCCTGAACGCCGTTGCCGTGGCGGCGGCAGGGTGAACATGCCGCAGTGTGCGCCGGGTGTCATAATGTCACGCTTGTTCAAGCCGTTTCAGCGAAACAACTGAAGCCTTGTCGCCAAATTCACCTCCCCCCCACTTAGAACCCTGTCGCCCCTCCATCCCCCAAAACCGTCTCACCTCCTCACCCCACCTTCCACGCCATGACCCCCTGACACGGGGGCCACACTCAGGGGCCACAAAGCTCTCGTTTGTGCGGCTCGCGCCGACCGGAGGACGTCCCCCCACCCCTAAGAAACCAGTTGACGAAGGGGGGGGGTCAGTGTACTTTAGCATTAGCATCATTTAAACACTTCAAGTTCAAATGAGATCCTCCAGATGCTCAAACGTCACGTTTGTGAGAAAATAATCAATAAATAAGGAGACGATCGATTGATTGATCGACTTGGTGTGGCTGAATCCACTTGAAAGCGGTTTGGCCCTCAGGTTTGGCTCCTGGGGGCCAAAGCTGTACCCAGCAGGAAAACAGTCGGGCCTTTGTTTCACACTAGCAGAGCTAGCTAGAGATAGCACACTAACTGATAGCGAAACACCTGAGCAGCAGGAAGGAGCCTTGAACGTTTATGTCCTGTGTTGTTGGGGGGGAGGCGGTGGTGGTGGTGGGGTTTCTGGAGGTGTGTGCGCTACTGCTTTGTGTGTCAGAGGGGAAATTCCAGGCTGGGGGGGGGGGTGTGAGGATCATCCCTGACCACTTTAAAGCGGGCCGTCATCGGCCCTCCTGTGTCCCAGCCCCAGCTGCACTCGGCTCTGAGGGCCCATTATTCTGGCAGGTGCCCCATTGTCCCGCCTGGGGAGGCCTTTTCACGAGATACCGAAAACACAACAGCAAAATATGCAGTGAGGGGGGGGTAAGTCAAAGTGAAGAAGACTCAGAGATGAGGGTCGACGCCCACTAGACAGCAGCGGTGCTGCCGATGTGAGGAGGCTTGTTCCTGTGAATGAAGACGGGACACCTTGAAGCCCCCCCCACCCATATCCCGCACCCCCATCCCTTGTTCGTTCTTTAATTATGACGACATTTGTTCTCCCGGGTTGACACGGCTGGATTTCACCTTGTACCCCTCCCCCCCAATGACCTCATGGGAAAGTCTGGAAAGCTTCATGATGCACCACAATCTGATTTGGGATCGACCAGGAAACGTTTACAGCCAAGAAGAATTATATAACCGGAAGATAAAAGAAAAGCTGAGACGTTCACCAATGTTCACCAATGCTCACCAATGCTCACCAACGTTCACCAACACTCACCATCATCACGTAGGTTCACTAATGTTCACCAATGTTCACCAACGCTCACCATCATCATCTAGGTTCACTAACGTTCACCAACGTTCACCAATGTTGACCATCATCACCAATGTTCACCAACGATCACAAACGTTCACCAACGCTCACCAACGTTCACCAACGTTCACCATCACCACCAACGTTCGCCATCATCACCAACGCTCACCAACATCCACCAACATTCACAACGTCACCTCAGGTTCACTAACATTCACCTCTCCTGATCGAAAGTGATCCCTAAAAATCAGCTGAGCTCCGCCCCTTACTACATCCCACACGATTAATTTTTGATGCACGTGTGACAGGAACAACAAACAACAACAACAACACAGAGTAAACACAGTAGGAACAGGAACACAAAGTCATGTGTGGATCTACTTTTTCTCCATCTCTGGGATTTTATCAAGATCTGGAAAGTTTACCTCTACAGGTCACTGATGGGATGGAAAGATTCCGTCACACCTGTGTGAACGTGTGTGTGTGTGCGCGTGTGCGTGTGTGTGTGTGTGGTGAGTGTGTGTATGTATGTGTGAGTGAGTGTGTGTGTTTCTTCCTCACCTCCTCCACTACCAGGAGGTGAGAAAGAAACCAAAACAAAACAATGTTCGTTATCAGTTAGCTTAGCTCCACAGCTGGGGCGCATTAGCATTTGTAGCTCGACTTCCTGCAAGCGTAGCTCAGGACGCCAAGTCAGAATCAGGCCCGGCGGGATGGGGGCCCCTTGGGGCGTGGGGTCCCCTTTGGCCGTGGCGTTTGGCATATCCCTTGGATCAAGATGAAGTTAGCAGCGGCGCGGGCCGGAGTGCCACACACAGGCTCGCACGGCGATAGCATCTGTGGTCCCCGCCCTCCGAAGGCCCCGACAGCCCCCTTTTCCTCTCATCTCCCGTGACGGCGGTGGAACCGGATCCCCGGCGGCTCTGCACCTCAGCGGTGAGCTGACGGAACACACTACAAAGACTCCTGTGTGCTCACCGGTCATTGTGCGCCGCTTAATGTCTCCAAAATACTTGTGATTGTTGACTGTTTCAGGTGCATTCTGGGCATTCCTGGCGGCCGTCCCAGGAAGCAGCGCGGCTTCAGAGCTCAAGAAAAGAGATGATTGCTTCTCTGGATTTAACAAGACGAGGCGGCCGCCTGTTGACAAAGTTCACAGCCCGGAGCAAACAAATTTCTAAAAAGTCGCCAACATCAAGGCGAGCGAAGCGTGTTTACAAGACGTCAGACGTGGATTCGCTTCACAGTGGCGGAGATTCTTTGGAGGATGATGATGTCACTCAGGCCTAGAATTGATGGGTATCAATCAGGCAGATGAGTAACCCCAACCGGACCCAATTGGACCCAATTGGAAACCAATGCCTGACGATCAATCGCCCAAAGCTAAACATGTGACTTTCAAGCTAACGTGGAGAAACCCCGGCTTCGTTTTGCGGACATCGGTTTCGTGGCTTTTCTATAATTAAAGAACTGGGTTTACAGATATTGGCTTTTTTGACTAATCCTGCTGACGGAATCGACGACCCGCCGACAAATCGTGTCATCAGAATCTCGTCAGAATTTCACCATCCCGTGACGTAGGCTAATGTTTTTCAGAATCAGTTCGTTTCTGCGTTAGACATCACTTAAACTGACGTGGGCGTCGCTGGAACAAGCGCAGACACGGCCTCTAATTACCTATCGAACCCCACAACGCATGAGTCACTGTGTTTTCATCCTGAATCACAACACGCTGCCCAAAATAGGTGCCACCCACAGGTTTTTTTATCTGGTGGATGTCTTCAACCGCCACTCGCTGGCCTGCGGGCTGAGGTAATGCCCCGTGAGAGATTCCTGAAGCCTTACCTCACCCAGAAACGCCTCGGTTATCTCAGACGCTTCCTTTTCTGGATCACATGCATATCAGCTGAGGTAAGGATGGAGTGGCCTAGTTCTGGACCACCGGGGGCCTGATTAGATTGGGCCTCTAGAGTCAGGTGGCAGAGCTGGACAGGCTATTTTAATAGGAATATGCTCATTTGGCTCTTATCTCAGAGACCTTATATAAGAAAGCTGCAGACAAGAATGACGTTGTGTCGACGGATTGGAAGCTAAACGTCCTGCTAACGTAACGCGTCTCAAGTTAAAGAAACAAAACAGCCGGAATCAAGAAATTTGATTTAACGTCGCGATAAGTGGAAGGATATAAGTATTATTTTCTATTATTATTAGCTAGTGACAGCTGCTAACTAACTTTTCCACCTTTCTTAATCCCGTTTATAATCCCATCTCTTCTCCCTTGTCTTTTTTATCTCTCCACATCCCTCCTCCGCCACTTCCTGTCCCGTTGCCTCCTTTTTTTTTGTCTGGTTTCCTCCCGTCTGCACCCCTGGGTGTGTTTCCTCCTCATGTTCCTCGCAGGACCCGCTGGATTATGGCCCGTGAGTAATTGGGCGCTCGCTGGGACGGACCCAGATGCTTTGCATGCTTTCCCAATGCCGGCGGGATCAGCGGTGACTGCAGCTCTATCGGGTTTGGCTTTATTGAGAATCCCTTGCAATAACAGGGAAGGGTTGTGTTTAAGTCCGACCAAGCGGTAGTAAAGACACGTAGATTAAGCAGAAAATCCACAGAAGGGTATCATCAACATATTAAGCGGCAGCGGTAAGCTAACACCCTGATAAGCACACAGGGCCCGTGGTGACCTCGCCATCTTGGTACTGAGGGTTTCCTTTAAGCCCCGGCGTCCGTTTGCTTTAATTCCTCTTTGTGTTACTATGGCAATCCAATCCATACCATCCATTTTGGAGTGTGTCCCATTCACATGAAGTCCAGTCAACCCTTGATTCCGTGAAGTCAGGGATGCACTAGGACTGGAGGTAGAGGTATCTGGAGTAGAGTTGCCCGATGTAACTTTACAACATTAGTCTTTTTCTTCTGGCAAAGATGTTAGATGTTCACCAATAATAGTCAATTGGTTGGTTGGTTGGATGGACTGAAGGATCACAAGTAAAATGTTTCCCATTATTTTCAACTCCACAGAAGTACTCTCTTAATTACGTAAAGTGCGCCCTTGTTCTTCGTGGTTAATGCATTCCAGGAACCACACATGAATAACAAATTCGGCGATAGAGCGACGAACCATTTATCTTATTATTTACGGTAATTTAAATGTTTATGAACCCTCCCCACCTTCTATCTGTATTACCTTTTCCCACACTCTGATAGACTGTTTAAAGCACTTTTCTGTCTCACGTAAATCCAAGACTCACGAAACGCAGCACACTTCCAGATACCGTCAGCCAAAAGATGACTGCCGACCAAATGAGGTGAAGTTGCGAGTGTTGATACGCAAATGCGTTAGGGCGCACTGTATTCATAGACGAGTGAACAATGATTCTCAATCATCTTAGTCTCAAGTTGTTGTTTTTGTTTTTGTGGCAACTGTTTTCCTTTTGTGTGTATTTATGTATTTATTAGTGTGTGAACGTATGTGAACAAATGAAATACACCATTTACTTCAGGATTAATAAAGTATCTATCTGCCTATCTATCCATATCTATTTATCTATGTATCTATCTATCTGTCTGTCTGTCTGTCTATCTACAGTATCTGTCTACCTATCTAGTTCTTAAATCAAGTCAAATCTCAGTCATTCCAGGTCTAAAATCTGTTTCACCAGATCTTATCGGCTCAGTGTAATAAAAAAAACTCATGCCAGGTCTCAGGTATCCAAGAAATCCGGTGAAGTCTGAAGTCACATGGATCAACAGGTCTCCGAGATGATCCGTGTTGCCTCACATCGTTGTCTCACAGCTGCTTTGACGATTATTCTACCGGCCTGAGGCGAGGGATTCCAGATGTCAGACGCTTCAGGTATGATTGAATTTTTTCTGTGATTACGATTGTCTCAAACCCACACGGTGACTCAGACAACGCAGCCAGTTTTAATCCCAGGACCAGACAATCTCCAGTGTGTGTGTGTTCACGCGTGGGCGAGTCGGCGTACAGGTGATCCACCACTACGCAGGAAGCACCTGGCTGACGCTCATTTGCCCCCCCACCCCCCTACGGATGTGGAAAGCACAACGTCAGCAGACAGGGAAGCACCTGAACGCATCGTCGAACTCGCAGACTGGACCTCGTGTCTGGTCATGACCCGCCCCTCCCCAGGGGAAGCATCCCTTATAAGGTCGTAGTGAACCCTACTGACACACGCCTGACATAAGATGGAGGTACGCTTCATTTGACATCAGTCAGCTTTACCCACCCGGCCGGGGCTTAATCAGGGCCGCGGGTCACACCGGTAACGGTTCTGACGGCGTTGACTGTATATGGTTCGATCCGACCCCCGTACACCCAATGGTGGAACAACCCATGAGCAACTCAAGGTCAAAAACCTGTGCCTACCTGGGAGATACACTGATGGACCAACCCACAGTAGGAGGAGCCTCATGGCCACAATGCTTCATGGGAGGGGACTGGTCGATTGTCTTTGAGCTTCAACCTGAGAACGAGACAAAGAAAAAGGACTGATGTTTATGAGACATTTAAGAAAACTCATCTATAAAATTGAAATAAAACCACGAACAATCTGTTCTGTAAGACAGATTCAAAAAACTTTATTGAGCTTAACAACAGCAGTTTAACTTGCAACTATGCAGTAGTTTCATGTCACATCACCTGGCATATATCAGCGAGGATCACAGTAGAAACCTTCTATTGAAGGCTAATCAGCCATACACATGTGGTTGAGGCTCCGCCCACCACAGAGGCTCCTTCAGTTCTGATGGTGGCTTGTCTGGTCCCAGCTTATTAACCCTGTGAGATGTGGTCAGTGTTGTTCATATTCTAACGACCATAGTTGAATGGCGCTGACACACCTCACAGGGTTAATAAGCTGGGACAAAATCAGCCACCATAAGAACTGAGGAAGTCTTTTGGATGAGAGGCGAAAGATCTTCAAGAAACTTTCTTAAAGTCCAGTGGATTGATTTAAGCAGCTTTGGATAACCATGACCTGGATGACTAAGAATCTACACAGACATGGAAAAGTTAGCTTTGCCTTTTTTTTAAGACGAAGTTGAAACCATTACTGGATCTGTTCTGAATGTCATGGTTTCTTAACCCACTACAATCCATGGACATTCACCCGGTAGTTCCAGACGAATCCCGCCAAAGTCAAGGGAACAAGTGGTACGGGGAAAATAAAACAGAACCTCTTCATCTGAGATAATAGCGGGCTCTCCTGAAGGCTCACAATGTTCACCAGCGTTTTGTTCCTGGTGCTGTCTGGAGCCGGTCCAGGAGTGCTGAGTGCTAAGCACCCCTTGACACAGTACGGCTTTTAAAAGGGACGCTATTCAAGGTGCAGTGATTGATGCCCGCGCTGACGACGGCGTCCTGACATCACCACTTAGCCGGCGGCGGCTAAACACTTCAACGGCCGATTTTATCTGACATTTTCACGTTAAATGCGTCTCCTGATCCGTTTCCTTAGAATAATCGAAGCAGGATTCCTTTGGAGGACCACTCCAACCAACTTGGGAACAATCGGAGGGCTTCTGTTTGTGGATGGAATGCGTGTGAGCGGCGGCTCTAAAAGGCCTAAGAGTTTTTGAAGACTAGCATTATGTTTCCTTGGAAGCTGTGTTTTCCTAGCCTTGTGTGCTTTAGCCGCAGAGGTCAGCAATCAGCCCTGGGAATAAGCCGGTGTGTGTACCAGCCACCTGAAGATTATCTTGACATTCTTCTCGCTTGCACGGGGAGGACAGGCCTCCCGCCCGATTCACCCAACTCCACGCAGATGTAGCCGCTACTTAAGGGAGGAGAGGATGGTGGGACGGGATGAAAGGGACGGCGAGGCGGTGGGTGGCGCCGGGATGAGGCGCGACGTGTCGCAGCATGTCCATCGTGGGTACGCTACGCACAACCTCTGCCATTTAGAGGTAGAGGGCCCCCGCGGAGCCGGCTAATCCGCTGGTATGATTGACTTTGTCCATCAAGGAGGCGAGCATGGGGGCCAGCTTATATGGCGCTTTATCCGTAAGGGGCTTATGCTAACCCGTGGTAGTGGGAATGGGAATGTTGTCGTAAGGCTTACCGTGACCCCCACCCCCCACCCCCTTCCATTCTCCATTGCCTTTTAAAACTTTGTGCAAGTCACTTGCTAAAGTCAGGTGCTTAAAGGAACAGTCCGCTAAGTCTGAAAACTCAACCATAATCTTCTTCTGGCCTCAACAGGAAGTCAGCTGGATTTTCAGAGTAAAAAAAGCAGCATTCTAGGGGAGTAATGCTAGATTTCAAACTTAAAGTAATTCACCTCTTTATTCCATTTTTAATTGTTTTGGTTCGAGCCAGGAATGTTTCTGGGTTACTTCCTGACCCCTGTCGACCAGGTTTTAGCGGGTTTAAATTAATCCTTCCCAGCAGACGAAATAAACATGAAACGGATCGACAAACTTCAAACAAGAGCGTGACATGAGATCCGATGCACACCTGGTGCTACACTTTTAGCATCCTTCTCTCTGTCGTATGTGATGCTAGCTCCAGCTAACAGGTGAGCTCTGACTGACGTTGGGTAACGCTAGCGCTGCTTATCTCAAATAAAACCATTGTTTTATCTCAGGTTTGTTTTGTCAGACTAGAAAAACAACACAGACTTTCATTTATTCATAAATTCGGAATTTTTAAAATGTCTTTGAAATTGTTTTACTTGTTCCTGGACTTGGTCAATATTTGTTTTTATATCTACAGATAAATCAAGGGAAATATATACTGTATTTATAATTGGAGGATAGTGATGTGTTTTAAAGCTGCTGGTCGTCACTGATGGTCAGTTACCAGAGGAAACCAGCTAGCTACCAAAGCAGAAATTGTTTCTTTGGGAAACGGGTTTAAAAGAAACCCACGTTGACCCCCCCCCCAAACGAATCCCCTTCCCAAAAGATCTCAGCTCTTCCACCTTTGCGTCTATTTTGCCCAAACTGACCTCTTCATGCGCGTCCTGGCAGATGGCACCCGCGGTGTTTGCTTTGGACTCGGGTCCCGTTTGAATTGGAGACCGGACTATAGATGTGGTGAAAGCGCCTTGGCTGTGGTTAACGGGGCGCCGGCCAGCCATCGAGGTTTTTGTTACGTAATACGCCCGATCCTGAAATGTGAGTTTAGCGTGCGGACCCTTCGCCCGCTGCAGAAGTTTCCTGGCAGTGTGTGTGTGCGCGAGTGTGTATTTGTGTGTGGTCATCTGGACATAAAGAACAGCTCTATTGTCTCCATTGAAAGGTGAGGGGGGACGGGGACGTGAAAAGCACCTCTCATCCAAACCCTTCCTTCTAATGGCTACACTTGACATGCAGGGGGCAATTCCCCGAGCAAAGAGTGAAAAGGTACCGGCCAGCGAAGAAAAAAAAATGGGAGGGAGAGAGGCCTGAGAGAGGAGGGATGAAAGAGAGAGAGGGGATATATGGTGGAGATGGAGGCTCGGCTCTGATTAAAACATAAATCATCTCTGGGGGGACTTTTGTCCATTGGGTTGTTGCGTTATTCGGGAGGGTAAACTCACCTTCCCCTGCAAGGTGTGGGGTAAAGAAGTACTGGTTGAATCTGAGGAGGTGAGTGGGGCCATTCGGAGGGCCTGAGATCTTTAAAAGCATATCCTCTAAAGCCTGGGGCAGGCGATGAGAGGAATACCAAGCTCCAGGAACAATGAGGTGAGGGCGAGTCACCCCTGCCCACCAGCCTTTCACCAAAGCGGCCACTCAAAGGGCAACTAGCAGGCTAGCCTGGACAGAGCTGCCCTGCTCATTCTGGGAAAGCTGCCCTTGAAGGTGCATTAGTCTATATTTGTTTGCCTAAAAAGGCTCTGCGGGGGTAAAGTGTTACTACAAAAGCATCAGAACCACAAATAAGTAAGATAATTGTTGTGTTCAAGGCTAATCTGATCCAGATCCATCATAAAGACCACGAGCAACAGTTTCCAAGAAATGGAAACACATGACAGAAGTGTACCGAAACATTTAAAGTCAGAGACATCTGTGAATTTTTGTATTTATACAGATGAGAGAAAATGGAGAAAGATATTGGGGACAAACTTGCCACAATTCAAGCAATGGGTAACAAATGTGCTCAAAACCCTTCTGTGGTCATTTCCATGCCAACATTACGGATGTAGGGATGGATACTAACGTTAATAGATGGACGTGAGCATTTTTGTACAAAAAAGGAAAAGTAAAGGTGTTAAAGATCTGGAACTTTGACTTCTGCGACTTTAAACTAGATGATTTCTTCCTGCTAGCTGGTAACTGCTACTAGCTGCAGGTTAAATCTCCCAAACCTCACACGCCCGTTGCGTCCGTCCTCCTGTCGTAGGCGTGGTGGACCAGCCGTGACCCCTATTATCCCTTCAGAACTTTAAAACTGACCTTTGACATGCAATAAAGTTTCGACAATCCTGCTTTGAATATGATGTGTGAACGCAGAGATAGATAACACCACACACGTATTTAAAATGCTAAAAATTACAGAATCTTTTTGATAAAATAAAGCTAAATGTAAAGCTAAACTAAATAAACATCTGCCAAAGTCAGAGGAAGTCCAAACGTGGTCGTCTGAAATCAAATCGTTTCTCCATTCAGGAAATTTGGTTGTGTGTCACTTTGGCAAACGCTAACTATTTAAAAATGAAACGGCACTAATGGATGAATATATCCTCTCATCTTTTTAACTTCAGAGTATAAAGTTCAGGTTCTGGTTCTGCATCCGGTTCTTCTTTGACCCACGTTGGATACTTCCACCAAAGTCCTAGGAAGTTCTATCACTTTGAAGAATGAGCCGGAGACAAGTGAAAGACTATTATGCTTTCCAAATGTCTGGGGCACATACATATTTATCTGAGTAATCAGATTACATGTAATCCATTACTGCCCAGGGAGGCGGGTCGTACCTGCTGGACAGATTGGAGTCAATCTGATGTTAAACTGAAGTTAAGAGCGGCTGAGCAAACAATAGGTCATCCATAACTCCAATTTTTAACGACTCCCAATCCCACAACAGCTCTTTGAAAGAGAGGCCATTAAGATGAGTGACAGAACCGAGGTGGGGGGGTGGAGGCTCGGGGTTGTGGGGGGAGTGCCGTGTGAAGAGCTGCATTAGCGGCCTTGACATGCTTGCAGATCACCAACCTCAAAGCGTTTCCTTCCATTTGCAGATGAAAGTGGTTGATGCTATAGTGCGGCGGCGTCGCTGCGATTCTCCCACCGTCGCCGAACCTCCTCTTCTCCGCCTCCTCCTCCACTCCCAACCACCACCCCTTTAAATTTCATCCCATCCCACGCCGCTTTGAACGATAAGAGACACCGCAGACAAACTGTGCATGTACAAAGAGCCTCGTATTTACATTCAGCCTCTTTATCTCCGTCATGGGTTCCTTTTTTTTTTTTGATTTGTGGTTAACTTCTCAAAGCCTCCGTCAAGATCCAAGCCTTGTACAGCTTGTACTTAATGACTGTAATTTCCAACGCTAAAAGCTCACGGGTTGCCACTGCAATAATAAAAAGTGTGCTTTGTCAGTCAAGCCTTTTGATCTTGACACTTTTAAATAGCAGTCCCCTAGGATGTTGACAATGAAGCCGAGTGACAGGCCTGTTTGTAGGCCACGGAGAAAAGAAGATTATTGCTCTTTGTAGCCGTGACCCCATTCGTCTTTTGGAGAGGTTTGAGCCGTCTTAGAGGAATTTGGGGATGTAAAGTTCTACCCGTGTTTTAGATAAAAAGGAACAAGCTTTTAAGAGAGAGTAAAACCACAAGAGACGAGGCGGTTTCTTTATTCCGCTGGGATGAAAGGAGGGGTTGAACACGCAAGAATCAAAGAGGAGACACATGTATGCTTCGCAAACATGACAAAGAGCTAAAAAAAAAAAAAAAAGGATTTCAAATACGCATTTTACGGATTTATTGGTTTTGGACACAGCTTGGAATTGTTTTTAACCAAGTCAACACATGTCCGCCATGATCCCCGAGAAGATGAGCTGCAATTACGATGCCTGCGGCGTACCATTTCAGATCTGAGCAGCTGTCATTTCGCCACTTGACGTTATGCATTCTCGATATCTGCCATGCTGTTCTCACCCGTCTCCATGGGGGTAATTTGTAGCACAATAAAACACTCCAGTGGATAACAGAGCTCCCTTTGTGGCACGAGCCCCTGGGGGTCCCTAATCTCTTGCCAAGCAAAACAATGGAGCGCCGCTGAACCAGCGCGGGCTCCCGTCAGCGATGCATCAGGTTTGTGCTCTCGCACATAAACACGCATACATCATCTGATGTGGTCGCCGCCCATCCTTGTACTGACAACTGCAAGAAGCGAGAAACTGGCAGCGAGCGCGACAACGCCCTCACCTTCAGAGTCAGGGAGTTCCAGCTGTCAGATCCAGATCTACCAACGCATCGTTCTGCAAGAGCTGCATCGATGTGTCAGTCCAGCGCTAACCAATCATTCTCTGGATCAATAGAGGAGTTAATGCCAATCGGAAGTGCAAATTCACGATTTTGCAAGGTGTTGCAGCAACTTTAGAATTCAAAGTCAGACATGAAAAGACTCTTAAACGGATCTGTCTTTGGGTAAAAAAGATTGTAGCAAGGGTTTGTTGGAGACAGTCCAGCATGAAGTTGTTGCTACAACTTCAGCAGCGCTCGTGTAATGTGGGATGCAACTTCATGGCTGCTGGCTAATGTGTTAGCTTTGACGATGTCTTTTCAAATCGGAAGGGTATCTTTATCTGTGGGCTTGGGTTCAGTTTCTACAGTGTTTGCAAGACTGCCCAAAAATACTGGATGGACTTCCACAAAGCTGACGAAGCTCTTCACTGGTTCATAATGACTCAATGTTTTTGAAAATTTCCACCTCAATCTTCTATTTCCTTGTCTTACTGCTTTTCTGAGTGTGACTCGGTACTCTCTAATTAATCACCCACTGATTGGGAGTGAAGTTGATCAATGATCATCTGCAGAAGCTCTTTGGTGACTCCAGAGGTCTTGTGAGGCTTCGGCTTGTCCTTCAAACCTCATTCACACTTCTGTTTTATGGATTTTTAGAGTTGGCAGGCAGCCCTCAGAAGCTTAACTGTAATTATAAGGTTTTCTCTGCTGTGGTTCTCTTCAAATAGCCAGGAGGGGCAGCGTAACAAGTTGATGATCCAGTTTCCCTCCTTGCAGGAGCTCTGTGGAGTCTTCATCATTGCCACATTTATCATACAGCATTCAGAACTTAATGAAATGACAGCAACGGTCGTATTTCAATGGTAGTGGAGTGAATAAAGGCTTCGACGCTAATTGGATTATAGTGAGGCAGCGTAACAACGGTTCACCACAGGCTGAGTCCAGACGAACAGGACCAGCACCAAGGTCCAGTAGGTCTGGACAGCAGACAAAACCGTTAGCTGCTAAATGTTTCATTGCAGTGGAAGAGGACGTGTGCCTGAGTGCCATTTAGTGGTTGTCCTGTCTGTGTGAAGTCATACGTGACCTGTAACAACCTCTAGCATAGCGAAGAGGAGGCTCAGTGGGTTTTAAAATAGGCTAGCTCTCGTGCTAGCTTTCTTTAGCACCATCAGCTACCTGCTGGAGATGTTTCCTTTGTGAAGCGGGGTGGGTCACGGCTCTGGGGAGTCAAACATACCTGAGCGGGACGGTGCAGACGTTTGACGCCACAATTAGCATGACGTTCATTTGCAATGTAGTCATAGGAGTAATGTCTGAAATCAGGTCTAAGGCAGGGGTGGGCTAACATTTTGACTGAGGGGGGGCACACAGGAGGGCCGCTTGAGGAGCAGATGAGCTGTTTATTTGTTCTAATGCAAATATGCCTTATAGGCATTTTATAAAATTTTAACAGGTACATATGCAAGGTTTCTTATAAAACTTATTTTACAACTGCATTTATTTAATTAAGTACTGTATATACTTTTAGCAAGTTTGAAGGGCCGGATTACAAAACCTAATATGTAAATCAGAAACGTCATCAATGTCGCTAAAGCGTCCTGTCAGCGAGTTTGAGTCCTCCACGTGGGCCTTGACGATACGCTAACGATGCAACAAACAGATCCATTATACAAATCACCTGTCAGCGAACGACTTCCTGTTTGTATAAAGTCAACACGAACAAGAACCCAGGAATGTGACCGAACAGCGTCCCTCAGTCCGGACCAGGCCAACCGGACCCCAGGTGTTAAACCTCCCTGACTGTGACCCAGTTCTTTTGCGCGTCTTGAGAAAACTCCTGCGATGGGGCGACATGCTAGGACATGCCGTTCCATGACATGGAAACGTGTCTCCTATTAAAAAAAAAAAAAGGTACACTGCTTTTAGCTTTTAGAGGCTTAACGCTGACAGGACTGATGGATATGCAAATAACAGCCACTTTGTTCTCGACTCGACTCTAAGAAAACTTGACATCGCCTGAGAATGAGCGACTCTGGGAACACCAGGCATGAAAGGAACCCTATTTAAAAACATCTGAGATACAATAATGAGAGGTTAAAAGATGCACCACGTCCTTTGGAGTCACTTTATCAGCCGGCGACAATACAGCGGCTTGAATTCAAACCGGAACCGAAGCCTGTAATCTCCGGCCCTCCAAGCTGGTTCTGCTCTTTATTGGTGAACCACATGTGCTACAATGGCTGAAACCACATGTGAAGGGTTCCATCAATAAGAACGAGTCATTAATCAAGCCTGAGCGCTCAGTATTCAAATGAAAGGCGGCGCCGGTGACGTCCGCAACATCAGATCCTGACGGGGACGGATTAGCCAACCAACGTACTCCGCCGAGCGTACGATAATATCTTGGGAACCTCTTTGGCCTCCCGTCAAGTGTCAGAAAAACATCTCCTCCGCTTCAAGTCCAATTAACAGCACTTGTAGCTCAACCTGAGCACTTTTATCTGATCGACATGACGGATGGGAAAATGGAATCTCATTACGGACGGCACTTTGATTTAGGGGCAAGTGAAGCGGGATTTACCCCAACGTTCATCCGCCCAAAAACAAAGACACGCAAATGACACGTGGCGAAGCACACGTCTTCTCCAATGCCGAACATTCCTGGTTTACCTTGCCTCTAGCCCCACACCCTATCAAATTGTGTGACACTCAAGGCCCTGGGGCCAAATGTGGCCCGCCACATCATTTTATGTGGCCCACAAGAGCATAAAAGGTCAGAGTGTCTAAAAATGAATAGGTCAAAATTCTTATGTGATTAGATAGATAGATAGATAGATATACTTTATTAATCCCGGAGGAAATTGCATTGGCCGTTGTCTCACAACAAACAACACAACTGATCAGATGTAAAAACTGAATGATGAGAAGAAAAACCTTAAGGAAGGAAAAAAACTGATTGAAGAGATTTCATCTGATTTTATCTTTAAATTCTATTTTTTAAAAAGACAGAAACAAGCACAAATTAAAGTAAATAAAATAACATACGACCACAAACCTAGTCTTGCCGTTAAAAAAACAACTTTTTCTCACTAGAATATTTATTTCTGCCACAGGTCATGATTTGTTTGTCGTCTGTTTTCATGAAAATTAGAAGTTAAAGCAAATTCAGAATTTACACAAAAAGCACACGACGGGTTTGAAATGAAACGGGTCGGACGGGTATGGCGTGCGCCAAGGTGGAAAAATTAGTTTGACAAAAACAATAGAAACGATTGTTGGACGTGGGCAGAGCTCCGTGCTACATTGAAGGGCCCTGAACGCCAAGTTCAAGCGTTGCTCGCCAAACGTTTGGCAGTGAACATTTTTGAATCTCGTATTTGTGAACCAGTTTTTAACCTCTGACCACTCATCCGCCGCATCCGCTCCGTTATTTGCTGTTCACATCCGACCGAACACTGTTTGTGTACAAAGAACTATGTGGTCCGGGCGCAAAACCATAACCTACCCTCACTACCCTCATCCAACACACACTTTAGTCCCTCGTATGTGTTGTCAGCGAGCTTTCAATAGGAGGGATTAGAGCCTCTTTCATCCTCCTCTTGCGGGTTTTGTGACGGTTCTACGGGTCGTCTTATCCAGCTGGGAGTCCTCGCCCCTGAACGCCTCGCTGTGTTGTGATACCGCCAAAGTACAACCAGAGGAATCAAACCGTTTGAAGACAGGCGGCTATTGTTCCACAAGTACCCTCATTGTTCTACGCTTGAATTAGCGCACCTGAATCCACTAATCGATGGTTGTTGGTTCTGCGAGCGCGTGAACGCCATGTGAGGGCTGTTAAGTGATATTTGAGTGTTTCCTGAACCTACAGTTGAGGACCGCCATCCATCTCCAGGGTTGTGAATCCATTTAAGGCTGTTTTGCAAACTTTTCTGTCGACCAGACCATTAGAGTTGAAGACTATGCAGAAACTCACAATCTACGGTTATGAGTTCTCTTAACTCATTGGCTACCAGCACTTTGCACCAACTTTCTCCGATTCTCCAGATGTTCAGTGTTTCTTTTCTGTTTTTGACCGATTCCAAGATGCCACAAGATTCCCCCAGCCCTTCCTGAGAAATGTGATAGTCTATAGACGTCATTGGCAGCCAGTGAGTAAAGGATCTGTTTTAGTCTTGAGGTTGCAGGATCGAGACCCATTCAGGTCGCCAACGATGTCATGCTTGACTTGACATAGGTCAAGCAAATGACGAACTTTAAACCTAGAAATGCAAAGCTGACCTGTTTTAACTTCCACAAGCATCCAGAAAATTATTTCCCAGGGATCAGCATCCAGGACCCTGGAGTCTAGAGCCCAACAGACAGCCTGGAGTAAGAACCCAGAATGATGCATGGCCTGGAGACACACAGGTGGATGAGGTCTGGACTAGGGTGAAATGAAGGGGTGGTCGTGTTTTATGAGGTCCCCTGAGGGGCCAATGAATCAGCTACTGGGAGGTCCGAGGTAGTGACGCAAGGGATGACTAGCGTCACGCTAATATACGATGACACAGGTTAGCGTGTGCTAACCCTGCAAACATTGTGTCTGGGGATTCATGCTGGAGGAAGTATCCGCTTCTGTTTTTATAGGAAGCGAAGAACATTCCAGAATCTGACCCCTGATCTGGATCCACTTCAGACTTGAATTGGTTCTTCCCAACCCACTAAATTTAAGGGGAACCATCAGGACATGTTTGTGCGGTCCTGCTAAGAACAAACAGAGCAGATTCCAGGATCTGGATCCACACCGACCAAACAACCAACAAGCAAATGAGTGGAAACGGGTGAAAACATAACTGTGGTGGAGGTAATGATAGACCGACAGACGAACAACAGACGGTGAGGATGAGGATGGAGCTGCCAGGCAACAGGAAGTGGAGCAGAGTCTGGAGACGGGGCTGCCGTGGAAACCGCTCATGGAAAAGTCAAAGAAAAAAAGGGGGAAAAAAGTCGGATCAGTAAAAGTTTACTGGTCAAACTTCAACCTTAACCAATGAAAAACATCCGTCTCTTCTTAAATATAACAATCTTGAAACAGTCCAGGTTCACACAGTGAAACAGTCCAGGTTCACTGATGGAACCCATCCTCCTGGTAAAATATGAGTCCACTAGACATCAAAGTCCAGTGAGTCGACAGCAGTGGAGACTAGAAATATTTGCCATCTATGATTTTGTATTTCCAAACACTGTTCAGTGTTTAAGTGTGTGTCCTCAACAGCCTGACGACAAAGACACCTGTTGTAATGAACAGCACAAACACCAAGTGCATCAGTGTGTGTCCAGTGTGTGTGAGGTGTTCACGGTGTGTGTGTGTGTGTGTGTGTGTGTGTGTGTGTGTGTGTGTGTGTGTGTGTGTGTGTGTGTGTGTGTGTGTGTGTGTGTGTGTGTGTGTGTGTGTGTGTGTGGGTGTGTGTGTGTGAGTTTCTCTCAGTGTGTGTGAGGTTCTGTTGGAGTGTGAATTGTTCTCAGGTGTGTATGTGCTCAGGGCCCGTCCGTTAAACACACGTGTGTCTCTGATGTCTCTGATGACGTGGGCGGGGCTTTTCCTGCTTTAGCCTCTAAACACTTTGGAATCGGTGATGTGTTCAAAAACAAAAGCTTTTGTGTCATCCAAGGCCCATGAGAACCGTCAGGCCGCAACATCCGACACCCAACCCTCACAAGGCACTGGATATCGGATCTGTCCGAACAAAGGCTTCTGTCGGACTTAAAAACGGTAAGAAGAGATAGATCGGAAATAACCAATGGCTCATCCCAAGTATCATTTTCCAAAATTATCCCGCCAAAAAATGTCCGCGTCCACCAGTACAAAACATGTAGATTGTAACAACACATCTAAACGCATTCACGGTACACAATGAAGCAACATCATAGTTGCATTCCTGAACATTATTATGGCAGGAGGCGGGGCTAGCTTGTTTTCTGTAAACATCCACGAACATGTTTGCCGTCAGGTGAATGCGCCTTTGTGCCCCCCGTGCACACTAAAATGTGCATCCCGGCAGCAAGGCGTCTGAAAAGACTTCTACAAACTCACAACATCAAAGCCCTGCAATCTACAGCATATCGATAACCTAACTCACAAATCAAAGTCCTATAATCTACTGTATGTCAGTAACATAAACCATTACATCAAAGCCCTGTAAACTAATGTATGTTGATTACATAACCATGACATCAAAGCCATTTAATCTACTGCATTTCAATAACATAACACATGACATCAAAGTCCTGTAATCAGCTGTATGTTGCTGTCCTGGGATGTGACAATGAGGACATGCTCATACATGTAATTTTCTTGAACTGCTTGTCCTGTGCGGGGTCGGGGGTTTGCACGCACACAAGTGGTTTTGTGTCCTGTGGTATCACAAACGAGATATTTGCTTGTTTCAGTCATACCACAGTCACACCGGCGCTGTTAACTCTCATCCTACTCTCCAACGGGGTGTAAGTTTCTACCTCCACACTCAGGGAATGACCGTCTTTACACGCTTCCACATACATGTGCTCCACCAGAGAAACACGCTAATGTCTTCCAGCGGTGACAGATTCAGAGCAGACCCACGGCGTGAGGGATTCCCTCGTCTGGCAGGAGCAACACTGCCTGGGAGACCGTCCTCAGGGAGACATAAACCACACTGAGCAGAACAAAGGTCACGTCTCAGAGACCAGGGTCTAACCCCTCCCACCCCCCAATTCTATTCAGCCATGGTCATCGTCTTGCTCACTCCGGCACCCTAGTTCCTAGCGAATTGATCTAAAGCCCTCCTGTAACTCAGAACTCCCGACGTCGGCGACGCCCTACACGAGTCGCCAGCGTGTCCCAGGCGGCCAAACGTGGGCCTTTAATGGGGGGTAATTTATAGATGCTGGCAGGAGCAAATTTGGACCTGTGGCCAGAGGTGTTGATTACCCTTTTTATCTGGTCGTTTGTTTGGGAGCGTGATCAAAGCCATCACCCGTTAGCGATCATGTGCTTGGCCTCCTCCTCCTCCCTCTCTTTTTTACCCCTTTGCTCAAACTTTGGCACGCCGCCACGCACCGGCCTACTTTTCTTTGTTTTATTACTTCAAAAGGTTGCGCGTCGCCCCATTCATCACAGAACACTGCTCCCGTCAAAGCTGTAACAGAGTCAAATTGTTCAGGCATTTGGGTTTCCAACAAAGCCCGGCGAGCATCTCCAAACCTGATGTAACTCGAGGAGAGGATAATTCAGGCGCTCATCTTTGATCTGTGATCCTCACATATCTGCAGCCATGCCTCGCTTTATTACACCACTGATATTTCATCTCGCCAAGCCCATTTGAACACATCGCCGCAAATTAGCATCGCAATGAGGAATATTCCCCCCTTAACGCCCTTGTCGTCTCTCTGTCTGTGAAGCGCGTTTGATGCTAACGTCTACGCTCCGCTTTGACAAGTTCAAGCACAAGGGATGGAAACCATGCGAGGACGGGTGGGGGAGTTCATCGCGATGCCAAACGACAGGCAGGTGTGATACTCTTAAAGCGAGATCCCCAACCTTTCGGTGACTCTTGTCCTCTGGATGAATCTGAGCTTATTTATCTTGCTAACTTTGTGCAAACGTTGGCTGTGAGGCAGAGGCGCTGCGCCGACTCCTCCGGAGGCGCCCGACCCCTATCTTGAATCCTAATCCGATGAGCTCACACTCAGCATGTTCCTCTCGTGAGTTCTGCATGACTTGCGCTGCCCCCAGAGATAAAGGACGGATGGGGTGCTGCTGTCCTCCCCAGAGAGGCGGGTGGAGTGAGGGAGGAGGAAGGAGGGGGGGTGTTACAAGAACGTGGGAGGGGACGGGTGGAGCGTTAGGGTATGGTTGTGGGGAAAGGGGCGGAGATCGGGACATACTGAGGCCTCTGTCCTTGTGTGTGTGGGGGGGTTGAGGTCTCATCTCCTACCACCTCTCCCGCCCCCGGACACTGACCTCTTTGTAGGATTCATATTAAAAACTCCAACCCTGTGAAGATGACCCCCCGAGACTAATCCCGTGACCTCCAGCGCATTAAAGTGACCGTTAGTGGACAGGGCAAGGACAGTCTGTCACTCCAGTCCACGGACGGTGGGGTTTGCATGCAGGACGGGGCGTGGATCCTGTTTGGGTAGGGGGTGCTGGAGGATGTCGAGTCAGAAGGTCCAGTCTGTCCACCATGTCTTGATGGACCCTAGAAAGGTCTCTTTAACAGAAAGACTTCTACAGCTTTTTGAGGAAAGTTGTGGAGTCCATCAAACAATTCCTAAGATGTTCTTGGGCAAAGCTGTGATCGCCATGAAGCCCCGCCCCTAGAATGCCGTCGTCTCATTATTAGTCCAATAGTTGTTCTCGAAAAAGTAGGTTCCACTGATGGTTTCTACAGAATCCAGACCAGGAATCCAGATCAGAACATTAAAGACCAGTCTCGGATTTGTCATCGTGGACTATTACTATTTAGACTACACCCTAAACAGATCATTAACTCTAGATTACGTTCTCTAAAGAAGTCTCACCGCGCCTGTCAGATCAGCCCTCGGGGAAACACGCTCCATGTGATGAGCTGCATTTATAGCTTGCTTACAAGCCTTTTTAAGCGTACTCAGACCCGAGGGAACGCTTTATAGCTTCCGAAGTTTGTAACCAGGGCCCCATTTGGTCGGTAATGTTCAATGACAGCTCAAAGCTCCGACTTGTTGTCTCTGGGACCTGTGGACATCTTCTGAAGACTACTTTATGTGGTGATAAAATAAGGGCCCAATAAAGCCTTCTCACCGGCGACGGAGCCTCCCAGCGCAGCAGTCCTTGTTAATCACAGCAAACAGTTGGAGATCCTTTCAAAGGGGATTATATCAGGGTCAGGAGCATTTGGACCTTAATTACCCTTGACATAATGTTTGACCATTCTGTTACCACCGAGGAGGGCAACACTTATTAAGGGGACATGGCTCTAGGGGTCACCAGGGTTACCCGGGTCAACAGTGCAAGCATGGCCCACCCTTACAAACCCTGCCCCCCCGGTCCATCCACATATTGTGGTCCAGCCACAGATTCCGTGACCGACCTCAACAAGAGGGAAGGAATCTGGCCAGTTTCGGGGGGATGGGGGGGCGCTGTTGATGTTGTCATCACGTTGAGGACCATCAGCTGGGACAGACCTGCATTATTGGGGGGCAGCTGCAGACGAGGGGTCAGAGGTCACCGGTTCTAATCTCTAGACAAGTAGAATACATTTGCACTTGAGAGCGAAGCATCCTGGTTTGGTTGGGGCGGGGCTTTTCTTTCATTTCAAGTACACAAAAGCAGGGAATCGGCTTCTGGCTTCACAATTTACCTCCAAGAGGTTAAACTTTCATTGGATTTTACAAAAACTACTCAAGCGGATCCTGAGAGGCTTCAAGAATCTCCTTTAAGTGCTCCATTACATAAATAAACACTGGTTCTGGTTGGGTTAAAGCTGCCCCACATGGACAGGATCGCCCTACCAGTTGGGCTTTGACGACAACAGCATCACCAGCTCCAATCACGATCTCCACCTCATGTACCTCCCGTCGCTAGCCGAGGACGCCGTGGTCGAGTATCTGGTAAATAAAAACCTTCTGGAATCTGCTAGAGGAGCCTGAATCCGTTCCTCGTGGCTCCTTTGTTAGCCATCCCGCAGGCGAAGGCGTCCTTGTTTGGTTTGCTGATCTATGTCTACACTGCCCCCGGAGGTTTCCTGCGGTACTGGTCCTGAAAACCTGCACCAATCCAGACGTACGGAATCAGCTATCAGCTAATCATGATGCAGCTAGCGCTAGCAGGACTCGCGGCATCTCAGGGCGTGGACATACATTGAGCACATGTGGGCCACCGCCGCCAAAAACGTGCAGCAGATGATGCGCAACAAGAGGGGACGCAGTGTGCAGTCACAACATCCAATCCAACTGTATACATCCTGTCAGGCGCCGTGTAAACACAACGCAGCGCCGCACACAAAGCCGCGCCGCACACGGCGGGGAGGGCTTCAGCTGAAAACATGGGACCGCCGGGGTCCCGGACTGGAGTGGACTCTTCCAGTCCATCAGTACAGATCCTCCTGATCGAGGATAAAAAAATAAATCACGTTCTTGTTTTAAACGTTGAAACACGACGTGGGAACTCTTCACACATCACTCCAGTAGAAAACACTTTTTTATTCAAACTCTATTTAACTCTAAACACGCCACACTGTTTGCAGTGTCTTCTGGGGGCCCCTGCTAGCATTTTCACACATGCTCCATAATTTACTCAGAGTAAACAGTCCTTTTGTTCCGAGTCATGCTTGACTGGGCGAGAACATTATCTCCATCAACACGTGCACACAACTCAAAATCCCCAGCGCCACTAAACGCAGCCCTCATGAAGACGTCATGCACTCATCCGTCAAACTAAAAGTGTATGACAACCGTGTTTCTGCAAATAAAAACAACCCGTGCTGCATGAATGGAGGAGCATAATTGGAGGAGTTACTGTAGCTGTAGGGGAGGATTGGGAGAGGATTATGGGAAGGTAAGGAGGGCCGGGAGGAGGAGAGGGCCGGGAGGGGGTAATCTGTAATTAGTTTGTAATTGCATCTTATATGGTTCAAATTGCTATTGTGCAACGATCCGTGACTGACAGAGGACATGCAGTGGCGTTGGGAGACATGGTTTTCACAGAAGCACTCAAGATTTAGCGCTGTTAGCATGACGTCATGTTAGCTAGTCTAAAAAAAAAAAAAAAAAAGAACACAACCCGTGTGAAGAAATAACTCCCTTTTTCTTTAATTAAGCCCCGTTCTGCATTCCAAACAGATGAGACCCGTAGACATGGCTGCCATCAGGGTTTTGTTTTAATGTGGCCCCACCCCCTTTATTGGGAATCGCTCCAAAATTTAATGGTTCCGCGTCTGGAACAGAGCCAAGTTCTCTGAGAAGATAATTTACATCGCTTCCTCGATGTAAAGTCTCGGATGCGTTTAAGTGGGTGGAGCCAACTGGAACCAAAAGCCGTCCTGTAGTTGCTGTAACGACAAATCTGTCCAATTTTGTTTGTGGGATCGGTTCAGGATTCTCCTTCCTTCTGATTGGTTGAAGGAACCGACGGACCAGTTCCACTAATCACATTCTTTTACGATCCATAATGAATGAGTCAGAACTTAATAATTTATTGTTCAGTGGAATTTCCACAGGAGTCTACGCCCGAACTCCACCGCAGATACAAACATGTTTACAGTCTGGTTCCGCTGGTCTTCAGCCCCCCCCCCCCCCCCCCCCCATGAAAACCTGGACCTGGTGCAGTTGGAACCCAACTTGTTGTGAAGCCAGGAGGTTTTAGGTTTATGGGTCAAATCTGATGCAAATAAAACAACAAAAATCTCTGAAAAACAGCGTTCGTGTTCTTGATTGGAGCCCCTGGTGGTCCTGTTCTTCTTAGAGACCCTTTAGCTGCTGAGCTGATCCAGATCCAGCTTCTGGTTCCTGAGGAATCTTATCCCGTTCCTCCAGTTCTGGAATATCCCTAGATATTCCTCCTTCAGGTCAACCAGAACTTTTCCATGGGTTCCATTCCTCAAGAATGATCCAGGACTACTTCTAGAACTGGGTCTCTGGAAAGTCCAGGGACATTCAAGCTTCATCTTCCTCACACTTGTCTTCTAGGATTTCCTGAACCTTGATGGACCAGGAATAAAGCAGCACCAGCTTCCTGAACCTTCTGGTCCTGATCTGGAGGGCTCTGTTCTAGTCCAGTTTGTTTAGATCACACATATTTTGGGTAAATCTCCAATCAAACCATGGCAGGAGAAATCACAACTTCATTGATTATGATTCTCGTGGTTCAGTTGGTGCTCAGAACTCTGAGCTCATCCGTCAGAGTCCAGGTCCGACTGTCTGGAGCCTCTTTTGGAATGAACCCGTTCAAATGGGCAGCGCCGACGATTCCACAGACGTCGCATTCAGGTTTAAGACGCTGGAAATCCTTCTCAGACATTTGTCAGTGAATCAAAATGAATAAAGGTTTGTACGAACCGACTTGTAACATTTAATGGCGGTGCCACGGGGGACGTGGGCAACATACGAGGCATTCATGGAGCCTCAGAAAAACACGTTTCCCCCTATTTAAGATGACAAAAGTGCCCCATGCATACAGTGAGGTGTTGTTGTCGAAGCTTTACGGCCTCGCTCCGGGTTAACGCGAGACTCGCCGGCGAGGGCGAGTGATGACATAATGAACAGATACCGCTTTTAAAACTACGCTTTTTTTCCACTTTCTGAAGACTAGAGCTTTGACTGCTGTCCTCGTAAATCCATCGCCGGTTCTGTTATGCGATCCTAAAGCTGTAAGGGTTTGTTTTCCACGCCGCTTTATCGCCGCTGATGATTCCAGCAAATTAAGGATTTTATAGCAACAGTGGGAAATAAGTGAGCTCCTGTTTCCTCATCAGTCCACAGTGGAACCAGCCACAAATGTTAATTGGCGTATTCATGAATTCCTGCTGCGTCCAGGGTAGAGCAGTTGACAAAATCAAGTTTGTTCATCTAGTTTTCCGAGAATAAAAAGAAGCCATTTGCTGCCTGCGGCGACTGAATAGAGGATTAGCGATAAAACCCAACACTCGATTGGAGGAGGAAACCTAAGGTGGATAAACTGGACAAAGGCCCGAGCATAATGCGACAGATAACGCATTATCACACTATTGTTCCGACCCGATCCGGCACACAATACCTGACATACTTTATCCTGCTCATTATTAAATGAGTCTCAGAGGTGAACCAACAATGAACAGCCAATGAACACGTGTCCAAACCAACACAAGACAAGATGGTTCCCATACGCTGTTGGGTAGCCTGCAACCATTGAGATGCTAACATCAGTGTGTTTATCAAAGCAGTGTTTTAACTCGGATGGGCTTTAGCGACACTGCTAGCATTGCTAATGGATTTGATTGACTCCAATGTGCTGCCGATTAAACTGCTGACAACAACTCAGGGCTGTTATGTCATATTTAACCTGATTATTTCTATTGATAAATAACTTCATTTAATCAGATCCATTAACGACGGTCGATTTTCTCTCATCGTTTCAAACCGCTGGACTGATTTCAGCGTGGAGGGGCGGGGCATCCTCAGATGGGCGTCAGTGACATGTTGGTTCAGTACTAAAGTGCCGTCACGTTCCGAGCATCCCGTCCTGAGAAAAACCGATGCCACAATCCGACGTTTCCCGCCTGAGTGAGGCGTGAGGCGGAGCCTGACTCCGCCCAAACACGTATAACCATCTTACACTTAACACACATAAATATTAATGCAGGAACATGTGTCGAACAATCATGATTAATGGGCCATTCCCTGAGTAGCAGCACGCATACCTCCACCAATCACTGTCTCATGCCTCCTTTGCTGGCCCCGCCCACACGCCCTCCAGGGATTCCTGTGTTTTTTCTGCTGATTAGGAATAAACACCGTCTCTTGGAATGTTTGGAAAGATGACAAAATCATGAAGCGGCATCAGGAATGACTGAAATCATTCCACCCGAACGCGACGGAAGCTCAGGAAGCAGGGAAAAAGAATTCCTCAAACTTCTTTCCTGGAAGTCGGCGCAGGAAAATTTGCATTTCCCTGTGAAAATGGAAAAAAAAAAACATGAGAAAAAAAAAAACATAAGAGAAATGATGGATCCTGTCCGACAGATACCGAGTGCACCGCAGGAACCCATCACGCTGGGTCCGGTGACGTTTGAGTGACACAATCATGAGCAAGTGACAGAAGATTAATTAAAAATATGTTTAAAAAAATTAAAACATTATAGGGAATTAAATCACCCCCTGCCCCCCGCCCCCCATCCTGCCAACAAGTACTTGACACTTCCTGAAAAATGAAGTGCTTTTTCTATACAAACAAGGCAGCCTTTTGCTACCTGCGAGCCCACCTGACAGCCCCCTACATGTCAGGTGAGCGCCGGGAGAAAAGGCGAGGGAGGATTAATAATCGGAAAAAGGACAGGGAAAGCAGCGAGATGCAGAGAAAGCCCTTGTTTCCCCCCCCCCTCTATAGTTTTCATAAAAGCATGCTCTCTGATTGCCAGTGTCAAAGTGACAAGGTCTTTTATGAGCACTTGGCGGGTCCCCGCCCTGGTTTGTGTAGCCCAGCAGTGATAGCAGTGCCCATTGTTGGGAGGCTGGGCCCGGCCCGGCGTGCCCGCCCTGTGCAGTGTGTGGGGCTGAATAGGCAGCTAAGGTGTCCCTGCCCTCCAGTGCCCCTCAGTGTGGGAACGCCGGCTCAGAAACCACCTGCAGTGCCGACACAGGATCGCGTGCTAGCATGGCGGGGTGACGCTCCGCGTCGAGGGCGTGGTCGCGCTCCCATGATGTTCGCATCTACTTGTCAGAGATCAAACGGATGGGATTGGTGGTGCTAGCGTGGTGCACACTCGCGCCCGTGTGCGTGGAATGAATGGCGCCGGTGCAGTAAGGCGACACCGCCGGCAGCGCAGTATGCATCGGACATACGTGCACTTACACAAGAATATCGGTGAACACGCAACAACAAATTACAGCCCATAATGTAGCTGTCAGGAGCGCTTTGCGAAACCGAACACGCACAGATCAGATAAGGAGTTGCCTTTTGAAAAGCTGCTGCAACAATATAAACTATAATCCCCCCAACAATAGCTTAGCACGTATGCTATCTCCACCAATCGCTGCATGTCACTGGCGTGTAAATCCGTGACCAGGCATCATCACTCTTTAATTCTGACTCGCTCGCATCCATCAGTGTCTCATTTATTAGCCGGCGTGTCCCCTGTGATGTGAATGTGTTGCAGCCACGTCATTCCTAGCATTCTACCCCCCCCCCCCCCCCCGATGCACAAATAGGACCCCACAGAATGGGACCAGGACTGACACAAGACAACATTCCTGAGGCAAGTTTTAACACAAAAAATACCGCCTGGGATCAGGAGCGCAGGAGACGAAGGGTGGAAGCGTTTAATGTTAGCGTCGGCCGTAGATAGAAGCGTTTTTGTTGTATTGTTGTCACCATGACAACAACAACAACAAAAATTCAGATCGTTACAGCTTCAAATAAATCATCTAATTCACTAACAAAATGATTTGATTCCCACAAGGCTAATTGGATGTGTTATGCATGCTAAAGGTATTAGCCAGCTGGTCACAAGAATAGCGGAGTGGCACATGGGGGAGGTTAGCATGCAGATGCAGTCAACTAGGATGTTTTTCTAAACATAATCGGGTAGAGGAACCGATCATATTAGGTCATCATGCTAACTGACCTACGTTATCATGATGACCTCCCCTGCCGTCTGAACGCCTTCTGCAGAAACCACCCAAAAGCAAGATTCTCATTTGCAAGAATACAACCCTGTTAGCAGTGATCATTGCTAAAGTTAATGCTAGCTATTTTCCTACTGGTAATCAGGAATGTTGGAACTGGTTCACGATTCAATGGGCGTCGACTTCGGCGAGGCATTCCAATGGGTTCCTGCAGCTCATGTTATGCTAGCACAGACCACAGTTAGCGGTAAAAAGCAAATTTGGTAAACTAACATCTAAAGCTACGTCTACGGATTGGTGCGCCTAAGGGGAAACTTTTCTTGCATGCTAAACGTGGCTCCGCCCCTTCTCTCCAAACCTCAAGTTCAGCAGAACCCGACTTGTTAAATCTGAACCTGAAGTCTGGATCATGAGCAGGATTACCCAACGATGACGGGCTGGAGTTCCATCATGGGACCGTTTAACCACCCCCACCCACCCCCAAACGACATTATTCCCCCTCACAAATGAAATTGCCCCCCCCCCCCAAATGACATTACCCCGACAACAACCACAGCATTGGTAAACATATTAGTTGATTGGCCAATTAAGTCAAATAATATGGGCTTTCTGCCGCTGTCTTTGCCCCTGTGGGGGCCCCTCCTGCAGCACATGACAAGCAGCTTGAACTAACTTGTTTTCTAGGAGGGGGGGTTCACCACAGTGTGGCTGTTGTTCCAGCGTCCAAGGATTACAATTAAGCAGCCACTCCTGTTGGGGCTTAATGACCGTACGCTGCAAAAAGCCAGCAGCGGGGGCACTTCCTGAACAGCGCCGGGTCTGCTCTAATTGGTTCTGGCACAGCGATCCCGACTGCTTATCTCATAGCCAACTGAGAAAAATCAGCGCCGACGCGTGAATCAAAACATGTTGATTGCAGGAAACTGAGTTTGGGCAGCGTGAACGGAGCTTTGCATGTTCAGTCACACCTCCTTAGGATTCTATTGTGGAGTTGTTCCTGCAGGATGCTAGATTAGAACCGCAGAAGTGAAATCCTGGGTTCTTTGTCAAAGAACCAGGACAGAAATGACAACACATGTCCAAGCTGGGAGTCAAAATGAGGCTGGGGGGGTGAGTTGGATGGGAGGTCGGGTCTAGGGGGGGGATTTGGGTAAACCATCTGTTGACCAAAGCTTTTGGGGAAAAAGCACTAATATGGATTTAGGATATTATTCTCTCTGCAGGTGGGATGGTCAAAACCCCTGTGGATTTCTCTGCGAGGGAGGGGGGGCATTCTCGGGAATAAAAAAGAGATTTCAAAGGAGGGACAGGACAATATGGACCCAACAAAAATACTGAACTTTTTCCTCATGGTCTGACTTCAATAGTTACAGATGGATATGAGAGTTTAAGAACATGAGAAGATCAGTGCAGGTTCTCATCGCTAACACCTTCATATTCAAGCTAGCATCTCCATCCTGAGGGGCCCTGGTTCTGAACTCACGTTGGTTCCACTTCCTGTTGTGTCCTGGGACCACAAACAGGAACTCTTCCTGGTTTAGCCGCCGGTGGTGTCTTTAGTGGGCTTAGCGGTGATTTGCCCTCTTTTGCTTACTTGTTTGTTTACCAGGATTGTACGACAGAGCTCTAAGCTGCCAGGTGCTTTCACTGCATCACTGGGGGGGAAGGTGCACAGCTGCTGGCGTCGCCATGGAAGCCACTCCACCGCTGGACGCTCCACGGCCGCAAATGGGCAGGATGGATGGCTTGCGACAAGTTTTTAATGAAACTGTAATTTGCTTAAAGTGGCAGACGAGAGGAAACAGACTTCCTGTGACTCAGAACATCAGTTCAATGTGGTGTCTGCAGCGCAAATGCCAAAAATACCCACAAACCACTGCGGGTACCAAAACGGCCTGGGGTCCGGGGTCCAAATCTGAGCTTTCAGAACTATAAATGTTAGTAGTAGAAGTTGAGATGTTTCACAAGTTGAGTAAAAGTTGAGTAAAAGTTTGTTTTGCTGGTTTCACTATGCTAAGTGTCTGTTTGTGTGCATCCTCTAGGGACAATGAATCTCTGCGTTAAAGCCCACAACAATCTATCCTAAACCATTTTCTTGTAAAATCCACCAATCAAGCTCATTGTGGACGCAGAGGAAGCATCGGCGTTCATTTGGGTTCATCTTCTGGGAACGACGAATGTCTGCTGCCAAGCCGTATGTGAAAACCTGGTTGTGTTTTCTATCATCCATCCTCTGGGGACAACAAAGAGCTGCAACGATTGTGGGATTTTACAGTCGACCTCAAAGGGAATGAGATTGGGTGTTAATCCAGCATCTGAGAACCACGAACGTCTGCAGGATTTATGCTCCTAATCCATCTAAGAAATGTAAAATATATAAATTAAAATTCTCAAACTGTGTCCCGCTGAGGGTCCCATCCCGAATCTGAGAAAGCACTTAGGCAGATTAATCGCTGAGCGATTAAACGTCGTCACGATCAGGTTATTTGTGGGGGGTCTCTGGAATTAATTCATGGACAATAAAGATGGCTTTAAGCCCAATTAGTGGATGCTGACCCTGTGAGATACTGAATCTGGGGGGGTGATAGCATGAGTAAAGGATATGGGAATCCGGCCACTTAGAGGTGGGTGGGTGTGTGGGGGGGGGGCTCTGCGGTTTGTATTTGATTAGTTTTGCGGATGTCCTTCCTGGTGATATCCTGTAAACGCCACGACTCCAGTCGGGGAAAGAAATGAAAAGTTTCCCGACAGCAGCAGTAATCAGATCCTGCTTCGGTTTCACACTTTAGATCCTCAGCAGATAAAATAAATTTAAATGGGATTCCGGCCACGTTCACCTTAACGACGGGGGGGGTGGGGGAACGTCGAGGCAGATCGAGAGCTTCTCGGCGTTCCGATACGCGACGTCCCGCCAGGCGTGCGGCTCCCAATGAAACAAGACGAGGAAACACATTCTCTGGACGTGTAATTCGGAATAATGGGCTGGCTTCCTCCAGGAACGGCTCCATTTGATTACTTAATTGTTTGCAGACGTTTGGTGGAACTAACTGGAATCTGCTTGGATTGTTCTCCCGGGGATTAATGAGGAGCACGTTGGGAGGAAATCCAAGACGGCTTTTACAGCCTGGACAGAGGAGCAGCTTGTTATTGCAGCGGAAAAAATTAATGTGTGTAATTAATTTTGTCAGGGTGGAGACCACAAGCGCCGCGTCGGGGGATAATTGTTAGAATTTTCCACACTTAATAACCAGGAGATCTATTTCCGATGTTCCGTTAAAATCCAAGGATAATGAGAGGACACAAAGGAGGACTTCCTGTTTCAGTGGGTTTTAACACATGTTTAACTTGTGGTTGGTTTGTTGGTTGGTTGGTTGGTTGGTTGGCAGAGGTTCCATTAAACGACGACACAGACATCCATAAATCTTGGGAAAAAAGTCGGGAAATTCCTGGTGAACATCCAGGAATTCGTTTGGTGCTCGACGGGTACTCGCTTTAAAATTTATGGCTAAGGTATTTTTCAACCTTCTCCATAATTACAATGCATTGTGGGACGGCGGGGGGAGGGGAGGTAAGAATCCATTCCATTTTTTTTTTAATGTACCTGAAATATTTTCCAAGAAAACGAGGATTTGGCGCCCGGATTGGGAACCAATCAGGAATCCTTTAGCTTCAGAAACACACAGGAACGGCTCCACGGATTGGTGGAAACCTGCTGGTTGGTCTCTAACCCCTGGGGGGGTGACATCATTGCGTGGATGCTGCACCTGTGATGAGGCCACCGAGGGAACACCTGGACCTCCTGTGATGACATCATCAGACCGCGTCAGGCCGACCCGGCGCTACGCGTTAGCCGCTCGTGGACCTAATTATTATTTATGTCTTGTCACGGGGTCAGGTGGACTGGCTGGGGGGGGACGTGTTCGCACACGTTGGCCATCCTGGGGAGTTTGGGTTCCGCCCATGCTGCTGTTGCCCCGCCTGGAGCTCCCGGGGGCAATAAACAGCTGAATGTACAGTCAGGAATGGGAGGACAGCGAATCATGGCGACGGCGGCTTGTTAGTCACCTGATCGCCACGAGAAGATCCACCCCCCCAGGCCCGACTTTTTGCCTGTGAAAACATTACAAAACCTGCCTGACGACAGACGACCACAGATCCAAATAGAACACTCTTCCACCCGGCAACATGGAACACCGGGATCCTGTCGTGTGTGTTACATAACACACACACACACACACACACGGCTGGCCTGGAGCAGACCAGAATAGTACGGCCTCAGGCAGCACATACACAACACGTTGGGTTCGTGACTCATCACATGCCGCCACACAACACAACAATGAACCCGTGATGCGCTGAGCAGCGCCGGCGAGGCCGCGGCATCGCCTCCTGGGAACGGGATAAGATTCCCATTCCCGGAATCGGTTCGACGGTCAGCGTTCGAACTGTAGACTCCGGGTATGGAAAACCTACGGGATGGATCCCCGTTGACCAGGGGGGGCAAACTCCTTTTCACATTCACATTCAGCATAACGAGTGTCCTCAAAGGGCCAGATGTAACTAATAAATGTAACTAAATGTAACTCAATGTAATGTAAAATAAATGTAACTACTCGTTAATGTATAATAACTCTGAATTTATAACTTATTCAAGTTACAAACATTACAGTTTGTAACTTGAATAAGTACAAACTAATATTTTTGCTTGTTTCTCTGTTCTAACATAAATCCTTTTTATTTATCAGGTTATTAAACCCAAAGAACTCCATCAATCAAGGATCAAACTATGCCAAAAGCACACTTTATTTTTAGACACTGTCCGTTTATGTTCTCGCGGGCCTCATAAAATGATGTGGAGGGCCACATTTGGCCCCCAGTCCTTGAGTTTGACACATGTGCCGTACATGTTGGGAACGGGCCGGGAACAAGCGTGCTATCTTAGCTTCACGGCGCTGCGGTGCGTCCGACGGGAGATCCCGTGGTTACAGCTGTTGCCTCAGAGGAGGATGGTTGTGGGTTCGAATCCCACATGTCCCGGCTGGCGTTCTCATGCCAGCCTGTCTGGGGCGTGGTCCAGCATCTGATCTGGTTTCAGCCGGTTCACATCAGAACGGTCCGGTCCCACCGAGCTCCACCAGGAGAACCTGGAGCGTTTTGTGTAGCCTGAGCTCTGCCGGCTGCGCCGATGCCCCGTGCCACTGCCCCACGCCGCTGCCCCACGCCACTGCCCCGCGCCTACGGAATGAGATTTACGGCAGCGCGATTAATTTCCTCGGGGCAGATTTTCTGTGCTCTTTGAAGTGGGAAACAATCTTATTGCTGTGTGTTCTTAACGCCGTTGCTTCTCGCCGCCGACGCCACATGAAGGCGTTTGAGTCAACAGTGGCGGGGGAGGGGTTTACGGCCGAGTAAAACCACTCGGGCCTTCAAGTTTCTTTACAGCAGAGGAGGGTGATCCTGAGACCCCAGTGTATCAAAGCTGCTGAGCTCTGCACAACCACCCCCCCCCCAAAACCCCTCCTCCACCCCCTCTGCAGAGCTGCTTACAATAGACGCACATTCACCCCATCTTCTTTAAAAAACAATAAAATCTTTTACGTTTCCTCAGTAAAGATTTGCTGGGCGACGGCGTCCCCCCCCCCCCTTCCTGGTCCTCATCCCGCTCCCCGCTCTCCTTGTTTTAACTCCTGCTAGCCTTGAGCAGATAACGTTAGCTTTACAGCCGCCGCCTTCAGCCTCTGTTTGTTTTCCCAGCTCACCTTTTGGCTCCAGACGGATTTCGTTCTAAAGTCTGAGAGACAAACTGGCCGCCCCCCCTCGCCTGTAGGGGCTGCGAGGAGCACACGCCAGAGGAGTGAGCTCCCATGATTCCTTGCTCCCCTTCCAAACCATCCAGATGCTTTTAGGATCGTCAGGAATCATGAATCATGATTAAATCACAACGCTCACCATCAGTATCTCATATTAAATCCATTTAATGACTCCCTACCTGCAGGGGGCGACGTCACACATCTGCAGCCACGCTCATGTAGCTTCATTCTGATTGGTCGATTAATGTCTGTTGTGATTTTTCTACCTCAAAATGTGGAAAAAGGAATTCAGTCTAATCGTTTTCATTTTTATATTTAAGTCAACTTTATCGACATCACAAAAAAGTACGGTTACTAAGGCAACCAAATGCAGTTCATCAAGTTATTATTATTTAAATTGTCCGTTTTGAAAACGGCGCAGCACAAAATAACATAACTGGAATGGGCCGATCCAGAACAACATCCGAACCACGATTGAGCTCTGACTATGAAAGGTTACACCGCCCCCTAGTGGCCTGGCATACAACAACGCCAAATCTGCAGAGTCCTGGAGTGGGAGTTGAAATGCATGATGGGAATTTTGGGTTCCTGGTTCCAAATCCTGCTGCAGCTTCAGCACCAGTTCTGATTTTACCTACACAGGGGGGAGGGTTGTGGGTTTAAATCCTGTAGACAATGTGTTCCAGCGTATTTCACCACCATCAGCTAAATTACTCCGTTCTGGTTTTTATGACCGCCGTGTTTTTCCCCTCATCCGTTGTGATTGGGCACGAACATTAAACGTACAATTAGCGCCGGGATTAGCATACAAGTGTGAACTGTGTGGCGCTGAGCTGCGTGGTTGTTACCCTCCAACCTGCCGCCGAACATTCCCCACATGAATGCATACCTACCATTAGCCTAGCCGCCAGGATAATACAACTTCCTCTCTGCGTGTTGGAACCTGACGGCCAATTGGAGCCGTAAAAGTCCAGAAGGTTCCCAACTTCACTTCACACCCGGCAGATTGTTGTTAGCGTTAATGAGGTGTGATGGAGGGCTGCCTGCTTGTCAAGGTCAAGGCTAGCGTAGCTCCCAGCCCTGCGCGGCAGGTCTCAGGCCTGTTTGACAAAACAAGTCGGAGGCTAAACTCCTTGTTTTGGTCTGGTGGGGGGTGGGGTGGGGGCAGAACGAAGGTGAGCTTTTTCCCACATGAACTTAACGCGGCGTAATTTCATTCAGACAGAACTAGACGACGTCAGAGCGTCACGTGACTCCTGACATGTGATGAACAAATGGACGGAGGCGACGACGCAAAGCGATCCCAGCTCTTCGTTTGCGCTTGTTGTCGCGTTTCAGACCACATGTGATCGCGGCCGGCGCTGACGGGATAATCCGCATCGTAAATTCATCGTTAAGCAGTAATTATCTGCAATAAAAGATGAAACGGGCGCAAGTTTTTAAACATGTGAGGGTTTATTTATGTGTTTGTGTATATATGATCGGATTTAACGAGTGTGTGCTACGTGTTAGATGTTCAAATTAACTTCCATGCTGCGTGGTAAATGTTCTACATGATTAGCTAATAGCATGAATCGTTTATCAGATTTCTCAGAATAACTTTATTGTCTTTTATGCCTCATTAAAGGGATTTTTATGCTTTATTTTAGCCTTTTTGCTGAACTTGACATCAGGATTCATCATAATTATGTATGTCTTTTTCACCAATTAAATAAATAAGATTAAGGAATAAAACGTTACAATGCAGACAGTCTGTAAAATATATTGAAAAAAAAATCTTCAAAGTTCAATCTCTGGTAACAATCGTTTCCAGTCTTGAGATCATAGATCTTCACTGGATTGTGGGATTCTGCTTGTTTCTAACTAGAAGAAGAAGAATTACTCAAAAACTACAAAAAACAATCCCTAAGAAATGTCATTAGGGGGCGGAGCCTAGATGAAGCGAGCTAAACAGATATGTTCAGACTGGCAGAAGAATGTGGTCGACCTGTGGGCCACTCAATTTGTTTTTCCACAAAGTGTTTGTCATACAAGTTTTACAGAAAAACCTTTATACAAAAAAGTTTTAACAACAAAACTTTTGTAAAAATTTTGTGCAAATACTTTTGCATTAAATCTTCCAACAGATATTATTTTGTGTAAAGGCTTTTAAATATTAGTTTAATATTAAACAAAAACTTTTATATTAATTTTTTTGTGCAAAAGGTTTTGCATATTTTTATTTACACAAAAGCGTTTGCATTAAATTTTTACATAAAAACATCTGCATAAACCTTTTTGCAAAAACTTTTGAACTAACTTTTAGGCACAAAAAATTAATTTGCATAAAATTTTTACATGACAAAACATTTGCATGAAATTTTTGTGCAAAAACTTTTGTATTAATTTTGCGCAAAACCTTTGGATTAAAATTTCTATAACAAGTTTTGCATTAAATATTTTAACAAAAACTTTTCGACTGATTTTTTTGCAAAAACATTTGCATTAATTTTTTACACAAACAAGTTTGCATGGAACTGGGTTAAGGTAAAACTCCAATAATTTTCTATCCCTTTTTTTAGGATTGATTAATTTTTTTTTTGTATTTAGTGACCTTAACCTCAAATTATGTTCAGATTACTGAACTGACTTCCATGAACTTTTTTTGGGGGGGTGTGGTGGTGGTGGGGGTTGAACAGATATGTCAGCTTGGCCTGGAGGCATGTTCTTCCAGAATGATGTAATTGGTTAATTGCACTTTTAAAACGGAGTGTGAAGGTGTGTCAACATATCTGAGGAAGCAATAATGTAAGACAATTTGACAAGCTGTTAAGACATCACTGTAACAGTTTGAATATCAACAGAAAAGATGAGTGTGTGTGTGTGTGTGTGGGGGGGGGGGGGGGGGCTGAAGCGTGTAGGGGAGGCATTCAACTGCTGTTTACACAAATCCACACACACATCGGTTCGTCACGCAACGACACACACATTAGATCCACCCATACACCAGCTGTCTACACAGGCACTACACAGACCTGCATAGGAGGTTATAACACTCCAGCTCACACAGTCCCACCACAGCCGGGTTAAAAAATAATAGGAGGACCTGGGGGGGAAGGGGGGCAGGGGGGTCTTATCTTCAGTCATTTTGAACTCTGAGCTGATCCTGACAAGGCCAGGTCACATATTTAACCTTTGACCCCTGTACCAGAGGCCTGCCAGGAGGAGCGACAGTAGGCTCCGGAGGGGAGGAGCGAGGGACACACACTCCGAGGGGGGGGTGGGTTCGTGTGGGTGTTTATGTCAGAGTCAGTCCAGTGTAAGCAGCTGGGTGTAAGCAGCTGCTGTCGGTCACCGGCGGCCGCTGACGTGTTACCGTTCTACCTATATGCTCTCATGTTTCCATGGCAACAACATCCAGCTATACCTGATGCTAACGCGGCGTGCTAACAAACAAAATGTAGTGCAAAAAAACTCCTGTTTATGATCGACATGCCCCCCCCCCCAAACACGGGGGAGTGGGATGAAGACAAGCGACAAGCCGCCGCTAGCCGTGAGAAGAGGCGCGGAGGGTGTGTGTGTTCACACACTCGTCCCGTCCCCACGGCTCCAGGCGATAAACCTGATGACATCATCAGCACCACTTTCCCACCCTTGGTAAATCTCCGCCAGAGCCTCTGGAAACAGTTTGCATCTGTCGTCTCAGACTAAACACTGGATGTGTCGTCTGAGTAGAAGACTACAAGTAGAGCCCAACCGCTCGGCATTGTGGTCCGTCGACTTTTCGTTTTTTTATCTGGTCTTAATCCCAGGGATGGAAGCAGCTCTAATCCGACAAACAACCATTATCTACACGACGACATGAGGATCTCATCGCCATTCATGAAAGATCTCATGAGAAAAAAAAACCTTGGTTATGATAAAGCAGCTCCTCCTGGGATTATGATTATGAGATTAACATCAGAAAGGTTCACACATGAGAACAGATTTCACTTGAGAACAAACAAGTTGAGATTTCACACGATGAGAAAATCATCTCAGTTTCGACATGAGAGAGAAAAGCTCTCGTAATCATCAGGATGGTGTAATTATGAGAAAAGAATCTCATAATTTTGACGAAAAAAAAATCTTGTGTGAGAAAAAACAACAACAAAATGATGACGGATGAGAATCGATCTGGATGAGAATCAAACTTCTTCAGGTTCTAGCTCCAGCTTGAGCTCCTTTCTCATCATCATGAGGTTTTTTCTTCATCCTCCATTGAGTCGGATCGTTTCCTTCCCTAAAACCACCAGAACAGATGTGCTCAAACCCGTTAACCCATCGCTGCCCACATGTCCTTTATCTGGAACACGGGTTCACATCTCCTCTCATCTTCTCAGATCTCATCCCGGCTGCGCTTCGAGGGGAATGTTCTGTGTTTCCTGTGACTGATGGGTTCTGAGCAATGGAAGGTAAATGGAAACACATTCTCCGGCGGCGCGGTTCTGACATCTCCAGAGGAGATGCGCGGTGGACGTTCTGGTTCCGTGTGGAGGAACTCGACCCAACAACCCTCATTGTTTGCATTTCTGACGGGCTGCTTGACAGATACAATCCCTCCGGTATGCTGCGTGTTCTGAGCCCTTCATTTACCGTAGTCCTATAACCAGGCTGTAAATATTTAATAGAAGTGGACGTGAGTGGCTGGACAGTAACAGATTACATGGATTTAGGATTATGTAATCTCATTACGTTGAAAAATGTGTAGATGTGTAATAGTGGAGGATGTTATTGGATATAAAGTCATTCCTGACGGGAATCCAGGGGCATTCCTGGGAAAGATTGGACAGAATGGGTGTTGGGTGAACTCCCTGATCACTCTGATCAATCCCTGATCACTCTCTAATTGGTCCCTGGCTGCTCATCAGGCGGTGTTGCGTTCAGGATCTGCAGGAAACTCAGGTCCATCAATCAAGCGGCCCTTAGAGAGTGAAACCAGAGCAGTATGGTAATGCTTAAGGGAGTCAAAGACACCCATTCACGAGCCACACACTCCTAGTGTGTGTGTGTGTGTGTGTGGGGGGGGGGGGGGTTAAACCATACAAAGAGATCCATACAAGAATCACACCTCTGTTGTGGGCTGAAAGGTCCCATTGATCTGTTGTCTTCATTGATCGTGTTGAACTCTGACCTGATCAACGGGCGGACGTAAACAAACGTTTACATGTTTACATGTTAACACAGATCATCAGCTGGTAAACATGACAATCAGACAATCAGACAATCAGATTGTCAATACAGTTGATTACCTAGCATGTAGCAGCACATAGCATAGAGCAACACCTATCATGTAGCAGCACCTAGCATAGAGCAACATCTAGCATTTAGCAACACCTAGCATGTAGCAGCACCTAGCATGTAGCAGCACCTAGCATGTAGCAGCACCTAGCATGTAGCAGCACCTAGCATGTGCTCCTTTCTTGCACCACGTGTCACAAGTTTATGATGAGGGTTAAAGTTCATGTACTGACTTGTCGTCACGATGTTGCCCCGCCTCTTCCATCGTCCACATCTGATTGTGTGGTCATTGGCTCCGCCTCCTCGTAGCTACTGAAGCCTTAATAAAGCTATGTTCTGCTAACACATGCTAGCACGTAGCGGTTCTACGCAGTGCGCCTCAGAGTTAGGGGTCAGCTAGCTTCAACCCCTTCGAAGCTGTGAGGCAGAGGCGGAGCCATGTGGCGGCGGCGAATGCGGCGGCGCCACACGGCTCCATCAGATCAGACGTGTTTCAGCCGCTCTGGAGGAAACGCGCCTCACGACTGCTTCAGACGCTAAAGATGCGAACGAGGCCTGAAAGGCTTCATTGTGGAGACGTTCCACAACCCGTGACCAAACGCTGCCTCACGTGTGATCCTCAGGACACACCCACCGGAATCCCTTCAGCACCGTGGACACAAAACACGTCCTGTGAGGAAAAAGGTCAGCAGGAACGGCGTTCCATCGCGTGACCGCGTCCAAACGCCGTTTGTTCTCCCCACACACGATTCGACCGGTCGCTAACGACGTTAGTGGGTGTAGCCCGACCGCGCCGGTCGGTGAACGCTCGGCGCCGTCTGACGGTCTGATGGCGACTCCTGTCCACCTGGATTCAAACGCTTCCTCCTCTCATCTGAGCAGCAGATCTGAGGGAATCTGATTGGACGACCGCCAGCAGATGTTTCTGCTCAGCTTCCTCCCATACGGCTTCCATTTCCTGTCGTCTGCCTGCGCGGGTCGTGTGGATGTCGGGTCCATCTGGGTGGAGGTGATGCTGGACGGGTGGAGCCGAAGGCTTCAAGAAGTTCAACCTGTAGGTCCTGATTTTTTTCCAAATGCTTTTTCTGATTAATCCAAAAAACTTTCAAATAAATTTCCACAACTCTACGGTGGACAAAGCGGTAGAAAATGAATGAATAACATAATCTAGTTAATTCCATATTGGAGGCACTCATGAATATTTAAGGTGTTGGAACTGGATCCATCCTGTAACCCTATAGAACAGATGTGTCAAACTCAAGGCCCTCCATATCATTTCATGCAGCTCGCGAGAGCATAAAAGGTCAGAGTGTCTAAAAATAAATAGGTCAAAAGTGTGCTTTAAGCAGAAACTACATTTCCCACAATGCAGTAATTCAGCCTATTTTAACTTTGAAAAAAACGCTGTGAACAAAATTAATGTCCTAACTTGTGTTTGATGTTATTTTTCTTTATTCATTGATAGTTTGATCCTTGATTGATGGAGTTCTGTGGGTTTAATAATCTGACAAATTAAAAAGATTTATGTCACAACAGAGAAACAAACAAACATGTTTTTTCTGTGTAACTGTAATGTTTGTAACTTGAATAAGTAATGAATTCAGTTATTTAACATTAAGGAGTAGTTACATTTATGTTACATTACATTTATGTTACATTACATTTATGTTACATTACATTTATGTTACATTACATTTATGTTACATTTAGTTACATTTATCAGTTACATTTGGCCCTTTGAGGACAGCCGTTATGCTGATGTGGCCCTCAGTGTAAATGAGTTTGAGCCCCTGTTACATAGCATTATGTAGTTAAGAGAGAGAGAACAATGATGATGAGGTGAGTCAGGACGATGAAGATCAGCCTCGAATGGGGGGGTGGTGGTGAAGGAGAAGAAGTTCTGCTTTGGGAGACACGGATCTGAAACGAAATGTAAACGGATTGGATCCCAAACGGACCGACGGGTCGTGACCCGCCGGCGTCCAGCGTGAGGAAGAGCGTGACTAAAGTCTTCATCTTTGCCACCGTGGTGGGAGAGGAGGAGGAGGAGTCGGCCTCCTGGGCCCCCCTGGCTGCAGGCGTGTCTCCGGTGGGGGGGCTTGAGCCACCCTGATAATCAGCTTTATTAGCGCTGCCGCTAAAACCAATTTAGCAGCAGACTAGAGGATCAGACGGGCCAGCTGTCCCCCCCGGGGCCCCGACCCCCGGACCTGGGCCCCGTCCCACGCCAAAACCCACAACAACAACCCGCCCACTGTGGGCCGGGTCCAGCGCCTGAGCAAGGGTATCAGCACCACCCATGCTGGGGGGGGGGCGCCGTCCCGCCGCTAAGGAAGCTAATCAGCTTCAGCTTTTAGATGTTTCATCTTCGTTTTTCTCCAAAAACAAGCAACCAGCGTCTCCCTGATGACCCCTGACCCTGGATGCGGGGCTCCAGCGGCGTTTCCTGTCCTGCTTCCCCGCCTCTAATCGCACGGCGGCGAAAGGAGGCTAACTCCTTATTAGACAGGGCTAGCGTGCGGTGCGAGGATCCGAGCACGCCTTCAAGCTTACATCACGTTTGTCTGGGTGGACGGCGACACGCCAGATAATCCCGTCACACGTTCCCCTATGGGAGCATCAGTGTCACGTCCCATTACGGAGGGTTCAAGGCCCGATTAGTGGGAAACGGGACGCCCAGCGCCAGAACGCCATGACGGGTATGTTCTCCGAAAGGAACCGGAACGCCAGATTATTCCTGCAGCAACACTCAGGAAGTTTTTGATCCATTAAATCTGGTGTGAAGATGGGATGAAGGCCAGGAAGGAACCGCTTCCACATCCTGGAGCAGAGTGGGATGGAACCGGTCTGAATCTGTTTGGGGGGGCGGGAAGCATTCCAACCTGAATCCATCTTTCCTGTCAGGAATGGATCCTCCTGGTTTCATCCACTCTTATCGTCGCCATTTTTCCAAGATATTCCTGTAAACTCCCCCCCCAAAAAAAAACAAAAACAAAAAACGACTGGACAGATGATCATAAAAGCTGTGTCCGGGTCTGACGGGTCAGCTTCCAACAGGGGGGGCAGGATGGGACGCGAACCCCCGGTGTAGAAAGGGATCTGATCCCAAATGTGATCGGATAACGATCCGTCAGAGCACACATGTGTGTGTGTGTGTGTGTGTGTGTGCCCAGATCTCACTTAATCTGCAGTTAACGGCTGTTTAAACAACCTCCATAAATGTTTAACATCGCCGCTCATGCCTTATTGAATGGGAGGCATTTTACTTCATGCAAAAACAGGCCGACGGGGGCCTCAAGGGCCCCCCGTACCCCCTCGCTTGCATTTAATGTGTGTAAGAAAGCGGCCATTATCAGCCTCACAATGACACAATTCAGTGGGGCCGCCTCTGCCCTTCCATTTGGTTTGCATCAGGGCCCCACCGCTGCTGATGGCGAGCTAATTGGAGGAGTTAATCAAGAGCCGCGATGCGTTCAGGTTCCACCGTACACAACAGCTTCCTCCAGCAGCGATTCACAGGAATGATCCGACACAGTGAAGGAGAGACAATCTCAATGGAGAGACGACCCGAACGGAGAGACGACTCCAACAGAGAGAAGACCCAAATGAAGAGATGACCCAACGGAGAGACAACCCAACGGAGAGGCGAAACCAACGGAGAGACGACCCAACAGAGAGACGACCCAACAGAGAGACGAACCCAACAGAGAGACGACCCAACAGAGAGACGACCCAACAGAGAGACGACCCAACAGAGAGACGACCCAACAGAGAGACGACCCAACAGAGAGACGATCCAACAGAGAGACGAACCCAACGGAGAGACGAAACCAAACAGAGAGAAGACCCAAACGAAGAGACGACCCAATGGAGAGACGAAACCAACTGAGAGACGAAACCAACGGAGAGACGACCCAACGGAGAGATGACCCAACAGAGAGACGACCCAACGGAGAGACGACCCAAACGGAGAGACGACCCAAACGGAGAGACGACCCAAACGGAGAGACGAACCCAACGGAGAGACGACCCAAACGGAGAGACGACCCAACAGAGAGACGACCCAACAGAGAGACGAAACCAACGGTGAGACGTCCCGACGGAGAGACGACCCAAACGGAGAGACGACCCAAACGGAGAGACGACCCAACAGAGAGACGACCCAACAGAGAGACGAAACCAACGGCGAGACGTCCCGACGGAGAGACGACCCAACGGAGAGACGAAACCAACGGAGAGACGATTCCAACAGAGAGATGACCCCAACGGAGAGACGACCCCAACAGGGAGACGAACCCAACGGAGAGACGACAGAGCACTTTAGTCCGCCGTATGGAAGCCCATCAGGGCCAAAACAGGGTTCCGGAGAAAAGGAAAAAATGGGAATATTTCCAAAACCAAGCATTTATATAAAAATCAAAAATTCTAGTTTCCGTTATTTTGAGGAAATTTTGGTGTTTTCTCATTTAATTCTCATAAAAAGTCTTTTTTTTTTTTTGCTCCTATGAACTAGAAACAAAAGTAATTTCAAAGATCAGAGCTCTGTCTTCTATTTCAAACACACACACACACACACACCCGGCGCAGTGGGGGCTCACAGTGATTTACTGTTCCTTTCAGCGGCGTTGTAAACGCCGGCGCTCCCTAATGAGCTGCGTGTTTCCACCGTGTTTTCCTTCGTCTCGGTGGCGGCGACGGCCGCCTGATTGCTGCCCCCATTAGGAGGGCAACCCCTCCGACAGTGGCGTGTGCCTTCAGCCATACGCACTCAGGCATTACGAGTAATCAGCTAAGGCTAGGTAATAAGGGTGGAGGGGTGTGGGTGTGGGGGTGGAGCACCTGCCATACCACTGTCTAAAAAACAAACACACCCTCAGAAGCCAGGAGGACATAAACACAAAATTGTGATCCCGTCTCTTCCTAAAGAGGTCATCGATATCACCCCCGCCCCCCCCGGGGTCAAATATCATCAGAATCAATCCTTAAATGTAAAATTTCACCCGGGATTTCTGGGAAATGATTCCACTCACCCCTGGCATGTCGGACCCGGCACTCCAGACTGCTAATCCACGGTAGCGCGGCGTCCCGGGGCCCCGTCCCACTGCAAGTCTGGACGCCCGGGTGGTGACTGACAGCTGCCACGGCTGATGCTAGCCACCTGCACGCCGCCAGTCGCAGCTGGACCAATGAGACGTGGCGGCCGGTTGCCGGGCCAGCCCAGGACGCCGTGGCGACGACCACAGATCCCAGTGTGCCCCAGTTTGATCAAATCCCCTCATCCTGAGGAAGGCGTCGAGACGCCATACGACTTCCTTCGCGAGGCGGGATTAGGCAACGTCTGGAAGGTTTCCCTCCAGACTCAGCGCCAGGAGGCAATATGTTAAATATGTTCACTTAGAATTTTAAATATTTACAAGACATGTTTACAACTTTAGGACAGTTGTTTTGCATTTAATGAACTTCACCACAGGCGTGCAGCTCCAAATGAAAACGTGAAATAAAGATGTGCATAAAATTGTCCAAGGTGAGAAAAACACAATATTTATTTACCTGAGCTAAAGCCTTTTGTGTCCAGCTGACTGGACAGAAATCACTTAATCAGCATTAAGGAAGGGACAGTAGTAGCCTTAGCCCGCACGCTACGTGAGCTAATCCCCCTTCTGCAGACTGGCTGCAGCTTTAGCTTTAGCTTTAGCGACCTTTTTTGGAGGGAAAACTCAAAGCCAAGCTAGACTGTTTACTTCTGGTGTCTCAATCGGACATGAAATTCAAGTTTTTACAAAATTACAAAAATAAAAAACAACTCCACATATTCCAAGCCAAATGTCTACGGGAATCAGACATGATTCCAGGAGACGGGGCTACAAAATAGAGCTAACATTAGCATTAACGATATAGATCTAGACGATCATCCCATCCTGAGATGTAGTTATTGTAGTTGTGTATTTATGTGTTCAGTAAATGTGTGTGTAGGTGTGTAAACCTAGCCCCTACCATCCTCTGGGGGGGGTAACGGAGACCGCCGTCCCGTCTCTGAGGAGCTGCTGCGTATTGAAACGTGAATTTGTGTCGCATCGCGACCAAAACTCGGAACAAAGCCTCCATAACTCACATGTCAGCGACACCTGAGGGACGCCCAGAGGAACACGGAGTCGCACAATAGCAGCGCTAGCTAGCAGGTGTGAGCTCCCACACCTGCAGGACAAAGCCGGCTAATGCTAATGGTAACACAGCCATATCTGCATCCAAGAACACATCGCCCTCGTGTGAAAATATCTGGTATTGATCAAGCTCAGGTTTTGATCGGGAAGCACCGGAATCACCAGGAATCAGAGCAGAGAAGCTGATTGGCCGAGAAGGAAAGAGGAATGCTGGGAACAGTGTTAAAAGATGAGAAGATTCCATAGGAGGCTAAATGTCCTTTCCATTGGGCATTTCATAAAAATGTAAACAATCAAACAAACAAACAAAATGTGTAACGATGGAGGTGGTGATCCACGGTCCTTCAGAGGTCATGGCGGTTTCACCCTCCCCCTGAGGACGCCGTCCTCACCCGCCCTTCAGAACAGCGGCGGTGGGAACAAGCGGGACGTGAACTCACATCCAGAACAAATCCAGAACATTTCCATCTGCCCATTCTCGGGGTTTAATCCACGTGCGCGGCGGGAACACAACTGTTAAGCACAATCAATCTGCTTTAAGAGAGATGATGCTGATAGGGGAGGAAGAGGAGGAGGAGGATGGATGGCCGGCGAACGCATCCACAAATGTCCGCTGGAGCTTAGGTCGCTCTGACGGGTATTTTTAGCCGGAGGTAAATCCTCTGTCCCCTTGCTCTGATATTTAGCCGTTTGATTTCTATGGATTACTGGATGTGTGTGTGTGTGTGTGTGTGTGTGTGTGTGTGTGTGTGTGTGTGTGTGTGTGTGTGTGTGTGTGTGTGTGTGTGTGTGTGTGTGTGTGTGTGTGAGTGAATATGATGGTTAAACTGACTTGATGAGTCGCCAGCTGAGGCCCGTGGAGATCACGCCGTCTAGACTCTGGTGGTGCTATAATGGGATTGGACAGATTACTGCGATTACACCGCCTGGCGTAACGCGGGACGGGATGCTTCCTGGTTTCATTCAGCTGAATGGAGGCTCCGCCCACTCATTCAGACATCCACCTACTCCTAAGGGGGGGGGTTGCGTTTCCTCGTTGGAGGAGATCCATAATCTTTCCAATCGGACACCACAAAAAAAATAAAAAAACAGGCCACGCCCAAGAAGTGTCCACTCCAGGTTGTGAATTTAAGGTTGTCACCTAAAGGTCATGCCCACGGGATGGGGGCGGAGCTCCCAGCCTTCACTAGAAGGTTAATCTGCAAATGAAACGAAGATCTGGATTGTGTTAAGTCTACATGAAGGAAAAATGGGGATTTTCCCATTTGAATGACATCACAGCGCCCCCTGCTGGTGTGGAGGCCAAAGCACTCACAAACCTGTGTTTGTTTTGTGTTATTATTTGTTTCTAAACATATTCTGTAAACGAAAACAACACTAGAAAAAGAGAAAACTGGAATAAATAACCTGCAAAATAGATAGATAGATTATAGATTGATGGATGGATGGATGGATAGATTAATAGATAGATAGATAGATAGATAGATAGATAGATAGATAGATAGATAGATAGATAGATAGATAGATAGATAGATAGATAGATAGATAGATAGATAGATAGATAGATTAAAGTGACTCCTGCCAAGCGTCTTAAGACTCTTAGGCGCCGCCATCCACCGTCCTGGTCGGGTCGAGCTAAACGGGGTCAGACGGCGCCCCGGCCCGACTGAGTCAGCGCTGACGCGTCTCTGACCTACATGTATGTTAGGATCCAATAACATGCTTATGCTTCCAAAACAACGGCCGGCAAAGACGGTTTTCACGTCCCAGAATGCCTGTGGCTCAGGTAAGGTGATAGGAGGCGGGTCGGGTCCCGGCGTGGACCGGCCTTGGATGTTTTCCCGCCTGCATAGCTAACATGTAAGCTGCTCTGGAAGCGGCGTGTCTGTACTCGACATGTAAGCCGGGACTGACATGCAGCACGGCCTTCTGGGACGCCGACTGACGGCGTCTGAGTGCACACTTGAGGTAAATCCCTCTGGTTTGTTCAGCGGGGGCCGCTGACGACACGGTGGCGGCGTCTTTCATCACCGCTCACCTGTCAGGGCGAGATGCCTCCGCGAGTCTGACGCCCGCTTCAAAGCGCCCCCATTTAATCACCACAACAAAAGCAGGAACCAGCAGGGGGCGCCCTGACCTCTGACCTTTTCCCTTATGAGACTTCCCGTTGCCAAAGAGCGGCTTTGATGTCGGACGTCTGCGGAACTTTAAAGCGCAGCGCGACAGGTGACAGGAAGACGAGGCAACTCCGTCTTCCCGGGATGAGCGAGCCGGAGCGGCACCGTTCCAATCCGCTTCACGTCTCCACTACACGCTAAAGCACACGGACCTCCACCAGAGGGCGGCGCCAAAACCCATCAGGAAAGTGCCAGATTCCAAAAATGTCGCAGAAGTTCCACGATTTTAATTTACGTTTTAGTCTTCTTTGAGTAAACAGGAAGTCGCGTCCAGAGCAAACCACGCCATCATCGTAACGGTTTGGGACTCTGGAACTCCGGTTGCCCGGGGAGACGCAACGACGGTCATCAAATCCGCGAAACCCTCGCAGCAGCAGATAGATGAGGCGTCTGATTGTCTCGCAGGAAGCCCTGACGACCAATCAGCTGATAGCGGTTACGGCCGCGTGCCAAAGCGGGGGGGGGGCTGATTCCAAACAGATTGACCGAGTCGAAGCGATTTGTTCCTGACAGGAAACGAACCGCTGTGAAGATGTGGGTGAAGCCAGCGGATGTCCTGAGGTGGAGACGCTTCAGCAGGAGGTCAGAGCCCGGCGTGGCCCCGCCCTCCCAAGAGGAGGCGGAGACACAGCCTCATCGTCTTCTAAGCAATGCCCTGAGGTGTAATTAACCCTTTAATTACAGACTGGGAAGGATGGGAACTTACAGCCGAGGCCTCAGATGAAACGATGATGATGATGTTCTTCATCTTCATCATCTTCATCATCATCATCATCATGGTGTTAAACACAGTCTGAATGAATCCATGCTAATAGTAACCGCTAACTCTGATTCCAGATCAGTCACTGGACTTGATTGTTTAATTAGAGGTGGAGGAGAATCCATCCATCATCCAACCAGTCATCCATCTATCCATCCATCATCCATCCAACCACCATTCATCCATCATCCATCCATCCATCCATCATGCATTCATCATCTGTCTGTCTGTGGTGAACAGCTATAAAGACTTTATTAAACTTTGTTTACATGCCTCCTTCTGGTAGGTAAACAACTGTTTGTTTGTTTGTTTGTTTGTTTGTTTGTTTGTTTGTTTGTTTGTTTCACAGAAAGTTTCTTTGTTTTCATGAGATTCTCCAGAAGTACTTGAGGGAGAACCGGAACCGAACCGGAGTTCTGACCTGAAAGGGGGTTCTCCTGGATCACACCGGAAAACAAACGTCTCACCGGCTGGGGAGGTCGAACCGGGTCCGGTTCGGTTTTTGACAGGATGAGACGAGAGGAAACAGACACCACAAATGATCTGAGTACTGACGTCACGGGGAGGCGCGTGAGTGGAACGCTGGCGCCCCCCGGTGGTGACGTCACGCACTGTAGCTGGAGCCCATTAATGCGGCCGGACCGGAACCGGGTGAGATCCCGGTTTAGCGCCGGTTTACATAAAGTTTATATAAAGTTTTATCAGTGTCAAACTTTGACATCCAGTCAGTGCAGAATAAAGCCCGCCTCCTGCGAGGTCACGTGATAACTTTTCTGTACAATACTGTCAGAAAAATCCTGTCATGTTTGACGTGGATGGAACCAGATCCGGATCTGGATTGAGGGGGGTACAGACGCGATGCTGCCCCCGAATGGGGTGTTGTAGTTACTGCAGGTTCAGGGGATCACAGGAGAGGCAAGACGAGCCGTCAAGATCACAGCAGGTCCGTGGTGACGTCACCACGGTGACATCATCGCGGTGACATCCGTCTGATGATCAGCTGATCAGGAGGACAGGCCGAAGGGCGGAGTCAGGAGTTAGTTCCCGCCTCTAGTTCCCGGTTTGGTTTGGTACCCGATCAGCTGCTTGGTGCTGTGCTGGAGTTTGGTCGCCATGACGATCGTCATGACGACAGGCTTCAGCCCATCAGGTACCCTATGACAGGTACACCCCCCCACACACACACACCTGTATGTCAGTGTATGGAGGCAAACAGCCCCACAGACCTGGATCACCGCCTGGACCGCCCCCTGAGGGTGGGGCAACAACACCCCCCCCCCCTTTGAAGTGATGGCAGATTGTACACAAACAACATAAACACAGTGTTTACACCCCCGACGAGGAAATGGCCTCAGGGCCTTTTCCATCCTGTTTATGGGCCCCTGGAAACAAATGCCCCCGGCTGAGGCTGAGGATACAACCCCACGTCACTACAAGTCAACCCCCCGCCCCCTGAAGGGGAGGAGATCCAAGGGCCAAATGTGTGTGGATGCAGGGGGGCGGAGCTCCTGCACCAATCAGAACCCAGAACCAACCAGAACCAATCACCCTCATTCACTGAATCTGGATCCGGTCCAGTTCCAAACAGATGTGAGTCCGGATGTGTTCAGACTATTAAACTGTTAACCCCCCCTCACAGACTGATGAATAAACGTCTGGAGGAGGAGTTTAATCAAACATAAACATGTTTGTTTGTATCGGATGTAAACATGTTGGTAAACAACTTTTTCTCCTGTCAAAATAAGAAAACATTTATTTTTTTGTCTCAAGTTTGAACTATTTTTTTTTACCAGACGCGATGCTTCCTGCAGCCACCAGGGGGCACCGCTTCCTCAGGAATCCCTAAAGCCTCCTGGACGGACTGGTTGGGTTACTACTTTATTTGTTCGAGGAGATTTAAAGAATATTTATGATAAATCTGAGGGAGGGGTGACGTCATCATTCAGTACGTAATTATACATAAACTCTGATTTGTTGGGTCAGGAGGTCAAACTGGGACACGTCTACAGAATTTAATTAGAATGAACGTCTAAAAGGTAAAGATGCTCCTTTATGAACTGACGGGTTTGATGACGTCAGACTGATGATATTAAATAATTTAAATGTTTTTATTCAAGTTTAAACCTCCTGATTAAAATTAAGTTTTATTCAAATGAAGTAAATTATTTTTGTCGAGGATACAAAACTCTTTTTTTCTGCTCAAAACAAACAAATCATAAAATATTCAAAGGTAAATAGTTTTATATTTTATATTTATTATGAAATCAAAAGAATTCATTCTTGTTTCAAAAGTGTATTTCGACAAAATAATGACAATTTATCACTTTTAATGCACATTTTTATATTTTATGACTAAAGGTGATAAAGTGGGCGGGGCTTGGACCAGTAACATTGACACACAGGTTTCGCCCCATTGGTGGAGGTAAAACGTCATCATTTTACAGTAAGTATTATGGGATGTTTTAAAGTGTTCAGCGTCGTGGTGAGTTGGGGGTGGAGTCAAACAGAGGAAGAACTCTGACACCACTGGGGGGCGCCACCGGGGTAATTAAGGCGAGTAGCGTAAACCAATGAAGAAGAAGAAGAAAGAGTTTGAACCAGATGAAAATAATTTGTGTGAAGTTTTCACGTTTGTTAATGTTCAAGTTTTATCTTTGAATTCTATCGATCGGGGTTGTATTGAACCTGAAGTTTGTGTTTATTGTGAGGACAATAAACATTTTGTTTACTGGTTATCGTTGTTGTGTTCCACTTCACCCACACGGTGCAAAAAAATCACACAACGGTAAAAACGGACTGATTGAACTGATCTATTATTGATAATCATCAATAGTTCCCAGTTCTGAAGAGTCGATCCGGGTTCAGACGGATCCAGATCCAAATTCTGATATTTTCTATCAATAATTTCTGGATTCATTAAAGTGAATCAAACTAATATTGATCATTTATAGCTGTTTAAAATAAACGATTAGGAGCCAGAGAGCAGCGAGGCGCCGTGTTCCTCCGCCAGCTCTCCCGTCATTAAACCCCCACAAAATAGTTTCCAGACTGAACCGCAACAAAGGAATCATCAGCAACTTTAGGAATAAACCGTTAAACCTTCACTCACATTAAACCCAATCATTCCCATACAGGAAGGAACGGCTCCAAACTCTAAACACGTGTTTAATATTTTTAATCGGGCACCTGGGACTACTTTTCTTTACCTCACTGAACCAGATCAAAGAATGATCCATAAATAACACAAATATTATCTATCAATTACCCACAATCCTGCATTTGATCGGTTTGTTTTAGATTAAAATCATTTTTTGAGAAGTGTATTAAATACATCTGCATTTTTCCGAGCTCTTATTAGTGTTAATAAGCTCATAGCATGGCTTCAATTAGCTAACAGAGGTAAAATATTAAAACTTAAACATACTGAATTTAGTTATTTATATCCAGGTGTTCTTATTTTACTCTTTTTATTTTAAATAAATTTATAGATTAAATTAAATTCAGCCATAATTTAATCTATAGATTAAATAGCTTTATAATAAAAAGAAACAGCTGTTAACACGTTACCTCACAGCCGGAGTGCTCTGAGTGTCGTCGTTGGCTCCTCCCACAGGTGACCCCACCACAGGTGTGACCGCTCTGTGATAAGCCCCGCCCCCTCGCAGCCCTGCGGGGGGAAAGCGTCTGTTTATTCCACATTTCAGACTTTAATTATCTTTGATGTATATTACGGCACATCTTAATTTAATGCAAATCTATTCTTAATATTATTCTGCTTCTGAATTTTTTTTGGAAGAAGAATAACATTTTATTTAATTAGTTTAATGAATTTTATTAATTAATAGAATAAAATCTATTTCATTTAATGAATTAGCTTTATTTCAATTTTATTTGAATTCATTTAATTTTTTAAATATTCTGATTTTAATTTGGAAGAAAAGTAAAATTTAATTTAATTCGTTTTATTTTAATTTTATTTTAATTTTATTAATTTAATTAATGAAATTAATTTAATTTTTTATTATTATTCTTAATTCTATTTTTATGTCCATTGAAGCTCCTGCAACGTTTGGGATCAATAAAGTACATCTCACCAACATGGACTTGTGAACTTTATCTGTTCAGGCTCAACCACCTCTGCTCATCTACCTGACTCAAGCCCCGCCCCTTTCAATGTCACGTGGAATCCAGGTTTGTAGTTTTTGTGTCTTTCGGGGAAACTGAACTAAAACTCATCTGAAGATGTTTCCTTTGACTGAACCTGTCCGGTGAGCCGTCAGAACCGAACGGTACCGGAACAGTCCTTTAACCCTCTGCTGGCTGTGACGTCAAACCGGGATGTGGGACATCTTTAGAACATTTTAGAACACCTTTAGAACACCTTTACAACATCTCTAGAACTTTCCCTCTCCATCCCGCTGAACACACTCTGATCTTTTCTCTTCCCTCCAGCGGACAGAAGCGGAATGGAACGCGTCCCGTCTGATGAAGACTCTGACATTCCGCACCGCGGCTTCCGTGAAGAACCGAACAATAAACCAAACTTGGAGTAACCCCCCCCCCCCCCACACACACACACACACACACACACACACGGAGACACACACAGACACACACACTGCTGGATAGAGTTAGCCCGGCCCATCTGGTGCGGCAAATGGCCCAACTCACCAGGGAGCACGGGGGGGTGGAGGGGTGAGGAGGAGGAGGTAAAGGGGGGAAGGAGGAAGAAGAGGGGGTCGGATTGAAAACAGACCGCAGCGGGGAGGGGGTGGGGGGCGGCGCATGTCTCCGCGCGACCGAAGCGAAGCGTCCGCAGCTCCAAACTTTTTACGCGCCGTCGAGACGGAAAAACAACATTTACGCGTCGTCGTTTGCGCGCAGCGGAGCGCGTCTCCCGCACAGGATGGATTGTAGGAAGAAGTTCCAGTCGATTCCCCGAACTTCCCCGCACTGACTCTCTCTCCGGGACGAGGGGGGGGTGCGAACGCCAAACTTTTCCTGAGTCGGTTCATGGAGTTTGGAGTCGCTGCGCGTTCAGCTCCCACCGAACACACCGTTTGCCCCGGGCGGAGGGGGTGAGAGGAACAGCCCCGGGTCGGCGGACACACACAGCCCTAAAGGTAAGCTGATGATGATGGTTGTTGGTTCCGTTCTGGTTCCCCCCCCTCCCCACCTCCGGCGGGTCGCCCCTTGTTTTCCGCATCCGCGGCAGACGCGTAAAAGCGCAGCTTTGAACTCATCTGACAGAGGAATCCCAAAAATGCCCGTCGTGCAACTTGATCCATAAGAGAAGGGATGCGGTGAGAAAAAATCCCGGCGCCAACCCCTCCCGGGTCGGACCGGTCCGGCTCGCCGCTGGCGCGTTTTCCGCTCCGGTTCAGTTTGAAGACTTTTAATCTGAAGCAGATTCTCCAGCTTCATCCTGAACTCCTACACGTTTCTTTAATCCCCTTTTGTGACCCGGTTCGACACAATCGAACGTCAAAGTGTGTGTTTAAACACACACTAACACACACACACACACACACACACACACACACACACACACACACACACACACACACACACACACACACACACACACACACACCGAACCCGTCAGGACTCCAAAAGAAGTTGGAAAAAAATATTAGTTTTCTCCCAAAACCGTTCCAAAAAAAAAAAGTTGAATTTAACCATGAAAACAAATATTTAATAATTATAATTCTTAGAATTATTCCTGACTTTATTTTTCCTATTTTAAAAACTACAAATCTTCATCATCTGTTCCAGTTTTGACTTTTTTCTGCATGTGTCAAAAACTATTAGAACATCAAACCTTCATCACTTTTAGATGAAGTCAAATAAATTGTTTAGAAGGAATAAAAAGTTCAAACTCCTTTTTAAAAACTATTTAATAGTGATTTAATATAATATAAAAAATATTGATTTAATAGTAATTTTTTTAAAAAGCTGTTTTTGACGCCTCAGGATTCTGGGATCCTCCGTCTGATTGGTCCGTAGGTACGACGAGGATGACGAGGGGGCTTTGAACCCTCTTCCTCTTTACTGTTTTAATCTCTTAATGCCCCAAAGCGAGGGGCAAACAGGAGGGCAAACAGCGCCGGACCGGGTCGGGTTTGGTTGGGGGGGGGCTCGTGTGCTGACTGTTGACAGACCCGCGCTGACTGTTTGCTCTGCGGCCTGAAGCCGTCAACAAACACTCCTCGCTTTGTGGGCCCTTCAGGGGCCGCGTTTGGCCCCGTTAGCCTCCATCAGATGGGGGGGCCCAGTTGGAGCTGGGGGGCCTCTGTCAGAGCCTGAGGATCTGCGGTTTAAACGTGGGGATCCGTAGATGTGTGTGTTTTTTCCGCTTCACACGATGACGACCCCGGTGGGGGTGGCGGCGGGTGAGTGGGGGGGCGATTTGCATGAGAAGAAAGAAGAGAAAGTTTTAGTGCGCTGGGTCTTTGTGGGGGGGTGGAGTTCCAACAGCTCTGCTGCGCCACTGAAAGGCCCCAGGAATGGAGGGGGTCCATTCAGCCATTCAGGGGCGCGGCCCCGCAGCGCCTCCCGGGGGCCACCGCCTATGCTTTCATGTGTGGACCCCCCCCACAACACGTTTAGACCCCAGTTTATCGATCTACTGCAGTTTTTCTTTTGCCTCTTTTCTGGGATAAAATTTAATGAAGAAAATACTGGAAACGGAGGAGGAAGAGGAGGAAGAGGAGGAGGAAGAGGAGGAAGAGGAGGGCAGCTTTTTTGAAAGCAAATACCGATGAAGTCTAGCGTACAGACAGAAAAGGGGGTGTGTGAGTGACTCTGAGGAGGGGGAGGAGCTGCCCCCCCCACTGAGTAAACTCCTAAAAGGAGAGAAAGCCTTCATCCCCAACCCGCCGCTGTATGAAGCCATTCAGAGGCCTGTCAGCCCCCCCCCCCCCCCAACGGCGGTGGTGGCGGTGGTGGTGGTGGGGGGGTTATGTCGGTGGTCGGATTAAGAGTTGGGCCGAGGGGGCGGCGGCCTGAACCCCTGACCTGATGCTAACCATGCTAACGGCAATATGCTAAAGTTTTAAAACACCACTTTTGTCACTTTTCATAAGTTTGAGAAGCAGCACATCGATCAACTGATCAATCACCCGATCGATCGATCAACTCCTGTTGTTCGCTGGTTGTGACAGACGAGGCACAGGTGATGGGGGCTTGTTCCTGTGGAACCCTGTGAGGTGAACCCAGCCCACATCTGGGTCCTGAGGCTGGATCGTAGCTCTGCCTCCATCACTGTGATGATGAGGATGAGGATGATGATAAGGAGGATGATGATGATGCATCTCGCTCCCTCACTTCTCGCTGACTCATCGGAAACCCGGCTTCCCAGAATGCTCGGGCTGCGACCTCATCATTGTCTGAGGGAACAAAGGAACAATGGTGGCCGGAGCGGCGAGGGAACCCCGGTCGGGTCACCAAAGGTCACCGCCCCCCAGGGGGCGGGGCTAATGTCATTATCTCACCACAAGATAAACTCCTGACAATAAGGCCTGATAACGGGCTGTTTGTCTTCACTTCTTACAGTGGAGAGGTTTGTTTTTTACAGCTGAGAGATGCCAGAAACACTTTCAATCAATCAATCAATCAATCAATCAATCGGTCTGTGCCGCTCAGTTCATCTGTTCACATCTGGGTACATTTTTTAAATACGTTTGGCTTTCGGACAAAAAAACACTCATGAATTAAGAGAATAATTTTGAATTAATTTATCATCATTCATTCGAAATAATCAATTTAATTTAAAATTATTTATTGCAAATCGTTAATTAAAATAATAAAGTAATGTATAATAATTAGTTAATTTAAAATAATTTAAAGTAATACATTTAAAATAATTGAAAACAATTATTTGGCAATTATTAATTCAGAATAGTTAATTAATTTAAATTATTTTATTTTAAATGATGAATTTATCTCTGGTGCAGTGGTGTCATCTCCATAGTGTCCCCTGCCTTTCACCCGTAAGTCCTCTGGGATGGACTCCAGCAACCCCCGTGACCCTCAAGAGTGGAAGAATCAGCGAAGAAGACGAATGAATAATTTAAAATATGCAGATGATGCCTGAACATTCACAAACTTATACGGAAACAGGAAACTACATAAATCCGAGGCCGTTTGGCGGCATGGAGGATGGTGATGATGTCATCAGTCATGTGACAGAAAGGTGGCGGAGCCGTCAGCTCCTCTGATGGACTGACGGGGGCAGACAATGGCGTATTGTCTGCTGTGTTTACCGGACTCTGATGTGAAGCACAGGCTGCCGCCGCCGACTAAACGCAGCTAAACACAGAAAGAGGAGAAGTGTTTGTGTTTCTGTCGGGGGGGTGGGGGGGTTAGTGAAGAGGTTTTGATTTATAGGCCCTCCCACAGCTCTAAAGTCAGCGCCGCCTCGAGGGCAGGGTGGTTTCCTCCTTATTCATATGATTGGAGATATTAAATTCCAAATGGAGCTGATTGGCTGCCAGGCCACAGACTCCTCTCCGATCGGGGCTGGAGACGCAGACATGTGTTTGTCTTTAGCGCCAGCCTCCCCCCTACCCCCCGCTCCCTCACTGCATGTCAGTCGCCGCCGCCGCCGCCGCGGCCCCCCCCCTCGCCCTGGTCCTGCGCCAGCATGATGTTTTGTAATCAGCTCATCAGAGAGGGAAAGTAGGATGGAAACCGCCGCGGCGGCGGTCGGTCTTCTCACGCGTGGACCCCCCCCCCCCCAACTTGGTGAAACCGCCAGATGTTCATGCAAACGGGACGGTCACTAACACAGCTCTACCACTGCCAAAAGCATCTCTCTGCACGTTAAAATTCAGGCGGCGCTGTTTTCTCAACCGCCTGCAGTACCTATGCCAGACCAGTAGGGGGCGACATCTGCTTTTAGCCTTGCACGCTAACGTCTGTTAGCAGCAGATGAGTTCTGTTGTGTTTGAAACTACATAAACCATCATGTTAGAGGTTCTCTTAGTCAACAACCTCAACTGCAGAGTGTCAAAGGTCAGGAGCCTGGTTCAGGACCCGTCTGAGCCAATGAAACACCGGGTCCCCGTTCAAGAACGTTTCCAACCGTTTAAGATCCACGGGATCTCACCTGGTCGGACGGCGACAGCTGCTGCTGATGCGCCCGCTAACACCCTGAAACTTCAAAAGCCCCTCCCCCACCGCCAAAAGGCTGACGGACGCGGCGGCAGCTGGACATCACCGACACACACACACACACACACACACACACACACACACACACACTAAGGAGCTGTTGAAGCTAATGACAGCTGAGCGCTAACTACTGCCGGACAGGAAGTAGCATCAGAGACAGCTGCGGCCGTCACGCGGTCACATGATCAGCGTCCATTCAGCTGTTTGTTGTAGTCAAAACATCACAGGGGGGGTGGGAGGGTCCGTCAACGACGTCCAATCAGCTGTCTTCATCTGCAAACAGTGACTGATATTGATTAACTGATTGGCCAATAGCGATAGAGATGCTCTCACGAGGCTGATGGATAGTGTTAGCTGCAGCTACTGAACAGTTTTGATTGGGCGATCTGAGTTAGCTGCTAACTGCTGCACACATGCTAATCATCATATGTGCTAATCTTAGGTAAATTAGCAGCCAATGCTAACCCATTCCCATTCGGAAGAAGTTATTTATTGATCGGCCTATCAGCTTTGCTGTTTGTGGGCGTGTCCTTTAGCTTCGATGCTATCCAATGCTACGGAGCTAAAGCGATGGGCGTGGGTTCCTGGTGTTCTGGAGTAGCTCCTGACTCCACATCTGTTTCGTGTTGGAGGGAGACGAGTAGATCAACCACAGGATATTGCCTCGGCGAGCAGGAAAGGTCGGGTTGGAGGGGGTGGGGGTCACAACTCATCCACGGGGGCTTTTCTGGGCTGTTTCAGATGCCTTTGATATTACATCAGCTGTTAAGCTTCGTTATGAGCCATCCGGCCTCCGAATCATGCTAACGGCTAACGTTCAGCTCACAATCCTCTTCGTGACCTCTGACCTCAGCGGTAAATCCTCACAGGAGGCGAGTGATTCACACACACACACACACACCCCTGAGGGGGAAGGTTGGCCCGTCCCTGTCCCGACACGTCTCCAGTCAGACGTCCCTCACATCGGTCGGAGCCGAAGACGTTCTCAGATCAGAAAACACGGAGAAAAAATTGTCATCAGCGAATGAGTTATTCCTGGTTTCATGGGCTTTTATTTTGAAAATCCAAACCTTTCAAAGCTCCTGCTGCAAACTGGGGCTTTTTTGGTGAAAGTCCTTCACTTGTTTGTGTGTGTGTGTGTGTGTGTGTTCCAGGCCTCAGATGAGTCACATCACCGATATTAACTTCAAAGGACGAGTCAAAGCAGCAATCGATGCTTTTAATTTGAAGGGGAAGAGTGTGTAGAAAAAATATTCATGGTTACAAAGATGTGATTTCAGCAGCTTCGAACCGTCATGTGGCCACCAACAGGTCATACTGGGGGTGGGGGGTGGGGGTCATGTGACACCTGTCCACCTGTAAATTAGACCCGACAGCTCAGCATTCCTGCCTGGGGGGGTCGGGTTCAGGAACGACCCAAAAACAGCCAGAATTTAAAGATTTAATCAAAAGAAATCAGACTTTACATCTGAAAATGTTTAATCTGACGTCTAAACCCGACAAGGACCCACTTTGAAACACATGGGGGGGGGACTGGAACACAACGCGTCCCGTCTGACGAAGACTCCAATGCGTTTTGGCGTTTGGCGGTTGTGTTGACCCGAGCGCCAGAAACCCGAGATGGGGCGTCTGCAGGTGGCATGGGGGCCGGAGACCCCACCCATCCATCACGGCATGCCAGGACAGCAGCGTGTGGGCATGCCCGTGTGTGTGTGTGTGTGTGTGTGTGTGTGTGTGTGTGATGACTCCACCAGCATGGCCCGGAGTCAGGCAAGCAAAGCCGCGTTTGATGTTTGCATTCCTGTCCATGTCGGTGGAAGGCGAGCTGCTGAACGGCGGCGGTGGCGTGAACAAAAACACACACCGGGTCCCAAAGCAACCTTGTGAGGCGAGGGCGGAGGGGGGGCGGGGGGGAGTGGAATCATGGGATACCGAAGCCGAGCTGGCAGACGGAAACATCGCGGCGACTTTCCCCATTACCTCAGCCCGTTTCCTGTGACGGTTCGGCGGCCCGTCTGGACGTCCAGTTACCGTTATGGGGCGGGGGCGGCGCTGTGAGGAGCTCCTCCCCTTCATGTTCAAGCCCCCCCCAATTAAAACCCGTCTGCCTTCACTTCCAGACCCGAAAGAACCGAACCCAAAACCTCTGAGATGATTTACTGAGACGTTTGTCACCGACTCAGACGTCCGGGTTTGTGGCGGGAAAGAACCAGAACAAAGCCCCCCCACACACACACCCTCCCCACCCCCCTCTGTGACACTGCTTTGGTTCCCATGAGAAAAAAGAAGCTCTGAAATGAATTCAGATAAATAAATCATTTTCAAAAGCAGCAACCAGGAGATTCTTCTTTTCTTTAAGTTCCCACAAATCAGTTCGCTGAGGGTTGTTTTTAAGGGGTTGGGGGGTGGGCGTTGGGGTCGTCATGGGTACAGGTTACCAGGGTTGGGAAGGGCGAGGAAGACTATCACGTTTAAATCTATCGGAAAAAGTCGTGTTTTTATCCAGATTTACAGATTATTCCCAGTTAGCCAAGATGAAGAAACAACGCCCCCCCCCCCAGAAGGTTTAATGGGGGTAGTTCTAAACTCGTTCTTTAGTTTTTGCCTCATCAGGGAAATAACAGTTACAAAAAAGTTCATTTTATGACAAAAATCTTGAGAAAACAAGATAATAAAAAAGATTTATTTCCTTCAGAACACCAAATTTATCTCCTGAACATTTTTAAATATTTCTAGGGGTTCTGTCTTTGAGGTGGGGGTAACGGGGGAGGGGGGGGGTTTGGGTTGGGCTGCCCAGCCAACCAGAAGATGAGGAAAGAAGTGCGCCCTTGTCGTGGGTTCGCCTTTGGCCCCTGCCATCTGTCCCTTCGGTTCTTGACACCTGTACCAGCCTGTCAGAGCTGGGGGGTTCCCTGTCAGCGGGGGCAACAAGGGTCTGGCCTGTTGGGAGGCCCCGGGTGAGGAGGGGGGGGTAATGGAACAGCACCATGGAATCAAGGAATAGATGGGTGGGCGGGGGTTTGAGGTGAGGTTGGGGTCAATTGTTGACGTCTTCAGGTGCTCGCGGCTGATGGGTCGTCTTCTGGTTTCTTGCTGAAGCTGCCAGATGTTCATCAGAGCCTGATGTTCAAGGGAGGATTCTGGGTTGTTTTTAAAAGACGGGCGATTTGGAAACTCCTATCTTGGCCGAGAGGCTCCACTCCCAAACAGAGTCTGTTTTTCAGCCAACTTTTAATAAAAGTCTATGAAAGATCACACCACGAAGGTGATGTCAGAGTTCTGGGAGGCGAAACTCGAGGACGTGTTGGCAGGGCAACAAAGAAGCAGATGCAGCCTAAACCTGTTAGTCACCCACCTCTAATCGGCTTACGTTGGCCCGGCGACAGGCGACTGGCACCTCGAAGGGTCGCAGACACACACCCCGCGATAAAGGATGACATGTTGGATATCAACAGGAAACCCTAAGCAGCGCTTCAACACGTCCGCGAACAGGAACCAGATCCCTGGACAGGAGCTTTAATCTCCAGAAACATCGTTCTCTGAGCTCCTAATAAAGTATACGCAGTCGTCAAGGTATCACAACGCAGGTCTGACAAGTTGGGGTCAGTTGACACCAGTAGAACCTCATTCTTGTCCACTTTTTTAATATGTTGAGGTCGGCTTAACAGTTGTGCCTAAAAAGTGTTATCAATGGAGAACCAGGTGAAGGTTCCTGGCCCTCACATCATCTCAATCTGGGTTCTTGGTGCTTCTGGAGACCTGGGAACATTGAACATTTCCATCCGCTTGGCATTGACTGGGTGGTATCCCCTTCTACGCAGAATGTTCAAGGCAGGATTGTTCTCTTTCCAAATTGCGAAGGCTTAACAGCGGGTGGTTGTGGTCGGAGACAGACCAGAACGGGGGTGTTGATGACTTAATGACTGCAGCTCACTACATAAATCAGCTGCTAGCAGGTGGCAGCTAACTCACAGAGAAAGAAAATCAAATGAAACAGTCATAAAATCTACAAGACAAATAGAGATCAATGGTGAAACGTCGCTCTATATGCAGACGATGCTGCGTTTTATGTCACTCCTCTTTTTTGCAATGTTAGTTAAAAATCACACTGGGCTGGTTTTTATTTGTCTCTGCAAAAAAACCCAGAGTCACATCATCATCTGTTCGGATCTACGATGCCCCAGCCGTCTCCCCAACCATGCTTTTGGGTCTTTCTTGTGTTTTTGCAGCTTTTCAAACGAAGCAAAGCGGGAGAGAGAAAAAAAATCCTGTCTTCAGTCTGACAGTGAATAAATGGTTCGAATTACAGCTGCAGCCTCCAAAGCCAAGAAACATCTCGTCTGTTTTCTTAACCGCTCAGAAGCGAAGCTCTGAAACGACTCCACCTAAACGTCTGCAGTCGCAGCCCAGAATAGAAGGTTGGCTGGTAGCGTTGGGTTCAAGGCGAGCAAACTGGAGACGGGCTGAAATGTTTTGAAGGCATCCCCATCACACATGTCGGAGCTGCTTGAGGTTTTTCTGGCTGCCAAACATCACATTTGTTTTCCTGACGGTGAGAAATCATTTCCCATTGCCGTTCCAGGGTTGCACCCCCCCCCCCCAACAGGTGTGACAACGCTTCGCAGAGACTGTCCAAACTTAGACGGAAGTCCTGTTTCGCCTCCTCAGCATTGTGTCGGCGCCATAGACAGGTGTAAAAACGATGATCCCGCCGGATAGCGCTGAATGACCCCCCCCACCCCGGCGTGCCGGGGGGTTGTTTGTTCTCGCTGGAGGATGATCTTGTAGGTCCCACCAAGTCAAACAAGTGGCCCGTTGCCAAGCCGCGGAGCCTTTCACACACACGAGGTGGTATTGACTCAGTGTGTGTGTGCCGCTGAGAGCCACTCACACTCACAATTGAGACGGAGGCGCCGGCGACTCATTACACCCTAACGACAAACCTGAGTGTGTGTTCAGGTTTGACCCGCCGCCCATTACGCCGACCCGAGGAAGACGTCAAGCGCCGGCAGTAAATCTCCAGAACGCACTTCAGCGTGTGTCCAACGAACAAACATCCAGCTGGAAACACTTCCTGTAGGAGATTAAATCAGAATCGCAAACATACCTCAGATAAGAACACGGATTTACTGCATCTGATGTGTCATAAAGATAGAACCACAAATCTGCTAAGTGGCTAAATGCTAACGGATCTGGATTTTCACACGGAGTTAAGTGGATTCTACCAGAGAAATTATGGATTACAGTAATCCCTCGCTTGCTCGCACTTCCAAGATGTACGGCTTCAAAACGTCGCAGATTTTTAGTAGGTAGTCACACGACACTGTACGCGCAATTTATTGTCTGACAACATCCGAAAGTGCCCATCTACACGTATGTCAGGTAGTTTTTTCGTAATCCTGCAAAAGTAGTAAACAGAACCCCTGAAGGGGAAGTGAACATCTACGCGTTCTTTACAACTTGCTAAAGTACGCTGTTTTAAAGATGTCGGTCTTCAAACCCGTGGCCTGACTTCATGTCTTGTTGTTTGACAGGCGTGTTCGTTCCTTCCTCTCCAGGTCGACAGCCGACCCCAACATGGACACCTCGTCTCCGACGGCGACCGAGAAGAAGGAGTGTAAAGCTTCTGGTCTGGACGGCAGCAGCTTCTCCGAGATGCCCAAGAAGCCATCGCCCACCACTCTGAGCAGAGGTAAACGCCAATCGCATCCGGCTCGCCCTGAGTCCGGGGGTGGGGGGGCCTCGCCATAGGATGGGGGGGTTCAGAGATGTCAAGGAATGGATGATGAAAAAACGTTCTAACGAGGTCAGAAGACCTTGTTCTCACCTCCCCAGTGTAAATTTCATGAATTACTAAAGAGGGGGCTGGCAGAGCAGTGGACACCATAGAAAGCAGGGATGGGGGGGGCACCTTTGAAATGCTAAGAAGACGTGGTAGGACATTGTGGCGGGGGCCTTAATAACGGTTTGGTGGCCTGCCACCAGAGGAGCCCTGAGCATTAATTGTTCAGGGAGGGGGGGGTGAGAAACTAGGACGGAGGTTCACCCTCGCTGGCTCGTCCACAAAGAGGCCGACGGTCTTCAAGACACCACCGTAAATAATTCAGCCTTTCACACTTATGACCATTGTATGTCAACTGGGGGGGGGGGGTTGGATCTGTGTTACCTTTGCCAACCGGGGGGGGGTTTCAGAGGTAAGGGGTCGTCATTAAAAGATGAGAGCGAATGCGTGATGAGGATCCTCGTAATGAGGTTCGAGGACCTCCAAGGGACCCGGCGCTATGAATTACTAACGGTGGCTGGTGGACAGTGAACACCCCCAGGAGGAAGCGCTGGCATCGCTGGAGAGGCCGCCACAAGAGCGTAACATCCCCCCCCCCCCCGTTTAATGAAGGGCTGGTCGCCTGCCACTGCGTGCAAAAGTAGGACGTAAAAGTTTTTCCGCTCTGCTTTTGTTTGCTTTGATTCTTCTTTTTATTGGTCTTAAATGAGCTGCGTGAGGAAAATATGGGGCAGAAGTAAATAAGGAGGAACTCCTTGAAGATGTGGCTTTATTATCCTAGCCATCGCCCGCTGGATGAATATTTAAAGAAAACACTTCAGATGTTGAAGCGAGGTGGTCTTCGGGATGGGACAACGTGATTAGAATGTTTTTGCAGTCTTTGGGGGTGGGGGGTGGGGGTTATACCCCCCCCCCCCCGTGCAACGAATTGGATCAGTTTGTGCATCATTTAAAATATTTCATGCTAAGATTAATTTTTATGCCACTGCGCACCGGCGTTGCACTCAGAGTGTCCCCTGCCTGTCGCTCGTAAATCAGCTGGGATGGGCTCCAACAACCCCTCCCCCACCCCTCTGTGATCCGCAAAAGCAAAAGAAGCAGATAAGAAGACAAATGAATGCGTTGAAAGGTTTCCATCTCGTCCATAAAGGCTGTGTTTCGGTGGGTCTGGCCGTGGGTTTATCCCAAATGTTGTCCAAGGGTTGAGGAAGAACCCGTAAAGGTAAAAGGTACAGGGTTTCATCTGGTTAGTCCTTATTTATGATTTCTATGGAACGTCGGTTATCGTAATTGCATAAAGACCACTTAGTGACCCAATCGGGTCTCCTGCCCCCAATGGGGGTTCTGTCCGTCTGACAGGGAGCAGCTGGCTCCTCCGGGTCTTGTTATTGGTTCTAAACCGTTAGCGTGACAGCCCGCTCGTCTCCGGCTGCAGGGCGAGCTCCTGCAGGCCCGGCCCCTGCAACCCGACCCCTAGGGCCCCCGCCGCGACTTACGAGTGTGTGTCAGCTTGCCGGAGGAACATGTGTTCGGATTAGGTGCCCGCTACCAGGCCCGTAAAACATCTCGCCGGTTCAAAGGAATACCTGTGATTGATGCGGCCCCGCCCCCCTCCACATGCCAAACGCAGACCTGGTTGTTCAGCGGCCCTGATTTTATTCAGAGAAAGTTTTCCAGAGAGGAATCTTCCATCATGAGGGGGTTTGACTGTACGAGGCCAGTGGAGCAGGAGCTCCTCATCCTCCTCCTGGAGCCCCAGCAGAGATTGATGCTCCTCAGCGTAGAGCCCACGGCGTCCACAGCCATTACTCACAGCGTGGTGCCGCAAAAATAAAGATAGGGACCCATCGAGCTGAGGCCCGGTTGCCGGTTCTGTTCCTGTTTTTGTTCCAACGTGTAGAAAATACCAGCAGAAAAAACTCAAGAAATGTGATTTATAATCAGAATAAAAATAGTTTAAAAACCCAAACATTTCTGATATCCTGGATGATCTAATTTTATTTATCATCGTTTTCAAATCCAAATCACGTCTAAAATAAAGAATTAAAGGTTCAGCTCCAGGATTCTTTTTTTTTTTTTTTTTTTGCATATTTTAATTTAATTTATTTGCTCTAATAATCAACTGGAGTTTATTACTTGATCGGTGTTCAGTAAACTTCGAGCGCAGTCGCCGTGGCGATAATGAATGAGGAAGAGCCTGGTACGGTGTAGGATTGAGGTCTCTGCATCGACCACGGGACCCTTCTCTGGAGGGTGCAGCCCCCCCCCCCCACATAGAAAAATAGAGCCCCGCCCCCTGCCAACCTCCCCCCACCTCCTACTCCAAAGGAACGGCCACTAATCTTCCTGAGAAAGAAATTTCTGCTTTTCTTTCCGTGTTCCTAAATGAGGCTCTTACACCGAGGGGGTGTGAGGGGGTGTGAGGTGTGGGGAGGGGGCGAGGTTATGCAGGGATGACCGCATTCACGCCGGACCCCTGTACACCCGCCCCCCTCCCCCCTTCTTTTAGAGGAAGAATCGAACTTGTGAAGACTTCCTGAAGGAGCGGCGATGGCGAGCTCACGATGGGGGGGCGGTGGTAAACTCAGGGGGGTGACTTGGGTCGACGTGTCCCGGTGCCGAGTCGGACCCGGCTCGATCAGGTGTCGTCTCCCGTAACATTTTTGTAAAAGCACATCGATGACGCCGCTGCTGAGACTTACAGGAAGGACTATTGACCCGGTTCCTGTTGGTGTTCCTGTCAGGAACCACACCCTATCGGGGGGTGGGCGGGGGTGGAGGGGGCAGGGACCGATTCGGTTTCTGTCCCGGAACGACTCCCAGAGTCGGTTTACGCCTCGATCCGACCCCGATCTTTACCCCACGGCTTCCCAGACCCAGTAGGCTTCACGGGCGTTCCGTCGTTGGGGTTCTGGCCTACATTGGGAGTCGATCCATTGGTTGAACGCCCCCCCCCCCCCCCCAAAAGGTTCTGAAGCCCGTATTATCCTGATATTTATGTGAAACTGAATTAAACATGAGCTCTGGATTCTTTCTTATGTTTACATGAAATGGGCAAACAGAAGCGGCGCCGCGTCCGACCAGACCGCCGGCTTCACAGGAATTCATAACGAGACTCGCCCCCCCAACCCCCCCCTTCAAACAGGAGTTTCACAGGATCCATTTTATTCTAGCGGGGGCTCAGAAGCCCGGCGAAGGGCCCGGTGTTTCAGCCGCTCCTCTAATCAGACCAGGAGACATAAATCAGAGGCGGCGCTTTGGAGACGACGGCGGTGGATGGATCTGCCTAACAGAGGCCCAAAAACAACACGTTACATTCCTCCCATTTACAAGCAGAGGGAGGGGGTGGGAGGGGGCGGAGTCAATATATGGATGCTTCAGCGGATTAGCCCCCCCCCCCCCAGGCCGCTTCTCTCCTGGCTTCTACTTCCCGTTTTCTTTATGTTCTTCATCCTCTCCTAAACCGAGCTTTTTCTTCCCAGCATGCCGTGGTGTAATCCACGCCCCCGCTTCCAAGATGCTTCCTGCCTGGTTTTTGTTTGAGAATCCGCCCTATAAGGTGGCTGGCTCCACCCCCAGGTGGCGAGGGGAGGTGTTATTAAACCACTTTTCTGCAGCGGGAACTCTCCGTCCTCCTGACCCGGTGTGACCCCCCCCCCTCACCGCCGGATGGAGGGGGGCTCACGTCTCGTCTCCCGACGCGGGGCCGACGCTCACGGTTCAAGTGAAGACAAATAAATGTTTAGAGTTTGGAGGCGGCGGAACACAAACGTGTGGCGGCTGTAAACATGGGGGGGAGGGGGGGCGCTTGTGTAAACAGGCCCGGCTCAGGCGGGGTGGGGCGCGGGCTTTGTGGTCAGGCTCTTCCGGTTCATACACCACCACCACCACCTCCTCACATGCAGCTCCCTCCCTCACAAAACGGCGTGCTGCCTTCAGGGTCCGATCAGCTGATCCGGGTAACGGAGCGCCGGCCACATCCAGGCTGGGAGGAGGCGAGTGAGAGGGGCGGGGCATTGATTTGTTCCATCAGTGAAATCCTCCAGAGGGAAATGCTGCTTCTTGTAATTACAGATCTAGAGTTTCTCTGCTAGCATTTAGCGATTAGCCTGTAGACTGACAATCAGCTGCGAGCGCTCCTGAATGCACCGTCAGGACAGCATGCAGGGGCGGGGGGGGGGGGGGGGTCGCCGCCCACAAGATGTGACCCCATGACCTTGTTTCACAGGTAAAGGTAGGAGCCAGGAGATGGAGTCAGGTGATGATTAGCCTAGCTTAGCATAACTTTATGCAGGAGGGCGTGAGGCGTTCAGGGTCCCACCAACAAAAAGCCGCCAGATGGAAAAGAGATGTGAAGTCGTTCATGATGCAGCTGCAGGAAATAAAGACGGTCGCTCTGGAACAGCTGCAGGGCAAAAGATGACTGGGGGGGGGGGGGGGCTATACATTAGCGCTAGGCATTAGCTTCAGGTCGCTCTAATTTTTACAGTACTTGAACGCAACGTAATCATTTTATATGAAACTTTACAACCAGATTTCAACTTTTTTGAAACACCTGGAATTTAAAATACGCCAAAAAATAAAACTTGAACCTGAAAGTTAAAAAAATAAAACTAAAGAATGCCGTTTCTGCAGCTTTAGTCACACCGACGAATCAGAAGGTGTTTAATAAAGGTGAGGCCTCTGATTGGTCGCTGGAGACGCTGATTAAACCGACGTCCTCCTGAAGACAGGAAGGATGAAAACAGACGAGTTCAACTTTCAACCCCGATCGTTCACACGACACACACACACACACACACACACACACACACACACACACACACAGACCGCCAGCACCAGCAGATATAATTACACTCCAACCACTTCACCCTCGGAGGGTGGAGGGAGGCGACTGACTGTGGATGTACAGCGTGTGTGTGTGTGTTAGTGTGTGTGTGTGTGTGTGTGTGTGTGTGTGTGTGTGTGTGTGTGTTTGTCAGGTGATTTCCCCGTTGGTGTTAGCTAAGCCTGAGAATGTTTGGCTTTGCCTTCAAAGAGCGCCAGATCGTTGTGCTCCTCCCCCTCCCAATCCACCGCCCCATAAGCCCCACCCCCAGACCCCCCCATCAGTGAATACAAACATGCTCAGACATGTTCTGGTCATCCAATCAGTTTATTTTATTTATTTTGTTTGGGACCCAGCTGTGGGCGTCGACACCCGCGACTTCCCATCATCCCTCACTCCATCTGAGGTCCGACCCCGCAACTCGGCCCCGCCCCTTTCCAGATCGACATCCAATCAGAACGCAGCTCACCTTTGACCTGCAGTGAAAGCAGATCGTGTGGAACCGCTACATGCATGTTCACATGTTAGCTTTAGCTTCTGTTAGCTTTAGCTTCTGTTAGCTTTAGCTTCTGTTAGCTTGTGCTACAGGTTCTGTAATCCTTTTTATCAGCTGGGGAGGGGGGGGTCTGGCCCGTCTGAAATTCCCACGGAACAAAGCGTGGAGGGAGGGCAGGGGTGGCGGGATGGGGGGGGGGGGTACTCAACCAATGGGGGGGTGGGGGGTTATTGTTTACACATCAAGACGCTTCCTCTAATTCCATGGAAAAGCAGTAATTTACCTCTGGAGGTTTTACAGCTGAACTTCTCCATTGTGGGGGGGGATCACCCCCTAATCGCTGGAGGAAGTTGCCCAAAGCCCCGGACAGAGGGCAAGCCCCCCCCCGCCCCCCCAATAAGAAATATTTCATTCAGTTCAGAGGAATTCTCCTGACATCCGTCGGACGGAGATGTCCAGCAGTTTGTTTGTGACCTCACCAACATTTGGAGGAGGGACTTCCTGTGTGTGTGTGTGTGTGTGTGTGTGTGTGTGTGTGTGTGTGTTCAGCAGCTGTGGTGAAGTCATCCATGGAGCGTCTTATTCCACCAGCGTGAAATCAGTTCCTCACTAAAACAAACACTGACGCCGTTTCAAGATTCACACTTTCGCAGCTGCCCCTAAATGAAGCGCCGGGGCCCGGACCGGGTCCAGCCGGGTCGGGCCGGTAGACCAGAACCCGGACCCTAAAGGTGGTTTTTGTTCAGAGAGCTCTATTTAGCCGCCATTAGGGTAGCGTCGCCTTACAGACTGGAATACGCTGACTGGAGCTGTTATTACAGGTGTGCATTAGGTTAAGTCAATAGGAGAGAATGTGTGTGTGTGTGTGTGTGTGTGTGTGTGTGTGTGTGTGTGTGTGTGTGTGTGTGTATGTGTGTGTGTGTGTGTGTGTGTGTGTGTGTGTGAGCTGCAGTAACGATAACACAACCAGAGCACTTTGGAAAAAATCTTAATATTCATATTTTATGGTTAGGAGGCAGAATATTAGCTGCTGCTTGTTCCTGTGGTTCTGAGTGCTGTGGGACACCAACAGGAAGGGGGGTGTCAGGTTGGGGGGGGGGGTTCATTTTTCTTTATGGAATGATTTCAGCTTTTATTCTGATGCGTCTGTGGACGTTTAAACACTGTATTTACTTCAACAATATTAATAACCGTCATGATTTAAAACATTTTTTAAATCAAAAAGCAGGTTTTTATAAAGCTTTTATAAAATACTTTTCAGGACTTTAAGAAAATATTGAAACACTTAATTTGTTTGTTTTGAATTTATTCTCATAAGTCTGAATTGATTTTTTTTAATCAAATAATAAAAATAATAATTTGGGTGAAAAATATTTGTGGCATCCCTGTTGACGAGTTTTAGGTTACTTTTCTGTTTTTGAGAGATTCCACAACAAAAACCTGAAAGGTAGAAAACAAGAACTTTAGTTATGAACCGTAACTCTGGGTTTCTGAGTGAAGGTCGTCTTTCGGGTTTTATTTGAGGACATTAGGATGGGGGTTTTTTTTTTGTAAATATGGATTTTGCCTCCTTGCTGATGACATCATCATCCAGCAGATGATCAGAAACTGACGTCTTATATTTCCAGGTGAGCCGTTGCCTCAGCTACGCTCCCACTAGCGTCTTATAGAGACATCTGCATTGTTAACCCCCCCCCCCCCCCCCGGTCACCAGCTCCATCAGGCGGTCATAACTCTCTACATAGACCCGGAGGTGATTCCAGGACTGCGGGTCCCGGGGGCTGGATTGCTGCCTCATGGTGTGGGGTGATGGGTACCACATGTTAGCAGAGGCAGCCGCCGTCGCTAATAGGAACTGACAAGCGGCGGCCTGACGGGGATCAGGTGGCGCGGGTTGGCCTATCGCTGTAGAAACAGAGCCCCGCGCTCAGGGTTAGCGTTAAATGGAGTCTTTGTGCAGAAGCAACACTCGATCGTTCCGGACCTGGGCTGCTTCCGGCCCTCGTCTTCAGCTAATCCGGGTAATTAAAGGCTCCTGGGGGGGGGTTAGACAGCGTTTCTGTGGCGTCTTGTGAAAGTACATCCTCAATCTGCCGGGATGGCGCGTCATAAACGTCCGAAAGTGTTCCTTCTCACCTCCTCCAACGCTCGCAACACCGCCCAGGAAGACGTGCTAGCTTGCTAGCACCTGTCCATGGGGGACGGGGAGTACTTACAGCCTTTATGGGGGGTCAGCGGCTTTTGGTTCTGGGTCGCAGGAGGTGTTTGTGTGGGCTGGAGCTGGGTAAATACGACGGTGCCTGAATGTGGCGCTAGCTATGTCACACTAAGTGAAAATTGCGTCAGTCCTCAACCCCGTCGTGACTCACCTGGAACACCTGGTCCAGAAATATATGTCCGAACATCAGGAACCCAAAAACTGAAACAACAACAGCAGTAGCAACTACTATTAGCATCGTCTGCCGCTAACACTAGCATATCTGCATCTGCCATTTAGCATATCTCCAGTCAGGGCTGTAGCTAAGGTTAGCATGTCTGCAGCTGAGGTTCCACATATGCAGGACATTCTGCAGCCAATATTAGCAAGTCTACATCTAGCATTTGCTGCAGCTAAGGTTAACTTGTCTGCATCTGGTATTTGTTTGCACATGCTGCAGCTAAAATTAGCATGACTGAATCCAGCATTGTGCAGATTAACCCTCCATATAAAAAAAAAATAACCCAAAGTGAAGCTTTGTCAACTTCATCACATCATCATGTAATGAAATAGCTAGCGTGATAGGTTTTTTGTCTTGTATGATATTTGCTTAGCATTTTTACCACATTAGCCTTAGCACACTGGTCGCTAACAGTTTGTTACATGTATTGAACTCAAAATTACAACTCAATAATACTGACAGGAAATATCAACATCCTCATTCTTTGGGCAATTAAGACGAGGCGCCCCAGATGCTCAGTGCTGCTATCTAATGGTTGTTAACAACAATCCCCAACAGATCCTTGATCTCTGGACAACTTCAACCAATCCAGAGCCAGAACCAGCACGGGTCCGGATATGGGTTCTGAATCAGAAACCAGCGATATGAAAACCTTCTCTGATGATTAAAACCAAGTCGGGATTTATCGCCGCTCTCTTCATGTGGTGCGTTCAAAGACGTTAGGAAGAACGCTGCAGCCGTCCGTCTCCACAGAGAGAACAAGGGATGGTTGGAGATCCCAATGGGGCCACATGTGGATCATTATCAAGACAGGGCTGCTATAAATCCAGATTGGAGCTTTGAAGCGAGGCAAAGGGGGAAAGCGACTAATCAGGCCCCGAGTCTGAAGCCCATCCTCAACCTGAGGAGCCAGATGGTTCCTGTTTCCATCCAGAGAAGTTAAATAGTCTCAGAATTATATCGTAAGTCTGTCATTTGTTTGTTTAGTAAATAAAAGCGGGACGTGAATTCCCTTTGGGGGTTCTGCGAGATGTAGAAAACATTTATAGTTTCAATCAGAGGCTCTTTTGTCCCCTTCTGGACTGTTTGAAGATAAGCGTTGCTAACTTTACCCTGGATTTTCTATGGAGTCTGGAGCTTGGCATGCCGCCACGCCGTAATTGCTTCACCATGTCTCCACTCCATTGCACCATCTCCGAGACCCGGATCCTGAATGAAGTCTCCGACTTCCAGGCCTCCAGATCGTCAAGGAGATGTTGATGACATCCCGCTGTTGTAGTCCGAAATGTTTTCCCAAATGTTTGGTGTGGTACGCTGACGGGAGCTCTCTGGAAGTAATTCGCTCCAGGAATGGGCTCGGTGACAAAATACACTTACACACTACCAAATGTTGAAGTACGACGCATCAAATACGGACATCCCGTACCAATCGAGTCCATAAATCAAAATCTGTTCTGCTGTAACTCAAGGTCACCTGTTCGCTTCCAGCGCCATTAATTCGCCAGAACAGCCAACTTGCTAATAGGATGGTGTGGAATCACATGACTAACCATCTGTGGGACAGGATGGAGGTGGAAATCATAGCGGCGGAGACTAAGTGTTGGAGCGAAACTCACCTGATGCAGGTGGGACATCTGGCGAAGAGGAAGACTCCGAGAACCGGACCTGATTGGACAAAATCGACAAAGCAAACATTAATTTTAGGTTAGCTTCTGTAGCCTCTGGGCTAACGGCTAAAGGAAATGATTAGTGAGACGAAGACACTTCGAGAAAATTCTGAAGTTGTGCGCGTTATTTGACGGCTGATATTTCATGGTATTATATATATACACTGTAGAAGCGGGATCAATAACGTTCATCTCTCATGAATAAAGTTGTGTAACTGCCGCCGTATGATTGAGAGCCCTTCCTGTCCGGATCCGTTCGTCTTTGTCGGATGAAAGCAATCCCGCCCCCCACCCCCCTCAGGCTTACCCCGGGGTGACTCCGCTCTCTCCGTGTCACACAAGGGAAATGGCATGTCGGCTAATTTTATCACACAATGCATTGTGTTTGTCAGTGCCGCCGCGGTGACAAATGACGCCTTATCTTGAGGGCTGTTGTTTATTGTTGCTGAGTAATGTCCCGGCCACTCGACGTGGTCTCCAGAGCTTCAGCCGGCCCGCCGTCAACCATCAGGAACCGCGTTCGCCTTGGACGCGCCGGGTTACCAGAAGGCAAACTTTCTTGACAAACTCGGGTGTCGTTTGTTTCCCGTCTTTCGCCTCTCCAGCATGACGTCTAATGAAGACCGACGTGTGGACTAACACTGTCTCGTAAAGCCCCTCCTTTAGAAAAGGCCCGACCCGCGTGCCGGAGATCGCCCGATGAAAGCGACATGTGTTACTCGTAGCGCTCTTGTTTATTTGACTTCCATACTTGCATTAAGGCCAAGTAAACACATCGGCCGGTGTCCAGGCTGCCAGAAGTGGCCTGACACCCCGTTGGATTAGCGTCCCCCAGCATGGTTCTCTGGTGCAGCTGGTCTGGTCATGGGCAACCCTTCGGCCAACCTTACTATCATGTTTTCCGATCTTTTGCCCAAATAATTGATGTTGTTGTTGGATCCGTGCCCCCGTCCTCCAGTGGATGAACGGATGCTAATGTTAAAGAGGCGTTGTCCTCAGCAGACGGCGTCTAACAGAGTGTTTCCACCTGTTCCCTGTCCAGCGAACAGTCTTTGGCCGGTTTCGTGAGACTACAGAAGGGTGTTTGTGGTGGCTCTATTCTGCCAGAGCTGCGTCAAAAGCCTATAACAGCTTAAATTGAGGGTTTCTCTACCAAAAGGGTGGAAGCAGCACCACGTCATGGGGCTGGGGGTGGGGGGAGACCAGTTGGTCGGACCCCTTGACCTGCTTCACAGCTGTTTCTTGTTAGTGCTGTAAAACAAATTCCCAGAGCGAGATGGTTTCCACGCCGAATCCTGCCCCACAGAGGCCTGACTTGTCAGGGGGGTTTTGGGAGACCCCCACCGGTATGAACGTTTTAACGCGTTATCAGGATGGACGACCTGAAAGCGTTCTGAACGCCACCGGCGTTAAAAGTTAAACTCTTACCCGGACACTCAGGATGTTTATGGTGGTTCGGCGTGACTCCGCTGACTGTTGGGGAACATAAACAGACGTAAGTACGTCTTATCTCACGCGGAAAAACCCGAATTGGAAGCGCCGACTCCCAGGAATAAACCGGACCAAATGTTCTTGATAGTTTATTCTCACCTGTCAGCAGACTTTTAAAATACTCCGATTGTAATGCAAACATGTATGAAGGGAAAGTGGAGGGATGTTCGCCGCGTACGACGGTTAAGTCCGAGATGTTTTAGCGCCGGCTGCTATTAATGTCATCGTCAGACTAATGTACGTCCCCTGTTTATTTAATAACCCCCCCCCCTCATACATTTTTAGGTCCCTGAAGAAGAATCTACCTCTGGCCTCTGTGGCGTCTTCGCCGTTCAACAATGTTGTGTATCGCCGCGGAGACACATGTAACGGGTTGATGGAGACCAGGCCGCGTCCGTCCAGGAGATCCTCCCCAGCCTGAGCCGGGATAGCGGTGGGGATTGGGGGGGTCTCACCTCGGGGTGACCCCCAGCCAGTACGGCTTTAGATTGATGTGCCTCCTTCTCCCACACATTGTGAGCTGGTGTGGGTATTTCCTCTGACTTTTCCCGCCCCCTCACCCCACATTCACATTCCAGTGGGTGGGGGGGTGCTGAGCTTGCGCTGAGGATGCTGTCATCGGGGGTGTTGAGGACGCTCTTTGTGTGAACCGGCATTTGCCGCTGTCAGCTGAAAGGCCTCGTGGAAAACAGGAAGTAGAAACCACTTCCTGTGCTTGAAGCTGTTGGATTGGACGGGGGCGGGGGGGGGGCACACAGGTGTTTTCAACCGATTATTTAACGCCGGGTGTCGACCAGCTGTCGGGTGGTGGTCATGTGATCGGAAGTATTTCAGAGTTATTAATGGATTCAGAGGAGGTTTTGAGGAAGCACGCAGGGGGCGGGGCTTCACCGTATCCATCAATCACAGGAAGGATATTCTTGAATGTTCTTCATTGTTAAACTAAAATCCAATCAGTGATCCGTCAAACACATCTATCAATGGTTCAATGAAGCAGGTTAACGGCACAAAAACAAACTCTGTCCTTTTATCTGAATCCACTCAGGAACGCAGCCTGGAGTAAACACTCTGAACCAATCATTTAATAGGATTCTAATTTAGAAGTAAACCCATTTTGTTGACAAATATTGATTCTAGAATTACTGTATAAAAATAATTCCAAATATCACCAAAATTTACAAGAAAATTTTTGTCATTGTCGCCAACTGCTAGCAAAACACGAGGTTTAGAAGCTCCAACTAATAATTTGAATTTACTGCTATTATAAAAAATGATATTCCTAAAAAATAAAAAAAATTAAAAATTTAAAAATAAAAATTTAAAAACGAAAAAGTAACAATTTAAAAAATGTATGTTTCTGTGCTGCCGTCGTGTTGGGGCTACATTTCCAGGCTCTCGCTAGTGTTTCCTCGCCTTCCTGCTCTTGACCAGTGGTCTTCTCTTCGATAACGAACCCGCCGTATTAATTACTCGATCGGGCTCACATCTGCGCTCTGAAGCGGCCGGGCGATAAATCAGGAGTCTACCCGGGCAGCTGATTATCATGACACCTCATCAGTCTTCAGGGGGAGGCCTATTTGCTACCTGTATGCTAGCGTAACACAGGAGGGGTGCGCCCAGCCCCGCTAACCGAGGCCAGGTGATGCGTGGGGTTGAGGTTAGGGTCAACATGGTATATTTCGTCCCCCTCCACACCGACTGGACTTAAACCCCCACCCCGCTAATGGCCACCAGGTGAGATAAGGTCCAGCTAGCACCCAGACTTTACAACAATTAGGGGAGGCGTAGCGGCATCTTGTAGCCTGGTGATGGATCATAGCAGCGGGGGGGTTCGTGGGGTCGGCGCTGATCGGCTGAGGCTTGACAGAGACGGATCACGTGGGGAGGTTGGGGGTAGGAGGGGTAGTGAGGTCTGTAAACACAGGCAGCAAAGGCCCGGGCAGCGACACAACAACCCCTGTGGGGCGATAGCGCACATCTGGGAAAGGTGGTGCAAGATGCATGTGGGCGCCATGGTGACGGGATAGAAAACATAGCCCGGATGCCCTCATTGGTTCCCACCTGTTCAGATCAGAATCGGATCTGAAGCATTCCGTAAGGAAACACAAACGCTCTGCTTCGATTGGTTCATCCGCTCATCCGACGTGTCTGTCTTCCAGGTGCTTCTTGTGTTCTCATGGTAACAACAAACACTGGTGTAAACATCACATCCCTGATGGAGGTAATTAGCTGGAGTGGTTAGCGTAGCGCGGGGTTAGCTTCCAGACAGATGTGGTGATAAACCCATGCGCAGCACAAACAAGTAAGCAAACAGTCGGAGAAAACAGGGTTGAGTTGTAAGGAAGCAGAGCTTAATAGGACCTCCACCACTGGGACGTGGGGAATTTGTGATATTATATTAAATAAACTTGCACTTTCGAGGGTGGGGCATCAAGAATTCTACACTAAAACAAAATTTCTGCACAACTTCCTGGTGGGGCGAGGCCTCACCGGACCAGATAACAACACAGAAGAGATTGGTGCTCTTTGGCGGGAGTGTCCCCTTCACACTGCTAACCTACTCTTCCTGGGGAGCGCTTGATGTGTTCATCATCACATACACAGTGTTTACAGAGGCTAATGTGTCTCCTTTCCACCGCCAAGTTAATCCAGTTAGCTTCTACCCAGAATCCCTCCTTATCAGTATCAAAGGTACGGCCCTCACCAACCCAACTTCTGTTCACAGACGGCGGTGGTTCTGTCGACCTCTAACCCCTCCGTTGCCGTCGCTGAACGCTCGCTAACCTGAAGGAAGCTAGTCCAGTTAGCTAGCCCTGGTGTTAGCATTTGGCCAACCTGAACCGGGGCAGAACACTCACTGTAGTGTTTGGACGTGGAGCCCCCGGTGGTCACCGAGCTGCAGAACAAATCAGAGACTGTGTGCAATCGCGAGTGTGTGTGTATGTGTGTGCACGCACCTGAGCATGTGTGTGTAGCCGTTGGCACAGCAGTGTGTAGTTAGGACGCAGGCCAACTTTTCCTGCTGGAATTTCCTGTCTGAATTGAATGTCCCCCCCACACCGCTCCTCACTCTCCTCACCCCCCCACCTCAGAGCGTGACAAAGGCTTTTTTTTCCTGAAATTATTCCTGACCCGGCCTCTCAGGCGTTATTATTGTGGTCGAGTACTTCCTCCAGGACATGAGCCCACTCCAGTCTCCACTTGAACCGGGTCCTGATCCAGGGGGGGCGAGTGTTTCCTTCTTTCTCCGCGACTCAATGGGGCTTTTGTCAACACCTGGCATTGTCTTCAGATCAAACCGGGGCTTTAAGATACAGACTGAACGAGAAGAGGAGCGGGGGTGTCACCCCGACGCTCGGCAGGATGTTTGGAGTCTCATTATGGGGGTGCCGGGGGCCACAGGTAGAAGTTGAGCCCTAAAACAAACGCATTTGGAGAGATGGGGGCGATACGGCTCTGAAAACCACCCGCATGTGGGACGCATTGGTATGTGAAACCAGAGCCCCCCCCATCCCATCAGTCCTGCAGGGACCAGGTCAGGTGATCTAAAGGTGGGGACAAGCCCCTGGTGGTCCCAGTCCGGTTCAAACTGGTTTGGTTTGTTCCGACGATAAAAACACATTTCCTCCAACTTCCATTCATTTATAAAGAAGTCACTAATCGCGCCTTTCATACGGGGCGGAGCCCTCTTGAGACAGCCCTCATCCCTGATTAGAATCGATTTTAGCCGATTAGCCAACAGGTTTGGACGTCCAGCTGATGATGGGCTCTGAACACCCCAACAATTCAACCATCACCTGCTGAATAAATCAAATGCACCCTAATCAGCATCAGTGCACAAAATCACTAAAATGAAGTTTCACCGACCGATGCTAACTGAAGCTAGCATGCTAGCATGACCTGGAGCACAAGCCGGCTCCGTTGTCCAGTCTCCTTATCCCGTGCCCTTCCCACCCTCTCCACCGGAGATGTGCCAGGCGGTGGCAGCAGCGGCAATGGGGGGTTGAGGGGGCACCTCTCAGACAAAGCCCAAACTTCTGGCTCCACTTGTGAAAACAAAGCGCCGACTCCTTTTCCCAGCTCTCAGCCTCTCTCGCTCGTTTACGGGGCGCCTCTTTTGGCTTTGTAACACACAAGTTGACTCGGAATTGGCCGCCTGTCCCACGGACAAAAGTGAAGGGGTGGTGGGGGGGATCGCTGGCGGCAATCCAGCGGCGGCATGGAAACGCTCAAAGACAAGAAGAGACACCAGACGGGGTTTTACTGCTGCCTGTTTCTGCTCGGTGTGCGATGGAATGTTTAGACCTTGTTTTACCCGAAGGCATCGAGCGATTTGTAGAAATTCCAGAGTATTCATTAATTTTACTGCCGTGCAGGTTACGTCTGATGGCTTCACCTCTGCAGGAAAACAAGCTTCAGACTAACAGGTCTAGAAAAAGGCTTCAAGAGCAGACAGGTCCATCCAAGGCCGTTTAAATCAACCCACTGGACTTTAAAAAGTTTCTTGAAGACGTCGCACCTCTCTTAAAGTGGCTTCTTCAGTTCCTCCGGTGGCTGGTCTATCTTAAAGTCCAGTGGATTGATTTAAAATTTTGGAAAACTGAGACCCTGCACAGACATCATGCAACATCACGTTCTATGACGGATTATCGTAAAATTAGAGAGACTTTAGTTCCAAGACTAAAGGTTTAGAATCTTAAAACGGGTTTTAAATCGTACGAAACTCAGGTTCTGCATCCGTTTCTAGTTAGAAAAGAAGCAGCGCTGGCCGACTCTCTTTCCTGAACAAATTCCGCGCCACTCAAATGTTTCCCAGCTCGGATCTGCCTGCGGGGGGGGGGGGCTTCCTCCCCCTGTCGTGTCTGATCCCATCTGAACAGCCTCGGAGACGGGCTGCCGTCCCGAAGACGTGTGAGTCACAACAAGAGGCTCAGTCGGGGTTAAGCAGCAGTAGCATCAGCCTTTGTGTTGGGATCCACCTTAAAAACATCCCGGATGGATTCTGCTATGGCCCCGAGGCACGGGGGTCCAGTTACACTTTGTTTTCATGGCGTTGACCCCCGGAGGCACGTCTCTAACGAGCCAGCGCTAAAAACAGCGAAGAAATCCAGAATATCGCACGTTCTGTCACGGATTTAGGATGGGTTTTTCTTTTTCTCGACAAAGTTTGTTTAAACCAGGGGTGTCAAACACATTTTCACTGAGGGCCACATCATCAGCATAACAGCTGTCCTCAAAGGGCCAGATGTAACTAAATGTAACTAAAATGTAACATAAATGTAACTGCTTAATGTTAAATAACTGAATTTATTACTAATTAAAGTTACAAACATTACAGCTACACAGAAAAAACATGTTTTATTTCTAATAATAAATCCTTTTAATTTGTCAGGTTATGAAATTCCATCAATCAAGGATCAAACTATCAATATAGAAAAATAACTTCAAACACAAGTTAGGACGTTAACTTTTTAATTCACGTTTTCGTGAAAGTTAAAATGGTCTTAATTACTGCATTGTGGAAAATGTGGTTTTGCTCAAAGCACACTTTTGACCTATTTGTTTTTAGACACTCTTGACCTTTTATGCTCTAGTGGGCCACATAAAATAATGTGGAGGGCCACATTTGGCCCCCGGGCCTTGAGCTTGACACATGTGGTTTAAACTAAACATGGATGCACCAGAAAGAGTTCAACAAAACGGATAGAATCTAGAGTAAAACTCTAATTTCTCGTATCCCAATGGTCCCACCAGCAGGTTTCTCATCATTTATAATGAAGTTTTAAGAAAAGGTGATCTGCAAACACGTGTGAGACCCCCCCACCCCCCACGTCATCCAATCCCAACATAGATACCAATCTCCTGGCCCCGGCCTTTGACCCTGGGGGGTCTACTGGAATCCTAATGGAAAGCAGGGATCATCCCAGGAGATTCCGTTGGTTGAAGCCCCTTCTGGAGGGTTCTCACACAACTGTTCCTCCTCCTCCTCCTCTTCCTCCCGTAAAGACGCCGGCGTCTCAGACTCATTCCTGACGGTCGTCTGCGTTGTCTTAACGAGACTTCTCTCCAGCCATCCGACCGTTTATGGCAGGAAATGATTCATGATTGGAGGAATCTTTTGCGCGACGCGTCGGATCTCATTGGTGGTTGCGTGACGCAGGCTTTCATCTCCGTCTATAAAGAGCAGCGTTAATGAAGCCGTGGCTCTCCGGGCTGACGCCACTGACAGCCGGCAAGGTTTCAATTACTGCTGCATGATGGGAACCCTAAAACCGTGTTAGCTGCATCTCGTGCTGCGCTGCTGGCACGGGTCCGACACATTGCCCCGCCCTCCAACCTCAGCCTCACGCAGGTATTTAGGATGAGAAGTCTCTGCCCACGCCATCCCCGCCGAAAATACCCCAACTGGCAGTACCCCAATGGGGCAGGAAGTGTTAATACCACAGTAGCGACGCAACAAGCTAACAGCGTTTGATTTACTAACCTGGAACTTTTTTCTCCCCCCCTCACAGGTGCCCATCACCTCTTCCCCACATTCCACACCCCCATCCCTATCGACATGAGGCACCACGAGGGGCGGTACCATTACGAGCCACACCCACTCCACACCATGCATGGGTAAGTTTTGGAATCTATACGCTTCAAGTTTCCAGGATGTAGCCCGGCGCTAACGTTAGCTACAGACACTAACAAGCCCACTTTTTTATAATACCTAGTAAAACAAAAGTAAAAGAATACAAAACTTGAACGTTAAAGATTAACTAAGTCTGAATTGATTTATGTTTAATTTTGAACGCGTTACCTTGGAATCAACGGGGGTATGGGGGCGGTGCCAGAGGGGCGCTGAAACCTTTATCCTAAGCTGACCTACAAAGAAACATTCAACTATTCAGCGACTTTATTAGCGTGGCATTAGCATAAACCTGCTAACTCGCACGCTTATCTAAATTATTAGAACCCAGGAAGGGAAGCCGGGAGGAAGATCAATAGAGGTTTCGTTAGAACTGTGCTGCTACATTAAAATTCAGCGAGATCAGGTGATACACGCGTAGGCAGGGCTATTCATCACCTGCAAAGTAAGGGAAAGTGGGGGGGGGGAGCGTGGCGGAGCGCCCACTTTGTGTTGATTAATGTGATGTGACTCTGACAGCGAGCTCCCACCCATTCATCAAAACCTTGATACGAGTGTCGCTTCGCCGCCGCGCGACAAATTCGCCTAATTAGCGTGCGTCGTCCCCGTCGAAATGGGGCAGGGCGTCGGAGCGGCGCCCGCTTTGTCGGCAGCGTGTCGGAGATGTACTTCCTGTCTGAAGGTGTGAAGGATGGCGCTAACTCCGTGAGGAGTGCCCGTCGCGTTTGTGTCGTCTTCGATGTTTCTTAGCCTCCACTCGTTTCAGACGCGTCCGGTGGTGAACCCGACAAGTCGGACTTTTCAAACGCCGCTCATGATGACAGTTTACTTAACTAGCCCTGCCCCCTACGCCACAGATGGATCTGCACAACCTCTCTACAGTCGTTCGTCTCGTGACTCTGGACAAACTGTGATGCTGAGTTGCAGAAAGTTCTGCTTGCAATCGGGTTTTTGTTCTTTTCCAAGTTCTCACAACTATATAGTTTGTTGTAAAAAAAAAAAAAAAGAACAAAGTACCACTAAAGTACATGTGTGTCAAACTCAAGGCCTGGTGGCCAAATTTGGCACGCTACATTATTTTATGTGGCCCTCGAGAGCATAAAAGTTCAATGTCCAAAAACAAATAGGTCAAAAGTGTGATTTGATCAAAAACTAGATTTCCCACAATGCAGTAGTTAAGCCCATTTAAACTGAGACAAAGGTTGTGAACGAAGTTAATGTCCTAACTTGTGTTTGATGTTATTTTTCTTCGATAGTTTGATCCTTGATTGATGGAGTTCTGTGGGTTTAATAACCGGACAAATTAAAAGGATTTATGTTAGAACAGAGAAATGAATTTTTTTTCTGTGCAATTTAATGTTTGTAACTTGAATAAGTCATAAATTCAATTATTTAAAATTAAGGAGTAGTTACATTTATGTTACATTTAGTTACATTTATTAATTACATCTGACCCTTTGAGGACAGCAGTTATGCTGATGATGTGTCCCTTGGTGGTAATGAGTTTGACACCCCTGCACTAAAAGATTCTCACAACCTTCTCTTATAGTCGTCCGGTGAACGCCTGTCAACATACCTTTATGTGTAAAGTGATACCCACTCCAGAGGTGGGGCCTGCGCCCGCATTCCTCCTCGGGTACGGGTTGGCGTTCTGTGTCACCCAGTTTTGTGAGCAAGTACATAAATTATCTTTGCGTGCGCCATATCAGCACATTCAGGTTTCAGAAGAAACCCCCCCCTCCTTCCGCCTTTCAAAATCCGAGCGGTCTAGAAAGATGAACGCGCCGCGTCGGAGCCGTCCTCCGGAACACAATGGGACGAGGCTCTCATGGGACGGCGGCGGAAGCATTGTCTGTTTGAACCCACAAGCCAGCCGCCATGCCAGCATGTTTGACCGGGTAATTAGCATCCGAGATCCAGCCTTCCGTTCCCAGAACCTCAACGATGAGGCAACGGATGGGAAAAACAGATCCCCCGCTCATTCCGCAAGCCATATTTATGCTTTTTGGGAAGCAGTCGGGGGGCAAATTGCTGCAGTAAGAAGTTGAAATACGACCAAGGTTTTTGTGTGGCGGAGCTGTGGCCTGCACCGCCCCTGTACACAAACAGATGTGGTCCAGCTCAGCAGGCAATCAGTCCGTGGAAGGCCTGCAGCCCCGCAGCGCGGAATGTGTTGATTAAATACAGTTCACAGATCAGCCGTTTGGCTCATGGGTTTCTTCCCCCTGTATTGATATGGTTGGGTTAACACGGAAGGGGGAAAAGCAGGAGATGAGCGGGGATGTTTAGTCCGACGATTTGTCGGCGGCGGCCTTGACGAGCATGTCTTTCATTGGGTAATGTTTGGATTTGGATGCTCTCGAAGTACTGCCCACAAACACAAAGCACCCGTCAGTCATAACCCCGCAAAAATTGCAAATCAAGACGCTGGAATTTTCACGGTGCATCTCATGTTCTGCGTTATTTGTCTTGCACTCCAAAAAAACAAGATGGTATGCGACAGCAAGGGGTAATTACCCTTGGTATAATCCTGTCTCATGTAAGTATCTCCCTACGCCTGATGTTTCTTTGGGCTCATCCCTTCTCAGTTGTCGCATCTCAGGGAATACGATCTCAAGTTGTGTCCAAGTCCGCCGCATCCCGATCAGGACCCCAAAAACAACCCAGGCAGGATCCTAGCGTGTCCCCTGTGGTGCAGGGCGGTGATTCATCTTGATCGCTTTGGCTGCCCAGAAGTACAGAAGGGAGTGTGTCACATCATAATTCATCCCACCTCCAGCCAGTAGGGAAAATGCCAGAGAGGCAAATTCTAACTTGTTGTTCAGGCAGGAGGGCAGGGAGGCAGACAGAAAGGGAACTTGAAGGGAGCCTTGAAAGCGGGTTACAGGGGCCACGTCTCGACGGTGAAGACGAATCAGTTTTGAATCGTCCACTTGGAGAGTCATTCAAACTGCGAAATAGTACTTTTGTGTTGTTTTTCAAACGACTGTACCAAAAACCCGTGTGGAAACCGATGGAAGTAGACGTGAGGACGCCCTCGTCGCAAAGTTCTCGAAGCTGAACCATGACAATGTGTGACAGACTTGCAAAAAATCTGTCGATTTCTTGTGCAGTTTATGCTTCAACACCTCAGCAGGGTAACGCAAATATACCCCAACGACTTTGACTTTTTGTGATGCGGTTCCATTCTGCTTGTTGCTTTGGTTTGTTTCCTCTACTAAGAGGCGAGTGAACAAACCAGCGGCATGATGTTTGTCTATCAGGGTAGGCCATCTCCACGCTCCTCCTACCAACGCCCACTTCAAACACTTACGTTGTCTATCTGTCGACGAGCCGGCGTGTCGACATGCATCGCCACGGCAGCAGTAAATCACTCAAATGACCACGAGTGCACACAGGGCCTGTATAATAAGGTGAAATTTACTACTGTTGCCTGTCATGAGGCTGCAAACAATCATCCTGGTTGGCAGGTACCGTCATTCAAGCCGTGTCGGCCACGCCCTTTTTCTGACAAGATGCTACTTGAAGTCTATGTTTCCCTCCAGACGCTCCCCCCGTCGGAACAGGACTCCATCTCTTCACCGCCGCCGTCGCCATGTATAGAAACTTCCGTCAAAACTCAAGCACCTGATTGTCAGCGGCGTCTTCTCGCGGAGGGATGACGCGGCGGGAGGGATGGGGGCAGGGTGAGGGGGAGGCAGTAGATGACATGTTTTCTAAGGGGTAATTGCTATTTTTCTGTGTGTTCTCCACTGTGTGATTACACGCTCTCTGTTGTTCCATTGTTAAAACTAGGCTGTGAGAAAAAGTGAGCTGGACGTGGTGCAGCTTGTTCTACTAGGCCTACCGCCTACAAGCAGGACAGCGCAACGGACGCCGATGGAACGTCGTGCCGTCGCTTTTGTGGAAATAGTTATGGCCATATTTTATAGTGTTTGCTTTCCTTTAGCAGGATTATGCAAATAAATAAAACTTTTGAACAGCTTTTCATTCAAATACAGCAGAAGTAGAAGCATTTACACTTTACTTTTAGTTTTAACTTCCATTCCTATGACGTCCAGAATGTTTATCATCATTATCAATGGGGATATCTCCCATGATGCCTTGCTGCTTATGTTTTTGAGATGCTTCTGTTTATTGTAGCGGTGGACAATAAACAAACTGTGCATTTATTCACAAAAAAATTGCTGAATCAAGCCAAGCTAAACAGAGGGCTGAATTTCAGAGCCTTGTTGGAAGAATGCTACAAGGCTAGTTAGCTAAAAAGGAAACTACAGAGCGCCCCTCGTTACTCACGGTTAATGCTTCCCAGGAACCACAGGCGAATAACAAATTCTGCGATATTGTGATGAGCTATTTATCTAATTATTTATGGTAATTTAAAAGTTTATGAACCTTCCCCATACTGATATTAAACCACCTATCTGTATTACCTTTTCCCACACTCTGATAGACTGTTTAAAGCACTTTTGTGACTCACAGAAGTCAGAGTCACGGAACGTAGCGCACTTCAGGATGCCGTCAGCCAATAGAATGCGTGTACGGTATCATGTGACTGCTAAAAATCAGCGATGAGGTGAAGTTGAGCGTGTCAAAGAATCGAGTTGAAAGTCTTGATGTCTGACCTTCAGGGATGATGAAGAGACGACAATCGTGCGTTGCATAAAAATGTTATCGTCATCATCCGGAGATGAAGATAAGACACGTGTGTTTTAATACCCAGGTGTTTCTGATGTCATGTCCAATCGTACGACAGTATTTCTTTCTGAAGGCGTTGGCTAAAGTTTGAAATCCCGGCGTGGGATCGCTTTGACGGCGATAAGACTGAGCGCTGGCCCTGGTGCCAACTTACCCAGGTATCCCTCAGCGAGGCACTAATCTGAGGAGGCGCTGCCAACTCTGGGACGGGGGGAAAGCGTGTTTTTGTGTATGGAGCGTCTGTTTCTTCTCACTTCTCCCCTCCCGTCCAGAACAGAGGGCTCTTTATGGTTGTTTGTAGGGAAGACTGGGCCCGACGGCAGAAAGTTGGCCCCCGGACAAGGCCGGCAGTCTACAGGCGCTGACTGGAAATGGAGCGAGGGCCGAGGCTCGGGGTTGGTTGGCAGCGCTGAGCTGCTAGCAGGTCGGCGTCCCGACACCCATGAATGAGAGCTTGAGCAGGGGAACTCTGAAGGAAGGCTGGGGGGGTTGTTGTGGGGGGGTTGAAGGTCTCAGGCATGCCTTTCATGGCCACAGCCGGCAACTGCTACCCAGACCAATCGTTTCATGAGCTGACGCTCACTTTCACATGCTAGCCATAGCCAGAGAAGCATCTGAAACCTGATCCTCAAGTCGGGAACCACCCAAAGTGTGGATTCAAGTGAACCAGAATCTTCCCTGGTTTCATCCAGTCGTTTCTGCGTGAATCTGCTCGTAAACCAACCGAACATGAAACATTTACATCTGCAAACGGCCTCGCCGGCTGGAGCTAGCCGTCGTAGATGAACCGTTCCTTACACATTTCCAACACACATGCTGCGTGAACACTGCCAAGACTCCAAACCGCACATATAAACACTCTTGTGTGTTCACAACAGTCACGGAGCGGCTTCAAGTCAGCTTTAAGACATTATCCTGCTATTTTTATGGCATTATTGTGGCATTTGCGAGTGTTACTGTGGTCAATTTTGTTCAGCAGAGTCGCTCCAGATTACTGAGGTTCAAGGTTTTAATCCTCATTTTAGGAAGAGTGAACCTGGGAACAAAATAACCCGAGAAGACTCAATGAAACAAAGCTTGAATTCTTTGGCTGGTGTTAGTCATCGCACCCCCGCCATGACTCATCTGTTTGGTTGTTCCTGCTGAGGGACGTTAGCCTTCAACCCCGTCGACTCTTAACAGACTCGTGACTCAACCTTCAAACGGAGAATGAAATGCTTCACGTGTCACTGCCTCCCAGTTATTCATAAAGACAACCAGTTCCAGCTCTTACTGTGTGTCTAAAGGAACTCCAAGGCTGTTTTAAACACTCAACTGGATGTTAAGATAGTTTCTTGAAGATGTTTCACCTCTCATCCAAGAGGCTTCTTCAGTTCTAGCAAAGAAGCCACAAGAACTGAAGAAGCCTCTTGGATGAGAGGTGAAAAGTCTTCAAGAAACAGTCTTAACGTCCAGTGAATTGATTTAAACAGCTTTGGATAACCATGACCTGGATAACTGAGAACCTGCACAGACATCTAATGAAAGGTTAGCCTGTTAGCAGTAGCGGCGTTAGATTTTGGGGACTTATCCAGCTCTAGAATGTTTAAAATAAAGGTTTTGTTTTGGCGCTATCAGGAGGTCTTTGAGGACGTGGACTCTGAGATGGAGGTGCATTCCCAACTCTTATACAAAGATGAAAGAATTCGGAGATGATGTCATCGCTGTTATGGATCACTTCCTGGAGGTCTCAGATCCTGACTTCTATACGATGCGCCGCAACTCGTACAGACTCGTAAACGTAGGCGGGGACGACGCTGACATATAAATCCACTCTTCCACCCTGAACTTATCAATCACTCCGTTTCCGCTGGAATCAAACGCTTCCTGCTCGTCTCACAAAGACGTTTCGTAGCTCGTAAAAGTGTCGTGTTCTTCTTTCTTTCACTTGGATCAAGTTAACCTGTGTGCCTCAACTAAAAGCGCTCTTAAATTTCCCTGCAAGCTTTTTATTGGTTGCTCTTAAAGCAGAAATACGACCTCGCTCCGTCATCCAGACTTTTCTGTCGGCCGCCCTTCGTCTGGTGGAAGTGGTTGGATTTATCCCAGGTGTACCTACCACACACTGACCTATCAGAGCCAGGCCCACTAGTCCACCACAGCACCATTGCCCCTTCAGAAGCACCTGCCAACGCCAGACCTTGTTACCTCCAGTTCAGACCCCCGGGGGTCTACCGTACAGGCAGATGGCCCGTTGGACCGCCTCAGACAACATGTCGTTTTTCTGGTCAAAGACGCCTGTAAAGGCAGATCCTTCAGGTTTAGCATCCGCTAGCTAGCATTCTCCACTAATACCTGATAGGACAGACCTTTTGGTTTCTGCCCACCCAAACAGATGTCTCCCGGTCCAAAGCTCTGGGTTTCGACTTGTCTGTAGCTCCAGGGCTTTAATAGAAGACGACAAACAAAAGGGGATTATTATGAATTAGCTGTGGGGGGGCGGGGGGAGCGAAGGGGGGGGGGCAGGACTGCAGACACATGTGGAAGTTAAGGCTTGTCTCTGAACATACCAGCGGAGATGGCTCACGGTGATAAGTGTACACAATCCAGGTGATTTAATTAACTCAGGTGACCCCCCTCCCCTCTCATTAACGTGTCTTTTTCCTCCCTGACCACAGGCCTTCAGGATTGACGGGCAGTCCAGTCATCTCAGACATCTCCCTGATCCGGCTGTCGCCACACGCCGCGCCCGGGACGGGCGAATCGCCGTTCAGCCCGCCGCACCCGTACGTCAGCCCCCACATGGAGCACTACCTGCGCTCGGTGCACAGCAGCCCCACCCTGTCCATGATCTCAGCAGCTCGGGGACTGAGCCCCGCTGAGGGTAAGTTACACCCCACCTTTATATCAACCCTCAAAACTGATAGCGTCTGCTAGCAGTATGAGCTATACCTAAAAAACATTTAAAAAGTTCAAAACAAATGCATCATTCTACATAAATGCAGGCTTTTGTGAACCGCACGTCTTCATGCTAACATCTAGCTAAATTCCCCGCTACAGTAATCCTCCTATATATCAATGAACGGCGACCCGAGGAACACATCCGGCCCTTTGCACATCTGTCCCGCCCGCTTGGGACCAATCATAAATTATGGGCATATAAATTACACAAATTGCATAAATTAAACATCACAACAGCCTAGTATAAACAGTTTTATTCTTCCAATCATCACCAGCTATTCAAAATATTTAGTATATGTTGCAATGGAGGGAAGTTGAGTTCAAGTTGAGTTAAAGTTATCCTTGGTGTGGCCCTCTGAAAAAAATCCAGGTTTCTAATGTGGCCCCTGATAAAAAAAATAACTGTCCACCAATGAATAAGCATGTCTAGAAACTTCCTTATAAAGTGGCTCAGCTAACCAATGCTAGCGCTTAAAAAAATGGCGTCTTTCATCTCAACTGGGAACCGAAACGACGAGCCAAAAGTTCTTCTGTTGTAGCGACAGAAGTTCCATTTCACTTTAGGAGTTCAACGGATTAAATATGAGCTATCTTAACGTAGCATTAGCATTGACACGAGCTACAGTCGCTGGTGCACACGTGTTCTCCCATGAGCGCTCATGGTTACCGTCACTGTCAGGATTGAAGCGCTCACGCGGTCGGTAATGATAGACGCTGTGTACACAACATGACGAATAAACCGCAGCTGATGTGGAAAGTCTTCCTGATGGCGGCCGTCCTGCAGCTGCGCCGCCAGGTTAGCGTTAAGAGGTGAGATTAGAGCCGAGCAGGTTTAGGATTTATGCATCCTGTTCACTGTGAACCCACACCGTCCGCAGAACGCCGCAGGAACAGTTTACACAGTTGGTCACTAACCGGCGGGGTAATTAGTCTTGCACCTTGGATTCCGCTGCAGACGGCGTGGAAGCGCAGCTTTCATCAGGCGTGTTGGGGCTTTCTGGCCTCGTGTGTGTTGCGGTGATTAGCGTGTCTGTGCGTGGCCTAGCGATTGTGTGTCTGTTTGGGCTGGAGAAACCATGGAAATTAGCGCCGACGCAAACACGCGGCGCCCCCGAGCTATCCAGCTAACGCGATGACAGACCTGTCCTCGCTTCGCGTGTCCAAACAACAGGTTGGAGGAGCTGCAAACCTGCACCAATAAATCAGCGACCGTGCGCCGCCGGAACGTCCTGGTATGTCCGCGTTACAGGAAAAGCAACACGGAAGAGACGCCGTCACTGATGGAACGGCGGGAAAGTACGGCGCTGCAGAACCTAAAAATCTGAACGACATGTGGGAACCTGATGGGAAACCAGGAAGATCGGGATTAGCGTGACCCCTCTGTAATGCTACGCTAATAACCTAGCATTAAAATGTATTATTGCAAATGGAAGAGAGGCGTGTCTTTATGGCACTGCAATGCTGGCATTTTATTTGCACTTTATTCCCTTTAGAATAAGACATAAAATGTTATTTCAGTTTTAAAATGAAGGCAAAAAATAAAATACAGTATTTTCCACAGTATAAGGTGCACCTTTTTTTTTTAACTTAGTTTTTATTCAACAATTTAACCAAAGACAGGGAGATGTACACACAAATGATAATACAAATGAATGATAATAAAAATTGAAAAAGCAGTTACCATAATGTTATACATTAAATTGCATAAAAATAATCATTTAAGTAAAAAAATTAAATGAAAATGTATTTATGTAATATATATATTCATACCCTTCTTATGTACGTATATATATTCATGTACATTCATAGAGTTGTATAGCCTTCATAACTGGAGTCCATCTTGAACTGCTTTCAGTTGTAATTTTGCTGTCATTTTCTCCATAATGTACACATTTATTATTCTCAGTAAATAAATCATATCTTTGTCATATTAGTTGATGGTATCCCCAAAATTACCAGTGCTGGATTTAAAATAATATTTACGCCCAAAACAAGTTTAATTTCCTCCTGAATATCATTCCAGAATGTATAAGGCACACCTTCAATGAATGGCCTATTAAAAAAATATATATATAATCCAGGGCGCTTTATACATAAAGCGCCCTGGATTATAAAACTCACTGGATTATAAAACACAGCTGCGAACTCATCTTCAATTAATGTTCTATTTTAAAACTTTTTTCATACATACGGCACAGTGGATTATAAGAAATTGAGAAAATTAAAGGCTTTTAGGTGCGCCTTATAGTGCGGAAAATAACTCAAAATTGATCTGGACTCCAGTTGCTACAGAAGCGATCAAATGTTAGCCTGCTAACGGAGCTAACGCTGCTCCATGAGCTAACGTTAGCGTGCCGGGGCACTCATTAGCGTTGCTGTAATCCCACTTTGTTTACTTTATAACGCACATCTTCCCTCGTCAAACTTTAATGGAGTTGTAAATTTATGCTGGACGCAGCTAGCGCCTTGGAATCCGCTAACAGCCGGTGCGGCCGCGGGACATAAAGGGGGGGTTGTGTTGGGGAGACATGGCTGCTTTTCATTAAGTCTTTACCGGACGCCGTCTCTGAACCCGTCTGCGTTCACGTGTGAGGTCACAGTCGAGCGCGCGGCCGTGCCGCCGTGATGTGATTTGGCAGCCGCCGCCACGCCAAGGGGGGGCTGGTCCAGTCCGGCTGCTGCAGCCCCGACACCCCCGGACCCAAAGCCACGACCCGGTGGACCCGGACGGATCCCAACCCCCAACACCCCCGCTCACTAGCATACATATTAATCACCACATTTCCCCTCTGCTCACCCCTTCCCACTGGAGGGGGGCAGGAAATAGACAAAGTTGGGGGGGGCACAGACATAAGAGGTAAACCAGCCTCGCTCTTAAAGCACCCGATGCTTTTAAACGTGGCTTTACTGCAGTGTGTGTGTGTGTGTGTGTGTGTGTGTGTGTACCTGCGCTCTATGCAAGACTCCAGCCTGTCAAACTCAATGCATTCACAGCACCAGAGAAAGGAATGTTGCCCCCCCTCCTCACCCCCTGCTTCCTCTACTCCCTGGAGATGTTTTCCCATAACCCAGCGAGCCTCACAGACATCAGACATCTTTTATCAAAGGCCCCAGTCCCCCCCCCCGGCCCCCCCCCCTGGCCCCCGGGGCACACACGCAACCACCGATCTGCAAATCTGACGCTCGTCTGCACCACCGAACGCTTCCTACGACCGTCCTCTGCTTATCTTCGTCATTCACTTGGGGATGGGGGGTGGGGTAAATATCATAACCGGATCCGTCTCTTCTCGCACGTCAGACTTGTTTAGCATCACGTCACGTGCGGCGACCTCTGACCTCTAGTCTGGGTCTAACTGTGCAATCTGTTCTTCCTGTAGTGACCCACGAGCACCTGAAGGAGCGCGCCCTGTTCAGTCTGCCCCCTCCCCCGCCTGGGGCCAACCCCACAGAGTACTACCACCTGATGGCCAGCCAGCGGAGCCCCTACGGCGACCTGCTGATGCAGAGCAGTGCGGCGGCGGCAGCGGCGGCGGCGGCGGCTCATCTCCCAGATTATATCAGCCCAGTGGACGGTGAGAAAAAGACATTAGGCTAGTCGAAAACCAATGCTAGCAACTGCTAGCATTAACACTAAAGCAGTTATTGGTCAACATCCGCGCTCTTCCACGCACTCGTTACATCAACAGTTACACCCACAAGGGGGCGGTAGTAGGTCAATGGTCGATACTCGAGTAAAAAGCAGCAAAGACAAACTTATCTTGTGACACTGCCCCTGCAGGTTGGCGGCGGTACTGCTGCCTTTCTTTCTATAACCGTGAACTTTTTAAAGAAATCATTTTTCAAAGCAAAAGAGGCTTTTTAATTCAGCCTTAAGATTTAAAATATGGTTCTCCCTGTCCTTTAGTGACTGTTGTAGTTAGTTTTCGTGTTCCATAAGCTGGGACCAGACCAGCCACCGCAAGAACTGAAGAAGCGTCTTGGATTAGAGGTGAAATATCTTCAAGAAACTTTCTTTAAGTCCGGATAATTGATTTGAACAGCTTCGGATTTGTGTTCCATAGTAACTCCAGTGTTTTAGCAACACAGTGCGTTCATAACTGGGGTGTCGAGTTTCACTAAAACATGTCCATCGAAAGTATGGTTCAGTTCTCTGGCTGATAGTGTTTAGCGATGCGTTTAAAGCTACTTGTAGCATCAAGGTCATCTCAAACGCAACAAATACAAACTCAGATCCAACAGCACTGGACCGAAGAACTTGCGTGATACGTCTTTATTTTCTTGACAATGCGATGGAACTCCCATGGCGGTGACGGTAAAAACTGGTTCCCACCCCCAGTGGAGGAGCTGTAGGCTTTACGGCTGTGGCCTTCTTTGTTCTCAGCACCAGGCGTGTCCTTACCAACGTCTGATTCTTCCTCTCCAGAATCTTTCATGGACGACTTCCCCACATCAAAGCTAGCGGCGCTCTTATACGTAGCATGGGGGCCACGGCTAGCAGAGGGGGCATTAACATGAACAGCCCCAAAGGCCTGCAGCTCATAAAAACACGTTACCATAGAGGCTCTCCTTCTGACAGAGCTTCAGGTGTGTTTGTTCTGTTATTATGGGATGCAAAACGTATCCTGGGTTACCGTAAAAGGGTCCACGCAAGAGGATCGAAAGGAATGTGATAAGATCGTCACGATCGAGTCACCGGACGCTGATAAGTCTGTTTTCAGAAAGCTCGTGTTAGCTTTAGTAGCATATTGGGGTAGCTGTTCGCAGAACGGAGGGCAGATGTTTTTGTTGTTTTAGCCCCGTCTGCTCTTTCGTTCTGCACGTCAGATAAGGACGGTGATTAATGTGTGAAACACACACCACCGACAGGAGACTTAGAGACGCAGTCGAGCGTTCAGCCGGGCCTGTCCATCACGCCGTCATGTAGTGATGCAGCTAGCAGCTAACCAAACAAGCTAGGTCTGTGTTTGCAACCAACTCAAACAACCAATGAAGCTCCCAGAACTTATGTCGTATCCCGGTTTTAATAATGCTAATTAAAGCTACATGTACAGTAATCCCTCGTTAATACGCTGTCAGCCAATAGCATGCGCGTACGATATCACGTGACTACCTACTAAAAATCCGCCATCAGTTGAAGCTGTCCATCTTGAAGCGCGAACAAGCAAGGGATTAATCTTTCTCAGTGGTCAGATCATCAGATTACTTGGTTTCATTTATGGGCCAAGCCGGACCAGAATAGACAACGTGAAATTTATTCCTTCACCACATTTTAGCACTTGCAGCTTAAATCAGCTAGCATACCGCTAGCTAGCATGAGGAGTAAGTCCTTGACAGACTTGCAGTGGTGGGAATAAAACTTGTTACTCCCATAAAACTTTTAGACCCAAGCCTGGTTGAACAGGACGTTCTATGGGTTTTAACGGTAACACCTCACAGGATCGGGTCATACATACCCAGACGGAGTCGAGTAGCGACTGTTTCGTCCAATGGACGCCGTTCGTTTATAGGAAGTCCCACCGGACAGACCGACAAAAACAGAAGTCGACGTGGAGGTTCGGCGAGGTTCGTCCCATCCTCACCCAGGTGGACTGAATGGACCCTCTGATTCCATTAAGGCCCCGCCCTCCCATCGCCGTCCCTACCCAGCCTGGAATCAGACTTGATCCTGGGTGATGAATTCCTGTCGGGCGCGAGGCGTTCCAGTTCGGACACAGCGTTTACTGATCCACGTTTCCACCGGCTCACATCTGCAACCATAAGTCCTGCAGTCACTTATCTAAGGGGGGGTGACAGCGGTGGGGGGGGGGGCACTATGGGTTCACTGAGGGCTTCCAGCTCTTGCGGTGGGTCTGTTGAATATTAGTGCATAAATTGATTTTTAATATGCGTTTTATCGGCGCTGCCTTCCAAAACTAACGGCCACGGATGAAGCGCGTATTTACCCCCCCTGCCCCCGCCCCCGCCCCATCCTCTGGCCGTAAATGAGGCTTTTGATTGGGGTCTGAGGCTGCCCGCGATGACCATTAGCTGGCCGCCTCGGTCAATATGGTCTTTGTGTCTGGGGGCCGCAGTTGAAGAGCCCCTGGACCGGCAAAGCGGCCGGAGCGCCACCACATCACTGCCAGCGAGGGAGAACACTAAATAAAAGAGTTGGGGGGGTGGGGGGGGTTGTGGCTGTTTGAGTAAACAGCCTTGCCAAACAAGTGCGGCCAAGACGGCACTGAGGTGGTTGGAGGCAGAGGAGGAGGTGGTGGTCCATTTTGGGGGGGGGGTTTCAGGGCTGGGTGGGCAGAGGAACATCACAGGGCCCCCCAGGACAAAAGCAGCGCCAAAGTAAACGCTGTCACGGCAGAGAAGAAGATCTTAGTGTTGATGCGACTGAGGTGTGTGTGGGGGGGGAGTCGATGGGACTGATGCTGGGGTGGGGGGTGGGGAGTGATGCTGGGGGGGGGCTGCTTACACAAACACTTAACTATATGTTGGTTCGTGAGCACATGGCTGGAGTGTGTGCATAAACACACGGGCAAACACAACGGCGGCTTTGGGCTGGACACTGGGGGCTCATACAGGATTCAGAGCCACCCCCCCGCTAATAAAATTCACAGTGTTGGTATTAGCAAGACTTAGGAGGGAAAATAAACATCTTCCACTCCAGCAAAGCACAAGGGGGGGTAGACCAGGGCCCAAACTGGCACAAAGTCAAGCCTCGTTGCGTTGGGGGGGGCGGCAGAGAGCAACCCCTGTTGAGTTTGCGGAGGCCTACTTCACCCCAGACAAGGTCAGGGTTGACCCCCCCAGAGGACGCCACTCAGTGGTTGCTGACCGGGTTTTTCCCTTCAGCACCAAATGATCTTAAATTACGCAGAAGCACTTAGAAAACATTTATAAACATTCACAGCAACGCCAGTAATGACTAATTTCAGGACAAGAAGTCGGATTACCTGGACAACGACTGGTGGAGTGAGATAGAGCAGATAAGGAGCCAATCAGAGGCAGGATAGTCTGGGAAAAGTATTGGAGAAAACATCTAAGAGTGTTCCAGACAACACCAGACATCCCCAGATAGAATGTCTGGGAACCTCCAAACGAGAGCCTAGAACCCTCCTGAACTGGTTCCTTCAGACAGGAAGCTCCTCCACCAAACTCCAGGAGTCGACACTCAACAGCCACTCGACAGGAAGTTCATTTCATCCATCCAGAGCTCCGATGGAAGCATTCTTCTCCCTCCTGACCACAGCAGATACTTTACTGTTCAACCAACCCCCCCAACCAGCCAATGCAAGACCCTTAAATACTTAGTTTAAGAGTAGGCTATCGTTTCCAGCAGAGACCTGTGACCAGAGTTCTTCTTCAGTGGTATTCAAGTGGTAATCAATGGAGAAATGGACCAGTCAGAGAACCTCCCAAAGTTTTCAAACAAAATATTGAGATGCAAGAGCAAGTTGTTCCTTGTCCAGCGTAGATGCTAGCTGATGCTAACATTTCCTGTTTCCAATATCGTAACATGAGCTACGTGAACTCAAGAAGATAGATTATAGATAGACTTTATCCCAAACTGGGAAATTTGGTACTTTTCCGTACCACTTCCTCCACTTTCATAGGTCACGGGGGTTGCTGGAGTCTATCCCAGCGGATGTACGGGCAAGAGGCAGGAAAGCACCGGTGAATTGAAGAACCACACGAAAGACAAACAACCACTCACGCACAAACTCACACCATTGGATGATCTGGAAATGACCAATCCAGTAAAGTTGCGTGTTTTTGGAGGTGGGGGGAAGCCGGAGCACCCGGAGAGAACCCCCGCAGACATACAAACTCTGCACAGAGCTAGCACTAGCTAGCTGCTTCTGGAGATTAGCACAACCCTCCAATTAAAGTGTTTTCATTTCCCACAAAGTTAAAACAGCGCAGGCGAATGCTTAAAATAATCACACACACTCTTCACTCCCTTCCTTTTTAATACATTTTCTTTCTTCTGCAGTATCGATGCGTGCCGCAGCGCCTGTAATTATGACCTTCTATATAAATCCAGATCCCACAATTACACCCAGCCCACGATGCGTTCCCACACACACGCCATATTACCACACGCTAACGGCCTGCGCAACATCTGTTTTCTCACTCCCTGCCGGAACCTGCTCACCCCTTCCAATTACACCCGCCGCCTGTAAAAGGCTCCTCCAGCGAGCAGTGGGGTTCGCCCCAGGTATTAGTCCAGGCCGATGGCGTCCCGGTGCCGTCGATGCTTCGGCTTTGTTGCTGGAGGTGTTGGAATTCTTCTGAGCTGAGTTTGCGGTTTGACGGCGGCGCTACGGGGCAGCGTTTTGGGCACGGCGCCCAGAAGGGGCGAGGCTGGCGCCACGCCGCAAGGTCTGTGAGGAGGCCCGTTTCCTGTTTCATGAAGGGGAGTATTAATACACTTATCTCCCATTAAATCTGTTGGCAAGACCACACAAATATTTCCTAGCGTCGCCACAGACGTCCGTAATCGGCGTCGCTATGGGGGAACGCCAGCGTGACATCATCACGGATTGGGTGCCGTTTGATCGGCGTCCAGTTGGCGTGGAGGCATGAGCTCCGATACCCGCCGAGGTCTAGCGGTAGGTCCGTCGGATCGACGGCGTCAAACATCTACGACCTCAAGCCTCTGGACTCGACAGGAAATGAAGCGGCCACTCTGGTCCATGTCTAACGCCAGTCGGACCGCTGACACCCAACAGCTGCTTCCTCCAATCCGAAGAAAGATTCCCTCAAGATATTCTAAACAGTGTAAACTAGTTGTAGAACATCCCCGGTCCAACAGCTGCATACATTTAGCTCCGCCCTCCCATGACCTCCCCCTAAACCCCGCCCTCTACGTGTCGAAACAAAGATAGAGACGTCATTTAACAGTTGTTTCTAAAACATCTTTACCGTCTCCAGCGCCCCCCCCCTCCATCCGTCGTCTTAAGTTCCCGGGGGGGCTCTTAACTCGGCACACATGCCTCCGCTTTACGACTCGCCACCTCCAATCGTAATCGTTCTGGAAGCGGGGGCCCGGTTTACGGCTGAAGGTCTGGAGTCCGTTGGCCTCAGGCAGGAGGGCTCAGGGCTTGGGTTCCTTCTGACGGCGGCACAAACGTGTGGCGAGGTGAGCCGTGATGGGCACATTATGAGTTTCCTGCCTCTCGCGCCTCTAGTAATATCTGCTTTAAGACCTAATTAAACGATGGCAGAAAGGCTCACGTGGCGGCGCTGCTCTCCGTCCCGTCACACTTCAGCACAGCACCTGTCAGGGGCGAGGGAACAATCAGACTCTGGAGTTACGATAAATGAGTAAAGACACGTGGAAAAGTAAACCGCCGTATCTTCAACTTCTTAGGAAACGAGCCTCGCCTCGTAAGAACAAGAAAGTCGTGCCAGCACCAGGTCCTCCGAGGGGTCGTGAACCCGACCTCTGTGAGCCGGTCTTGTTGTTTTTAATGGTATTCTGAGATCAATTTGTTTAAATTGCCTCCATTTAACTTGTACAGCGGCGAGAGATCAGTATCGGGGTAATTACTGAGAATGATTCATTATGCATAAGAGGATGCGAATGTTAAATGGTGGGGGGGGGGTGAGAAAGATGGGGGAGATAGCACATAGCCTAGCGTGGCCGTGACCTCCAGGAGAACACTGTTTGTTCTCCTGGCTGGTGAAGGTCCATGGCAGTGATGCCATACATGTGATTGTTAGCATGACGGTTGATGTCTCTGTCCACAGTGTCTCGGTTCTCCAGCCCCCGCCTGACGCCCCGCCTCAGCAGGAAACGGGCACTGTCCATCTCGCCGCTGTCCGACGCAAGCATCGACCTGCAGACCATGATCCGCACCTCGCCCAACTCGCTGGTGGCGTACATCAACAACTCGCGGTCCAGCTCGGCCGCCAGCAGCTCCTACGGACACCTGTCAGTCGGGGGCCTCAGGTACGCGCCCTACGGTTCATCCAACTGCGGGCTAAAATGTTTCCCATGAACTAACGTGTCTTGTTGGCGTCCAGCCCGTCGTTCAGCTTCCCGCCTCACATCAACCCCGTGGCGTACCAGCAGCTGCTGAGTCAGCAGAGAGGCCTCAACGCCTTTGGCCACACCCCTCCACTCATCCAACCGACGCCGTCCTCGTTCTCCGCCCGCCAACACGCCCTCAGCGCCTCGGCCATGACCGCCTCCCACAACAGCTCCAGCGCAGAGGGGAACCAGGTAGGAATGATGCAACACAACCAGGAACTAGCATTATGCTAAATTAGCTCATCATCATACAGTAAATTTTCAGGGGAATTCCATTTTTTATGACTTGTGGTGGAGTTAAAAATTACTTTGTTCTTGTTTAACTATTAGCATAAAAATTCTATTATGCTAGTAGTCTTTGCTACTATATCATTATTACTGAGGCGTCATTGCTACGTAATGTCCATTTAGAGATATATCCACATATTTACTATTTACAGCAAAACCACCAACAACAAAAATACAGAGGACAAGATAGAATCAGGATTAGCATTCTGCTAAGCTAGCAGGATGCTAGTATCGGCTGCATTGTTAGAATTTTTTTTCAAAAAGACAAAAATGAGGGTTGTTGCTAGAATTTTGTCTTGGAAAGTTAGGTACGAGGGAAATATTTTTGAAAATGCGGAAATTCTTTTCAAAAAAACACATTTTTTATAAGTGGAAAGTTAAATAAAGGCTCCGCCCCCTTACACGCCCCCTCTCTCTGTCCTGGAAACAATCCTGTGATCCAACAGTCAGATAAATTCCGTTAATTCAATTGAATGTTACTTAATTTTTTTAAGTTAAATAAATTCTGATAAACTCTTTATATTCCAAATATACTGTATAATCGATGAAACACAACTTGAAACAGGACGCGACCCCCTCCTGACCCGGACACCTCCAGAACCACTGTGACGTTCTGATTCTTCACCAGTCGAACAAAGGATGATTCATAAATTGTCTCAAGTCAGAAATATGCGGGACTCCCCACCACCACCCCCTCCACCCCACCCCCCGTACACACCAGACACTCTGAGTGTAAACTTCCACCCCCCAATCCGCTCCCATTCGCTCTGATCAGAACCACATTCCCCGTTTGGGTTCCAGCCAACCGAGTGAATCACAGAGGCCAACAGAAACGTCTGGGTGGGATTAAGAGACCCCCCCCCTCCAATATTAGACGCCTTCAATGGCGCTCCATACACACACACACACACACACACACACAGGCAGTTATTCATCACATCCTTTGGTTTCATTTCCATTAGCGCCCCACCAGCCCGTCTCGCTCCAGAATCAGTCGGCTGATCAAAGTGCCCCCTGACCCCCCCCCCCCGACCCTGTGAGGGTAATAACTCCTCTTCTTTCATATTTCTGTGCGGCTTTGGCGATCACAAAGCAGTCTAAACTGTTTAGTCTCGGCGGCGGGTCCCACTCTGACTTATGGGCCGCGGAGCCTGGCGCAACCAGGACAACTCCCAGCGTCGAGCCAAGAAGTGTTAGTGAGCTATCTCTGTGACCCCCCCATCAGCAACAAGCTTCCACCTCAAAACAACACCTCAAAGCTCTCTTCCTCCCACAGAACGCCAGCGGAGACCCGGCGGTCAGCAGCACCGTCAACCAGCTGACCACCAAGAGGTCAAAGGTCAAGACAGAGGCAGAGGCTCTGCTCCCAATCTCACCTTCCTCTCAGGTAACGAGTCTGAATCGTGTTCGGTATCAACAGATCAGCTGTATGGATGATGAAGCTTCAGCTTCAGCCCCGCTTCACCTCATTGATGAATAAATAGCTCCGTTAATCAATGACGGGGGGCGTCGTCACGCATACATATCAGCTCATTATAGAGCAGCAGATAAGAGTCCAGAAGCTTCTTAAACTTATCCACCACAGGAAGTAGTAGCGCAGGACTTCCTGTAACCCAGGACTCCCTGTAACCCAGGACTCCCTGTAACCCAGGACTTCCTGTAGCACCTCCTGAATGATCCCTCCTCTCTCCAGGACCACTCTGGAGGCGTTCTGGAACTGAGCGAGGATCTGGATAAAGATGAGAGCAAACAGGAGCCCGAGGCCGTTTACGAGACCAACTGCCACTGGGAGGGCTGCAGCAAGGAGTACGACACCCAGGACCAGCTGGTGCACGTGAGTGACGGGGGGTGGCTACACCCCGACCGCAGCACCATCCATAGACCCACAAAACCGTTTTGAGTCTCGTTGTTCCAGCTGTGGTTGTCACCGTCTCAACTGGTCAACCCAACATTTGGGTGAAAGACTTACCAGACAACTAAGTTGGTAGTTGTTTGCTAAGTTTCTAGTTGTTCAGTGCTGACTAAGCAGACAAATAGAAAGTCAAACAGCTTTGAGCCACGTAATTAGGTAAAAATCCATATCCAATTACCTATGAAATTGTCATTCATGCTGGTCTTTCAGCTATTTTTTTTTGGTGGGAGGTTGGGTGTCGGACTAACAACTCCCTTCAGGGGTGAGTCATGAGTGGCCAATAGAGGAACTGCTTTTAAACACTTCTAGAATCATCGAACAGCTCTCAGACTGAAAACGTGTCATTTGGTTTTATCCGGTGTTTTTTCCCATCATGCAGTTACGACTTGTCGCGTTAAGAGACAGAAGTTCACTGAAGTTAGCTACTTGGCTCGCCGTCCTGGAACTGATCTGTTCCCGTTGACACCGCCTCCTTTAATGAGCCGCCAGCTCTCACCAAATTCAAGCCCAAGGCCTGCAGCTGTGCCCCCTCCCACCCCTCTGAACCATGACCCCTGACCCCTGGCTCCCAGCGACACCCCTGGCCCCTGACGCCCAGAGGGCCGACCATAAATCCATCGTCATGTGAGGAGCTCTGGAGTCGTGGACCCTCCCGCTCCCTGTTTCCTCCGTTAGCGTTGCGCTCTCTGATTAGCATCTGAGGGCGGTGTGGGGGGGTACAGTGTCAGGTCCGCAGACCCGGGACCTGCAGTTACCTCTGACAACTTTGCCCCAGCTTGAGCTCCCAAACCACAGTCTCAGAGAGAGCTCGCCAGGATTAGCGAGCAGCTAATAAAGGTTTGATCTATAGTTTCTAAACAGCTTTTGCCTGCTGTCAACTTTTTCATAAACAATCAGAAAAGCTGTTTCTTTTCCTCCTGAGCTCACACCTGTGGGTTCTCTCTGGGTTAGACCAAGTAATCCCAAAATTATGGATGTAGAGTCGCGCGCAACCTGAAAATAGAGGCTGAGCTTGTTTCCAGTCGTCCTCTTGCACCCAGAATAGATCCCAGCAGAATCATCTACCGCCGGGCGGAGCGCTGACCACAGAAGTGGAGCATTGTGGGCCGGGATGTCCTCAGGAAGCGCCGTGGTTCCTCTGGGTGTGTGGATATTTGCATGTGGTGCACGAGACGGGGGTTTTTAAGTGTTGGTGTAGAAACCGATTTGTGCCTCCGCAGATGAAACGCTGGAGGAAACGCTCAAACGTCTTGGGTCGCGATACCGCCGTGACTGATTCCTCACAGAATTCTGGTGCTGATCTGGATCTAGATTAAGGTCCTTTGATTATTATCATTATTTAAAACGACTGAAGTGACCTCAGGTAGAACTGGATGAGCCTCAAAGCAGAACCGAAATGATCCAACCAGGGTTTCGTGAATACGGAGATTCTGTCATTCTTCGAAAAGTTTCCTCCCTTCTATAAAATTCATTTTCAAAACTGTAGACGGATCATAAATTATTCTATTTTCTTAACATACTCGAGCCAATTTAAGGTTTTCAATTTTACTCATTGACACCTTTCAAGAAATACTGCCGCCTCAAGGAGAAGTTCTGGAGCAGTTCTAGATCACAGATAAAAACAAACTGATGCAGCGTTAATGTCGAAGCGTCACACAGGAAGATGTGGACTTCCTGTCCCTCAGGAGAAGAATGCAAGATAAACTCCTCCTGGTCTGACCTGAGGAAGTCCGACCCACTGAAACAACATGTCGTGTTTTACCGTCGTCGTCCTGTTGACGGATGCGTCACCGCCATTAGCGACGTGTGACACCGTTAAAGACGCAAAATCTTTGGCGGGAAACCGTTTGAACAGTCTTCTGTCTCCGCAGCACATCAACAACGACCACATCCACGGCGAGAAGAAGGAGTTCGTGTGCCGCTGGGAGGAGTGTTCGCGCGAGCAGAAGCCCTTCAAGGCGCAGTACATGCTGGTGGTCCACATGAGGCGCCACACGGGGGAGAAGCCGCACAAGTGCACGGTGAGAACCTGGTAGAACCCGGTAAGAATCCGGTAAAGAACCCGGTAAGAACCGTCAAAGGTCCGGTTCTCTGAGGTCTGGTTCGGTCTAGTTGGGTTATGTGGCCAGAGCCCTCCTAGAGATATATAGGTTTAATCTGCATCATGTGATCCTACAAGTCCCATCATGCCAAGGGATTATGTGTCAGGAGTTCACTTCCTGTTTGCCTCTGAGCAGTTCTAACGGATCTATTTTTATCAGAATCAGAGATTTTGTGAACATAAATTTATAACTTAAACACTTTTAAGAGTGAGCATCAATCAAAACTTCCATCTTTCAAAGCGTTAGCTGCTAAGCTAACCGGTGGATCCAGGCGTCAGTTAGCTTTGCTAGCAGCCGTGCTGCCACTTTAAGAATAGACAAACGTGATTTAAGGTGATGAGCGCCGCCGATATTCCTCATTTCGATAAATCACAGCGACGTTATTGAAGATCAAATCTCGGGGCTGTGTGTGCGGCTTCAAAGCCGACGGCGGGTGAAGGAGTTAAGAAGCTGATTGACGGCGTGGGCGGGTAATTAAAATCTGCAGACAGGCGAGGGGCTGAGGGTCCTTATTAAGACCTCGCTGTAGGTTCTGAGCTCTAATCCCACGTGCATCGCTCCTTTAGTCTAATCTCTGAACGTCCGACTTTGCGTTCGCCGCTCTTCTGATTTTTCTTCGGTTTCAAAGGTGGCGGTGTTCGCCCTGATTGTTCAGAGGGAACACCAGATTACAGCTTGTAAAGCACAAGCACTCACAAAGGCTAAACAGACTTCTCATTGTGTCGGAACCACACCTCACACTTCGTTTAGATACTTCACATAATAGCCCTGTTTTTTCTGAGCCGAGTGCTTTTGTGTGGGACGCCACAGTAGGTGGGAACGGGTCCAGGACTAGATTACATCTGGAGCACAAACAGGAGGAGCGGTTTTCCCTGACGGGTCGTTCTCTTTGCAGTTCGAGGGCTGCTCCAAAGCCTACTCCCGCCTGGAGAACCTGAAGACGCACCTGCGATCGCACACCGGGGAGAAGCCCTATGTGTGCGAGCACGAGGGCTGCAACAAGGCCTTCTCCAACGCATCCGACCGGGCCAAGCACCAGAACCGGACCCACTCCAACGAGGTACGTCCTGAGGTCGATGCTCTAAACACTTTCACGAGCGACTCTGAGAACACTCTGAGCGCAGACCTCCGCCGCCGTCGTTAAAAGCCGAGCAATCAGGAAATCGCTTCCAGATCGAGCCACAACAGAAACAGGTCGTAAATCTTCCAGACAATCAGTGAGTATAAAGGAATAATAACGCCGTTAAACTCTGACTTAGAAAACATACACAGCCCCCTGTCACACGAGGCATTCAGGGTCATCCACGAATAGAGTAAATTCTAGCAAACAACAAGCTAACACGTGGAAAATGATGAGGAATCACGAATACCAGTTTCATCCACATATCGGGTAATTCTAGCAAACAATCCCCAACGCCACAGTTTCATCCTCGCATTTCACAGCTGCACCTGAACCTTAAACTGTTCCTCTCGGTAGAAACCGTACGTGTGCAAGATCCCGGGCTGCACCAAGCGCTACACGGACCCCAGCTCCCTCAGGAAGCACGTCAAGACAGTCCATGGACCCGAGGCCCACGTCACCAAGAAGCAGCGCGGTGACGCCCCCCCGAGGCCACAACCGCCCAAAGGCAACGGGGAGAATGAGGCCAACTCCAAACTGGGCACCAGAAGCGTGGACAGCAAGATCGAGGTGAACAGCACCTCCAGAGGCGTGGAGGACTGTCTGCAGGTCAAGTCCATCAAGACAGAGAACTCCATGGTGGGTCGCAAACAGATACCATTACACATGTAATACACTAAAAGTGTCTTTTAAATGGCTCTCGTTAATGATTTAATCTGGTTGCCTTCCTTCATCTGAGGCTTAAATTAGCCTGCAGCTAGGAAGCTAAAGCTAATTGATAGAGGACATCCTGATACTTTGGACAAGATTTGTTCAAATTAACCAAAAAATCAACCAAATGGATTCATCGCCATTGAAAACCCTTTAGCACTAGCTCTCACCTTTTCTAACTTCCTGTTTTCTACTAACATTGCCCTGAACTTTAGCATCTAGCGGCGCTTCTTTGCTAACTCTGCTTCTTGCTTGAACTTGCTTCTCTGAAGCTAACCTACCTAATGGACAGACTGCACTGAGGTGAGCGCTCCAACCGCAAATGTGTCGCATGGACGAAAATCCTTTCTTTGCATGATATTTCATTTCATTGCTGCATGATGAGTTCTTTAAAATATCACAGGCTTGCTGTCTTTAGCATGCTAGCTGAATATGCGACGCCAAAGTCAAGCTGTGATCACTTGACTTAATTTTTTGGCCGGGGTAAATTACCGTTGCTGCTCACAGAACTCATTCATTATCTATAGTGTTCATGTAAATAAATCAAACTCATGTATAATTGATTAGATCTCGGGAGTACAGGCCCACATTAGTTATTACAAAACACCAGAACAATCAGAATCTGTTGTAGCCGTGGTAATTATTTAATACTGAAGCATACATAAAGGAGTTCTCTGAAGTTCATGTGCGACTTGAGCCTTTATTTTTTTATTCATGTTTTTGGAAGTTTGGTAGAATATTAGCAGAAAACTAAACCTGCATCTCGGTGGTCAAGCTGTTAGCTAACGGCGTCTCCTTGCTGCCCCCCCCCCCACCAGACGTACCAGTCCAGTCCTGGCGGCCACTCGTCCTGCAGCAGTGAGCCGTCGCCTCTCAGCAGCGCCAACAACAACGACAGTGGGGTGGAGATGACCATGCACAGCGGAGGCAGCTTCGGGGACCTCAGCGCGCAGGATGAGTGCCCCATGGTTGACTCCACTGTTCCCGCCGGGGGGCAACAGGCTGGGGTGGGGCTACAGCTCAGGAAAGCGGTGGGTCATGGTGGCGCGGTCACCATTAAACTGGAGAACATTAAGAAGGAACGGCTGAAGATGGTGAGGGACTCCTGCCCCTGGGGCAACGCCGCACCGCAACCGCTGCAGGGCCAACGCAACAGCACCAAGCTGCCTCCCATACCTGCAGTCGGTGAGTTCTCAGGGGTACCGGGTTTAGGTCAGTGTTTGTCAACTTCATGCTTCAGCCCTTTTTACCCCTAAGTGGTAAAAATACATTTGTAATTCAGCTAGTAGTTCTAAAAGTCTCCAACCACATTCAAGTTTCATGAGCTCGGAAAAAGGCTTTAAAATTTCTGACAGGAAATCCCAGGTACAACCCCCCCTTTTGTCAGTATCAGACAGACCGGCAAGTATTGGTGGAACAGCCCCACCTGCCTTAACCCTTTACCTACAGCGCTAGCATCCGCGCTAGAAGCTGGCAAGTCTGCACTAGTTATGGTAGTCTCAACCGTGCGTAGATGACGTTTATGGCAAAACACCAGAAGCATCGCAAGATGGTCACACGGCTTCTCAATACCCTAACTCCTCAATCTTGCTGTGTTTTGCCTCAAACACCATTTACGCAAGGTTGCGACTACCGTAACATATGCACGCTCGCCAGCTTCTAGCGTGGGCACTAGCGCCATAGGTAAAGGATTAAACACTTTGTATGACTGGGGATTGTTTTTTTGTCATGATGTCATACTCTTCCACCTTCCAGGTTCCCTAATGGACGGCTCCAACATCATGAATAACCAGAGTCTGTACCCCGGCCAACGCATTGGTGACGTGTCTCTGTGTGAAGTGACTCTGCTCAACCAGCTGAACGAGCGCCGCGACAGCACCACCAGCACCATCAGCTCAGCGTACACCATGAGCCGGCGCTCCTCTGGGATCTCCCCCTGCTATTCCAGCCGCCGTTCCAGTGAGGCGTCCCAGTTTGGTGCAAACCGTCACAACAACATCAGCTCGGCCGACTCGTACGACCCGATCTCGACCGACCTATCCCGCCGCTCCAGCGAGGCCAGCCACTGTGGAGGGGGCGGCGTCGGCAGTGGGGGTCTACCAAGCCTCCTCAGTCTGACCCCAGCTCAGCATTATCGTCTAAAAGCAAAGTATGCTGCTGCCACCGGTGGAGCTCCACCTACTCCTCTTCCCAACATGGATCGAATGAGCTTAAGGACCCGCATGGCGTTGTACAGCGACTCCCAGGAAGGGTCCTCGCGCCCATTCCATCAGCCGCCCTCTGGAACCATTCCTCGCCGATGCAGCGACACTGGGTACGCCACACGGAGCATGATGCCCCACGAGGTACCCAACAACCTCCCACGGCGAGCCAGTGACCCGGTGCGCCGTTCCACGCTGGACCCCGTCTCCTTCCCGAGGGTTCAGCGCTACAACAGCATGAACAACATGAACCCTATGATTGGTCCGTCTGAACGCTACCAGACGCTGGGCATGCAGGGATACACCCGCTCAGATGGTAGCCTCCAACGATACCCGTTCGCCCCCAGACCACCTAGCATTTCTGAGAATGTAGCCATGGAGAACATGGCAGTAGATGGGACGATGGCTACTGGGGAGGATGATATGATGCTTCCAGATGATGTGGTCCAGTACCTCAGGTCCCAGAACTCTGGAGCCTCAGGTCACAACTCGGGGCAAGTGGACTACCATTCCAACAATCTGACTCAGGGCTACCAATCAGGCATGGCCCCACCAGCATCGTTCTATGCACAGAGGAGGATGGCCATGGTGGATGCCACAATGCCCCCACCTGGTCAGGACATGCAGTCTTGCCACATGGGTCCCGGTGGCTCCCAGCAGCCTTTTGCAGCGCCATCGGAATGCAAGAACAACATGCCGGTGCAGTGGAACGAGGTGAGCTCGGGGACCGTAGACGCCACGACCAAACTCTCCAAACAACAGCAACCTCTACGGGGGAACCTCACTGTTGTCCAGCAGAGGCACAATTTTGGTTCCTTCCCAGGACAAAGTCAAGGCCTGGGCAGCAACCAGCAGGTAGTGCCGATGAGTCAAAATATGTCTTTGCAGGGGTATGTGAACCAAAACAGCCAGAGACTAACAAACCTGTCCCACCAACAGCTGAGGCAAGGAAACCATGCGAACTATAGTGAGCACATGAGTCCGCAGCAAGGGTTTGGCCAAGAGACCATCCCAAACTCCATGTCTGGGAGCACTAGTATGAGACCGACCCTGAACAGTCTGGCAAATCCAGGACACAGGACTCAAAGTAACGGGTATTCTCATGGGAACCCGGTAGATCCACAGCAGACCTACGGTGGTCTTTCTCAGCAGCACCAGCACAATAACCCAAATGGAAGCAGGGGAATATTACAACCCAGGCCTCCGGCAGAACCCAAGCCCAATTCCAGACAGCACCCAGGTTTGAGTATGACACAACTGAACCGAATACCCAAGGCACCTGAACTGAGCCCCAGTCGGGTCACCGGCACGTCGGAGGCAAGCCCCAAGAGGCCCAATGGGTCAACAGCCCACAACAGCAACTCTGACAATCCAAACTCTGCTGTGTTCTACACGGGTCAGATCAATATGTTTGAACCGCCGTCTGTCAGCGTCGACCCCCCCATGTCCCCAGGTGCCAGCCAGGCTCCTGCAAGTAACGGCAATGCTGCCGCCAACATGGCCTCCCCGGGAGTCAACCAGGTCTCCAGCAGTACGGCAGACTGTTCGACAAACGGTTCCAGTGGGCCGGAACACCCCCAGATCGACTTCGACAGCATGTTAGACGACGGAGATCACTCCAGCCTCATGTCGGGAACCTTAAGTCCCGGCCTCCTGCAGAGCCTCTCCCAGAATTCTTCACGTCTCACCACCCCCCGCAACTCCGTCACACTGGCGTCAGTACCGGCAGGGATCGGTAACATGGCCATCGGGGACATGAACTCGATGCTAACGGCTTTAGCTGAAGAAAGCAAGTTCCTCAACATGATCAGCTGAGAGCTGTTGGACACCTTATTGTCCATCCAGCCGGAACCGGTCTACATCAAGAACACGGACTACACAAGAAGGCACTGATTCAACAATGCAAAACGGGCCAGGAATACATTTCATTGTCCATAGGAATATGCTTATCTTGTAATATTTTCTTCAGGTTATCTTATGTTACATTAAAAAGGTATAAGTAGAGTCAAGGACAATTTTCTATCATTAAAAGCCATACACTTTACCTACAAATACTGTACAATAGCCGAGGGTACGGCCAATCAGTGTTTCCGGCGTAAAAGCCCTCCAATCAACTGTGCCGTTCAGATCCTGACTGAAGACATCAAGGTTACGAGATCTTCCAGAGAATGGAAGGGGTATGTAGATAACAGATGATATTTTCTCATGAAGACCTTTATGTGTTTAGATTATACTGTATGGTACCTGCTTTAAGATACGATATTAAGTTTGATGTTTAAACTAAGGCTGTCAAAGGTACAATAACATAGGAGCTCTATCACTTTAAGAAGATCTTGTATTATATCTGTGTTATCTTCATCTATTCACATCACCTCCAAACATTCAGGTGGTTAAAGGAATAATTCACCCAAAAACAAACAAGTCACTCTGCGTTCAACCCAAAACTTGAGGAAAGCTCGTTTCTTAGTCCACAAAACGGTTCTGTGGCTCCGCATCGAAGCAGCATCGCATTGGTATCCTGCTCACCTGAAGAAGATCAGGACTAGTTCAAGAAATTCATTGACTCCATAGAGCTCATTTAGCATACCCTGACTTCCTGGACGCCTGTAGAACACCATTCGATTAGAGAAGGCATCCTATTCCCCTGATTCAAGATGAAAACTGCCTTCATCATAGTCTCCAAGCTACACTCAATTGTTGGTGATCCTTGTGCAAGTGTTCATTCACCTTTCTTAGGAGTTCATGCTAACACCTTTAGCTTAGAGGCTACATAGAGGCCATATGGATTCTGCTGGACGGACTGCATGGAATCTGTTTGGACGAACGCTGTAATTTGTGTTTAGTAGTTTTCTGAAATGTTTTCAGATTTAAAACTTTACCCAAGCAAGAGACAGGTGTGGAAAATGACTGAACTCTCGTTTTTGGGTGAAGTATTCTTTAAAAAAAAGCACTGAATTCAGTTATCGTAGCCCAATCAAACAGAGCACATTTAGAAACTGATGCATGTCCATTCTGTTTTAAAGGCTAGCCGCTAACTAGCCTCTACTAGCCAACAGGAACTCATGGTCAACAGTCAGAACTTTTGGGTTGTACCATGACTTTGGCAAACATTGTCCATCAAATTGAAAGATCACTTTGCCCAAATGTCAGCGTGGTAGGAAACAAAGATGTGGAAGGAACTTGACAGCCCTAGCTTAAACATGTGGTCCTACAACGTTCTGATCCGGAGATATTAAGATCTTTTTGATCACGGTCGGAGCTCTTGGGGACGGCACTGTGAAATCAGACGTCCTTCGCTGCCCTCTGGATCAGAAGCACTAACTCTCCACGGTCTCGTTTTACACGGGTGAATGATTGGGAAGGACACGGATGTTCCTTAGCGTTAGCCTCTCAGTGCGCGCGAATCCCTGCGTCTGATGAGCGCTCTGAAAGAATATACAAGTACCTCTGTGTTCTCAGCAGAGATCCGATCCTAATTAACACGTTGGTACCACCTCCCTCTCGCCTCTCCCGTACTCCCCCCAGGCTCTGGATGAACTGTGGAGTCCAGGAGGGGACTTTGAAAATGAAATCCTGTTTCTGACGCAAATTCCTCAGTTTTATTATGTTTGCTGAATTTCAAAGTAGCCGTTAAATGTTTTGTGTGTATGCTACCTTTTGCTTTTACTATGCTGTGTGTGTGTGTGTGTGTGTGTATGTGTGTGTGTGTGTGTATATAGCTTTTGTACATTTCAAATAAACTATCTCCTTTTTCTGTTTAAATCCTTGAGTTGTGTCGTCCTTGTGGGTAAAACCTGTATTCTAACATGTGCCTGTTAATTTAACATTTATAATTACACTTTACCGTAAATAAGTACATTAGTTAATTCACAAAGACCGCAGATCAAAGCGCCGGCTGCATGATGAAGTAAAGAACCATAGATCAAATCACAAGAGAAGTGAACAAACGAGATAGCCTAAGGTGCAATCGAAGGTGAGTAGAGTAAGTCTGTCTGGCTTGACATATCCCGATTATTACCGTCTTACGAACGGTTAGCCACTGGTTAGCTGAATCCCCCTCAATGTTGACCACTTCTATCTTTTTGATGAGGATTTCATTCGTTTGGACGCCTTAAGCTTCCAGAGCCGACCAGAAGAAGTTGCTGAAGGTCCTTCCATCCAGGTTGGAGGTGTTTTTGTTCACGCCCCGCCCACCAAATTCACCAATTCATAGTTTTTATGCAGTTTAAACAAATAT